>NC_136418.1:165021872-166221872 GCF_052625555.1 Lactuca saligna | reverse complement strand
TTTATGTGGACCAGTATCACCACCCACACCATCTGGGAATAGATACTTTATGCTGATTGTTGATGATCTTAGCAGGGTAATGTGGGTGTACCTAATGGAAAATAAAGCTGAAGCACTCCAAATATTCAAGAACTTCAAAAATAAAGTGGAAACTGAAACAGGGGAGAAGGTGAAAGTGCTGAGAACGGATAGAGGAGGAGAATTCTTGTCGAATGAGTTCACAAGGTACTGCGAGGAAACGGGCATGGAGAGACATTACACGTCTCCCTACTCTCCACAACATAATGGAGTAGTAGAGAGACGAAATCGAACAGTTCTAGAGATGGTTAGATGCAATCTGAAAACAATGTCGATGCCAAACAGTTTATGGGGGGAAGCAGTTTCACACTCTGTTTACGTGCTAAACAGAGTGCAGACGAAAGCACTGAAAAATTCAACTCCGTATGAAGTGTGGACGGGAAGAAAACCACACGTCGATCATCTCAAGGTTTTTGGGTGTGTAGCTCACATGAAGTTAGCTAAGAGCAACTTAAAGAAACTTGAAGACAGGAGCAAGCCTCTGGTTCATCTTGGAATCGAGAAGGGATCGAAAGCGTACAGGTTGTTAGACCCAGATACTGGGAAAATGTATGTTAGCCGAGATGTTGTGTTCGAAGAGAATAGAAAGTGGACGTGGGAGAAAAGTGTTAAGATCAGGGCAACACCAGGGATGATTTTTACGGTTGAAGGTTTCAATCTTGATGATGGTTTGTACAATGAAGAAGATGACTGGGGTGAATGGATACCGGACACATCGGATCAAGAAATGAACTCGTCCCCGATAAGTGAAGACCGGGTCACTTTTGACCAGTCAAACAATCCGGGTCATCCAGATGAAAGCCAAATGGATACCCCAATAAATTCCCCGGTGATCCCTAATGCTCCCATTAATCAAACTTCCCCAATTACAGTGGGATCTACGAGTACATCCTCGAGCGCTACCGGCGAAGGAGCACCAAAGCGATATCGCCTTCTCACTGACCTCTACGAAGCCACCGATGAAATCCATATACCTCTAGAAGAACTGCTATTGACCAAAATTGATGATGAACCAACTTCTTATGAAGAAGCTAGTCAGAAACAAGAATGGCGAGAAGCTATGGAGGCGGAATTAAGTGCAATAGAAAAGAACAACACATGGAGTTTGGTCGATTTACCAAGAGATCGAAAAGCGATCGGCCTAAAGTGGGTTTACAAGATAAAACGAGATCCAAGTGGCAAGATAGTGAAGCACAAAGCCCGACTCGTGGCAAAGGGATATGTGCAGAAGGAAGGACTCGATTATGGAGAAGTGTTCGCACCAGTAGCCAGATTTGAAACAATCTGGCTCATCCTAGCTCTGGCAAGCTCAAATGGGTGGAAAGTTCATCACCTGGATGTGAAGTCGGCGTTTCTAAACGGCGATCTCGAAGAAGAAGTATACGTCTCCCAACCAGCTGGCTACAAAAGGAAAGGTGAAACTCACAAGGTACTGAAACTCTCCAAAGCCCTGTATGGCCTAAAACAAGCTCCCAGAGCTTGGAACTCCTGTCTAGACAGGTACCTGAAAAAACTAGGGTTCAGAAGATGTCCCCAAGAATACTCGGTCTATACAAGGAAGAAAGGTGGAAGCACACTAATTCTAGGTGTGTATGTCGATGACTTGATAGTGACAGGAAGCTCATCTGAAGAAGTGAAGAAATTCAAGGATGAAATGAATGAGAAGTTCGAGATGAGCGATCTGGGATTGCTGACTTACTACTTGGGAATTGAGGTATGCCAATACAACCAATGTATTACTCTCAAACAAGAAGCGTACGCAAAGAAGCTTTTAGAAAGGACTCAAATGCTTGAGTTCAATCCCACAAAATGTCCTATGGAACACAAACTGTTATTGACCAAAGAGGGAGATGGGAACTTGGTAAATCCCACTGAATATCGGAGTATTGTGGGTGGTCTTAGATACTTGACACACACAAGACCAGACTTGTCCTTTGCTGTTGGAGTTGTAAGTCGTCACATGGAAAACCCCACCATGGCACACCTCCAAGCAGTAAAAGGCATACTAAGATACGTAAAAGGGACATTGGACCATGGTTTAATCTATACACAGGGGGAGACCAACATCACTATCACTGGCTATTCTGATAGTGACCATGCCAAAGATAAGGACGATAGGAGAAGTACAGGAGGCATGATTTTCTATGTGAATGGGAACATGGTCTCTTGGTCATCACAGAAACAAAAGTGTGTGGCTCTGTCCTCCTGTGAGGCAGAGTTTATGGCAGCTACCATGACAGCATGTCAAGGTATATGGTTGAGGAGATTGTTAACTGAAATAACTGGTCAAAATATTTGTTGACAACAAGGCAGCATTAGAGCTCATGAAAAACCCAGTATTTCATGGCAGGAGTAAGCACATAGATGTGAGGTTCCATTTTATCAGAGAGTGTATTGAAAATGGTGAAATAGTGGTTGCTCATGTAGATGGGAAGAAACAAAAGGCAGATATTCTCACAAAGGCGTTGGCAAGAATGAAGCATGATGAGATGTGCAAAATGATAGGTATCAAGAAGATTGGAACTCTGAATTAAGGGGGAAAATGTTGATATAATTCAGAGTTAGGAGTTAGTTTATTTCAGTTAAACTGCACGTGTCTTTTTCATTTGTTGAATAAGTAAAAAGCTAAGTATGATAGAGTACCGAGTCACAAGGTTAGTGGAGTCAGTTGCACTTTATTCGCAGTTTTCAGTCTTTAAATTAGCTGCATTGTATTTCGTTGAGGTCACCACCTCCATTCTCAGTTCAGAAAAATAATAAAGCTGCAAAGCTTTTAGTAACTTGCTTTTGTTTTTACTTTTCCCGTTTTGCCCCTGTCCCTGTTTTATTGTTATAAATCTGATACAGGCCTCTTAAGGAGCCAACATGGATTGCCCTTAATAAACACTTTAACCAGTTTTTCCTGTTATTTAATGGATAAGTCTAATTTGTTAGAAGCTTCTATTTTTTTATTCCCTTATAACTTTCACTTTATGGCTGCCACGCGTAATGACATCTCCACAATTGTTTATGAATTGGATTACCATATGCTTGATCGATATACGTGTGAATATCATTTGTCTCACATACTTGGTTTTCAACTTCCACCTCTGTCATCATCTGTTCTTGATGCCCTGTTTAGTAAGGTTGGGTTTTATCTTCGACATCTTGTTTGTGGTTTGAGGTTGCCTCCATCTTCCTTCTTTTCAGAGATCCTTTGTTTTATAAAGTTCATCTCGTGCAACTATGCCCTAATGTCGTGTTGAAAGTACTTATTTTCGAGGTTTTTTGTGTGGCCCATAAAATACAACTATATGTTGCCTTGTTTCGCTATTTTTATCGCTTGAAAAAGTATGATGACTGGTATTCCTTTAGCAATCATCACTTCCCTCTCTCTCTCTCTCTCTCTCTCTCTCTCTCTCTCGATTTAGGTCATGCCAATGGTAGCTGGAAGAGTAGGTTCTGCTGGGTAGATGTGCTTAACTTATGTCTCCCCTTTTTTCATCATTATGTTCCTCTTGGTGATGATTCAGTGTTCTTATATGTTGAGTTATCCTCTTATGTACCCTTATTTTCTCATTTTTTTTTGTAAAGAGATTGTATTTGTCGGTAGTTGTACTTGCCTTGTGTTGCATGAGTCCTTTTTGGAAAGATCGATGTGAACTGTCAGTTTTATCTGTTCGACATGCAGGTTTGTCTAACTATCTATGTCCCTTACTAGATTTGGTATTGGTTCTTTTTCCCTTTGTTTCATGTAATCTCCTAATATAAATGTTGTTTTGGCATGTTTCTTGTTTGTTCCTTCAATGTTTTAGATGGTAGTAAATGCTTTTTTCAGTTGACATCATATTTAGCTTGTGAATTTTTTGTTGAAGTTATTATGTTGGACGATGTGATTCTGAACCCAGATGTAGACCCATATCTGGACCCAGTGATTGTCATTCCTGACTCTCCTATTAGACTTCCGGGGTTTGGTCCGGATGCTTTTTTTGTTGATAAACTTTTTGAGACTTCTTGTCATTGCTCCCTCACACGTTGGTTCTTCTCTTTCTATGGACGGTGTGTCCACAAATGTTCCTTGTACTAATCGGAAATGCAAACGACTTTTGACACCTCTCCACTTTGAACAATTTTTATGCGAGGTTTCCCAAGGCCATCGTTATGTATCTTCTTTGCCTTCAGAGTATGTTGCTCCGAATCCGGCGAGTATGTAGACTTTTTCTTTCTCTTTAGTAGTTTCGTTGTTATATATATATATATATATATATATATATGTGTGTGTGTGTGTGTGTGTGTGTGTCCTTGTTATGATAACTTTGTAGTATTGGTATTATTTTCCTGATGTGTGCAGATGGATGCCCTTATTGCATTTGATTTGAAGAGGAGTTGGATGAGGCATGTCGACTTATAGCCAATGTTGAGAATATCATATATATTGTGCTTAGACAAGAGCTTAAGTTCTTTGATGGCTTGTTAACCTTGCGAGATCGGTTTCTTGGCGCCAATATCACTCTATGGTTTGCCAAAGGTATGAAGCTTGCTAGTGAAGAGATGTTGTTGAAGGTTGGGGAAATGTATGTTGATTTGTCTATTCATTATAAGGACATTGTTGCTAATATTGTCGTGTTGGAGCATTAAAAGTATGTTGTTGAAGCTGATTATGAGGCATGCCTTCATGAGAATGATGTCCTTCATGCTCAGCTTGCCTCCAAATCTTGAAGATGTTGTTAGATATACATCGTTTATGCTCTTTTATGTTTTTTTGGCAAGCAACAACTTTTTTGTATTACTTGTGTGCCTAACCGATCCCTGTTGTATGACTGGGGTTTATTTATTTATTTTGCATTTTGTTGCTCTAAACAATTGTCCTTACTTTATTTTGTCTTTATAATGCTTAATGTGTCTAAGGTATCATCCTTATCGAGAGTGGGTAACCGTTTTGCAACTGTTGGCGGCACTTTCGAATTTTAAGATGGATTTTCTTAAGTATAGAATTTTGTGTGTACGCTAGATTCGTCGAGTTGTGTGTTTTATGCAGCATTGGTGTATCCTTTAGTGTAAATATGTGACATGTTTTGTAAAGAATAAATGTATTCTTTGGCTAAGCAGGTAGCCTATGTCGGAGTTTTGATATTCGACTTGTTCATGAATTTAGTCGGCTGACCGAGCTGCATGTTTTATATAGAATAAATATATTCTTTGGCTAAGCAGATAGCCTATGTTGTAGTTTTGATACTTGACTTGTTCATGAATGTAGACGGCTGACCGAGCTACATGTTTTATAAAGAATAAATGTATTATTTGGCTAAGTAGGTAGCCTAAGTCAGAGTTTTGATACTCGACTTGTTCATGAATGTAATCGGATGACCGAGCTACATGTTTTATAAAGAATAAATGTATTCGTTGGCTAAGCAGGGAACCTATGTTGGGGTTCTGATACTCGATTTGTTCATGAATGTAGTCGGTTAATCGAGCTACATGTTTTATAAAGAATAATTATATTCTTTGGCTAAGCAGGTGGCCTATGTCCTTTCCATATACGAAGTAGTCATACCCTTTTTGTTTTCGTATGTTTTCGTTCGCAGCGAATACGAAATTTTATGATAATTGCTTCATTCTCTTCGTTCGCATATCGTTCAAAATGTTTTCCCTTGCTTACTCAGATATAGAACTTTCGTATGTTTTTCACATGCCATGGTCTCAGTATTATCTCACCCTCCATCGTTTTGTAGAATATATGACCCATTTTTGTTTGCCTCCTAAATTATGTGTGGACCTTCCGATATTGGTCTCAACTTTTCGTGCGGTTATTGTCTGCTAGCTTCATTAGTCCTTAATACATTCTTACTTATCTTGAAACACCTGCCCTTGATCCGTTGGTTGTAATAATTATTCGTCTATTTTTTATAATGCTCCTGTCATATTGCTTCTACTTCTCTTCATTCCATGGAGACACCTAGGTTTTCTCTTAAGTCTTCATGGTTAGTCTCAGTGTCTATGTTTGTTGTTCGGTTCGTTTGGATAATTAACTCCAATGGTAGTACTACTTCTGACTCATAGACTAGGATATAAGGCATTTCCTTTGTTTTTGTACATGCTATTGGCCGGTATGCCTACATCACACTTTGTAACTCGTCAATCCATCACCTCTTAGCTTCGTTTAGTCTTGTTACTAACCCATGCATCATTGTTCTGTTGGTGACCTTGGTTTTTCCGTTTGTCTCTGGGAGTGCTACGGAAGTAAAATTTTGGTTGAGTCTGAGTCCTTCGCACCATTCTCGAAATGGATTATTTGTGAATTGTGTGTCGTTATCTGAAACTAGTGTGTGTGGTATCTCGAAGCGATAGATTATTTCCAAAAGAACTTGACAATATCCTGGCTTCTTATCGTAACTAACGATTCTGCCTCTATCCATTTGGTGAAGTAATCTATTGCGACTACTAAGAATTTTACTTTACCTGGTGCTTCTAGGAAATGCCCTACTATATTTATACCCCACTAGATGAAAGGCCATCGGCAACTGATGCTAATCATTGGTGTTGTTGATTTTCTTGGGATTGGTGCATGCTTCTGGCATTTCTCGTATTTGTAAATTGTACTTTTCGTTTCTTGATACATATCTTTGCTATTTTTGTAATATAGTTTGTGTATCATTCAAGTTTTAGTAAGTTTCTCTTTAAGTCCCTAATGAAAATTTCTTTCAATTTGATCCCATGGTTAGTACGTGGGGGCGTACTCATTGGGTACGCTAAGCGTACTGGCCATAATATGGTCGCAAGACTCAACCACGTACGATGGACGTACGTGAATCTGAGACAAATCCTAGTTTTTAAGGTTTGCACCCTATTTAAGGACCTTAAGTCCCCTAATCCCTTTACCTCTTTAGCCTCCATTGCCCTTGTTTTGTTAATCTCGAACAGTAAGCCACCTTAAGTGCATTTGTGGGCTTCCTTGAGAGTTTTTGGTGTTCTTTAGAGTCTTTGAAGAAGAAGGAAGCTTGGGAAGAAGCAAGGACATGAGAATAGGTTGTAGATCTAGAAGTTTGGCACCATTTCTAACCCTTTGAAGGTATAAAGTTTAAACCTTGATCATTGCATGCTTAGATCTAGGTTTAGGGTAGAAAATGGTATCTTTTGGTGCCATAGTTTGGATTCTTCGAGTTGAGAAACTTAAGACCATATGAGCTATCTTTTTGAACTCTTGGAGGTGTTTTGAGTCATAAAAATTAGACCTTGATGGTTAAGCCTCAACCATGCAAGTGTTGGGGACCATCCAAGTGTGCTTATTGACTTGATTCTTGTTTTGAGCCCTATCCTTACATGAAAAAGCATAAAGTTTGCAACTTTATGGCTTAGGACATTTTAGCGGCATGGATCTAAGTGTTGGACGTTGGATCTAAATGGATTAAGACATGGAAGTGAGAATGGTTTGGCCGACCAGTACGCCATGTGTACTCCAGTATACGCTGCGCGTACTGGGTCAATGCCTCGAACCCTGGTCAACACCCGCATACATTGGGCATACAAGCCAAGTATGCCTTACGTACGCAGTTAGTGGTCCTAGAAGGTATTTGGTCTCTTTTGGTGTTGGGATTTGGACTAGAGTAGTTGGGCCTCAGGCCTACCAGATTATAGCAAGTCATTTTGGGTCTAAGGCCTTGTTTGGGGTTCTTGGGACATATTAGGCCTTAGATTCCCTATAGTGGGCTTGGATGCCTTTTTGGAACCTTGGAAGATAGGGGGGCCAATAAGGTGAAGGTAAAGGATCCCTTTGGACTTAAGTCAAGAATTAGGGTTTTGGACCTTCAGTTTGGGATATGGCTTGATTTCTAATTAGGGTTGTATGCTTGTATGATAAGGAGAGGAGTTTGTGAGTCATCCGCTAAGTATTATTTGATACCCACAATCTGAGGTGAGTCTTCCTTCGCAGTAGCCATGGGTCAAAGGAACCAAGGCCGAACCACTAGTTTATGTTATAGTGTGATGATTGTCTTTGCGATAATTGTCAGTTATGCCAGTATTTTCTTGATGACTCTGGGCTTTCTGTTATAATATTATGTGGTAGTAGGGGTAAAATAGAACCTGTATCCGGTTGAAATAGATCGCAAGGGATTGCAGGCACCCATATATGATTGATAGTATCCGAGTGAGATAGACTGAAGGGGTAGGCAACAACCTAGATATGTTTAGGACTATCTGGTTGAAACATACTGAATGGGTAGGCCGACACCTAGATATGCTTGGCAATATATTTTTTTAGTATGTGGTATTTTGGGGGAACTCACTATGCTTTGTGTTTACATTTTATAGTTTTTTTGTTTCAGGTACTTCCAGTTCGAAGGGGAAGGGCACGACCTGATTGCACCACATCACTCTATGTTTTTCTGCACTTTGTGATTGTAGGATTTGTACTCTGATAACAAGTTACAATATGACTCTTTCGAATATTTTGATATCAGTTCCTTATGAAGTGAATGAATTTAAAAAATATACATCTATATTTTTGGGGATGTTACAAGTTGTTATCAGAGCCTTGGTTTGAGGGATTTAGGTATACTCTCGGGTGTGCCTGGACTCAAATCAAGGGTTTGATAGGGTTTTCACAAAAACCAACATTTAAATCTAATGATTTTAATAAAAGATAAGGGGTGTGATGCGTGAAATTGGCCGAGATCAAGTAAGTCTTCCCAAAATACCCATACAAGTTACATGTTTTATGCTATGAGAATTGCATGCTAGATTAGGGGCAAAGGATCTGCTCAAGATTACAAGATAGAATTCTAGGAGAGATTCTTTTATGTGCCTATCTGTATTAGCTTTTAGAACTGCAGGCTAGTATTAGATCAGTTACTTGTTAGGATGGCCTGTATAGGGTATATTTTGAGTTGAATTTCCTGATGCTCGAATGTTGCACGCTCTGTGCTGTTGGAAGTTCTGGTGGTACTAACTAACTAGTGGAGGAATACGTTGGGTTACATATTATCTGAGTCCAACCGTTGTAGAGTGGGACTTGTCATGCGAAGGATTATCTAATACTAGTAGTATGTAATTATATTCATGCGGTAGTTAGGTGGTACTTGTAAAAGTTCCTTCTACAGCTGATAGTAGAAAGGGGTGAGGAAATGAGTCTTAGGGAGTCCCTCTAAGATGATTGGTGTGTAGGACGCCTTATAGTCTAAGAACGTATTAGTTAGGAGGAAGAGTGACTTGGAAGAGTCGAGGAAGTCCTTGAGGAGGGTATAAATAGGTGTGGAAGGTAGTATGGGGGACGTACCATGAAAGCACATGATTTATACCCGATGCCAGAAGACCACAATGAATCCGGGGAACTGGAGAGTGTAAACTTTCTCGTGTGTATGATAATTGTTTATGTGGTTATGTTTCAGTATGGTGATGACATGTCATGGAGCGGGAGGTTCAGGATCTGGATCTGGCTCGGGGATGGGCTCCGAACCAATTGATGAGGGTTTACAAGAGTTCATTGCATCTGAGATCACGAGAGGCATCGTTGATGTGACCCCTATGATTTTTGGGTCGATCAAGTAAGGTATCATGGAGTTGATGGAGGATTGTCTTAGGATCTTCAGGGCCGATCCAGCCATAATCCAGACGGGGGCCCTCACACTCTCCTTCAAGGATTTCAGGGGATGTGGGGCAGCATATTTCTTTGGGGTGAAGGACCCCATCACATCTAGGCGTTGGATAGTCAACATCGAGTGTGCTCAGATGATGAGCTTCTGCCTCGAGGGGTCGAAGGTCAAGTTCGATGTAGAATGTTTGAGGGAGCAAGCCTGAGATTAGTGGGAGGAGGTCAATTATACCTTGGGAGCCCTGTCCATTGAGGCCATGATCTGGCCAAATTTCGTGACCAGGTATCGAGCAGTGTTTGTGTAACACTCCGTCTGCATCATTATGGGATGTAGTTTATAAGAGTCAGGTATATAGCCGCTAACCCCTCTGTAACCCTAACCCTAATCGGATGTTCCAGCTGCCACCTCCTTCCTCCATCATCCAGCCGTCACTACCCGACCCCTTTGTTGTTCCGACCAACCAAGAGCACCGATGACATCCACCAGGACCGGAGATACCAAAGATCGACGGGGGAATAATGGGCGGCCTTTGGGTGTTGTCGGGTTCTCATCTCCAGTCTTTGCTGCACCATTGTTGTTGAAGACGGAGCTGCTGACGAAGATGAAGATCGCCGTCGTCGAACAACCATTGTTCTGTTGCTATCGTTGCTGGACTATTCCGATGAGATTATGGCAACTTTAAACGTTTCTTCTCCTTCTTCTGTTGCTGCTATGAACCGCCGTCAGCCGCCGCTGATTTTCCGCTGGTGGTGTTGTTCCCGCCGTATGCTACAAGGTGGGTGGCTGTGACCACTTCTCAGTCAAGGCATTGTGTGACATGTTGAGTGTGTGTTGTATGTGGTTATTTAACCGGATATCATAATAGAGTCATCACCACCATTGTAAGGTGGTGGCTAGCACCCCCGACCACCGCCTACCACCACAAGGGTGGCTGTGTGTGTGTTTATTCATATATTGTGATGTAAAATGTATTGTATGGCCAGATTATTCAAGGAAAACATCATGTCACTGCCATGAGATGGTGGTTGCCACCTCACACCACCACCAGCCGCCAGCTTGGGTGGATGTGTACTTTTGTGTGTGTGTGTTATTTAGTGATGCTTGGACCTAACTGGCTAGTATTTTGGTTGGAAACCCTAGTTTTGGGAATTGATCAGGACCCGCACTGGAATTATTTACTAGACTTAAAATATTAATTAATGATTCTTTGCAATTAACTTAAGGCAATATTGGACTTAATAAATTAAGTCCTTAATGGGTTAAGTAGGAACACTTGACCCTAATCGTCATTTTATGTGAAAAACCCTAATTGGGTTTGGGTTCTTATTGGGCCACTTCTTGGACTGACTTTCTGTGGGCCAAATGAGGAACATAATTATGGACTAAGGAAATCATTGGGCCTTAGGATAAGGCCCATTGGAAAGGCTTGAGCCCAATTTAGAAAATTAGGCCATAAGTGGGCCATAATTAGGCCTTGATGATTATGAGATATTGGGCCAACAGAATGTCAAGTGTTTGGACTAGAATAAATTATTGTGCCTTAAGATAAGCCCTTGTAGAGGTTTGGGCCTAATTTGGAAAATTAGGCCATATGTTGGGCCTTGATTGATTATTTGACCATGGGCTTCAGAGTTTGAGTTTGGGTCTTGTTTTGGACCAAACTAGGTTAGGGGTAAGACAGTCTCCTTACCCAAGTATGGAGTTGGGTTATGCATTGGAACCCGATTATTAATTGGGTGTCATTTTAATGTTGAAAATTTGGGAATTTATCAACCAGTAATGGGAGTTTTATCCGCGAGACTTCAGTAGTGCCAGGTGAGACTCCTCACCATACCAATGGGTCTAAGGCACCAATGTCAAACCATTTCATGATATGTGGTACACTATCTGAGGTTGTATTATGTAGCAAGTTAGCTAGTTATATGCTAGGAAGTATGCTAGTGGTATATGTGGTATGCTTATATGGAAGACCATGTGAGAGCCCATGGCACCTGGATGTAAGACCATATGGAGAGACCATGGATTTCCTATTATGTTGTAATGATTATTGTAGATTTACTACTGATATGTATGGTATGCATGTATATGTGGTATGCTAGTTGACTATGTGGTATGTGGTATGCTAGTTGTCTTTGTGATAATTACATGGAATACCATGGGAGAGCCCATAACACCTCGATGTAAGACCATATGGAGAGCCCATGGCTTTCCTATTAAAGACCATGGGAGAGCCCATGACACCTGGATGTAAGACCATGTGGAGAGCCCATGGATTTCCTATTAAAGACCATGGGAGAGCCCATGACACTTAGATGTAAGACCATATGGGGAGCCCATGGCATCCTGGAGTAAGACCCTGGAGACGAGCCCATGGCATCCCTATATGTTGAATGCATGGCTTATATGGTTTATGTAGCTTTAATAGCTAATATGGATTATGTGGACTATGTGGTGTATGCTCTGGGGAACTCACTAAGCTTCGTGCTTACAATTTTGTTTATGGTTTCATGTATCATTGGTTTGGAAATGAAGGGATCAACTTGATTGCAGCGTACACACCCGTGTTTCCGCAATATATGATTTTGGGACGAACTCTGATGAATGTTTTAAATTGTTTTTGAATGTTTGGATTTAAATATATATGTGATTTGACTGTATTGAAAAATGAAATTTTTACCCTTGATTTTTGGGTCGTTACAGTTTGCACTGCCGGTTGAGGTATAACAACTAGCCTGGGAGTTTCTTGATATCAGACAGACAATTGAGACTATGGCAGAGATCATCATGAAGTTCAGAGAGAGGGCATTGTTGGTACCCCAGTATGCAGCTGATGAGGGGATGAAGAAGACCTGATATCAAGGTTCTGAGAAAACTTTGCACCGACGGTTGAGGTACAAAAACAAGCCTGGGTGTTTCTTGATATGAGCCAGACGACTGAGACTGTAGCGGGGATCATCACAAAGTTAAGAGAGAGGGCATTGTTGGTACCCCAGTATGCAGCTGATGAGGCAATGAATAAGACTTGATACCATGATATGTTGAGATTTGACATTAGGGAGTTCGTTAGTTTTTCTGCCTGCCCGACACTGGATGATATGATAGCCAAGGCGCGGGAGCGAGACATTGATTTGGAGCACATAGGTAAGAGGAAGGTGGAGCCTAGGCAGACAATTGGAGTTTCAGCGAAGAAACCCAAGGGTTTTGACTCTAGGTTGAAGGGTCAACAGAGCTGGAGGCGCGGTGAAAAATATTGCAGGTTGCATGACGGGGTTTGCAAAGCAAGTGGTTTGGGATGCTGCAAGTACGGTAAGTCAAGGCAATTTAGCAAGGATTGTACTGCTTCTATCACGACTTCTCAGGCATCACACCTGATTTTCTTTCATTGCAATCATAGGGGCTACAAAAGGCCAACTTCCCAAGTCTAGCATCATGAGGACTAATGGTAGCACCAGCTCCTACGACTCTACGGATCACATATGGTCGCCAGGGCAAGGCGGATGCTCCTGTGGTGAGGAGTTGGGCCTTTAAGTTGACCTTCAAGGAGGCGCATGCTGGACCAGATGTGGTAACGGGTATGTCTATTCTCCTTAACTCTTTATTTATGTTTATTTTGTTTCTTATATTTTATGTATTTTGTTTTAGGATTGTTCTTTGTGAACGGTATCCCTGCTTTGGTATTGTTTGATTCAAGGACTACCCAATCTTTCGTGTCTCTTGCGCTCAACAAGAGGTTTTTCGGATCTCCTAGTGAGCTGGATCATCCATTAGAGTTTGAGATTGCAGGCGATCGATCCACCTTGGCATCATGGGTTCATCGAGATTGTGTTCTAGGGATGCTTAGCGAGCAGGAACAAGGTTATAGCAGGGATGGATTGGTTGAGCCCCAATGGGCGATGATTGATTGTGAGCACGAGATGGTACGTGTTTGGACCCCAAGTGAGGGAGAGTTGGTGGTCCATGGAGAGGGTGCTCAACACAAGCCGGTCCTATGCTCAACCGCTAGGGCCAGGCGCTCTCTCCATCAGGGTTGTTCTAGGTTCGTCATCTATGTTATGGATACCTGGGAGTAGGGTAGGGTGTCAGTTAATGAGGTGCTCGTTGTCAGGAGTACCTAGATGTGTTTCCGGAGCATTTACTTGGGGTACCTCCAGATAGGCAGGTGGAGTTTCAGATTGATTTAGTTCCTGGTGCGGCTCCAATATCCAAAGCACCATATTGATTAGTTCCACCAGAGATGCATGAGTTGTTTATACAGTTGTAGGAGCTTATAGACAAGTGTAATGCCCGCAAATTCAAGCTTGTCCATTTAGAGACAATAAGAGTCAAAAATGACTTTTTTTATAGAAGATTATTTATAATAAATAATCTTAACCAAGTTAAAGTATATGTCACAAGGGTTCCGTACATATAAAGAACGTTGAAATCCGAGTTATAACGAAGAAGTTATAACCCGCCGAAGTTTTACGGCTAAACCGGACGGCACTGCATAGCGTAAAAAGTGGATTTTTGATTACTTTTTATCCTTAGTGATCTAAACGAAAGTCATAGTATACGTTAAACTGATAACGTCCATAAAAAGAACGTCCAAATCTGACTTCGTTTGAGAAAGTTATGATTTTCTAGGATTTAGCATAGCAGTGCACAACCTGGAATTCAAACTTTTGATCGATCAATTTTTTCCGACACAAACTGAAGATCTCATTAATAGGAATTCAACGATAAAAAGACAGCCGAAAACGAAGTCCGTATGTAGAAATTATGAATTTTACACAGTCGTTAAACATTGTAATCTTCTCATACTATTAATTTAAAATTGGTCGAGAATTAGCCGATGGAGTCAAAAGGAGAGTTGTAGATCTTGTCAATACCTACATGTGGATATAATGAATGTTGAAAACAGAGCTCTTATACGAAAGATATGGAATTTAGATGTCGGAAGTGTGCTGCTGCGAACAGGGTGACGTAGCTTAATCTGGACCATTGCTTCCTCCCCAAACTTTGCCACCAGATGGTGACACTTGGAACTCAACTCAATGAGTTAGAGGCTCAAACTCGATGATTTGGGCCATTTTCAGCCTATACATACCATGCGAAGCTCACCCTTTTTCCTCACACCATAACCCTTCTCTCACTCACTCACACACACACACACACTCTCTCTCTCACTCTCACTCTCTCTCTCTAACTTCTCTCTAAACCTCTCCCAAAGCCCTAGTAACTCCTAATTGCTAGAGGAAAGCCCAGAACGCGAAAAGAATCTGAAAAGAAGAGCTTTTGACTCGGAAGTTCTACCCTGCGGGGCCGGTTCCTAGCCAAACCTCCCGGTAAATGAGTTATACTTACCCTACTTCAAGTATAGCTTATGTTTAAGTTCAATACATTATTATGAACTTATAAAAAATAACTATATTATAAAATATAATATACAAAGTGTTATTATAATATCTTTTAACTACTCAAGGTATGGAGAATCTGGTTTGAAGGGCCGCATAGGGTTGTTGGATTTCAGAACGGATTAAATGCTAAAATGGTCATGCCCTCCAGTGTTTCATGTCCGACCCTTTTCAGTACATAGTGGTTGAAAAGTATTGTTTTACACTTATAAAAAACTATCGCTCATAAATTGTCGCAATAAATATTAGACTAAAATCTAGTGGTAATGATACTAGGTTTCGTCAAAGGAAAATATAATTGTTAGAAGCGAAGCGCTGCTCGTGTTTGGAATCATCACTTTAACAAGTGAGTGCATAGTTACTTTCATCTTACACATAGATATGAAATATTTAATATAAATTATGTGCTATGTGTGCATATTATTTGTGTTCTTAATATCTATGCTGGATAAACAAAATATACATGTTTTATTTGTTTTAAATTGTATATGTATTTTATACCTATAATTATGATGGGTAAAGATGGGTAGATTAAATATAAGATGAGATGAGAGATGAAAGATGAGAGATGAAAGATGAGATAGATGATGAGAGGTGAAAGATAATGAGAAGCGATGGCCCAATCATCTAGCGGAGTATAGATGACAACCAAAGACTATTCTAGACAATCCAGTGAAACACTAGTAGGCTCACAACTTGTAGGTGTTGTGAACGATGTGTTCACCAGATGTACTCTAAAAACCCTGGAAGCTACGGACTTAGTGCCTCATAAACAAACATTGGCAGCTACGGATTTAGTGCCTTACAAATAAATGTTGGTGGATTTAGTACCCTATAGATGAATATTGGCAGCTACGGACTTAGTGCCTAACAGATAAGAAAGAAAACTATGGACTTAGTGAATATTAGTTGAACCCTGGACTTCGTGCCTATTTGTTAGGACAATGCTTAGGAATGAATACATGAAAGAATAGATGATTCTTAGGGTAGATTCTTAAGAATAAAGAAGATAATGGGGATGGGTAATTAGGTTAACTGTTTTATGATAAAACATAATAACTTTATTATTGTGGGTTGAAAACCCTATGTACTCTCCAGGTTTCCCAACCTGACCCACTCAATTTATTTGTAGCACAAGTGTCGATATGAAGCTACATTACACTGAGAGATTAAAGGAGATGTAAATAAGTAGTGTAAATGAATGTAAGGTTTGTTTATGCTAAATTTTTCTGTATTGACGATGACATCCCAAAGTTTTAATATAAATAAAAATACATTTCTTCGGAAATGCTTTGATAATATATTTATCATATTTTCTGGGAACAAATTCCTCAATACTGTTTTTTAAAATGAATACTTTGATTTTCAAATAAGCATAAATAAAAATTTAAAATGACCGTGAATTTGGGGATGTCACAGTTGGTATCAAAGCATTAGTTTAAGCGAACTAGGGATAAGGATTTATTTCTATACTTAAACTTTTAATGCTAACCGATGATTGTGAGGAGTGTGTCTAATATATTTTAGGGAGTACACCTGAATAGACATGAGAAATAGCTCATTTAGGGAAGATACCTAATTGATTTATGTGCTAAATAATTTGTGATGCTTTATGATGCCATTATTTAATCAGATCTATGGTCTGTTGCCGACCAGATCGAGAAACTTTATGTGTTTAGATTTCTAAACGTCTAATTACGGTATTAGAAATGGCATGTAAATTTTCAGAGTGATAAGGAGATTTATATGTCTATCGTAAATAAAGCTTTCCTAGCTAAATTATCATCACTGCACGCCGAACGTTTGATATGGTGTATAGATCGACATGGCAAGAACCTGAAGCGGATTTGGAAATGCTAATGTAAATCTTAATCAACGGCTTATGATTGAGCATGCACCAGAAGTAGCAGTTGCACCTAAGCCAATCACGGTGACGGGAGTGCAAGGATGATCCAAATGATGTTGGATCGTCAGATGGAGGACACAAGGTGTTTACTTCAACAGAATAGGGATGAGCCTATTATGCTTGTTGAACAACCTGAACTGAACATTAGAAATTTGATGAAGGGAACTATAGTCAGGCTGTCAGTCAATCTGAACCACGAGCGGGTAGGAGAAACCACCCCGATAGAGGAAATGATGGACGTGGATACAAGTACAAGGAATTTTGTTTAAAGAAAAACTTTGGAGAAACACTTAAACAAATGTTAGTACAAGATTAAAGTTGTGGAATAAGTTAATCTCAAAGGATCATATAAAGCTCAACAATAATAATAAGTTATATTGTTAGATAGTTAGATGCGGAATTAAAAGTGTAGATAAGTAAAGGAAATGTAAATGACAAGTTATATCAAGTATACACCAAACTGATTCATAACTCGGTTTGCACTCTAACACGAGTTAGTAAGAGAGATCAGTTTAAAGTGAAGAGGATCTTCAATGATGACCAGTAAGATAGAGATATATGAGAAAGATCTTTATATTTCAGAGAGAAGATTAAAAGATCATAGAGAAGTGATAAGAGATAAGAATAAAGGGTTAAGAAAAGTGAAGAGTGTAGAGAGTTTTTGATTCAAGACATGAGAACACTATTTATAGAGTCTCCAAAAATTACGTCCGTAATAAACAAAAAAATAAAGCTACTGACTAGTATGGCCATGCAAGGTCCATTAGATAAACTAAGGTTATCACGCTAAGTCAGTTGGATGTAACTGATTCTTCACTTTGGTGCACATGTTGCGGTAGAGAGACATGTTGCGGTAGCAAACATAGTTGCAGTAGATAAAGGATGATTTCAATTCTCCAAGTTTAAGAGGGTCACTTCTTTGCCTTAACAATTTCATGGCATCCAAACCACCGAGTCTTTCTGGAAGCCCAACATCGGTGGAAGTCATGGATTGGATCTCCGAGATGGAGATGATTTTTGAAAGTTGTGATTGCAGCAACAAACAGAAGATTGCTCTCGTAGTTACACTGTTAAAGTTAGGAGTATTGAGCTGGTGGAAGCTACTAGCTGATACCATGCCCAAGGGAGAAGCTAGCAAGCTGTATTTGGAAGACTTTTTAGTGCAACTGAAAATGCAGTACTACTCTGAGCAAGATCTTTTGGAGATCAACAACGAATTTTAGAACCTAAAGAAGGGAAGAATGAGTGTCACAGAGTATGCTGCAAGTTTTACAGAAAAGATGAAGCTTGTTCCTTATCTAGTCCCGACTGAACTCTCCAAGGTCAACAAGTTTGCTAATGGATTGCCAGCGAACTTTGGTCTGATGGTCAAGCAAACAACCACTTTGAAAACTGTCATTTGGGCAACTAAGAATTTTGAGACCCAGATAAGAGAAAAGGGTATGGAGAGAGTTGAAATTGGTGAGAAAAGGAAGTTTGATGGATCTTTAAGGTGCAACAAGAAGAGAAAATTTTCATAGTCTGGAGGGGAGGAGGAGGTGAAGCAAGATGGTTCGATAAGTGAAAGAAGAAACACTTTGGAAAAATATGGCGAGGAGGTGACATGTATAAAGTGTGCAAAGTCTGGGCATTTCGCCAATGAGTGCACGTTCAACAAGAAGGTGTGTTTTAGATGTAACGAAGAAGGGTATATTTCTAGGAACTGCCCGAAGAAAAATGAAGCAACAAGGACAAATACACCACCAAAGCCAAAGGCAAGAGCATTCTAGATGATCCTAGACGAAGCAGGTAACAATGCAAGGAATCAAGAGTGAGGACTTTATATCCGAAGATCAAGATATGAAGTAGACATGCAGATAGTTTCATGTGGTGTAGCCTATTAGAGGCATAGTATAGGTGGAACTTGAACATCTATGTAATCGTTTCAAGAAATAATATAAAGCTTGATTATTCTATCCAATGTGTTAAATGACTATGTGAAATTCTTGTATGGTGACTTGGAAAAACTGCATGACAATACTTGGGATGATTATGAGCAGGTGTGAATGGTAGTAGAGGCCTATACTACCGGAAGCATAAGACTCACACTTGGACCAGGTAAAGTCACAAGGTTACCAAGGCGCTAGTTATTGATTCTATTTTGTTCAGGTATCTCGTTACCATAATTTCAGTAATGACCAAGAAGATGATTGTTCCTCCGACCCTAGTGCTCATATCAAATCGAGTCTGACTAAGATGTGTATGTTACATGGTTCAGAGAACCAAGATCGATGTAGCATCTTACCTAAGCCAGACAATTGAAGTGAAAGATATTCGAAACGATTGATAGAAGTATCGCGATCGTTTTAAGAGCTTGTAGCTAGAAATGTTACATGTTAGAATGTGATTATATCACATTACAATATGAAGGAAGTTGTCTTTAATTCTGTAATTTAACTCTAAAAGATTTGAGTCTAAGCGTTGCATCATACGGTGAGAGGTCATTAGAACATGACCCATCAGTCTATTATGGTAATCAAAGGAAAGAACTTATCTTCAATTTGTTAAGAAGAAGAAGGAGTCTCCAATAGTGATCAAGATTATGACTAAAAAGGTCACGATTGAAAGTCCAACATGAGATAGAGAGCGGGTGCAAGATTGAGCACCGTATGCAGTCAAGAAATCCAAGAGTTAGATACTCATTCGAAGGAACATAGGAGTTACGGTTAATACCTAGGATGAAAAGATAACGTATGGATTCATTAGATAAGCCCTGTTTTGTTGATGATTCTGGGACGTAATCATCTTAAGGGGGAGATAATTGTAACGCCCGCAAATTCGGGCTAGTCAATTTGCAGACAGTAAGCGTCAAAAATGACTTTTTTTGTTAGACGATTATTTAGAATAAATAATCTTAACCAATTTAAAGTATACGTCACATGGGTTCCGTACATATAAAGAACACTGATATCCGAGTTATAACAAAGAAGTTATGACCCATCGAAGCTTTACGGCTAAATCGGACGGCACCGCGTAACGTAAAAAGTGAATTTTTGATAAAATAATTTTTAGCCATAGAAATCTAAGCGAACGTCGTAGTATAAATTAAACCGAGAATGTGCAGAAAAAAACGTCCAAATCTGACTTCGTATGTGGAAGTTGTGATTTTCTAAGATTTAGCATAGCAATGCACATCTTGGAATTCGGATTTTAGATCGATCGATTTTTAGTTGACTCAACCTAAAGGAGAATTGAAGATCTCATTAATGGGAGTCCAATGATAAAACGACTATCGAAAATGGAGTCTGTATGTAGAAGTTATGAAATTTACACAGTCATTAAACAGTGTAATCTTCACATACTATTAAATTTAAAATCGGTCGAGAATTATCCAATAGAGTCAAAAGGAGACTTATAGGTCTTGTCAATTCCTACGTTTGGATATAAAGAATGTCGAAAACGGAGCTCGTATGTGAAAGCTACAGAATTTAGAAGTCAGAAGGGTGCTGTTGCGAAAGGGTGACGTGGCTTAATTTGGACCATTGCTTCCTCTCCAAGCCTTAACACCAGATTGTGACACTTGGAATCAACTCGATGATTTGGGCCGTTTTTCAGCATATAAATACCATGCGAAGCTCATCCTTTTTCCTCACACCATAACCCTTCTCTCTTTCTCTCTCTCTAACTTCTCTCTAAACCTCTCCAAAGCCCATGAAACTCCTAATTGCTAGAAGAAATCCCTAGAGCGCCAGAAGGCTTTAAAAATAAGAGCTTTCGGCTCGGAAGTTCTGCCCTGCAGAGCCCGGTTCCTAAGCAAACCTCCCGGTAAATGATTTATGCTTACCCTACTTCAAGTATAGCTTATGTTTAAGTTTGATATTGTTATTATGAACTTATAAACAATAAAAATATTATAAAATATAATACACAAAGTGTTATTATAATATATTTTAACTACTCGCAGTACGGGGAATCTATTTTGAAGTGCTTTATAGGGTTGTTGGATTTTAGAACGTCTTAAATGCTAAAATGTTCCTGCCCTCCGATGTTTCATGTATGGACCCTGTCTGTACATAGTGGTTGAAAAGTATTGTTTAACACTTCTAAAAGAATACCTCTCGTAAATAGTCGTGATAAATATTAGACTAAAATCTAGTGTTAATGATGTTAGGTTTCGTCAAAGGAAAATAGAATTGTTAGAAGTAAAGCGCTACCCGAGTTTGGAATCATCACTTTAACAAGTGAGTGCATAGTTACTTTCATCTTATACATAGATATGAAGTATTTAATATAAATTACATGCTATGTGTGCATATTATTTTTGTTCTTGATATATATGCTAGATGAACAAAATATACGTGTTTTATTCATTTTAAATTGTATATGTATTTTATACCTATAATTATGATGGGTAGAGATGGGTAGATTAAAGATAAGATGAGATGAGAGATGAAAGATGAGATGAATGATGAGAGATGAAAGATGATATAGATGATGAGAGGTGAAAGATAATGAGAAGTGATGATCCAAGCGATGGCCCAATCATCTAGAAGAGTATAGATGACAACTACAGACTATTCTCGACAGTCCAATGGAACAGTAGCAGGCTTGCAACCTGTAGCTGTTGTGAACGATGTGTTCACTAGATGTAATCTAAAAACCCTGATAGCTATGGACTTAGTGCCCCATAAACGAATATTGGCAGCTTTGGACTTACTGCCTTACAAATGAATGTTGGTAGCTATGGATTTAGTACCCTATAGATGAATAGTGGAAGCTAAGGACTTAGTGCCTAATCGATAACAACAACAACTATGGACTTAGTGTCTGTTAAATGAAACCTGGACTTCATGCCTATTCCTTAGGACAATCCTTTGGAATTAATGAATGAAAGAATAGATGATTCTTAGGTTAGGTCCTTTAGAATAAAAAAAGATAATGGGGATAGGTAATTGGGTTAATTGTTTGATGATAAACCATAATAACTTTATTAATGTGGCTTGAAAGCCCTATGTAGTCACCAGGTTTCCCAACTTGAGCCACTTAGTTTATTTGTAACACATGTGTCGATACAAAGCTACATTACATTGAGAGATTAAAGGAGATGTAAATCACTAGTGTAAATGAATGTAAGGTCTATTTATGATTATGTTTCTATATTGACGATGACATACCAAAGTTTTAATATAAACAAAAGTACATTTCTTCAGAAATGCTTTGATAATATATTTATCATGTTTTCTGGGAAAAAATTTCACAATACTATTCTTTAAAAAGAATACTCTAATTTTCAAATAAGCATAAATAAAATTTTTAAAATGACTGTGAATTTAAGGATGTCACAATAAGGGATTCATCCGACCGTGTAGTTCGCCTTGGGGTGCACCGATCCTGTTTGTGAAGAAGAAGCACGTGTCACATCAGATGTGTGTTGACTACAGGGAGTTGAATAAGCTAATGGTGAAGACCCATTGTCCACTCCTGTGGACTGATGATTTTTTGACCAGGTTCAGGGTGTGTCTTTGTTTTCCAAGATTGATTTACGTCCGAGTTGTCATTAGATATTGGTCAGAGAGGAAAATGTTAGAAAGACGACCTTCCATAATCGCTATGGTCATTACGAGTTCGTGGTGATGCCCTTCGGGTTCACTAATGCTCTAGCCTTGTTCATGGACCTCATGAACAACGTTTTTCAATTGATGCTGGATCAGTCTATGATTGTATTCATTGATGATATCCTTGTATATTCCAAGACATAGGAACAACATGAGGAGCACTTGCGAGAGGTGTTGGAGACCCTGAGGAGGGAGAGGTTGTACGCGAAGTTCTATAAGTGCGAGTTCTAATTGCGCGAGGTGCAGTTTCTGGTGCACTTTGTCAACTAGGATAGTATTTTGGTCGATCCAGCCACGGTGGAGGTCGTGATGAGGTGGGAAGTTCCGAGGTCTCCATCCGAGATTTGGAGTTTCCTTGGTTATCTAGATATTATCGGAGATTTATTTAGGATTTCTCCAAGGTAGCGGTTCCCCTGACCCTGATGATGAAGAAGACTGCCACTTTTCGCTAGGGGCCTGAGTAGCAGGCAACGTTTGAGACCATGAGATAGAGATTATGTGAGACGCCGATTTTAACCCAACCCGAGGGTGTTGAGGATTTTGTGGTCTATTGTGATGTGTCTATTAAGGGATTGGGCACAGTCTTGATGCAGAGGAGTTGTGTTATTGCTTACACCTCGAAGCAGCTGAATCCTCATGAGGCAAACTATTTGACGCACGATTTTGAGTTGCGGGCTGTGGTTTTCACCCTCAAGATCTAACAACATTACCTATATGTTTTCCATTGTACTATTTATACGGATCACAAAAGCCTAATGTACTTGATGGATCAGTCGTATTTAAGTTTGAGGCAACTTTGGTGGTTGGATGTGGTGAAGGATTTTGATTGTGAGATCCTTTACCATCCAGGGAAGGTCAATGTGGCGGCCAATGCTCTTAGTTGTAAGGCAGTCGCGAATCTAATCAAGGATATATATATATCTGAGGATGATAGTGATTAGTCCACTTTAGGAGCGGATTCGAGAGGTGCATATTAAGGCTATGAAGGAGGAGAACCGAAAGAGTGTGCACATTGTGGGTTAGGTGGCTTCCTTCGATTATGATAGTCGGGGTTTATTGACTCTCCATTAGAGAGTTTGGGTTCCTTATTGCGGTAGTGTGTATCAGGTTCTGATGGAGGAGGCACACAAATCGAGATTCTCCATTCATCCTGGGGCGACGAAGTTGTATAGGGATCTTCATCCTGACTTTTGGTGGTCCTGCATGAAGCAGGATGTAGCCTGGTACATGGAGAGGTGCTTAACTTGAAGGAAAGTCAACGTTAAGCCCAACAACCTCACGACAAGATGCAGCCGTTGGATATTCCCATTTGGAAATGGGAAGAGATTACCATGGACTTAATTATGAAGTTGCCTCGAACTGCACGAGATGAAAATTCAGTTTGGGTTATCATGGATCGATTAACCAGGAGCACACATTTTATCCTAATACAGGAGAGTATCTCTGCGGATAATTTGGCATAGGTATACATCAAGGAGGTCGTAGCACGACATTGGGTGCTGGTTTATGTAGTTTCCATCAGGGACGTCCGGTTTACTTCCAGATTTTGTAAAAGATTTCACGACGAGTTGGGTACTTGTATTCATTTCAGCATGGATTTTCACCCGTAGACGGATGATCAGAGTGAGTGGACCATCCAGACATTGGAGGATATGTTATGGGCTTGTGTTCTGGATTTCAGTGGTAGCTAGGACACGTAACGTCTGTTAGCGGAATTGTAATGTCCTATTTTTCACAACTAAAGTTTTTCATTTTTATTAAGGTAAAAACTTCCAAATTTATAAATCCATTATTAAGAAAACCATTTATTCCAAGTTACATTCATTAAAATCAGAGTATCATAGAAAACATGGAATCCTCAATGTTGCTGATGAGTGTGTACAGTCCCACCTTCACCTTCTCGCAATCACCGATGATACCTAAATCCATAAATAATTGGGTATGCATAAAGCTTAGTAATTTTCCCTTAAAATAGCCCATGCGATAAACATACAAGCATGCATTAGGTTAACTCAGCCATCGGGTTAGAATACCTAGAGTTAGTTAGCCTACCGCCTCAACCCAACTGCTCTACCAGAGCCTCCATGCCTTCGGCTTACAGCCGGCACATACCGAGTATCTTGGCCTACAACACAAAGCAGGACTGCCTCAACCCACCACCACCATATGTCAACATATAAACAAAGAACAATCAAGCATTTATATAATATAGGAAAACAACAATCATACAACTCACTCCCGCCTACTAGTCCTCTCATAACACACAGTCCTACTGCCAGCTAATCTCCATGAAATGCTTAACCATAAGTAGCCAGAGGTGAGATAGCCACCCGAACATGTGATCCTACTCTAGAACCACAACCAAACAAGGAATAGGCAAGAAAGCTTAGAACAAGAGTTCTCAGGCTATCCTACATAACCACAGACAGTCCCTAGGACACTCCACCAGATGATAACCAGTAAGTACATATAACATATAGATCCAAGAGTGCACTATAGCATCACAACATCCTACATACCAGGATACTGATCTAACAGATCACTGCAACATAACAACATACTCAATACCAGAATATAGATCTAGCAGATAGACTTGTCAATGGAGTGGGTTTTGACCCTGATTCACTCCAAACCCATAAGAATTTTACGGGTTTGGATTATAATTTTCGATTCGTTTACCCTTTTATTAAATGGGTTGGGATGGATCATTGTCGATTCTCTCCACTTATAACTTGCCCCGTTTAATTTATATATATATATATATATATATATATATATATATATATATATATATATATATATATATATATATATATATATATATATATATATAACAGAAAAGTATGTAACTCTATGTGTAAGTAAATTGTAATTCTTATTATGTTGGATTTTGGGTATTAAGTAATGTATATTTGTTTACATCGACATTTTATCTTTTTTAATAAATATTACCTGGTGAAACACATCAAAATTGTGAAATTTGAATATTGTAAAAAGGTTGGGTTAATGGGTCAGGTATTCGTTAATTCGGTGGATATGAGTATGAATTCAATTATTCAGAACCCTGAGGGTTATTGTAGCGGGGCACGTCATGTTTTTAAATTTTTTAAGGGTTTGTATCAAGGGTGATTCTCTGCAAACCCTCCCCGTTGTCAGGTCTACTAGCATATCACTACAACATAGCGACAAATTAAGTAGCAATAGTCTAAGAAATGCATGATCGTATATAATTTGAGGTGAGATAGACACCCGAACATGTGATCCTACCCTAGAACCACAACCAACTAAGGAACAGGTAAGAGAGCCTAGATCAAGAGTCCTCAGTCTAACCTACATGACTATATATAGTCCCTAAGGCATCCTTCTACTAATAGATAATCGAAAACTAGTGGGTCAGTATTGGTGCCTTCGACCCATGATATAATGAGGCGAAACTCTCCTCCACTGATGATAATTGAAAGAACACTCAATCTGCAGTGAACACTACACCTCACACTAAACAAAAACCAAAAACAAACCTAATCAATAATTAGGGTTTAACCCAAACTCATGGTCTAGCCCATTACTCATCATGATTAGGGAAAATACCATTTTTCCCTTTATATACAAGCCCAACTAACCTAAGACCAAAACTGTAACATCTATAAAAATTCATGAAAATTTAAAACTTTTTAATACATTTAAAAACCATTGATTATTACAAAGTGTTTTTAAAATAGTTTCATATCGGAGTTCCCAGAAATCATAATCATAAATCAAGTAAGTGTAAGGTCACGCCTTCACCTTCGTGCGGTCATCCGTTGTACCTGAAACAATAATCGATAAATGTACACACAACCATACACATACAATAACAAACAAACAACATACTATGGGTCCAATCAACCATCGGGTTAGAATGACAACATACTATCAGTGCAATCATCCTCGTGATGGAATATTCCTGGCCCACAACCATCGGGTTGGAATGCCCACATACTATGAGTCTAATCATCCTCGGGATGGAATAATCATGGCCCACATTGGGTTTGAATACCCACATACTATGAGTCCAATCATCCTCAGGATGGAATACTCTTGGCCTACAACCATCGGGTTGGATTGCCCACATACTATGAGTCCAATCATCCTCGGAATGGAATACTCCTGGCCCACAACCATCGAGTTGGATTGCCCACATACTATCAAACATATGCACCTATATCAGATAAAAATATATAGTCTATAGACAACACAATAGGTTCCTATCATCCGTGGGATGAAATACCCTCAACTACCAATCAAGTTGGTACACACAATACAAGTAATCATATAATACTCATCCTACCACAACTGCCCCTGACTCTCCCTTAGTGCCAGATAGTTATTTCTTGAACACTATGACATACCTCATGGCTTAAACAACCCTAGGATAAAAGATTCAATTCCACAATGGTTGGACTCAAACAAGAGCTGCGCAGTAGAACCAAACCCTCTAGCCTAGGACCATTTAACCCATGGAATATGTGACTAAACACATTCACTCAATAACCAACCTTCACGTGGAAGAGCTATACTATAACATATAACCATCTTATCTACCAGGATACCGATCCAACAGATCACAACGACACATAACCATCCTATCTACCAGGATATCGATCTAGCGTATCATAGTAGTAATAATTCCGAATAACAATTCAAGGGTCGGGCTTGGTGACTTAGACCCTTAAGAATAATGAGGATAACTCACCTTGCAATGTCGATCCGAACTGAAGAATCAAATTCCTGAATCACCGTCTCACCAAAAATCCCGAACTATCCAAAATAACGGATAATAAGTTAATAAATGGGAAGATTAATCTTTAACAAGAGTCCCATATATAATAATAGTTCATTTTGTCTTTTCTCTAATTTAGGCCAAGGCCCAATACCAAATGCATGATCTACAAGTCCACATATACAAGTCCCATCATTGGCCTAATTTTCCAAATTGGGTCCGCTCCCTAATTAGGCCTCATGTTAAGATCCATTACCAAAAACTTGCCCAAAATACCCTATTCATAAAGTCCAGCAAAGGCCCAAGTACAACTGGCCCAAAGGTGGCCCAAATTCTGAAGCCCAAATCGTAAAAATCCATTAGAGGATGTACGTTGGGCGTACCCAAAGGTTTTGCGGGGCGTACTCAAGCTTGTGTTGATTGGAAAGTGGGGTCATTGACTCAGTATGTAGTGCGTACTTCCCTCTACGTGGGACGTACACGAGTCTGCACCAAACTCTGATAAGTGCTTAATGACTTAAGCCCTTAAGCCCAAACTTCAGATCCATCAACCAATTGTTCCTAAGACTCATAAAGTCTTAAACTTTAAGATTTTGGACGTACAGAAAGTTCTTAACACATGGCTTTAATCTGTTAAGACCTTCCTACTCCATGCATGGGACACATTCAACTATTGGGACATCATTTTTATCACTTAGGACCCTTTCAAGGGCCTGAAAGGACAACTCATCTCGTCCAAATCATATCATGCATCAACTTGGTACTTTTGGGACAAGAAAGGGTTTCTTAAAGCTAAAATGGCAAGATCTATAACATACATGCATAAATTTTGAAGCGTTTTTACCTTCTTGAGCTTCTAGGGCACCAAACAACTTCAGATCTACTAGCTTGTTCTCCTTCTTCAACTCCTTGATGCAACACCTTCTTCTCAAACTACTCAAAGTACACTCTATAAGCTCACACACTCAAGGAAATGATTAGGGTTTGGGGAAAACGACTCTGAATAGTGGAGGCTGAGGTAAGGGAGGGTTATGAGTTCATAAGGTTGTTTATATACCCCCACCCCTAAATATTAGGGTTTTCTCCTGACATAAGTATGCCTAGCATACACAAGTGTATGCCCAACATACTAGGGCGTGCCTAGTGCGTTCAACGTACACTTATGTATGTGCAACGTACTCCTCCTGGTCCTAAAATTGCAACTTAGCCCTTAGGATTTCATGGCTTTACCCTTCCATCCCCAGGGACTATAAATGACAAATCTTGGGATGTTACAACTCTCCCCCACTTAAACTAGGCTTCATCCTCGAAGCCTGCTGCGACGAAGAATTCAGGATAATGCTCCCACATCTTGGACTCCGGCTCCCAAGTCTACTTGGATCCTTTCTGATGCTTCCATTGGTCTCCTTACATAGTTAAAGTGCTCTCCGACCTGAACATCACCCAACGATACAACCGCCTACTCATCCAATATGCGCCTTTGCAGCTGCTAGACGTGAAAAGTGTCGTGGATCTGATTGAGCTTATTTGAATAGTCTAACCTATACGTCACCTTGCCAAACCTGACAATAACCCTGATGATCTATAGTATCGGAAACCTAACTTTACATCTTCCTGAAGCGAACCCTTTTTGTGCTGACAGGATAATGCGTCCTTTAGTTTCCAAAATATCATACATAATCAACCCACTAACAAACACGGACACTCATGCCTGACTCAATCAACCTCGGGCTGCAATACTAGGCATGCCTACGAAGGGTCCAATCATCCTTAGGATGGAATACCCTCATATCACGCACATGTTTGGCCTAATCAACCCTCGGGTTGGAATACCAAACACATCAGGTCCAATCAATCATAGGGTCCGGTCATCCTCTATAGCACCTGGTTCTTGGTATGCATTTATTTTTATTTTTATCTAAGTATTTTGCATTTTTGGCCTTGGACTCAGCGAGTTGAAGGACCAACTTGCCGAGTAGAAGTGGGATGGGACGCAGGATTTAAGCGATGGACTCGACGAGTCGGGTCCTGGAATCGACGAGTAAACGCTGTCTGGACAAAAACCCTAATCCAAGGGTTTGCACCCTATTTAAACAATGTTATGTCGACCAAAACATCCCTTTTGCTCCCAAAACACCTCTCATTGAAACCCTAGCTGTTATTGAAGCAATCTAAGCCTTGTTGGTGGATTTTGGTGTTTATGGTCTTAAGAAGGAAGGAGAAAAGCTTGAGGAAGCAAGTAGAGACCAAAGGAACTTGAGTTTGTGCACTTTAGACAGCTCATTGAAGGGATCGAGGAGTCGAAGGGAGTCGATTTGTGCGTTGAGGATAACTCAAATACTGCACGACATTGTGGTGAGTTACCTTCCAGTAGGGGTGGGTCTAAGGCCACAATACCGACCCACCAAAAAAGGAGTATTTAGAAGATAATGGTCTTTGTGATAATTATCTTGGTCTGGTTATGTGTTGGTTATGAGATTTATCTGGATGATATGTTATGTGTATAGTGGGGATTAGTTTCCCTAACAATGGTCCTTAGGACCCAAGGGTAGGTCAGTACCCGGATATGCCTGACTGTATGTTTATATATGTTAATTGTATGTTAGTAGTAGGGGGTGAAATAGTCCCCCATTACCGGTTGAAAGATACCGATTGAAAGATACCTTTGTTGATTACCGGTTGAAAGATACTGATGATGGTTACCGATTGAAAGATACCGATGAAGGTTACCGGTTGAAAGATACCGATGAAGGTTACCGGTTGAAAGATACCGACGGTATTGTATGGTATGTGGTATGATGGGGGAAATCACTAAGCTTTGTGCTTACAGGTTTGGTTTTGGTTTCCGGTACCTCTTCGTCAAAGGGGAAAAAGCCGGCGGTGTAGCAGCGCATCACACACACACATGGTTTTCCGCAAGGAGTTTTTGGGTCAGTACTCTGATTTTTATTACTTTTGATGTTATGGTTTGGGACATAACAATATGAATTTGTGACGTGTTGTTTATTTGACAATATTTTGGTAAAAATGTTTATGGAATTGTTAATTCAAAAATTAAATTTTCGGGCTTGAATTTTGGGATGTTACATCCTCATGATGGAATACCCTAGATTGGAATACCTCTATATACATAACTCAGGCCTACACATAACTTGAGATCCAAGGATCTATCCTTGCTTCTCATCCAAAATCCTCTGATCGTCACAACCGAGTACAACTCACCTGAACCTCAACAATACATCCATTTTGAACACGCTCCAACAAGAGATGTAACCATCACAATCTCTATGCCCACAACCTATGAATGGAATACCCTTACATGGTCCTCAACATAGGTCTCGATTGCTTATGAGCCGATAACATGAGTCTGGTATGCCATCTCCGACCCTCAGCTCATGACATGAATGCTCTTTGATAACCTGTCGACAATGTTGTCATGACTTCAGTTGCCCAACACTCCATCTGGGAGATACTTACCTCTTCCATTGCCCAAGAAGGCCTAATCAATGTCCTTCACAACATCAACAAGTGTCACAGTGCTGAAACCTCATCCTACACTATCCACTTATAGAACAAGTTGCTACCCCATAACATAAACACGGTACCCGATCATATAACTAACAAAACCCATACAAAATCTGCAGCATGTCTGGACCGCCAACCACTCAGGAATCCATTTTCCGAACTGCAATAGACAACATCTTCCTTAGTTAACCCCCACCAGTAATCCTCAGGGTAGCTGTTAATGGGGTTGGTGCTGGCCTGACAGATAGTAAGGGATATGGGCCTTCATATGGCCCACCTACATGCAATGGTAACAAAGCCTGACACCAGCCCCTTGAGTCTGCTGCCTACAATCCTTCGTGATGTGACCCTCCTTTCCACATTCTTGGCATCCTGAAGAAGATCGGAAAACCCCCTCATGTACCTTTCCGCACTTTCCACAAGTACGACCCCTCTGAATCTCCTGCCTATATTCAGCGGCCCTAAATCGCTTCGGTGCAAACTGTGACTGCATCAGGGCCTATCTTAGCTCCCTCAACTGAAGCTCAATCTCCAACTCGCGCTGCCTAGCGGCGTCCTGTAACTCTAGCAAGGTATCACATCTTTATGTGGACACGAACTATCTGATGTTCGTCTTGAGCATGTTTAGATATTGGGTCATCTGAGCCTTCTCCATAGCAAACTCAGGGCAACAAACATCACCTTCTCAAGGAACATGCGGGTGATCTCTGTCACCGACTCTGAATATTATCGCAGATCGAAGAACTCATGCGCGAGTCTCTCCCGCTCAACCTGTAGGACGTAACGGGTACGGAACATATCCCGAAATCGGTCCCAAGTAACCGCAACATGCTGCTCATCCAAATATGACTCAATAATCAACCTCCACTAATCCTTTGCTCCGGACCTTAGCAGGTTCAGAGCACACCTGACCTTCTGGTCAGCAGGGCATGAACATGTGAAGAAGCATCCCTACACATCAGATAGCCACCTCATGGCTACAATCAGATTCTGAGCCCCGTCAAAAGTAGGGGGCTTCGTGTTATCGAAGTCACTGTACAAAAAAGTTTGCCTAACTCCTCCACCTGCTGCTATCACAGCCAATGTCACTGCAATGACATCGGTCTCAGTAAGGGCTGTGTAGCGCTCATCAAAATACTCATCCATGGCAGTCTTAATAGACCCAAACATCTCCAGCAACTGGGCCCGGAAAAGTGTAGCAACCTCATCCTGAAGTATCTCCTGAATCCTGACATCCATCTCCTGAAGGATAACCTCCCTTATGCGATCCTCTGTCAATATGGGCCTATCCTGGCCAACAACGTCGGGCACTGCCTGTCCCTCCTGAGTATCGTCTCCCGATCTTGACCCGGATCCAATCACAAAGCATCTCTTAACCACTATACTGTAAGTACACCAGGAAGATATTAGTTAATCCACTAAAACCATAGAGAACCCACTCCGAACAAAACCCTAGGGATTTGTGACTTCCTTGCTACACGTATGGGTCATGGTCTTTTAGTAGTACGGGCCCATACTACCTTCCACACCTACTCATATTTGTCTCAAGGATCATCATATCACCCTAACAATGTACTCAAGCGTAACAATGCTCAATCCTCACTCCTACAGGAAGGCTACATATCTCCCAACTATCAGGATGACCCAGCCCTAATCCTCCTATCTCCATTGCCACTCAACTCTCCATTTGTAGTGACAAAAGAACATGGTTTGGCATGCGGAATTAAAGTTTGCACAATGAACATGGTGATTTGGGTGTTAAAAGATATATTCGATCATAGTAAATGAGTACAAAAGGGATCTAGTCTAGAACTTCATAAATATCTCACTCACTAATCACTAGGAAATACATCTCTTAAGCACACCCTACAAGTGGTATGAACCCACCTTATATAGAGGTGTTTACATGTCTCTCTCTCACTCTCTAACTCATTAGTCATAAGGCCAATGCACCACATGCAAGTGGGTCTACAAAAGTCAAACCATCTACAAAGTCATACATGAAGAACTTTGCACCGCAATATTCTCTCCCTCAAAGTTAGGAATGGATGACCCACTTCATATCTTCCAAAATCGAGCAACTACGTGGTTCGAGCCTCAAAGGTGACACATGTCGAAACAAACTTCAATCTTCAATTCTCCATGATTCTTCAATTTGGGCTCTAGGATGTGAGACCATACAATCGGAGTATCAACGAATGATAACGAGCTTCTCAAACTCCAAATCGATCATCCTAAAGTTGAGCATAAAAACACACCCCATAAATCTTCAATAATTCCAAACCCATTTCGAAAATAAATCATTTTCGAACTTCCAAATGCATCATTTCGTAAGCTTCAAAACTTCAAGATCACTTCGGTCTTCAAATCCGCGTAATATGAAAAATTCAAGTTCTCTCCCCCTTTTTATAATCGAAATTTGATTATAAAACCTTCAAGGAAAGAGAACGTGCTCTATTCGGAATTTTTCATGTCAAAACTCTCCCTTAACATGTCGCATAAACTTTGTGCTTCAATCTGGAAAACCCAAAAAATATTCAATTTTTAGCTTCGTTTACGGATCGCATTTGACAAAATTTCCCAAAATTGGGTAGAAATTGTCAATTTCTAAATTATGCAGTGACCCATTGCGCCCAAAAAAGCAAAATATGCAAAACTCTCACCCTTTTCCAAATCTGGGTAAAAAGCATCAATTTGAACAAACTGCAGGGGCTTGAAATGTATTTTCTTCAATTTTCAAAAAAAACAATCCTTTTTCAAATTTGGGTATGAACTGCCAAACATCTGAAACCTTAAGGACTATTTTCGAAAATTCTACCCTTTGTCTTCAAATCATAAGAAGAGTAACCCATACAAAGCCTCAAACAACCGAAGTTAGGTAAAAAGTCACAAACATCCGAAACTTCAATTAATATTCGAAGTGCCAAATATTCGAAGGTTCGTGGGCTATTTTTGAAAATTTATCATTTGTTCAAATCATACGAAGCTTTTAGCAATCATATGAAGAGTTTGGAAAACGTATCAAATTATCAAAATATCAGGGGTCAAATTCGAAAGTTTTAATTCTTCTTTCCTTTCACTCGTAATTAATACTCTTTGTATGAATTCTTCACCCATTTGTACAAAAGCTTCAATTCTATACCCTTCGTATGAAACCTCAATGACCCCTTCGTTAGATTCAATCGGCACCAAACTAACAAAAATTGCTCATAGCCATTTTAACGAAAATGGAGCATATTGAAGCCTCTGAATCAAGTCTGAACCATTTATGACTCACTTAATCAAAATTTTCGTTTACACGGGCTTCTCAAAATCATTGACAACAATGTTTCGTTCAATTTTCTCAACCCAATTCTTTGCCTTTTCAATTCACAAAATCAAACCAATCGCAGTTCATTATCAACCCAAAAAAATTCGATATCAATCCTTCAAAATCAATTATCGACCCTTAATCATCTACTTCGACTATGAAACCCAAGTGATCGACATCAAATACATGGACCCTTCGTTTTCCATAGATGAACACAGGATCCATACAATGACATCCACACATCGAAACCGATATCAACACAAGATTCTCCCTATGCAAAACATTCGATTCCCAAAACAATCCAATACATTCCATTCATTCAAACAGATTTTGACTTTTGGAGGGTTGACCTGATGCGATTCATCTTTGTGATGCAAGATTCAACAGTTCGTCATCCATACATCCGAAATCGACTCAATAAACAATCAATCGATCATCAATACAACATCGACATCAACGATTTCTTCCCAAAATTAACTATCATTAATCGATCCTAACTCAAAAAAACATCAACTGTTCTTCTTTTTGGATCGACAAACATAAATCGATATCACTTTCGACTTCCAGTGAAACACTAAATTGTGACTTTAAGTGTGATTCGGTTTTGTCTTTCAACAAATCAATCTTTGAATTATCAAAGTAAAATTTGAATAACACCAGTCGATTTTCAGAGATGATAAGAAGAAATCGAAGATTGTAATTCGATTTTTATAAATCTGTAAAACAAATGAAATGGATACAAACAACAAAGCATAATATGCGACTCAATAATCGAACAAGGAAAAAAAAAACGATTTCAGTACAAATCAAATCAAATGACGATTCAATCGATTTTGACCTTTATTTTGACTTTATCAAGAACCAAAAGTCAAGAATGAATAACGAACAATTACGAAGTATCTAATTGAACAGAATTGGATTTTGGGCTCAGTTTTGATGAATAGTAAAAGAAGTATGGGCTTCAAATAATCAAGAATAGTATTCGAATAATGATTTTGGGCTCATATCACAAATGATGAATAGTATATTTCGAGAAAATGAGTTTTGATCTAATATCAGAAAATTAATTAAGTTACAATGAATTTTTTTTGGACTTAAAACTCGATTCAAATGAACAATTGCTATTTGAAAATCATATCGAATAACAAATAGGATTAGATTTGGACATGATCAACGGACAAAAATTTGATCACAACAAATGAGTTTTTCAAGAAAAAAAATTTAATCCAATGAGTCAAACGAGCACAAATAAAAAACGTAACACACGATTAAAAGAAATTTAGAGAGATCATAGAGAGAGACTCACCAAAAATTGCTTCAATTGTGGCAAAAGTTGCCAAACCAATAATCGTTCTTCAAAAATCACCTTGATCTTGAAAACCTGCTCTGATACCAATTATAGTGACAAAAGAACATGATTTGGCATGCGGAATTAAATTTTGCACAATGAACATGGTGATTTGGGTGCTAAAATATATATTCGATCATAGTAAATGAGTACAAAATGGATCTAGTCTAGAACTTCATAAATATCTCACTCACTAATCACTATGAACTACATCTTCAAGCACACCTCTACAAGTGGTATGAACCTACCTTATATAGAGGTGTTTACATGTCTCTCTCTCACTCTCTAACTAATTAGCCATAAGGTTAATGCACCACATGCAAGTGGGTCTACAAAAGTTAAACCATCTACAAAGTCATACATGAAGAACTTTGCACCCCAACACCATTGGTGCCAGATAACTATTGCATGAATACAATCACAAGTCGCACAACTTAAACAATCTTAGACTAAGAGATTTAATCCTACAACGATTGGACTCAGACAAGAGCTACACAGTAGGACCAAATCCCTCATCCTAAGATCATTTGACCCATGTAGCATGTGACTTAGCGTATTCACTCAATAGCTAATTCACACACGAAAGAGTCACGCAATTCTATCAAGCAATTCCTGAAGATCCCTAGCCTATCACTAGCATGATGTTCTAACATATCACAATATCAGATAGCTATATGGTATTTTGGGGTTTACTTACTAGCTCCGGCTGATCGTACACTTTGCATCCTATTTTGTATTTCGAAAACTAATTGAAAATCATTTTGAAAACCCTTTTTTCCACAGTTGAGATTGGATTCACACGAGTGTTCCTCCTATTCACTCAAACCAAGGCTCTGATACCAACTTGTAACATCCATAAAAATTCATGAAAAATTAAAACATTTAAAAACCATTGATTATTACAAAGTGTTTTCAAAATAGTTTCATATCAGATTTCCCAGAAATCATAATCATAAATTGAGGAAGTGTACCGTTAGGCCTTTGCTTTCCCGCGGTCATTTGCTGTACATGAAACAATAATTGATAAATATAAGCCCGAAGGCTTAGTAAGTTACCCCCAAAATACCCATACACACAACCATACACATACAATAACAAACAAACAGAATACTATGGGTCCAATCAACCATCGGGTTGGAATACTCCAGGCCCTCAACCATCGGGTTGGAATGCCAACATACTATGAGTCCAATCATCCTCAGGACGGAATACTCCTGGCCCACAACCATTGGGTTGGAATGCCCACATACTATAAGTCCAATCATCCTCGGGATGGAATACGCCTTACCCACAACCATCGGGTTGGAATGCCCACATACTATGAGTCCAATCATCCTCGGGATGGAATACTCCTGGCCCACAACCATCAGGTTGGATTGCCCACATACTATGAGTTCAATCATCCTCGAGATGGAATACTCCTAGCCCACAACCATCGGGTTGGATTTCCCACATCCTATCAAACATGTGCACCTATATCAGAAAAACATATACAATCTATAAACAACACACTAGGGTCCTATCATCCTCAGGCTGGAATACCCTAAACTACCAATCAAGCTGGTGCACATAATGAAGGTTTTTCAGCATTCTAACACTCCTAAGGTGTACATGCAACCCTAGAAACCTTGGATTTATGTTTTACTAAGATACATGCAAATTTGATTTTCCAAGGTTCTTAACCTAACTAGCATGACATGGGGAACCTTAAAACATAATAGCTAGTAGAAGAACATACATTTTTGTTGCTTGGATTCCTTGAGAACCTTGTGAGCCTAGCACCTCAAGTGCGATACCTCAAATGTCTCACAAAACACCACAACCCTTGAAATAACTTTGAGGGAAGTTCATTAACACTCAAAATTGGCTAGCCCTCTTGTTCTTTTCTTAGTGGCCGATTTTGCTAGCCATGGAGTTGTTGGATTAGTGTCTAAGTCCATAACTATTTTGGTATGTACTTGACCCGATGGTGCATGGTCCTTTTGGGTTGCCTTCACCAAAGCAACTTGATAGGATGAATTATGGAGAGAAAGGATTAAATATGATTTATTAATATATTATGAGAATAATATATTAAAGGAGAAATCATATTGTTTAATTAATATTAGTAAATAATTAATTGGTAATTAGTTTTGTGATTAAAAGATATTAATTAAACTTAAGGGACTGGAATTGTAATCATAAGATAATTGCAATTTGGGCTATGGATTGTCTTAAATTAAAGAGTGGACGAATTCTATGGTGAAGCCCATAAGGAAATCGTCCAAGGCCTTAATTAAAGGAGTATATGGGTTGCTTAGGGCTTAAGCATCCAAATTAGGGTTTCCTTGTTAGATAACCCTAATAGACTCACTATATATAGAACCCTTAAGGCTAAAAAACGTGGTAAAGTTCTCTTCTAGGGTTAGAACACGTTTTGGGCAACCTCCATCCTCTCTCCTCTTCATCCTCTTGCTCTTGGTGTTTGTGAACCATTAGAGGAGTGACATTTGTGAGTCTAAGCTTTCTAAAGTCAATACAAGGAGGAATTGGGATTGTTATTGCTACATAACAATCAAGGTAATATCTTAAACCTAATTATATGTTAATATCGATTTCCATATGCTAGAATTAGGTTTTATAGTCTTGGATAACTTGCATGTACAATAGAGAAACCTAGATCCAAGCATTAGGGTTTGTATGAGCACATAGGATGTTCTTATAGCCAAAAACCATCAGTGGTATCAGAGCCTAGATTGGTTTCTATTGTATTGATGCCTTGTATGTTGAAAAAATTCGATTTTTGTGGTTCTGCATGATGGACTCGGCAAGTTGCCCCCTACTCGGCGAGTCCATGGGGGTACTCGGCGAGTTCGAGTGTCAGATGGAGCTATTTTCGGGATTTCTTGTTGTTTATCTTTGAGATACTTGCCTTTATCACATTATATCAATATAAATCCGATTTTGTGATATATATGACTATATTCTTGATCTAATTGAAGATATTTATCAATTAATAAAATATTTGTTTCCTTATGTGATAATTGATTAATTATTTTGATTAAATTGGTAAATTGTTTTGCAAGAAATCATTAAATAAATCAAATATAGATAATTATGTGATTAAATGTTTATTAGGATTATTTGTTATTTGATTCTTGTTGTTATGAAAAGTTTCATATTTTCCCCACTAGGTTTTATCGTTTAAATTTGAACCCAAAGGTTTTGTTGTTTTGAAATTTAAATAGTTAAAATCCTAATGTTTTGAAAAAGGTTTCAAAACTTGTCCTCAAGTTTTGGAATTTAAATTTTGAATTAATAGTTTAATTTTGATGTATATTTAAATTCTAAACCCTAATGTTTTGAAATGTTTCAAAACTTGCCCTCAAGTTTTGGAATTTAAAAGTTGATTAAAGGTTTAATTAGGATTGTTAAATTCTAAAACCCTAGTATTGTTTTGAAAATTTCAAATCACACCCTTATGGTTTTATTAATTAATTAAGGTGTAAAATTAAAAGAGGTGTAATAAATCCATAAAAGTTTAGGTATACAATTAAATTGAATTAAAGGTATAATTATTAAATTTAACCACCTAGTATTTTCAAAGTGTAAAATACACCCTATACTATATGTAACATTAAAATTCTAACATTATATATATGTATGAGTAAAAGTCAGTCTTACCGTTAGTAGGCCTCATTCGCGAAGTTGGTCTATAAGGGGTGTTTAAGGAAATTGTCTATAAAATGGCGATTGAATGGGTATCCACTCTTACCCACCGCACTGTTGACTAGTGGAGGGTCGTTAGCCGAACGGGTAGGATAGGACGAAACCTTCCATTATAATTATAATGAAATACAAAGTAACTAAATGTTTTTCAAATTCCCAATCTTAGTTACTTAGGCAAAAGTGAATTGATGCAATTCCATGAAATTACACTTTGTGCCCTTGCGAAGACGTTAGTGGAGCGTGTGTGGTTTACCGGCACACTAAATGGTTCTAAGAAAAGGTAGCAAAAGGGTGACTCAATGTTTTTCATAGTTCGATGGAGCGTGTGTGGTTTACCGGCACATCGAATAGGTGACTGTAACATGGGAGGGCACCATGTAAGTTTGCATGGTTATTCACACCCGCTTTGTGATCCTCGGCATCCCAGTCACAAACTAGAGGGGCATATCGAGATTTAAACATGCCATTGAAATGTTCAATGAATCTCAAAGGATCTAGGAGATTTCATAGATTTAAAACTTAAATTTCTTTTTCATTTTTCATGGTGGAAATTAGTGAATCGTCATTCACTTACCTTCAAATATTCTGCAACTAGATTACGACATCCCTTTTCTAGGTTGTAGCGTATTGTGTTGGGTCCTAGCCTTGGAATTTCATTTGGGTGATTTACCGAGGACTCAATCAATCAACTAACTTGAATTTGTTTCTCCCATTTTGTAGATGTCAAAGTTCGACAACTATGGTCTTCCCAAATCCCGTGGAACAAGCATTCCACATGAAGATGATATTCCACGATTCGATCAAGGAACAAGAAATCATGCTTCACTTCCTCCTTCTCTTCCTATTGTTCTCCCTAACCCACAAGATCGAAGAATTGAAAGGTTCAATATCACTAAAGCCCTGTTGGAAATGAAACATGAAGATGGTAAACCCGTGTGTGCCCACGTTCTAGGAATGAAATCACACATTGATAGGTTGATAATGTTGGGTGTGTCATTCTCGGATGAGTTGGCTGTGAATTGGGTTTTGCAGTCACTTCCTGAATCATATAATGAGTTCAAAAGAAAGTATTATATGATGGATCATGATGACAACCTCATTGACCTAACTTACATGCTCATTGCTGCTGAATCATAAACGATTTGGCGAAGCAATGGAGTGTATTTGTTGGGAAATTCAACCGACCATGCTTTCGAGGACGTTCTAGGAGAACCGACCAGCGTTTGCTGCCAAAAGAAAGGGCGTTGGATACAAGTCTGCCCAAAGAGCCTGAAGAGTCCAGAAGATAGGAGAGTCAAAGTGTATGGTTGCGCTTTAGGTAAAATCCACTATCTAACTCCGTTAAGTTCCTATTCGTTGATCCTTAATACATGATGTGATAAGATTGCATTTGAATGTTTTGTAGGATCGGTGAAAAGAAAGGAAGCTTGATGAAAGAGCAAGATGAGTCTAATCACAAAGAAATGGATCTCGATCGCATGAACTTGAAGATTAGATTTTGAGCTTAGATAGTTATGATAGAGTTGTTAGAAAATTTTCTTTTTTGAAATACATAGTTTTCAATGGATTTTGCATTGTAAGGACAAATGTTTTCCGCTGCTTTTATAAATAAAATAAATTTTCGTTTGACTTATTTATTTATTTGTTTATTCCCTTGCAATGAAATCGTTACGAAAAATTGATGTTTGCATATTTCTACAACAAATGGATATGATTCTTATTTATGGAAATGTCGAGAATTTACCAAATAGGGCGAGTTTCTCATCGCCCAAATCTCAATTGGATAGAAATTTGGAATCACGCAACTTGGTTGCATGTTGAATGAGAAATTTCATATTTGGAAATTAGACTAATTCATTGACAAAGTGTCAAGTGAAGGACTAAGAGATCGAGCACACAAAGTTGTGTGTTGATCAAGTTCACCATAAGAGTAACAAAGATATTCGTCATGATTTACTAAAGGTTTAGTTAATATGATTATACTTATAAGATTAAGTGTAATTCGGAATTGATTAAAAAGGTTTAAATCAATAGCAGCACGAATAAGAAGAATCAAGTAGGCAGAAAGATAAAATTTTCTCCATTCTAAGAAGAAGGGAGAGTACCTTTTATGCTTTATGATAGGTCTTAATGACTAAGAACCATATCTCAATTGATCCTCTAAATGAGTCTTAGTACAATTGTATGTTTAAGAAGAGGACTCAAGAATTGAAGAAATGGTTAAATCAAAAGGTCAATCATACTTCGTTCCAATAACAAGTCTTAAAGTTAAGATTGTGACAATGAGTGAAAAGTATTAAGAAGGTTTATAACATTCATCAAATGTGGAAAGTTGTGATGTCTTGGATAAGATAAAGTCTAACTAGGACCAATTTATGAAGTGTTTTGATAAAAGCTACACTAACTCTTGAATATTTGTTTTGTCAAGAAATGGTTATTGACAAGAGAATCTTATATGTCAAGGAGTCAGTGGGAGTCTTAATGGTCTTGAAAGGTTTCAAGAACAAATCAAATAAACCTTATCGATCATCACTAGCACACGAGTTGAGATTTACAACCTATCGTGTGACATTATTTTGTTTCTGTGCTGTTTCCAATTGAGTTAATTATGCATGTGAGTTCTATGAGCTCTCATTTTGAATGCATAAAAGGCAAGGCACCTTGATCAATGAAAGGTACATTGATAGGAAAAGGTGAGCTGCTTAACTACTTGGAAGACGTGGTGGGCAGCTGTGCTACCATAAGGCAATAAATCAAGATTAAGAAAGTTCGGTCCATATGAGTTTGAATTTGTCGTAAAATTTGGTTTTAACAAATTCAAATGGATAGGAACACATACACCATTTAAATCTATGTGTCATAAGATTTCCTCCTTCATGAAAATGATTGTGAGGAAATGCTTTCACTAAGAAAGATTTTAAGAAGATAGTGATTGTAAAATTGCATTCTCGAATTCGATTATGGTTACGGTATCCCTTTCCATGATTTGAATTGTGAGGTTTGGCAACCAGTCTTAATTGTTTAGACACACATATGAGATATGTAAGGAAAAGGTGTATAAGTTTAATAGGCCTTGATAAAAGATTATCAAAGCATTAAGTATTAGAAACATGGACTTAAGAAATTCAATAGGTATTGTTTTTCTGAAAGTTAAGATGTTTATGAATACATGTCGAAGCTAGTGAGAGCATAAGTGTTATGTTTTATAATAATCATCATGATAGTGGGAGCATAAAAGTTATGATTGTATGATTATTAAAGCACGTATTGCAAGTTGGCAATATTAATTATAGAAAAAAAGAGTTATACCTTGCAAAGTGGTAAGGGTTATAAAGTTGTTTTGCTATAATTAAGGGAGAGAATATTATGCTTCATTTCAAATCTAAAGGCTTAGGTTGAGAAATGTTAATAAATTTAGTCAAAGGTACATAGTGTGTTCTTAAAATTTCGATTATGATTACGACATTCCTCTTCACAATTCGAATTTTGAGAACATAGCAAATAAAACATTATGCATCGTGTCCCATACGCTTCGGGTATAGGATCGATTGCAGATGCTTTAATATTTGACCATTCTAAAATTTTCCAAATGTCTAGCGCATTTAGAGGGAAAAGGGACTAGAATCGGTTTTGACTAAAATAATTAAACAACTATCAAAGGACAATCTAAAGTTCGACGAGGATTGGTTGCTTGTGAGTAGTTGGAAGTATGGTATTGGATGGACCATATCGACATTATTATGACTAGAAAAGATTCTATTAAGAATGAGTTGTCATATGGAAAATATGGAAATGTTTCCATATTGGATGGACCATGTCAAAATTATTACGAATAGATAAGATTCTATTAAGAATGAGTTGTCATATGGAAAATATGGAAGCGTGTCCATATTGGGAATTGAATATTGAAAATCTATGTCTAGATTAGAAACTTTTATGCAAAAGGATGTTCAAAGGAATGTACTTTGAATGAGAGACATCATATCTAAGGAGTTGGCTTGTAACAATCTCCGATAAAAGACTTTGTATTTTCATTGGCAATAGTCTTTGTGACTTTGGTGTAGTGATATTACGAAAGGATCATTGCATAAATTGTTAGAATCTAGCATATTCTATAAGTATATTCTTACACTTATGAAAAAGGATTTGGAGTTGTGAAATGAGAATGATTGGAAATGTGTTTAGTTTGATCTATTTCACAAAGTAAGAACCATAGGTAAACATTGTGTGCATGCTAGGAGCATGGGACAAGTGTAGTAATAATTCAAGTAAGAAGTTGATTACCCGAAACGACAAATAATGAGTAATCGATATGGTGATAAATAAAAGGCATTTTATTTATACTCAAAAGTTTGAGGCCATATGGGATTAGTATTATTCTTGTGTTTCACTTTGCATGTTTTGACTTCCTGAATAATTTAGTTGGTTAAGAACAGTCAAATTATTCGAACGGGCCACAGTCGTTCATATGTTGGAAGTAGGTATGAATGAAGATTGTCGTGAATTGGTGTGTGGATTGTCTAAAAGGGTATTATACATAAGCAAATGTTTGCTGCAACATTCATGAGTGCTTATGAATATGAATTTGAGCATTGGATTAAACCCACGCTCACTTGGATCACTCCATGAATTGTATCACGAGTGATTAGTGAGACGCTAACATCTTATATTCTTGAAACCGAGATGTGTGAGTTGTATCTTGCAAATCGGTTGCACATTGATAATATGTAAACGCACTAGTAACTTGGTGTCATAAAACATATTATTGTGTGTGATTTAGTGAGTGAGTGCAAGCGAGCATTGAATCAAAGATTATCCGTTCCTTTTATCCCAAGTAGGATAAAAGCGATATCTTTGGGCCCCTCGATGGTTTAGTGATGACAAATGTAAATGCTCGGCCGCGCTAGGGCTAATTTGATTTGTTCAATTAGTCAGTCGTCATAAATCGGGAATCGAGAAATAGTACAAAGAGAATGATTAGAAATCATGTCTTACGATATCTAGAATGGAGGAATATATGATCCCTTATCTAAAGGACATGCGTATCTAATAGGATCAGAGTTGACAGCGGCTTTGGAAAGCTACGATTGCAGATCAGGATCTGAAGTCATACGCAGAATAGTTATTAGACTTATCCAAGTGGGAGACTGTTGGATTAGTGTCTAAGTCCATAACTATTTTGGTATGTACTTGACCCGATGGTGCATGGTCCTTTCGGGTTTCCTTCACCAAAGCAACTTGATAAGATGAATTATGGAGAGAAAGGATTAAATATGATTTATTAATATATTATGAGAATAATATATTAAAGGAGAAATCATATTGTTTAATTAATATTAGTCAATAATTAATTGGTAATTAGTTTTGTGATTAAAAGAGATTAATTAAACTTAAGGGACTGGAATTGTAATTATAAGATAATTGCAATTTGGGCTATGGATTGTCTTAAATTAAGGAGTGGACAAATTCTATGGGGAAGCCCATAAGGAAATCGTTCAAGGCCTTAATTAAAGGAGTCTATGGGTTGCTTAGGGCTTAAGCATCCAAATTAGGGTTTCCTTGTTAGATAACCCTAATAGCCTCACTATATATAGAACCCTTAAGGCTAAAAAACGTGGTGAACTTCTCTTCTAGGGTTAGAACACGTTTTGGGATGCCTCCATCCACTCTCCTCTTCATCCTCTTGCTCTTGGTGTTTGTGAACCATTAGAGGAGTGACATTTGTGACTCTAAGCTTTCTAAAGTCAATACAAGGAGGAATTGGGATTGTTATTGCTACATAACAATCAAGGTAATATCTTAAACCTAATTATATGTTAATATCGATTTCCATATGCTAGAATTAGGGTTTATAGTCTTGGATAACTTGCATGTACAATAGGGAAACCTAGATCCAAGCATTAGGGTTTGTATGAGCACATAGGATGTTCTTATAGCCAAAAACCATCAGGAGTTTCTTATATGGTGTGCCATATTTAGGGTTACTCCATATAAACCCTAATGTGCATGACTTTTCATATTCCATGATCCATGGGTTTATAACCTCCATGGACTATCCATGGAGAACCTTATAGGTTTTATCCCAATTCAATAAACCATGGATCATTAGCCCACTATACAAGAATGGATGATTTACGCAATCAACCCCATATATTTAATTAGTCTCCTTTTGATCACTTAATTAATTTCATATTAATTCTTGATCAATACTAATTAATAATATTATTAATATATTAGAACTTATAATATATTAATAAACATTAAGTGTCCTTTCTCTCAATTAGTCTATCAAAGTGTTGGAATGCCATGCAACCCAAATGGACCATGCCAACCAGGTCAAGTACATTCCATAAATAGTTATGAACATAGACACATAATCCAACACATAATACAAGTAATCATATAACATTAATCCTACCACAACTTCTCCCTGACTCTCCCTTAGTGCCAGATAGTTATTGCTTGAACACTATCACATACCTCTTGGCTTAAACAACCCTAGGCTAAATGATTCAATTCCACAACAACTGGACTCAGACAAGAGCTACGCAACAGAACATCTTAGGACCATTTAACCCATGAAATATGTGACTAAACGTATCCACTCAATAACTAACTTTCATGCGAAAGAGTTATACTATAACATATAACCATCTCATCTACTAGGATACTGATCTAACAGATCACAATGACACATAACCATCCTATCTACCATAATATCGACCTAGCGTATCATAGCAGTAATAATTCCGAATAAAAAGTCAAGGACCGGACTTGGTGCCTTAGACCCTTGAATATATTGAAGATAACTCACCTTGCAATGTTGATCCGAACTGAAGACTCAATTTCCCGAATCACCGTCACGCCAAAAATCCCGAACTACCCAAAATAACGAATAATAAGTCAATAAATGGGAATATTAATCTTGAACAAGAGTCAAATATATAATAATAGTTCATTTTTCTTTTTCTCTAATTTGGGCCAAGGCCCAATACCAAATACATGATCTACAAGTCCACATATACAAGGCCCATCATTGGCCTAATTTTCCAAATTGGGTCCACTCTCTAGTTAGGCCGCATGTTAATATCCATTACCAAAAAATGGCCCAAAATACTGTAACGCCCGTAGATCTGGGCTAGTCAAATTAGAGACGATAAGCATCAAAAAATGACTTTTTGATGGAAGATTATTTAGAAGTATTAATCTTAACCAAGTTTTAGTATATGTCACAAGGTTTCCGTGCATATAAAGAACGCCAAAATCCGAGTTATAACGAAGAAGTTATGACCTGTCGAAGTTTCGCGACAGAACCGACATAACCCAGCGCGACCCAACACGACGTAAATAGTGAATTTAAGGTAGATAGATATCTATCCTTAGTGATCTACACAAGAGTCTAATATTTCTTCGATATTAGTTCAACGATAAAATGATAGACAAAAACGGTGTTCAGATGAAGGAGTTATGAATTTCGAACGAAGTTTTCCTGTCCCGGCCTAATAAAGATAATATATAAGTAATATAATTATAATATATCAAAAATAAAGTCAAAATTAGCCATTGGAGTCTAAACGAGAGTTGTAGAGCATAATCTCACCTTCGCATCGATATAAAGAACGTCGAAAACGGAGTTTGTATGCGAAAGTTATGAATTTCTGAAGTTCGGGGCGTGAACCCCACAGCTGTGTCAGAGACCACAACGTGGCAAGTAGTGCCACGACGTGGCAAGCCGACACATGCAGTGAAGACTAAGCCCACAACGTGGAAAAAGGTGCCACAACGTGGAAAGGGCCAGTTTTGCCCTATAAATAGGTTTGAATGGCCAGCCGAGTTTGGTTGCTCATTCTCTCATCTCTCTCCCATATTACATCGTTTTACATGCAATTTTAACCCCCGAAGCCCCGGTATCACCCCAAGGCCCGAAGCAAATCCCGAAGTCCAAAGATCTCGAGAAGAAAAGAGTTTCCGAGTTGAAGCTCTGCCCGCAAGAATCCCGGTGTGTGAAGTGATCCCGGTTTCACCGACGAATATCTACTTGAAGAGCCGTAGTTCTATCTGATCATCTTCTGATAAAGTGAGTGTATAGTCCCTTTCATGAACACGATTTTAATACAAGTATTGTTTGAATGTATTAAGTATATGTTTGGTGTGAGTGTGTAGTTACTTTCTTCTAACGCATAACTATGAAGTATTTTTTACGATATACGTGTTATGTGTATATTTTGTTGTTATATGTGTGAATGTATATTCACTTTCTTTTATCTCATAGATCTGATTTATTCTCTATGAAATGTGTGTTATGTGTGTGTGCCTCGTCTGTTATGTGGAATATGTATTGATTGAATATGCTATACAGGTTTTAAACTATGTATAAAAATATATATTTTTATCTCCTAATATGTTGGGTAGAACATGGGTAGATAGTTGTGTGATAAACAGATGAGAGGCCTCGATGTCATTGTGATCCAGTCATCTAGCGGAATTTAGATGACGACCACGGACTCTTTCTAGACAGTCCCGTGGAACACTATCAGGCTCATAACCTGTAGGTGTTAATGAACTTGGGTGTTCATTCGCTGTATTCCATCCCCCTCATGGTTGCCTTATTTGACTTATACCGAGGAACCCCCGAAGCATGTGTTGTCGCCCCGATGAAATATTCTTAGACTAGGTCCCTTGTGTTAGTTGTCTTAGGGACGGAAAGTGAGGATAACGGGAATGGGTAATTGGGTTATTATTGGTTGATAAAATTAAATTAATTATTTATTGTGGGTTGAAAACCCTATATGCTCACCAGGCTCCCAAGCCTGACCCACTCAGTTTTCTTTGCATTACAGGTAATGGCACAAGAGTATAAGTTGGTGGACTTGACGAGAGGTTTTGGATTATAGATCAGTAGTTATAAATAACTGTTGTAAGGTCTATTTTATATTGTTTATGCTTTTGGTATGTATCGAAACATGACATCCCGAGGTTTTTATTATTTAATGAAAATATGTTCTCTTTGAGAAATGTTTTGATAAATGGTTATCATATTTTGTTTTGGGAACAAATTCCGCATCCATTTTCTTTAAAAGATTACTCTGATTTTATAAAACAAAGCATAAACAAATCGGTCTTTTCTGGCCGTGAAATTAGGGATGTCACAAATACCCTATTCATAAAATCCAGCAAAGACCCAAGTCTAACTGGCCCAAAGGTGGTCTGAATTCCGAAGCCCAAATCGTAAAAACCCATCAGAGGGAATACGCTGGGCATACCACACAGTTATACGGGGCGTACTCAAGCCTGTGATGACTGGAAAACGGGATCATTGACTTGGTATGCGGGGCGTACTTCCCTCTATGCGGGGTGTACGCAAGTATGCACCAAAACTCTCATAAGTGCTTAATGACTTAAGCACTTAAGCCCAAACTTCAGATCCATCAACCAATTGTTTCTAAGACTCATAAAGTCTTGAACTGTAAGATTTTGGATGTACAAAAAGTTCTTAACACATGGTCTGAATCTGTTAAGACCTTCCTACTCCATGCATGGGACACATTCCGCTATTGGGACATTATATGTATCACTTAGGACCCTTTCAAGGGCCTAAAAGGATAGTTCATCTCATCCAAATCATATCATGCATCAACTTGGGACTTTTGGGACAAGAAAGGGTTTCTGAAGCTAAAATGGCAAGATCTATAACATACATGCATAAAGTTTGAAGATTTTTTTTTTCCTTCTGGAGCTTCTAGGGCACCAAACAACTTTATATCTACTAGTTTGTTCTCATTTTCCAACTCCTTGATGAATCACCTTCTTCTCAAACTACTCAAAATGCACTCTATAATCTCACACACTCAAGGAAATGATTAGGGTTTGGGGAAAACGACTCTAAACAATGGAGACTGAGGTAAGGGAATGTTTTGAGCTGATAAGGTTGTTTATATAGCCCCCAACCCTAAATATTAGGGTTTTCTCCTGACATAAGTACGTCCAGCATACTAGGGCACGCCTAGTACGCTCAATGTACCCTTATGTACGCGTAGTGGACTCCTCTTGGTCCAAAAATTGCAACTTAGCCCTTAGGCTTTTGATGGCTTTACCCTTCCATCCGCAGGGACTCTAAATGACAAATCTTGGGATGTTACAAAAACCCTAATGGACCAAGGCCCAAAATTGATCCATTAGGATTCTGCTGAGAACGCCTGGCATTCCACCCCATGACGCCTGGCCTTAGGGGCGGCTCAACCGGTTTTGGGTATCTAAGCGAACCAAAATTTTGGGGCCCTTTGGCCTTTACTATCCTATCTTGATTCCAAAATCCAACTTGACATAGTGAATATTTAAAAAAAATTAAGCCTTATTAACCTTAATAGATAATCTAATAATTAGATATTCAGATAATGGAAGGTCCAGAAGGAAAATTAATATACATATAACAATAGAAAACTATGTAGTTGCTATAATTCAGAAATCACAATCTAAACATGTAGATACTCAAAAACCATTTGGTAAAAGAATTTCAAAGTAGATAGCCTATTGATAGATTCTAACCTTTTTTTTTTTTTACAAATCTAGTTTCACATATAATCTATGTGGCTTCATTAGTAACGTTTTTAATTATCTATCCATACATGTGGATTATTAGTGCAACAAACCTAATGCAATTTCAGAAATTGATATTAACTTAGTATTAAAATATTTATTCAATAATTTGTGCAAATCACTAATGTGATAACTCCAAAGTTTATTTAATAATCAAATATTATGATAATGGAAGGTCTAGAAGGAAAATTGATATGCATATAACAAATCAAACATAAGTCAATACGTGATAAGCCTAATAGACTAATTTGTCTAATCAAGAAAGCAGAATCAACAATGGAGTTATTAGTTATGGAGAATCAGAGGAAGAAGTCAAGAATAACATACCATTTCAGCCTTTCAGGATTCAAGAATAAACTCTTGACACTTCACAACCTTTCAATTTTAAATTTTTATTTTTGAACAAAAAATAATTGATTAGAGTCCAATAAAACGCGATCGAGAATCAACTAAGGAAGATCAGAAGAAGAACAGAGAACATATTAGTAATTATTTCTGCAGTTCTACTAAGAATGAAGAATCATAGAATAAAGAATGAAAAGGAATTAAGAAACTCATGAAGATCAGAAGAAGAACAGTCAAAAGTCTATTGGCTTATGAAATTTGTGGCGTGCGCAAATGGAAAATCAACATACCTTGCTTATTTTTTCTTAATGTAAGGCCGGACTTGCTTGGCATCCGAACACTGGCCGTCCCCATGCAAACACTTGACGTTTGCTTGCTGATTACCGACTTCCAAACCAATGTCTTATTGGCTTAAGATCTCATGTCCAAACTTTAGATTCAATTCATAATGGAACGTCTAAATCCATAAAGTTGCAAACTTTATGGCCATGCATGGCTACAATGAGCCCAACACCAAGATTCTTACTCGAAATCAACTATAAGGCTGCAAAACTCTTGCATGGAAGATTATGAAGACCCAAGATTGCATTTTTATGATTCTAGACTCACTATTATGCTTGAAAGGATAGTCCAAACCTCTGGAGCATGCCAAACTCATAAAGATAAACTCTTTAGGACCCAAAAGAACATAAACTAGTCCTAAATTAAGATCTAACAAATGAGGCATTAAGATCTAAACTTTATACCTCAAAATGTTGCTCCAAGACATGAAGAGTGTAGATCCACAAGCTAGAGAACAACCACAATTCTCCAAAAATATGAACCAAGGCTTCAAACTCTCATACACACTTAGGGTTTTTGAAATGATGATGGAGGCTGGAGTGGTGAAGGGTTTTGTGGCCATAATGTTCTTTAAATAGGGTGCAAACCCTTAAAATTAGGGTTTGGTCTTTGTATGCAAATGTTTGGCGTCCATCATAGAACGCCTGTCATTTGAACACCGATCTTTCTATGCTAAACGCCCGATGTTTGGACCAAGGACCTCATCTTTGGGATGTTGCAATTCTCTCCCATCTAACATGGAATTCGTCCTCAAAGTCTACTGCAACAAATAACTCGGGGTAATGCTCCCTCATTTTAGCCTCCGGCTCCCAGGTCCACTCGAAGTCTCTCCGATGCTACCACTAAACCTTTACCAAAGGTATCTCCTTGTTGCCCAAGACCTTCATCTTTCTTTCCAAAATAGTTACCGACCTCTCGATATAACTCATGCGCTCATCGACCTGAATATCATCCAAAGGATCCACTATATTGCTGTCGAACACCTACTTTTGCAACTAGGAGACATGGAAAGTGTTGTGGATTTGACTGAGATCACTCGGCAAATCCCACCAACAGTCCATCTCGCTGTAATGCCCGTAGATCCGGGCTAGTCAAATTAGAGGCAAGAAGGGTCGAAAATGACTTTTTGGCAAAATATAAATTAGAAAAAATAATCTTAACCAAGTTTTAGTATATGTTACAAGGTTTCCGTACATATAAAGAATGCCGAAATCCGAGTTATAACGAAGAAGTTATGACCCGTTGACGTTTCGCGATGGAACCGACACGATACCGGGAAGCGTAAATAGTGAATTTACGATAGAGCGAGATTTAGCCTTAGCGATCTAAACAAAAATCGTAGAATGTGTTAAACTAAGAACATCAATAAAAAGAACGCCCAAATCTGACTTCGTATGAAGAAGTTATGATTTTTCGAAGTTTCAGATTAGTAGTGTACAGTCCAAAATTTGAATATTAGATCTAGCGGTTTTTAGCCGACACAACCTAAATGAGAATCGAATATCTCCTTAAGAGTAGCGTAACAAGAAAAAGATGGGCGAAAACGGACGTCGGATGAAGAAGTTATGAGATTCTAACGGACCAACCCGATCCCGACCTGTTAATAATATAAAATTTAAAATAAATTTAAAATTAGCCGACGAAGTCTAAACGAAAGTTGTAGAGTACGTTCCCACCTTCGTGTGGATATAAAGAATGTAAAAAACGGAGCTCATATGCGAAAGTTATGATTTTTAGAAGTCGGAAAGTAAATTTGCGAGACCTGTTGCGAGATTGATAACGTGTCTGCATCTGGACCGTTGCTTGTTGACCAAGGCTTCGCTTCGCATCGTGACATGTCGCCCTCACAGTACGCCCTACGTCATAAGAAGTTACGCCCCGTGTAAGCTCTGATCTGATCCATCCGACGGTGCGAGACAGCTGGCTTCGGCTAGCAACCTTATCCGAGGTGTACGCCCAGTGTAACCGAGGCTGTTGGCGCCTATAAAAGGGGTCCGAACTCCTCCGAATTTCTCACACCTTTCTCATATCGCTCTCTCTAAATTTTCTCTCTCTATGACCTTTTGATTCCCTTAAAGTCTAGGTGAACCCCTAGCATCCTAAGGAAGCCCCGAGGCTCCCGGAGTCCTGAGAAAAAGGGTCTTTCAGTTTCAGAAACGCTGTTCCGAGCAAAGCCCAGTTTTCGTTAAAATTCGCTGTAAGTGAGCTACGCTTATGCAATTTTTAATATAGCTTCCAAATAATTATAGTAATGTTATTAGGTCCTTAAAATAATTATTTGGGCTATTATTATGAGTTATATTGAGTGTTATTTAACGTTTATATAATAATAATAATAGTCAGACTATTAATTTGTCGCGGTTATCGTTAGACTAAACCCTAGTGGTGTTGATACTAGGTTTTATCGAAGGAAAATTGTTTTGAGAGTATCGAAGCGTTGTCCGAGTGCTGAGTCACCACCTTTCAAGTGAGTGCATAGTCCCTTTCATCTTACACATAGATATGAAGTACTTTAATATAAATTACGTGCTATGTGTGCATATTGTGTGAATACTTGTTGCCTATGCTGGGTGAAAGATTTTTATACATGTTTTAAATGATTTAAACTGTATATGTATTTTATATCTACAAAATGTGTTGGGTAAAATATGGTTAGATGAAATAGTTGTTGATAACACGATGGAATACATCAGTGTTGACAGTGATCCAATCATCTAGTGGAGTATAGATGATGACCATGGACGATACTAGACAGTTCAGTGGAATGCTAGTAGGCTCATAACCTGTAGGTGTTTTTGAACTAGGTGCTTATTAGGTATTTTTGAACTAAGTGTGTTCACTAGGTTTGAACTGAGTGTGTTCACTAGGTATTTTGAACTAAGTGTGTTCACTAGTTACTTTTGAACTAAGTGTTTAGCAGATGTTTTGGACTACGTGTTCACCAGTTATAGTCTATAAGCCTTGGTAACGATGGACTTTATGCTGATTCCTTAGGATGATCCTTAGGAATAAATAAATGAAGAATAGTTGATTCTTAGGGTAGATCCAAAGAAGATAATGGAGATGGGTAATTGGGTTAATTGTTTGATTGTTTAAACATAATAATTATATTATTGTGGGTTGAAAACCCTATGTACTCACCAGGTTTCCCAACCTGACCCACTCAATTTATTTATATGATAGGTGTTGATATGAAGTCACATTACACTGAGAGATTAAAAAGATGTAGATCACTAGTGTAAATAAATGTAAGTTCTGTTTATGCTTATGTTTCTGTATTGACGATGATATCCCAAACATTTTAAAATGAATAAAATACGTTTCTTCGAAAATGTTTTAATAACATATCTATCGTGTTTTACTGGGAACAAATTCCGCAACATTTTTATTAAAAGAAGAACTCTGATTTTTATAAAGCATAAACAAAAAAAAATCGGTCTTTTCTGGCCGTGAAAATGGGGATGTCACAGTTGGTATCAGAGCATTAGTTTAAGAGAACTAGAAATTTGTAGGAAATTTCTAGACTTAAACTTAGAATGCTAAGTGATGATTGTGAGGTGTGAGCATTAGCTTATTTTAGGAATGATGCCTAAATTGCTTTTATGTGCTAAATGATTTGTTATGCTTTATGCTATAGCTTGATTGGATCTTTGGTCTATTGCCGAACGGATCTAGAAACCTTATGTGTTTAGGATTCTAAGCGTTTGACTACGATATTAGAACTAGCATATAAACGTTTCGAAGTGATAAGGATGATTTAAGACGTCAATCCTAAATTAAGATCTAGATTCACCTTATTCGGTGTATAGATCAAAATAGCAAGAACCCGCAGTGGAACTAGGAATGCAAATGGGAATAGGAATCAACCCCCGGTGATTCAGCAAATACTTGTTGTAGTAGAAGATGTACCCGAGCCAATCACCATGGCTAGAGTACAAGCCATGATTCGGACTATGTTGGCTAAACAAAGGGAAGAAATGAGGCGGATGTTGAATAGGGACGAACCTACTATGCCCATTGAGCAACCCGAGCTGATTCCCTAGCAATCGGAGGAAGGGAACTACAGCCGCCAAGTGAGTCAAGTGGGGACTCGAGGTGAACGAAGGGATGGCCCGGAGAGGAGAAACGACAAGGATGGGCGAATGTACAAGAATTTCTTGGGTGAGAAACCACCAAGTCTCTCAGGAAGCCCAAAGCCTGTTGATATTATGGATTGGATCTCCGAGATGGAGATGGTGTTTGAGAGCTGCTACTGTAGCGAGAAACAGAAGACCATCTTCGCTGTAAGACAACTAAAAACTGGAGTCTTGAGCTGGTGGAAGCTATTGGCAGATACGATGCCACGAGGAGAAGCCTTAAGGATGTCATGGGAAGAGTTTTTAGAATAGTTGAAAATGCAGTACTGCTCGGAGATAGATCTGATAGACCTGAACAATGAGTTTCAGAACCTGAAGAAAGGGAAAATGAGTGTTGATGAGTACACCACCGCATTCACCGAGAGAATGAAGCTATTTCCCTACTTGGTTCCTACTGAACTCTCCAAGATTGATAGATTTGCTAACGGATTGCCACTGAATTTGGCCCAATGGTCAAAATGGGAACTACCTTGAAAACAGCTGTTAGGGCAGCTAAGAATGTAGAGACCCATATAAGAGAAAAGGGTTTAGAAAAAGATAAGGCAGGAGGGAAGCGGAAGTTTGAAGGATCTTCAAGGTCCAAAAAGAAGACCAAATTATCAAAGCTTGGAGGAGGAGAAGGAGGTGAAGCAAGGTGGTGTGATAAATGCAAGAAGAAACACTTTGGAAAATGCGGCAAGGAGGTGACATGTTTCAAGTGTGGAAAGTATGGGCATTATGCCAATGAGTGTACATCCAACAAGAGGTTGTGTTATGAATGTAAAGAAGGGGGGCATCTTTCAAAGAATTGCCCATAGAAGAATGAAGCAGCAAGGCCAAACACACCACCAAGGCCAAGGGCATTCCACATGATCCTCGACGAAGCAGAAAACCATGCGAGGAATCAAGGATGAGGACTTCATATCCAAAGATCAAGTTATGCAGTAGCCATAGTATCGTATGATGTAGCCTATTAGAGGCATAGTCTAGGGTGAACTTGAACACCTATGTAATAATTTCGAGAAATAATAAAACCTTCGTTTTGTTATCTGGTGTGTTAAACTGTTATGTGATTTTCTTGTATGGTGACTTGGGTACTGCGAGACAATACTTGGGATGAGTATGAGTAGGTGTGAAAGGTAGTAGATGCATATACTACCGGAAGCACAGGATTCACACTTGGATCAGGGAAAGTCACAAGGTTACCAAAAACCTATTAATTGATTTCATTTTATTCAAGTGTGTTGTTACCATCGTTTCGGTAATGACTAAGAAGATTGTTGATATTCCGACCCCATTGGTCATATCAAATTGAGTCTGACTACGATGAGTATTTTACGTAGTTCAGAGAAGCAAGTTTGATGTAGCGTCCGACTTAAACCAAACGGTTGAAATCAAAGCGATCAATAGAAGTATCGCGCTCGTTGTTAAAGAAGTTGGTAGTTAGAAATGCGACATGTTAAAATGTGATTATATCACATTAGATCATGAAGGAAGGCATATTCCAATCCGAAATTTGACTCTAGGAGACCTGAGTCTAAGCGTTGTTACATACGATAATAGGTCATTAGAATATGAAACATCGGCCAATTGTAGCAATCAAATTAACTTATCCTAAGAAGAAGAAGGAGTCTCTGGTAAAAAATGAGCTTGTGACACGAAGGTCATGATTGGAAGTCTAACGAGCAGGTGGAAGATCGAGCACTACCTCCAATCAAGGGGTCCAAGAGTTAGATACTCGTTCAAAGCAACATAGAAGTTACAGTTATTACCTAGGATGAAGAGATAACGTATATTATACAATCATGTTTCGTTGATGATTCAGGGACGTAATCATCCTAAGGGGGAGATAATTGTAACGCCCGTAGATTCGGGCTAGTCAAATTAGAGGCAATAAGGGTTGAAAATCACTTTTCAGCAAAATATTAATTAGAACAAATAATCTTAACCAAGTTGTAGTATATGTTACAAGGTTTCTGTACATATAAAGAACGCCGAAATCCGAGTTATAACGAAGAAGTTATGACCCGTTAAAGTTTCGCGATGGAACCGACACGATACCGGGAAGCGTAAATAGTGAATTTACGATGGAGCGAGATTTAGCCTTAGCGATCTAAACGAAAATCGTAGAATGTGTTAAACTAAGAACATAGATAAAAAGAACGCCCAAATCTGACTTTGTATAAGAAGTTATGATTTTTCGAAGTTTCAGATTAGCAGTGTACAGTCCGAAATTCGAATATTAGATCGAACAGTTTTTAGCCGACACAACCTAAACGAGAATCGAAGATCTCGTTAAGAGTATCATAACGAGAAAAAGATGGGAAAAAAGGACGTCGGATGAAGAAGTTATGAGAATTTAACGGACCAACCCTGTCCCGGTCTGTTAATAATATAAAATTTAAAATAAAGTCAAAGTTAGCCGACGAAGTCTAAATGAAAGTTGTAGAGTACGTTCCCACCTTCGCGTGGATATAAAGAACGTAAAAAACGGAGCTCATATGCGAAAGTTATGTTTTTTAGAAGTCGGAAAGTAAATTTGCGAGACCTATTGCGAGATTGATGACGTGTCTGCAACTGGACCGTTGCTTGTTGACCAAGGCTTCGCTTCGGATCGTGACATGTCGCCCTCACAGTACGCGCCGCATCAGAAGAAGTTACGTTCCTCGCAAGCTCCGATCTGATCCATCCGACGGTGCGAGACAGCTGGCTTCGGCTGGCAACCTTATCCGAGGTGTACGCCCAGCGTAACCGAGGCTGCTGGTGCCTATAAAAGGGGTCCGAACTCCTCCGAATTTCTCACACCTTTCTCATATCGCTCTCTCTAAATTTTCTCTCTCTATGACCTTTTGATTCCCTTAAAGTCTAGGTGAACCCCTAGCATCCTAAGGAAGCCCGAGGTTCCCAGAGTCCCGAGAAAAAGGGTCTTTCGGTTTCGGAAACGCTGCTCCGAGCAAAGCCCGATTTTCATTAAAATTCGATGTAAGTGAGCTACGCTTACGTAATTTTTAATATTGCTTCCAAATAATTATAGTAATGTTATTAGGTCCTTAAAATAATTATTTGGGCTATTATTATGAGTTATATTGAGTGTTATTTAACGTTTATATAATAATAATAGTCAGACTATTAATTTGTCGCGGTTATCGTTAGACTAAACCCTAGTGGTGTTGGTGCTAGGTTTTATCGAAGGATAATTGTTTTGAGAGTATCGAAGCATTGTCCGAGTGCTGAGTCACCACCTTTCATGTGAGTGCATAGTCCCTTTCATCTTACACATAGATATGAAGTACTTTAATATAAATTACGTGCTATGTGTGCATATTGTGTGAATACTTGTTGCCTATGCTGCGTGAAAGATTTTTATACATGTTTTAAATGATTTAAACTGTATATGTATTTTATATCTACAAAATGTGTTGGGTAAAACATGGGTAGATGAAATAGTTATTGATAACACGATGGAATACATCAATGTTGACAGTGATCCAATCATCTAGTGGAGTATAAATGATGACCATGGACGATACTAGATAGTTCAATGGAACACTAGCAGGGTCGTAACCTGTAGGTGTTTTTGAACTAGGTGCTTATTAGGTATTTTTGAACTAAGTGTGTTCACTAGGTTTGAACTGAGTGTGTTCACTAGGTATTTTGAACTAAGTGTGTTTATTAGTTACTTTTGAACTAAGTTTTTAGCAGATGTTTTGGACTACGTGTTCACTAGATATAATCTATAAGCATTGGTAATGATGGACTTCGTGCTGATTCCTTAGGATGATCCTTAGGAATAAATAAAGGAGGAATAACTGATTCTTAGGGTAGTTATGGGGATGGGTAATTGGGTTGATTGCTTGACTGTTTAAACATAATAACTATATTATTTTGGGTTGAAAACCCTATGTACTCACCAGGATTCCCAACCTGACCCACTCAGTTTATTTATATCACAGGTGTTGATATGAAGTCACATTACACTGAGAGATTAAAGAGATGTAGATCACTAGTGTAAATAAATGTAAGTTCTGTTTATGCTTATGTTTCTGTATTGACGATGACATCCCAAACGTTTTAAAATGAATAAAATACGTTTCTTCGAAAATGTTTTAATAACGTATTTATCGTGTTTTTCTGGGAAGAAATTCCACAAAATTTTTATTAAAAGAAGAACTCTGATTTTTATAAATCATAAACAAAAAAAAAGATCGGTCTTTTCTGGCCGTGAAAATGGGGATGTCACAGTCGCCTACCTTGTCGATCACACGAAAAGGTCCAATATACCGGGGACCCAATTTCCCCCCTCTTCCTGAAGCGTATCACACCTTTCTAAGGTTATACCTTCAGTAATACCATATCACCAACCTGAAACTCCAACTCTGATCGACACCAATCCGCATAGCTCTTCTGCCGACTCTGAGCGGTCTGTTGTCCTTGCATGATCTGCTGCATAAGCTTCGTGGTCTGAAGGACTACTTAGCTCCTTCCTAAGACCCTTTGGACAACCAATTAATCATTAAGCCTTAAGATTCATTTCGATGTACTGACAACATCGACATGCCAACCCCGCACATAGGTCTACCATTGCGATGACAACCAACCAGTCATATACCAGACTAGGCTACACACCTATTTGGTTCTGACAACCCTGCTTAACTATCTACCGACACTACTCATGTTTAACCTTGATCCACCAACCAATAATGTTACTAGGGCCTACAAATTTAACTGCTCCTATCGGGTCTTTGGGTCATGACTCAGACCTCCAAGCTCCAATCAAATAAGAACAAGCAAGGAAACCCTCATCACACCCCTCAACCTGGGTCCTTAACAACATAGACTTTTAAGTATAAGCACACCCTACTTAAAATGCCCCAACTAAAACTAATACGACTAGGTGGGAAGTCCAACAACTAAATATGACTTTAGCGTGAAACCGAAGGTTCCAACAATTACACTGAAGTCTTGAAATTGGCGAATTTCAACTGAAAATCAAACCTTGGCACAAGGTTTTCCTACTACAAGGTACCACTCTACCCCACTTGAGATAAAATAGAGTCTAATAACCTTCAAATTCTTAGATGCTTAGACTATATTGAACCCCACTACTTGATTCCAACCACTGATATCATATTACAAAGGAGAATCTGAATCCACACAACATTCATCAATCCCAATATACATATGGAAGCTGATTACAAGTATAATTAATCAATTCATACAAGGAATTAAATTAAACAAGGCCAACTATGTTACTTCCATTTAATTGATCATCCGAGTTGCAACTGAACTTTGAAACTCAACAGAAAATTACAAATAGCCACCACTACTACCACAATTGCTAACAAGAAAACCTTCAGATCAACTCTCAGTATTTGGGACTTCGGTCATCCCATGACGAACGTTTGGCAACTGCCAAACTAAGCGTTTAAATTCCAGCATTTCACCTAAAATGAGAAAAGGACAATAAGCTCTGATGTGGCCTTCCTGGCTGCAATGAATACAAACTCGAGCACTCCGCTCACAGTCTCTTAAAAAATGACCTCCTCGCCACACCTGTTGATTGAGGTCGTTGTCTCAATAAAAAATGACCTCAAAAACCACTAGAAAGATAGGGTAAGTAAGGGTCAAATCCATGAGGAGTTCGTGGTTAAACCTTGTATCAAAGTAGTCAAACATAAAAAAAAAAACTAATACTTGCAATTGGTTGTTAAAACAAATACTATGAATGTGAAAACAAGGTACTCCCGGTTCAGTTGTCGAACAGTTTAGATTCACACACTTTCTTCCCTAAAATCCTATTTCAATTAATTAGATGTAACTGGGGTTTATTACCTTATAACACATAATTTTGGGTACACAATATGCTCATTTAACTAGTTGTCTTACTCCCTATGTCTACTCGGATTAGGAACAATTAGTGCATTAGCAATAAAGTGTCTTGCAATTAACTATTGCAATATTAAGATTTAATATCACAAGTTGGAATAATACATGTAGATTCAACCAATTGTCTTTATTCCTAAACTTCTTGAACTTGGAACAATTGGTGAATTGAAAATGTACTATTTTAATTATGAAATCACAAAAATTCATATAACCCAATTTCAATCATTATTACCAAAAGATTATAATATGGAACATTAAATAACAATTGAAATCAACTAGAACCAAGTAGTAATCAAATGTGTTCATCCAAATGTCCTAAACATCCCTGGAAGTAACCTAATGATTTAGCCTTCCATTGAGTTCATAAAACAAATTACTTGAATGAAAAAAATGAAATGGTTAATAAAATCCATAAAAAATATTAGAATCATAAGACAATGTAGCCTAATGATTTTTAAAGTATAGAACAAAATCAACATTGGGGAAGAAGAAATAATTTCTGGAAAATAAAGAAGTGATGAAGATTAACCAATGAAATGATCTTCACTTGTAGCTTGATGATGAAATCGATGAATTCTTGACTTGAATCTGAATTGAAATGGAATGGATTTGTGTTTCTAAATGTTTCCAAGGGTTTTAGAAGCCTAAAAACGTAGGAAAACCCCTTAAAATAGGTGGTGGAACCCAAAAAACGAATGCATAAGTCCCTATTTATAATATGTAGCAGAAAATTGTGAAATCAGGCGATATGAGACGCTGGAGGTCCTAGGAGACATCTTAGACGCATTGTATAATACCTAGGCGTTCTTCGTATCTCTTTTCATGTCTTATATTGTCCTTGAAATACACTAGAAATTGGCCTAGAATGGTAGGCATCCTAGGAGACGTCATTGACGCGTTGCATGACGTCATTCATGAGTTCGTGGACACTCCGTAACTTGCCGTTACAACATGAGACTCCCCAATAACACAATTGCATCCTAGGGGATGTCATAGATGCCTGGTAGGATGTCGATGGGTTCCCTCTATTTTCTGCTCTGAAATCTCCCCAGAAATTGACTGTTTGACTTTGGCGTCCTATAGAGTGTCATAGACGCCTGATCTGTGTCCTATGTTTTCCAAGCACGTTTTGATGATGAAAACCATAGAATCAACAAAAACACAAAACATGGTTGTTGTGGAGAATTGTCTCTAGTATCTGAAACTACTTGAATCAGGTCAATCGGAGCTCTAGAGCTTGATATATGATCGAAATAGTGAAGAGTGGTCAATTTTCCCAGCAACCTTTTTTCTTCATTAATTTGGCAATTCGTCTCCCATGTTTTTACCTTCCTTTTGCTCATTTTTCTTGCAGGTTCCACCTAATAATGTTCAAAATTCCATCAAAGTAGTGCCATTCTTGGGCAATTACACATCAATTCATCATATTTAGTACAATTTAATGTGCTATATATAGAATGATCACCTGCGACAGACAAAAGATCGACACCTCCCTCTAACCAATCAGGAACTCTGACCAACGGACTAGAACCACTTTGTTGCAGACTGGGATTGATCTGGGGCTTGACGCTTCTCCCTTGTTTGGGTCTCTATCTTAATCTCTCGCCTCCTTACACATCATGAAGCTCAATGAGAGAGTCATAGTGCTAGATGGACACAAACTACCAAATATCCATCTTGAGCATGCCTAAATAACGAATCATCTGAGCTTGCTCAACATAGCTATTTCTGTAAACATCTTGGTGATCTACGTCACTGACTTAGTCCCTTTCCTCAGATCCAAATATTCATGGGCCAGTCTCTTCCGCTCCGCCAATGGAATATATCTTGAATGGAACATCTCAGAGAACTACTCTTATTGTACTACATCCAGTTGCTCTAGGATGTGTGAACTAGTAACTAGCTTCCACCAATCCTTTGCTCCAGACCGAAGAAGATTCAGAGCACACTTGACCTTTTGGTCAGCTGGGCAAGAGAAAGTAAAGAAACATCCCTCAACATATGACATCCATCTCATGGCAATCCTGAAACCCATCAAGCACTGGGGGCTTCATATTGTTGAAGTCCCAGTACTAGAAAACTCTCATAGTGCCAAACCTGATAGCAACAATGGCTATGGTTCATGTAGTAGCAACAGTCTCATAAAAGGAAGCATATCGCACATCAAAGTACTCTATCATAGCGGTCTTAATAGAACCAAACATCTCCGATAACTACTCTCGGAAGAGGGAAACAACCTCCTCCTGAATGATCTCCCTAACCCGATCCTCAGTCAATGCTAGCCTATCCTGGTCACCCGCTCCTAATATTGATCCGGATCCTGCCTCAAATCGTCCCAAAGTCGCCATATTGAAAATAACCAGGGAGATATCATATGACACACACACAACATCATGGGGACCAATTCCCAACAAAATCCTAGGGGTTATGACTTTCCTCCTATGCGTACGGGTTTTGTGCTTCCAGTAGTACGAGCCCATACTACCTTCTAAACCTAACCATATTTGTCTTAGAGGATCATAACAATAACCCTAAACATATTCACTAGAATATGCATACAATCTATCCTTACTTCCTAGAGGAAGGCTATACATTACACACTGGCTGGCTAACCCCACACAACTCATCCATGAAACTTCCACCAACTCTACAACACTCGTGTATGCTAATCATACATAACGTTGGACCCTATAGATAGCCAAATACATGATTCTACCCTAATCCCTTCATCAGAAAAGAATAGGAAATAAGGCTATACCAAACATTCTCAGGCTATAAAATCTTAGTTATGTATAATTTTGTTGTATACACTAGGAAACTATAGTAATGATGTTAATTCCATATAAGGAAAAACCCTAGGCTATCAAGCATTATATAATCACGAAATTTTATCATTCAATTCATGAAGATCCCTAGCCTATCACTAGAATGCTGTCAACATATAAACAAACAAGGATCAAGCAGACACATAATACAAGAAAACAACAATCATATAGCTCACTCCCTCCTACTAGTCCTCTCATAGCACACAATCTCATTACCAGCTAACCTCCATGAAATGCGTAACCATAAGTAGCCATAGGTGAGATAGCCACCCGAATAGATGATCCTAGTCTAGAGCCACAACCAAACAAGTAACAAACACGAAAGCTTAGAGCAAGAGTTCTCAAGCTATCCTACATAACCACAAATAGTCCCTAGGACACTCCACCCGATGATAACCAATAAGTACATATAACATACTGATCCAACATTGCACTATAGCATAGCAACATCCTACATACCAGGATACCGATCTAACATATCACTATAACATAACTACATACTCGATACAAGGATACGAATCTAGCAGATCACTATAACATAACAATATACTAAGTAGTAATAATCCAAGAAATATATGATCATATATAATCAGAGGTGAGATAGATACTCAGATATGTGATCCTACCCTAAAACCACAACCAAACAAGGAACATGTAAGAGAGCATAGATCAAGAGTCCTTAATCTATCCTACGTGACTATATATAGTCCCCAAGGCATCCCTCTACTAATAGATTATCAAAAACTAGTTGGCCAGAATTAGTGCCTTTGAACCACGGTACAATGAGGCGAAACTCAACTCCACTGATGATAATTGAAACAAGAGTCGATCTACAGTGAACACTACTCCTCATGCTAAACCAAGTTTTGGTAAGTTTCTCTTTAAGTCCCTAAATCAAATTTCTATCAATTTGGTCCCTTAGTTAGTACATAGGGCGTACTTATTGGGACACTTAGCATACTAGCCATAAACTGGTCGTAGGACTTAAACACATACGTTGGGTGTACGTGGAGTACGCATGACGTACGTGAGTCTCAGATAAACCCTAATTTTTAGGTTTTTCATCATATTTAAGGACCTTAAGTCCCCCAAGCTCTTTACCTTTTCAGCCTCTATTTCTCTTTCCATGCTAATCTTGAAACCTAAGCCACCTTGAGTGCATTTGTGAGCTTCCTTGAGAGTTTTTGGTGTTCTTTAGAGTCTTTGAAGAAGAAGGAAGCTTGTGTAGAAGCAAGGACGTGAGAAGAGGTTGTAGATCTGGAAGTTTGGCACCATTTCTAACCCTTTGAAGGTATAAAGTTTAAACATTGATCATTGCATGCTTTGATGTAGGTTGAGGGTAGAAAATTGTATCTTTTGGTCCTATAGTCTGGATTCTTGGAGTTGAGCAACTTCAGACCATATGAGTTGTCCTTTTGAGCTCTTGGAGGTGTTTGAGTCATAAACATCGAATCTTGATGGTTAAGCCTCAACCATGCAAATGTTGGGAACCATCCAAGTGTGCTTATGGACTCGATTCATGTTTTGTGCCCCATCCTTGCATGAAAAAGGATAAAGATTGCAAATTTATGGCTTAGGACATTTTTAGGGGCTCGGATCTATGTTTTGGAAATTAGGTCTTAATGGATCAAGACATGGAAGTGAGAATAGATTGGTAGACCAATATGCCATGCATAATCTAGTGTATGTTGTGCATATTGGGTCAGCACCTCGACCCCTCATCAACACCAATGTACGTTGGGCGTATAAGCCATATATGCTGCACGTATGCAGTTAGTGGGTCTGGAAGTTTTTTGGGCTCTTTTGGTGTTGGGCTTTGGACTGGAGTAGTTGGTCCTCGTTCTTACCTTATTGTAGCAATTCATTTTGGGCCTAAGGCCTTGCTTGGGTTTCTTAGGCCATATTAGGCCTTAGAGGCCCTATATTGGACTTGGATGCCTTTTTGGGTTTTGTGGATTTTGGCCTTGGAGGATAGGGGCCCAATAAGGCGACAGTAATGGATCCCTTTTCCCTTAAGTCAAGAATTAGGGTTTTAGACCTTCGGGTTAGGATATGGACTAATTTCTAATTATGGTTGTATGCTTGTATGATAGGTAGAGGAGTTCGTGAGTCATCCGTTGAGTGTGATTTGATACCCACAGTCTGAGATGAGTCTTCCTTCGCAGTAGCTGTGGGTGGAAGGCCCCAAGGCCGCGCTACTAATTTATGTTATAGTGTGATGATTGTCTTTGTGATGATTGTTAATGATGACTGTATTTTCTTGATGACTTTATGATTTATGTTAGGATATCATGTGGTAGTAGTAGGGGTGAAATAGACCCGATATCCAGTTAAAATAGACCGAAAGCGACTGCAAGAACCGATTGAGATAGACCGAAGGAGTAGGCAAGCACCCAGATATGCTTGGCATTATCCAGTCATAACAGACCGAAGGGTAGGCTGGCACCCATATATGCTTGGCAATATGTTTGTTTAGTATGTGTTATTTTAGGGGAACTCACTAAGCTTTGTGCTTACATTTTTTACAATCTGTTTCAGTACTTCCAATTCAACGAGGAAGTGCCCAGTTTGATCGCACCGTATCACTCTATGTTTTTCCGCACTTTGTGATTTTGGGATTTGTAATCTGATAACAAGTTACAATATGACTCTTTTGAATATTTTGATGTTAGTTCCTTATGAATTGAATGAATTTAAAAACAAAATTTTATCGGTATTTTTGGTGATGTTACAGTTTTTGCCCCTTCATGTGCTCCAACAACTCCTTCATGTGTTTCCCTTATGAGGTATTCCGCCTCCTTAACATCTATGCAACATAAGCTAGGTGTTAAGTATCATTTTTTAGACAACACTCCCTTATTTACTACAAAGCATGGTGCTTTAACACATAATTTCCTGGCCCGTTTATTTTCATGGGGGTAACTTGCCTTTTGTCAAGTATTCGATTAGTGGTTTCCTCCAATCACTCGTATGTTTTGTTACTGACATCACTGATGTTTTATCAATTTCTTTTGTTTGTACTATTTATACCAACACTTTCTTGGTCAGATAAGGGAAAGTTGATGGTGTTAGTTTGATCAGTGCATCCGGTCGTTTATTCTTTGACCTCGGTATGTGTTCCGGTCTAAAGCTCATGAACTGCTTTGTTAATGCCTTTAGTTTTCTGTATATTGTGCTAGATTTTTTCCTTGAATCTTGTATAACCCTTTTTTTGGTTGGCTACTACCATCGAGTGTATAAAATCATGTATGTGTTCACACCCCATTTTAATGGGTAGTTGCAATCCTACAATGAACTCTTCGTGCTCTGACTCATTATTCAACGCGTAAAAATCAAATGTTAATGCGTAAGTTACTTCTTGTAACGCCCGTAGATCCGGGCTAGTCAATTTAGCGATGATAAGCATCAAAAATGACTTTTTGATGGAAGATTATTTAGAAGGATTAATCTTAACCAAGTTGTAGTATATGTCACAAGGTTTCTGTGCATATAAAGAACGCCAAAATCCAAGATATAATGAAGAAGTTATGACCGGTCGAAGTTTCGCGACAAAACCGACATGACGCTGAATGACGTAAAAAGTGAATTTACGTTAGAGTGATATTTAGCCTTAGCAATCTAAAAGAAAGTCGTAGAGTTTGTTAAACCATGAGCGAGCATAAAAAGAACGTCAAAATCTGACTTCATATGAGGAAGTTACGATTTTTCTAAGTTTCGACTTAGCGGTATACAGCCCAAATACTCAATTTGAGATTGAGCGGTTTTTAGCCAAAACAATCTAAACGAGAATCGAAGATCTCGTTAATAGTAATGAAACGATAAAAAGATAGGCGAAAACGAACATCGGATGAAGAAGTTATGAATTTATAACAGAGTTTTCCTGTTCCGGCCTACTAAAAATAAATAATAAAAATAAAGTCAAAATTAGCTGACAAAGTCTAAACGAAATTTGTAGATCGTAGTCTCATCTACGCGGGGATATAAAGAACGTCGAAAGCGGAGCTCATATGAGGAAGATGTGAATTTTTGAAGTTTATTAAATAATTAAAGTATTTAATTTAAATAAAAATTCAGATATTATCCGGGGGGGGGGGGGGGGGGGGGGGGGAGTCACTGGGCTTATACACATTACGCCCAGCGTAACATAGAATTACACCCAGCATAATTTGAGTTTCAGCCCCCTATAAAAGGATGTCGAGGGCAGCCAATTCTTTTGCTCATTTCTTTCCTTTCTTTCGCGTTTTTGCATCGTTTTTCATTTAAGAGTTATCCAGAAGCCCTGATATCATTCCCGAGCCCCGAAGATCACGAGAAGTGCAATTCCCGAGCTGAAGCTCTACCCGCGAGGAGTCCCGTTTTTGTGAAGATCTTCCAAATCTACCGAAGAATACTACTTCTACAAGTCTAAGTGCTGTCCGATCATCTTCTGATCAAGTGAGTGTGTGGTTACTTTCTTCTAACGCATAAATATTAAGTATTTGCTATGAAATACGTGCTAGGTGTACAATATAAAGTTGTTTATATGTGTGGGTGTATAGTCCCTTTCATAAATACGGGTATAATACAAGTATTGTTTGAATGTATTAAGTATATGTTTGGGTGAGTGTATGGTTACCTTTTTTCTAACGCATAAATATTAAGTATTTGCTATGAAATACGTGTTATGTGTATAATATAAAGTTGTTTATATGTGTGGGTGTATAGTCCCTTTCATAAACACGGGTATAATACAAGTATTGTTTGAATGTATTCAGTATATGTTTGGGTGAAAGTGTGGTTACTTTCTTCTAACACATAAATATGAAATATTTGTTATAAAATACGTGCTATGTGTTTATATATTGTTGTTTATTTGAGATGAGTGTGGAATGGATGTTTTATATAGTTTTTTTAAATGAGTTAAACTATATATGTATTTTATATCTACAAATATGTTGGGTAGAACATGGGTAGATGAAATAGTTGGTATGTGAGAAAATGATGAGGTATGAAAGATGCGCTTAAGAATAATATCGGTAGATGCACCAAGTAGTGAATGTAGTAATTCTGACAGATGCGCTTAAAGGATAATGTCGGTAGATGCACCAAATAGAGAATGTCATAATACTAGCAGATGCGCTTATAGGATAATCTTCGCAGATGCGATTATAGGATAATGTCGGCAGATGTGCCTAAAAGAGAATGTCATAAACCTGGCAGTCGCGCCTCATAGTGTATGACGTAATCCTGACAGAGGCGCTTAAAGGATGATGTTGGTAGATGCGCCTTATGTAGCAATAGATTTTGTGCTAATTCCTTAGGTTAATCCTTAGGAATGAATGAGTGACGGGTAGTTAAATTTTTAGGGTAAAATCCTAAGAAATAAGGAAGATAATGGGGATGGGTAATTGGGTTGATTGTTTGATGGTTGAATATAATAATTATATTATTGTGGGTTGAAAACACTATATGCTCACCAGGCTCCCAAGCCTGATCCACTCAGTTTTCTTTGTATCACAGGTATCGATACGAAGATATATTTCACGGAGAGATTAAAGGAGATGTAAAATCTTTAGTGTAAATAATGTAAGTTCTGTTTATGCTTATGTGTTTGTATCGGAACATGACTTCCCGAGATTTTGTTATATAATAAAAATACATTTTTTTTAAAGAAATGCTTTGATAGTTTTTATCATATTTTGTTTTGGGAACAAATTCCGCAACTATTTTCTTTAAAAGATTACTCTGATTTTAAAAACAAAGCATAAACAAATCGGTCTTTTCTGGCCGAGAAATTGGGGATGTCACAGTTGGTATCAAAGCATTAGTTTAAGAGAACTAGGAATTTGTAGGAAATTTCTAGACTTAAACTTAAAATGCTAATTAATGATTGTGAGGAGTGTGTCTAAAATATGTTAGGTAGTACACCTAAATTGACACAAGCACTAGTTTATTTTAGGAATGATGCCTAAAATGATTTTATGTGCTAATTGTTTTGTGTGATAGCTAAATTGATGTTATTATTTGTTCGGATCTATGGTCTGTTGCCGACCGGATCTGAAAACCTTATGTGTTTAGGATTCTAAGCGTACGACTATGAAATTAGAACTAGCATGTAAACGTTTCGGGGTGATAAGGAGATTTATACGTTTATCGTAATTAAAAAAAAATAAACTTTCTTATCTTAAAAATTCTCGCTTGGTACACCAAATGTCTTCTTAGATGTACAAGAGGTCATGGTGAAGACTAGTAGATAAATTGAGTAAATGGAGGAAATGAAGAAGTCTTATAATAGTGGATGACACTTATCAGAAGATATCGTAAGAGTGGTATCTTGCCTTTATAGTATGTCTTATGAAATAACAGTACGTTTAGAGGAGTATGGTACGTCTGAAGTACACTTTGGATTGGCAGGATGATGGAACGATTGATGAAATTCTTGAAGTTGTTTTATCGTCTGGTATTTCCATCACCAATAGAGTTTAAGTGGAGTTGATGATTGAAGATTGAGCAATAAAGAAGTCCTAGTAGAGTCTAGGGAAATTGTTTATGATTATTTGGACACATTTGTATGTGTTAAATTGTTTTGTGATTTTCTTGTGTGGTGACTTGGTCGACTGCGAGACAATACTTGGGATGAGTATCAGTAGGTGTGAAAGGTAGTAGATGCATATACTACCGGAAGCACAGGACTCGCACTTGGATCAGGGAAAGTTACAAGGTTACCAAGAAGCTAGTAATTGATTCCGTTTTGTTCAAATGTGTCATTACCTTTGTTTCGGTGGTGACTAGTGAGATGATTGTTATTCTGACCCTAGTGGTCATATTCAAATTGAGTCTGACTACGGTGGGTATGTTACGTGGTTCAGAGAACCAAGTTCGAAGTAACATCTGACGTAAGTCAGAAGATTGAAGTTAATGCGATCATTAGTATCGCACTCGTTGTTCATAAAGTTTATAGCTAGAAATGCTACATGCTGAAATGTGATTATATCACATTAGAATATGAAGGAAGGTATATTTATGGATGGCAATGGGTACGGGTATACCGGGTTTCGTGTTCCCCATCCCCATACCCGAATCCCCATCCCCATCCCCATACCCGACCCCATCCCCATCGGGGATTAAAAATCTATCCCTATCCCCATCCCCAATGGGTATCGGGATCCCCAATGGGTAATCAGGGATTTTTCCCCGTTACAAAGTTTTGAACTTTTATGAAAAATAACTCATAATTATATATTAACCAACAAAACAAAAACTAAAAAAACTAATATAAAACACTATAATCACTAAATATCTTCAAACACGAACAATAACATTCAAGGTTACAAATAAAATAATTTTTTTGCAAAAAAGACATAAAAATTCTTCCTAAAACTATACGTTTGATTGTTAAAAAACCTTACTTTGTCTAATGAAAATTTGCTTATGCATTATTAAAAATTAAAACATAAGTAATACTATATATATATATATATATATATATATATATATATATATATATATATATATATATATATATATATATATATATATATATATATATATATATATATATATATATATGTATATATATCGGGTACCCATCGGGGCCGGTTTCGGGTACGGGTATGGGTACCCAACAGGTAGAACCATCCCCATCCCCATCCCCGCTTTTTATATTCGGGTAATACCCATCCCCATCCCCGTCCCCTATCAACTCGGGGATTTACCCAGTCAACTCGGGTTAGGGTTTCGGGTACCCATCGGGTACGGTTTTTTTTTCCATCTCTAGGTATATTCCATTCTGGAATTTAACTATAAAAAGACTGAGTCTAAGCGTCGCATCGTGCGATGAGAGGTCAGTAGAGTACGACCCATCGGTCTGTTACAATAGATAAAGGAAAGTGTTTATCCTGAGAAGAAGAAGGAGTCCACACAAAGGACTTATTTTGTAACCTGGAGGTTACGATTGAGAGTACAACATAGTACGAAAAGCAAATACAAGATTGGGCATCGTCTGCGGTCAAGAAAGCACAGAGATAAATACTCTTTCGAGGAAACATAGAAGTTACGGTTATTACCTAGGATGAAGAAATAGCGTGTGGAATCATTATCCAAGTCCTGTTTCATTGATGATTCCAGGAAGTAATCATCCTATGGGGGAGATAATTGTAACGCGCGTAGATCCGTGCTAGTCAATTTAGAGACGATAAACATCAAAAATAACTTTTTGATGGAAGTTATTTATAAGGATTAGTCTTAACCAAGTTGTATTATATGTCACAAGGTTTCCGTGCATATAAAGAACGCCAAAATCCAAGTTATAACGAAGAAGTTATGACCTGTCGAAGTTTCGCGACAAAACCGGCACGACGCTGAATGACGTAAAAAGTGAATTTACGTTAGAGTGATATTTAGCCTTAGCAATCTAAAAGAAAGTCGTAGAGTTCGTTAAACCATGAGCGTGCATCAAAAGAACGTTCAAATCTGACTTCGAATGAGGAAGTTATGATTTTTCTAAGTTTCGACTTAGCGGTATGCAGCCCGAATACTCGATTTGAGATCAAGCGGTTTTTAGCTGAAACAATCTAAACGAGAATAGAAGATCTCGTTAATAGTAGTGAAACGATAAAAAGATAAGCGAAAACGGACATCGTATTAAGAAGTTATGAATTTATAACGGAGTTTTCCTGTCCCAGCCTACTAAAATAAATAATAAAAATAAACTCAAAATTAGCCGACGGAGTCTAAACGAAAGGTGTACATCGTAGTCTCACCTACACGGGGATATAAAGAACGTCGGAAACGGAGCACGTATGAGGAAAATATGAAATTTTGAAGTTTATTAAATAATTAAAGTATTTAATTTAAATAAAAATTCGGATATTATCCAAAGGGGGGGGGGGGTGTCATCGGGCTTATCCACATTACGCCCAGCGTAACATAGAATTATGCCCAAGGTAATTCGAGTTTCAGCCCCCTATAAAAGGATGTCGAGGGCAGCCAATTCTTTTGCTCATTTCTTTTCTTTCTTTCGCGTTTTTGCATCGTTTTTCGTGCAAGAATTATCCCGAAGCCCCGGTATCATTCCCAAGTCCCGAGGCCCCGAAGATCCGGAGAAGTGCAATTCCCAAGCCGAAGCTCTGCCCGCGAGGAGTCCGATTTTTGTGAAGATCTTCCAGATCTACCGAAGAATACTACTTCTACAAGCCGTAGTGTTGTCCGATCATCTTCTGATCAAGTGAGTGTGTGGTTACTTTCTTCTAACACATAAATATTAACTATTTGCTATGAAATACGTGCTATGTGAATAATATAAAGTTGTTTATATGTGTGGGTGTATAGTCCCTTTCATAAATACGGGTATAATACAAGTATTGTTTGAATGTATTGAGTATATGTTTGGGTGAGTGTGTGGTTACCTTCTTCTAACGCATACATATTAAGTATTTGCTATGACGTACGTGCTGTATGTATAATATAAAGTTGTTTATATGTGTGGGTGTATAGTCCCTTTCATAAACACGGGTATAATACAAGTATTGTTTGAATGTATTAAGTATATGTTTGGGTGAACGTGTGGTTACTTTCTTCTAACACATAAATATGAAATATTTGTTATAAAATACGTGCTATGTGTTTATATATTGTTGTTTATTTGAGATGAGTGTGTAGTGGATGTTTTATATAGTTTTTTTTAAATGAGTTAAACTGTATATGTATTTTATATTTACAAATATGTTGGGTAGAACATGGGTAGATGAAATAGTTGGTATGTGATAAAATGATTAGGTATGAAAGATGTGCTTAAGAATAATATCGGTAGATGCACCAAGTAGTGAATGTCGTAATCCTGGAAGATGCGCTTATAGGATAATGTTGGTAGATGCACCAAATAGAGAATGTCATAATACTAGCAGATGCGCTTATAGGATAATCTTGGCAGATGCGATTATAGGATAATGTCGGCAGATGTGCCTAAAAGAGAATGTCATAAACCTGGCAGTCGTGCCTCATAGTGTATGACGTAATCCTTGCAGAGGTGCTTAAAGGATGACGTTGGTAGATGCGCCTTATGTAGCAATAGATTTTGTGCTAATTCCTTAGGTCAATCCTTAGGAATGAATGAATGACGGGTAGTTGAATTCTTAGGGTAAAATCCTAAGAAATAAAGAAGATATTGGGGATGGGTAATTGGGTTGATTGTTTGGTGGTTGAATATAATAATTATATTATTATGGGTTGAAAACCCTATATGCTCACCAGGCTCCCAAGCCTGACCCACTCAGTTTTCTTTGTATCACAGGTATCGATATGAAGATATATTTTACGGAGAGATTAAAGGAGATGTAAAATCTTTAGTGTAAATAATGTAAGTTCTTTTTATGCTTATGTGTCTATATCGGAACATAACATCCCGAGATTTTGTTATATAATGAAAATACATTTCTTTAAAGAAATGCTTTGATAATTTTTATCATATTTTATTTTGGGAACAAATTCCGCAACTGTTTTCTTTAAAAGATTACTCTGATTTTAAAAACAAAGCATAAACAAATCGGTCTTTTCTGGCCTAGAAATTGGGGATGTCACACTTCTTGTCATGTTCGACTTGTTAATATTAATCCAGCTCCTGCTCATTCTGTCCAAGAAGACCTATCTGAAAACAAAATCCAATGCCTGGTCCAATCCGAGGCCCAAAACACGCCAGGCCCATATCTGATGAGTATGCGGGGTGTACTCCTCTGTACGCTAAGCGTACAAGTTGCATGGTGTTTACATTGCACGTACTTGCATGTACGCTGAACATACTTCTCTGGTAAGTCACTTTTCCAATGCACTTCTTTGGGCCTTACCCTAAGCCCAAATATATTCTTGGCCCAAATCTTTGATTCATTAGTTTCCTTGTGTAGCTTTGGTGTTCTTGTTTTTAGTGTTTGATTCATCTACTGATGATATCTCCATGTGACATGTTATCTTTGTGATTAAATCTACTAATCCTTGTTCTTTTATGCTAGTTTGTGGTTTAAAGACAATTTCATGTTCTCCGAATTCCATATCCCATTTGGTTAGTCACCATGACTTCTCTGGTTTTAGTGGCACTTTTCGTGGGATATTCATGAGGACTTCGATTAGAAATACGTCCTCAATCGTCTTGCTACATTAACTAGGCATAGTGATAATTTCTCAATGTCCGAATATCCTCTCTGTTCCTTGTAGTATTCAGTTTACAAAGTATATGGGTACCTACCTTTCTTCTATATTTGCTATTAATACCATGCTGGCTATTACTTTTTACGTTGGCATGTATATTGTTAAGACTTCACCTAGAATTGGTGTTATCAAATTGGGTAGTTTGGCTAACGCTATTTTGAGCTCTCTGAACGCATTTTCAGCTTCCTCGGTCCACCGGGAAGTCTTTTTATCTTGTACTCTTCTTAGTGTTTTATAGAAAGGGAAAGTTTTTTCTGTGGATTTAGCCAAGAAACATCCTAGGGATACTACTTTGTCGTTTAATGCTTGTACCTCTTTCACTGTCTTTGGTAAGTGCATTTTTAGCAATGACTCTAACTTATTAGGATTTTCTTTTATTTCATCCTTCTTGATTACATGTCCCAAGAACCTTCCTTCTTCCGTCCCAAAAATGCACTTCTTTGGATTTAACTTTATGTTTGCCATTCATAAACTATTGAAGGTTTCTGTTATATCATGTAGGAAATGGATGTCATCTTTGCTTTTGATGACCATGTCATCCACACAAACTTCAATATTCCTACCGATTTATAGTTTAAAAAGCTTTCCTACTAACCTTTGGTATGTTGCCCCTGCGTTTCTCAATCCAAATGGCATCTTTATGTAACAAAATGTGCCCTTGTTTGTGTGGAAATAAGTTTTTTCTTCATCCCTTTTTTGCATGTGTATCTGATGGTATCCCTTGTAGGCGTGTAAGAAAGTCTTCCAATTATGCCCATGTAACGATTTTATATTTTTGTCAATCGATGGTAGTAGGTAGCAATCCATTGAGCATGCTTTATTTAAGTCTGCAAAGTCTTTATATATATATATATATATATATATATATATATATATATATATATATATATATATATATATCCTCCATTGTCCGTCTCTTTTTCTTTCACTAATACCGGATTCGCCGCCCAAGATGGGAAAAGTGATTCCCGTACTATGTTTGCATTTACTAATTTTTCTACTTCATCATTTATTGCTTTGTTCCTATCTTTGGATTGTCCCCTCTTTTTCTGTCGAATAGATTTGCTTCCCGTTTTTTTAATTTGTGTTCGACTAAGTGTCTTGGCACGCCGGTCATGTCTGTTTCTTCCTAGGTTAATATGTCATCACTTTCTTTTAATAATTATGTTAACTCCTATTTATGCTTGGTTGGTAATCATGCCCCAATCCGTACTCCTTGATCTGCTTATCTGTTGCTCACTATGACTTTCTCTGTCTTGTTATTTTCTTGTTTTCACAATGGTGTTGTCATTTTCACTTCTTCTTCTATTGCCATTGCCATGGGTACTGCTGATAGCTTGATGTGGATAATTCCACACCCAACTGATGTTTTGAAGTGGTTGATACACCATGAATTTTCGAAGCAATAGCTTCGAATTTCTTCATCGCACTTCTTCCGAATATGATATTGTACGATGATTCGTTAAGGTTAGCGGAACAGACAATATTTTGTTTTGCCACATAGAGTGTCCTGTGAAGCTTGTTAAGTGCCCTGTCGGTCGTTTCATCTTCTTTCATGTATGCTCTGGTAATTGTGAGAAGCAGTGGTCATACATGATTTCGGTTGAACTGTCACTATCACAGTATATCATGTGGATACCTATATCATATATATGCCAGTATATTGGTATCGAATCGTCCCCTCGGTGATGGGCAACATGCTCTGTTCATTCTTTAAATATATTGTGTGAACATTTAGTATCGTTTTCTTCTACACAAGGGAGGAAGCTTTTTGTTTTCAGTTGACCATTTTCCATGTTGTCGTGCCTATGTTGTCTTGGTTTTAATGTCTTTATCAGGTGTCTCTATGGTTTGCTACTTTGGAACCTTTACAATACGGATGACTCCAATGTTGTTTATGGCGAACTCAAGGTGCATGTGTAGCTCTGCCCTTGAAGGATCTTTTTCTAATAAACATCCGGTTATCTGACGTGCATAAGATGGACAAACACTAAGTCAGATAGCGATAGTTAGGGTTGAACCCAGATATTGCTCTCAGATGACTAAGTTAGATTGCGAAATAAAAGGTGTTATGGTGTTACACGTAATGTTTCTTGCTTCTGTTTTTCGCATACCTAGTTATCTTGTCTCTGATGTATTTATAGGCTTTTTGGGGTTCCATGGGTTTACAGTTTTGTTCGATTCTTCATTTATTACCTGGTTTGTAAGCAATCACGCCTTTTGTACTTTTATTAGTTTATTACACTGTATCCTACTTTTTTTGCATGTTTCCAAGGGATATGGTTTTGAGATTCATGCATGGTTACTTGAGCTTAGATACACTCATGACAGGATATAGTTTCTTCATGCCTGACCTTGTAAGTACAGGGCCAGTTTTGGGTTCTCTCGGATTATCGCCCCGGGTACACCATTATTAAGCTAGAAGGAGCGTAGTGGGAAGAGATAACGGGACACGAACCCACATCTTATAACACTACATCGAGGGTGCTGGAAGGCTGGTGCGGAAGGGGGTGAGGGGAATGCTCCCTGCATTCACTCTCCTCCTCTAACTGGTCAGACTTTTTTTTTAATATTTATTAAATTATAAACCTACTAAAAAATTATAAAAAAATATATCAAAATTCATGGTTTTTAATTCCCTACAAAATGAGTATAATATATATTTGTATAAAATATATTTTTAAAAATATATATATGTTAGGAATAAATATGAGATGACGAATGTGGAATATCAAGAACAATCTAGAATCAATCACCATAATATGCAAGTAATCCGATAAAAGTTTTTGTGTATCTTGAGTATGACATGAACATATAGAGAAAAACCCTAATCTGGTAAAAAAACTTTTATCAAAAGCTATCATAATGATTATTTAGAGGGAACAATAAATATATAAATGCCTTAGAAGAGCTCGATTAAGAACTTCTACTGTAAAGACACCGTAGGGAATCATAAAATGATTAATTCTAAAAAGGCTTCCCTAAATAACCAAATATGCCAAATCAGTTTCAATATCTCAAATACTTAACAATCTCCCCCTAGATGTTGAAACTGATGAAGATCACGATTTCCGATCTTCTTGGCATTTCTCCCCCTAAATTGTGATACTCATTAGCACATGGGGTCTTCAAAGCGAGATAAATAAAAATAATCTTCCAAATACGAACTCCCCCTTGAATTATCATCACCCCCCTCCCCCTTGAATCTTCAACAAATACCATGGAGAGAATTCGAAAAGTTATGAAGAATCACCAACAATCTTCAAAACCCTTTAGATTTGATGAAATAAATTCTTTTGGAATATTCCCGATTCACAAAAATTAAAACTGGAAAAATAACAAAAAATAATTTTGTAGTTTTTGATTTTTAAATTTAGACAAAAGAATAGAAAAATAAGCAATAATTTAGAAGGGATTAAAAATAATAAGACCAAAGAAAAAAATTAGAAATGAAAATATTTTAGAAATAAGGGGCAAAAATGATAAAATCCCTAGAAATTGAAATAATTAAGAATCTGGGGTAGAAACTGTTAAAGATCCAAAAATTCCAATGGAAAACCCATAGATTTGTAAAGGATTTAGAAATGGCGTTATTTCTGCCAAGCAACGTAACTTCTTAGGACTGAAATTGAAAATTTGCACATCTTTAATTTGATCTAATTGACGACGCTTTCTTTGACTTACAAAGTCAAACCAGTTACGAAAGTTTTTGATTGAAATTACTGTGTTTCAATTCTGAATTTGATGCAAGACTCTCGATTTGAATTTGTAATTCCGATGGCAGAAAAATTCTGATTTCATGCTCCCGAGTTCGGATTTTCAGTTTTGGAATTTGATGATAAAAGCCTACCGATCGCAGCTTTATATAGTTCCGATTCCTCCGATTTGTTTTACAAATTCCGAATCCAATTGTGATTTACAATTCTGAGACATGAAGCTTCGACTGCGAATCCAGAAGTCCGAAGGTGTTGTAGTGCGAATCTGATTCCTCCCGATCATAGAACTCCGAACTATCTCAATTTGTGTTATACTGCGAATCCGGTTTGTATTCGTATACGAACATATCTTCAGAATAGTGGATCGATTGTAACCCTCGCATGCCAAAACTGAGAATACCTGCGAAACATAAGAACTGCGAAAGTGTTTCCAATAATGAGACAGAATCATGGATGCGAATCAATTGCAACATGCGAATCTAGAACTGCGAATGCCTGCGAACGATTCGCAGATGAATAGTAGATTCGCATTCGTATCTTCGCATTACAATTGATACTTTCGCATCTTGGATGTTCTTTACGTTTGTGACTTTCGCATCTGATTTTGGTTTATCATCATCGATTTACAGAAACTAAATTAAGCATTTGACGAAAGCTCCACTAAGTACCCTTTTTGTTTTAATAAAGTTGCAGTTAGTACCCAAAGTCCGAAAGTGAGATCATTTTGTGAATAACTCCGAATCTAACCCCAATATTTCTATAAATGCGAATCTGACCCTCCTGATTGCAGTGAACTGACCGCTTGTACCCTTTTTGCAGAAAAATGTCAGATGACAACCTTTTTTATCTTCAGAAAATATCACTTTTCAGCCATTTTTTTTCAACTTTTCACCTTTTTGTCATTTCTAACAATTAAAAAATCAATAAATTTTATTTCTTCAACACAATTTCATATCTTTGACTAAATCTTTATAAGATTTCATCATATTTTATCCCTCTTTCAATTTTTTTGGATAAATGACAAAACTTTTTTTTGGGACTTTTGGTATCCATTTAAGATTCAACATTGAAGATTTGAAGTATGTTTCTTGCACACCCACTTATTTGAAGATAATCTATCATCTTCTGAAAATAATACTTGCCTTTTAGTTGGAAAACAAAAATTTCTATAAATATCATTAAACCAACCAAATTCTCTTATCTTTTCCTTCCAACTTCTAACATTTTTATTTGAAGAAAAATGAGAATTAAGGTTTCTTTGAACGTGCTTGACTTCAACTTTCTCAACTTTTGCACAAGCATTAGGTACATTTACCTTGGGCATCCAAACCTTCTTCATTTTACTCTTGTTCTTCTTTTTCTTTTTCCTTTTCTTATTTCTAGTCTTCAGAAACAAATTGTGGATCTAAACAACCTTTTCACCATTCTGAATCTGAACATTAAAAGACTTTAACACACAAACTTTTGGAGTTTGATAAATCTGAATTTCTTGAAGTATTGGCTTTCTGTAAGGAACCATTCCTTCAAAAGCATCATCAGAACATAAAGATTCAGATTCTAAAACTTCTAAAAAGCATGAACCACTTGACCCCCCCCCCCCCCCCTTAACAAGAACATCTGGAGTCATCTTTTCTTCCGAACCATGAAGAACATTATGAACTTCACCAAGAACATCATGAACTTCTTCTTTTTCTTTTTTCAGCTCTTTTCATCTCCAACATTTGTTTATTTTCTCGATCTAAATGTCCATAGATAATACGAAATTGTTCTATTATTCTCTCATTCTTTTGTAATTCTCATTCATTAACACATGAGAATTCAGTTATTTAATCATCAACAAAAGAATTATATAACTCAATAACATCTCTTAATGTAAGATCACCAAGAACATGAAACAAAGTCACTTTGTCTACACCATAGATTGGTTTAGTAACCTTAAATCCAAGTTCTAAAATGGAGTTACAAAATAAAAGATTCATTAGATCTTCAACAAATGATAGAACTTGAAAGGAAAGAAAGTAGATCTGTTAAGAATTCTAGAGAGAGAAAACGGATTTGAGATGGATTTTAGAGAGATAAGGTAGATCTAAACATGAAAATTCAAATAAACATGAAAATTTTCTTCTAGATGTCTTGCAGAACACGATTCAAGAACAAATTAGATGAAATAATGAGTAGAAGATAACAGAGCTGAACAAGATTTTGCAATAAAACAATATATTAGACTTTTTCTTTTCAGAAAACCTACAAAACTTGAAGAACAAGGTGAGATTCAAGATAAGCTAACGCTATAAACAATATCGACTCTTGCAAAAATCGTTGAGATCTACAAGAACCCGCTCTGACACCACCTGTTGGGAATAAATCCGAGATGACGAATGCGGAATATCAAGAACAATCAAGCATCAATCACCATAATATGCAAGTAATCTGACAGAGGTTTTTGTGTATCTTGAGTATGACATGAGTGTATAGAGAAAAACCCTAATATGGTAAAAAAAAACTTTTATCAAAAGCTAACCTAATAATTATTTATGGGGAACAATAAATATATACCATAAATATAAAATTTATGCCTTAATATAAAACTAATGCCTTAGAAGAGCTCGATTAAGAACTTCTACTGTAAAGGAACTGTAGGGAATCATACAATGATTAACCCTAAAAGGCTTCCCTAAATAACCAAATATGCCAAATCAGTTTCAATATCTCAAATACTCAACAATATATATAGATAACTATTTTCTACATTTTGGTGAGGGAAAGAAGAATGAGGGAAAAGATGATGTGATACTAAAAAAATGAAAGATGCTTCCTATACAAACCCTCGGGTCTTACCATTAGGTGTTTATGTTATAAGTTCAGTCTCTTTAAATGCTATTTAAAGTTTTACAAGACTAGATGTGCATATATATATATATATATATATATATATATATATATATATATATATATATGTTTGCTATGAAGAAAATTTTCTAAGACAATAAACGTAGAAGTATATATGCATATGGTACAAGTCTCAATGCATGTGAGTTTGAGACAACGACGGTTTAAAAGTTCTTTCTAGAACATTACACACTACTATATGTCACGATTGGCTAAAAACAAAAATGTGGACTTCCAAAAAATTTGGTACACCAGTTTTGATGTGACTTGAACATGCCTAAAAAGAAAATGTACTCGACACATGTACTAAGTTAATCCTATTTTTTGGTTTTATTTAGCACATGCGGCCCGTGTAAGCCTAAGAGAAAAGTGTGCTCTCCTTGTATGAAAAATTGAGAGATACATGTTTGACCTATTAACCAATGTCTTACTTATGAGTTTAATGGGAAGATTTATTTCATTTTATTTACCAATAGTTTATAAAAATATTTACAAGTGTTAGGTGCAATCAGTATGTGTATTTGTCCCTAAATTCAATATCATTAGGCAAGATAAGTACATATCAAGTTTGGTTTCGAGGTAAGAATTCATAACCTAACTTTTATTTGAGTTAGGACTTTATGAAAATTTTGATTGATGGAGTTGAGCTTTGTATGTAACAAATTCTAGTGGATATGAAGAAATTAAGTTGTCTAGCATTCATGTCTTGGTAGTAATGATATGTAAACAGAAGTGTCAAAGCAGTGGTGGATGCTGAAAAAAGTATGAGGGGGTGCACAATTATTTTAAGGATTGCACTAATAAAAGAACTTGTTTTGACGATAATTTTTGTCACAGAATCCGCCACTAAAAGGGTTAGACTGACATATTTACATTAAACTTACACTTATTAGGACTTAATTTGACGAATTTCCAACGGATTCGTGAATGGATTTATGATAGATTTTGACAAATTTATTTAAATTATGCACTTGATGGTAAATTGTGAATGGTTGTTAGTGGCACCCCAGGACACCATGTAGCTCCACCCTTGTGTCAAAGAGAAAATCTACTTGATGTCAATAAAAATTGGTAATATACTATTAATATGAGGTTGTATGATATGAATATTTGCTAGTGTTTTGTTAGTGGTGGACGTAAGAATTTACGGAGTAGTTGCACAAAAACATCACTCAAACAAATATTTGTAGTTGTTATGGGTGAGCATGGTAAAATAAAAACAAAGAGTAAGGAGAAAGAACTGAACCTACAATCTCATGAAATAGCCACTGATGTAACCAACAAACAAGGAATGTATTTGTGATTATAACTCAATGGGTATATATATATACACACACACATACACATTGGGTTTAGAGAACCAACATGTTAACCAACTGAACCATCTCATACTTTTGTTATTAATTGACAAAACATATTTATATTAGTCATTGCACCTTAATATAAAAAATATTTTTCTTTTACATTTTTTACACTAAGCCGAAATCGAGTAGTGGTCCGAGAACTTGGGGAGCCCCTAAATCCACCACTAGTTTTGGTGCTAATAGATTGAACTGAAACATGATAACATATTACGAGTAATATATGCTGCTACCGTGTCGGCTCCTTTCCCTTAGCTGAAGAGGTACCTGAAACCAAAACTGAAAATTGTAAGCACGAAGCTTAGTGAGTTCCCCCACTATACCACATACCATACAATCACATAACATACATAAATTGTCAGGCATATCTGGGTGCCCGACCTACCCCTTCGGTCCTTTCGACCGGATACTACCTAGCATATCTGGGTGCTGGCCTCCCCTTCGGTCCTCTCGACCGGATACTGCCTAGCATATCTGGGTGCTGGCCTCCCCTTCGGTCCTCTCGACCGGATACTACCTAGCATATCTGGGTGCTGGCCTCCCCTTCGGTCCTCTCGACCGGATACTAGGGACTATTTCACCCCCTACTACTACCACATAACACATATATCACATAGTCTATCTAGCATGGCTGGGCATGACCGCCCCTTCGGCCCTATCGGCTGGTATTCTGGGGGACTATCTCCCCTACTGTCACTAACACATAAACATAACACAGGTAGTAGCAACCCTAGATGAATATCACAAAGACAATCATCTAATCACACATCTCCTACTGGTGGGCCGGCATTGTGGCCTTAGGGCCACCGTTACTGGAAGGTAACTCACCTCAAAGTAGCTGCTGAACTGATCGGAAACTGACTGTCTACTGCTGCTGCTCCGGACGTCCTCCGTCTATAAATCCCACAAAACGATCAGTCAAACACTGCTAGATGTTCTTAGGGTAAAATGACCCTTTTACCCTCGACCAGGTCGAAATCCAAGTCAAAGTCAACTTCCAGTTGACTGGACTCGCCGAGGCCTTCGCTTACTAATCCGGTCCCACTCGCCAAGTCCCTCTCCCCACTCACTGAGTCACCCTTGACTCACCACTCGGGACTATGGGGTCGACTCGAGTACCGACTCGCCGAGTTTGAAGAACAACTCGGCGAGCTCCAGGAAATCTTCATAGGACTTGCCGAGTTGTTCATCCAACTCGCCGGGTCTAAGACCATCTTCATAGAACTCGTCGAGTACCACTTTGGGACTCGCTGAGTTCCTCGACCCATTTCCCAAATAGGCCAGATCTGAGACATGCAATGCTTCAAAACCACAGATCTATGGTCCTAGGACATGTTTACCATGTAAAGTTGCAAACTTTATGTGCATGCATGGCCCAATGAGCTCAAACATGCAATTCCAAGCTCTTTAAGAGGTCCTACAATCAATAAGGACCTCAATCACCTCAACCACAGAGACTTTATGCTACTAGGATGTCCTAAAGGTCCAAATCCGAAGTCCTTGCATAACATTATGATGGGTTTTAGCCATAAGAACTTTCCTATGTGCGCATGCAAAACCCTAATGCTTGGATCTAGGCTTTCTAATTAAACATGCTTTGAATCCAAGACTTCTAATGGCTAATTAGGTTAAATAACAACATTGAAACAGATCTAGAATCATACCTTTGAGTTCCTTGTTGATCTTGTTGTCTTGGAGCTTCTAGAGTCACAAATGTCACTCCTCTAATGGCTTACAAACACCAATAGCAAGCAAGATGATTTAGGAGAGAGGAGAGGGGAGGAATTCGGCCAGAGTATCTCTACTTTTTATGGTGTGTTCAATTCCCTCACCCCTAGGGTCTATTTATACTTGTAGACTCCTTAAGGGTTCCAACCTAAACCCTAATTGGATAATCTTCTCTTAAGGCTATCCAAATCCATTCCATAGATAAGCCTTTGGACGATTTTAGCTATCCTATATCTCATAGAATTCGTCCAAAGCATATCCCAATGGATTTATAGTCTAAAGTTTAACTATCAAACAATTGACAGTTTATACCCCTTTATTTAATTAATCTCTTTAAGTCACCAAATTAATTCCAATTAATCTATGACTTATATTAATCAAATAACCATATATTATTCCTTATAATATTTACTCTCTTTTAACAAATCATCCATCAAGTTGCTATGGTGAAGGCAACCCAAAAGGACCATGCACAACCGGATCAAATACTTGCCTAATATAGTTGCAGCCTTAGACACTATTCCAACAGTCTCCCACTTGGATAAGTCTAGTAACTATACAAGTACAATTTGGTTTGCAATCGTAGCTCTCAAAGACGCTGTCAACTCTGATCTAATCAATCTTGTCCTTTAGATAAGGGATCGTACAGTCCTCTGTTAGATATCATGCCGACAATCCTATGGAATGGTTAGTCAAGCATTTAGGTTTCTCGATCTCTGATTTATTTGACATAGAACTTAATCAAACACATCAATTCAGTTCTGACCGGGCCCGGCACATAAGTCAAATCAAATCATCGAGCGGCCGAGATATCGCTTTTATCTTCTTAGATAAAAGTTACAGATAAACTTCGACTTATATGCATTTACTTATTCATTAACCAACTATACACAACAATGCGTTTTATAACACCGAGTTACTGATGCGTTTTCGCATTATCAATGTACAATCAATTAACAAATAATAAACCATATATCTAGGTTTTAAGACTATATGATATTATCGTCTTGCGATCACCTTTTATATCGTATTCCATAAGGTGATTCCAGCAAGCGCAGGTTTATTCCAATGCTCAAAACCAGTTCATAAGCACTCATGAACGTTGCAGCAACCCTTGCTATGTCTAACACCATTTAGACATTCTACACACCAATTCATGACAATCTTCATTCATATCTACTCCCAACATATGAACGATTGTGGACCATTTGAATAATTCGATTATTCCTAATAAACTCAATTATTCTGGAAGTCAAAACATGCAAAGTGAAACAATAGTTAAACAATTAACATGTGACAGTAACTTTACTCATAAATAAAACTCCTTTATTTAATCATCAAATGTTAATTACATTTATCTATTATACGTTTCTAACACTATCTAATCTATACTAATATCATCCTTCAGCCCAATACTCCTAGCATGCTGCAAGTGCTTAACCCTACTCAGTCCCTTCGTAAGCAGATCTGCTGGGTTATCTTCTGATGATATCCTCTTCACTACGAGTTGTCCTTCTTCTACACGATGTCTAATGAAGTGATATTTTCTGTCGATATGTCGAGATCTACCATGATCCCTCGGTTCCTTGGTCAAGGCAACCGCACCTTCGTTATCACAGAAAATCTCCATGGGCTCCTTTATGGCCGGCACAACTCCAAGATCACCAATGAAGTTCTTTAGCCATATTGCCTCCTTCGACGCTTCGCTCGCTGCAATGTACTCTGATTCGCACGTTGAATCAGCTACGGTTTCATGCTTGGAACTTTTCCATGTCACTGCTCCTCCATTTAGGGTAAAGACCCAGCCCGACTGCGAACGGTAGTTGTCCCTGTCGGTCTGAAAGCTGGCGTCACTATACCCTCGCACCTTCAAGTCATCACTCCCTCCAAGGACTAAGAACCATTCTTTCGTCCTCCGAAGGTACTTAAGGATGTTCTTCACCGCAATCCAATGTGCTTTGCCAGGGTTCCCTTGGTATCTACTAACCATGCTCAAAGCGAAGGCTACATCAGGGCGAGTACAAGTCATAGCGTACATGATTGAGCCAACTGCGGAAGCGTATGGTACTTGGCTCATTTCTGCTATCTCAGCTTCGGTACTCGGACTTTGTGTCTTACTCAACTTGGCATTTCCTTGTATCGGTAATTCTCCCTTCTTTGAGTTTTTCCATACTAAAACGTTTTAGTACCTTTTCTAAGTAAGTATTCTGACTAAGTCCAATTAGTCTCTTACTTCTTTCTCTTACTATCCTTATTCCCAAAATGTAAGAAGCCTCTTCGAGGTCCCTCATAGCGAAACACTTCCCGAGCCAGGACTTGACTTCCTGCAAAGTCGGGATGTTGTTTCCTATGAGTAATATGTCATCGACATATAGTACGAGAAAGCTTACTATACTCCCACTGGCTTTGACATATACACAAGATTCATCTTTGCTTCGTACAAATCCAAACTCTTTGACTTTCTCATCGAAGCAAAGATTCCATCTGCGAGACGCTTGCTTAAGTCCATAAATGGACTTCTCAAGCTTACACACTCTATTCGGATGCTTCGGATCCACAAACCCCTCTGGCTGAGCCATGTAAACATCCTCAGCCAACTTTCCGTTAAGGAAAGCGGTCTTGACATCCATTTGCCAAATCTCATAATCATGAAATGCGGCAATTGCTAGCATCACTCTAATAGATTTAATCTTCGCAACTGGTGAGAAGGTCTCATCATAGTCAACTCCGGGAGTTTGAGTAAAGCCCTTCGCGACCAATCGCGCCTTATATGTGTGTACGTTCCCATCCACGTCGGTCTTCTTTTTGAAGATCCATTTGCACCCAATGGTCTTACGTTCGGGCACATAATCAACCAAATTCCAAACTTGGTTATCGTACATGGATTGGATCTCGCTATCCATTGCCTCTTTCCATTTCGCAGACTCCGGGCCTGCCATGGCTTCCTTATAGCTATTAGGTTCATCAAGATTTACTAGTGTACCATCACTAATATACGTGTCCCCTTCGGTAGTAATATGAAAACCATAAAACTGGGGATGAACTCTAACTCTATCGGAACGTCTAAGAGGTAAGGATTCGTCAATAGGTTCAACCGGAGTTTCCTCCTCGGGTTGAATGCCAGCAGTAGAGGTTCCTTCATCTATCGATTCTTGAATCTCTTTAAGTTCGATTTGCCTCCCACTGTCTCCTTGGCTTATGAGTTCTCGCTCTCGGAAAACTCCTCTCCTCGCAACAAAGATAACATTGTCTTTCGGTCTATAGAAGAGATATCCAAAGGATGTTTGCGGGTAGCCGATGAAAATACATCGCTCACTTCAAGGTTCAAGCTTGTCGTGAGTATCTCGTCTTACGAAAACCTTGCAACCCCAAACCTTGATATGTGCCAACGAGGGAGCTTTCCCTGTCCACATCTCGTGAGGTGTTTTGGCAACCTTCTTAGTAGGGACTCGATTAAGGATATGGGCGGCAGTCTCTAAGGCATACCCCCAAAAGAAGATAGGTAGTGAAGCACGACTCATCATAGAGCGAACCATATCCAATAAGCTTCGATTACGCCTTTCTGCCACACCATTCAACTGCGGTGTCCTAGGAGGCGTCAATTGCGAAACTATTCCACACTCCTTGAGATAATCGTGGAATTCAAGACTTAGGTACTCTCCTCCTCGATCAGATCGAAGCATCTTGATTTTCCTACCCAATTGATTCTCCACTTCATTCTTGAACTCTTTGAACTTTGCAAAGGTGTCTGACTTTTGCTTGATTAAGTAGATATACCCATATCTACTATAGTCATCGGTAAAAGTCACATAGAAGCGATTCCCATCCTTCGTGGTTGATCTAAAGGGTCCACATACATCGGTATGTATTAGGTCCAATAGCCCCTCACCCCTTTCACAAGTACTCGTTAAGGGTGAATTAGTCATCTTTCCAAGTAAACAAGACTCGCATGTGTCATCTTCCCTAAGGTCGAATGACTCCAACACTCCATCCTTTTGGAGTTGTGCTATGCGTTTCTTGTTGACATGTCCAAGACGACAATGCCACAAGGAAGCTTTATCCATACTAGTGGAAGAATCAATATTCAAAACATCATTTCCTAAGTTATCAACAATCATAACAGTTTCATATATTCCATTACATGGTATAGCTTCAAAGTAAAAGACACCATTTAGATAAACCAAAATAGAACCATTCTCATTATTAAAAGAAAATCTAAATCCTTGTCTATATAAACCATGAAATGAAATGATGTTTCTAGCCATTTCTGGCGAATAGCAACAATTGTTCAAATCTAAAACCAAACTATTCCTAAGCACTAAAGAATACACTCCAATCTTGGTCACAGGCGACGATCTTCTGTTCCCCATGATTAGATTGATCCTTCCTTGCTCTACATCCCTACTTCTTCTTAGTCCTTGCACATTAGAACAAATGTGATAACCACAACCGGTATCAAGAACCCAAGAAATAGAATGATTAGAATCCTTAGATTTGATTGTGTATATACCTGCGAAAGATGGCTTGATCTTTCCTTCTTTGATCGCTTGCAGGTAATCCGGGCAGCTACTCTTCCAATGTCCTATCTTGTGGCAGTGGTGGCACTCTGCCTCCTTTGGGTTGGAGCAGGGCTTAGCGGGATCAACTTTGGTCCCACTAGAAGAGGCACCATCTCGGGCTTTCACCTTGCGATAGTTATTCGATGAAGCTTTCCTCTTCTTTCCCTTCCCTTGACCAATAGCCAAGACAGGAGCAGCGGACGGATTGGGAGTAGGTGCAACAGACTTGTCCTTGAAGTTGCTCTCAGCGACCCTCAAGAGACCTTGGAGTTTGCTTAGGGTGACCTCTTCTTTGTTCATGTGGTAGGTCATCCTAAATTGGTTGTACATCGGAGGCAAAGAGTGAAGCACCATATCGATCGCCAAGTCTTCACCGAAGTCAACATTTAACTTGCGAAGGCGGTCGACATACCTTTGCATCTTTTGCAGGTGCACGGTAAGAGATTCTCCATGACCAATCTTAGCGGAGATCATGTTAGTGAAAATCTCATAACGCTCTTGTCTCGCGTTTTGGTGGTATCTCTCCAACAAGTCTTGATGCATCTCGTATGGATACATGTCCTCGTAGGACTTTTGGAATTCGGAGTTCATGGTGGCGATCATGATGCAATGTACCTTCGTTGCATCTCGCTCATGAGTTTCAAAGGCGGTGATTTCTTCGGGAGTAGCAACTTCGGGGTTGATTTTCTCGAGCTTCTCATCGAGGACATACTCTTTATCCTCATAGCGAGCAATGGTGCGAATGTATCTTATCCATTCGCTAAAGTTCGTTCCATCGAAGGTGACCTTTTGGCAAAGGCTCATCAACGTGAAAGAACTAGCAGCAGCGTTGTTTGCGTTCGACATCTTCAATTAGAAAAAGGACAAAGATAGATTAGAATAATAATCCCTAATTATCACCCAATAAGAAAATTAGGGCTAGGATCCAACAATAACATTTACATACTAGAGAAGGGATGCCGTAATCTAACATGCAAATAAATTGAAGGTAAGTGAATGACGATTCACTAATTCTCCATTACAAAACTTAAACTATTAGTCCTAAGTGTTTTTGAGAATTCCTAGGTTCGGATGAGATTCATTGAAACTATTCAATGGCATGTTTAAATCTCGATATGCCCCTCTCGTTTGTGACTGGGATGCCGAGGATCACAAAGCGGGTGTGAATTACCATGCAAATTCACATGGTGCCTTCATTGTAACGATCACCTATTCGATGTGCCGGTAAACCACACACGCTCCATCGAACTATGATAAACAATGAATCACCCTTTGCCACCTTCGCTTAGAACCAATTAGTGTGCCGGTAAACCACACACGCTCCACTAACTTCTTAGCAAGGTGCAAAGTGTAATTTCATGGGATTGCATCAATTCACTTTTCCTAAAGTAACTAAGATTGGGAAATTTTTAAAACGTGTAGTTACTTTGTATTTCTTATTATACTTTTAATGAGAAGATGAGGTTGCCCTATCCTACCCGTTCGGCTAACGAACCTCCACCAATCAAGCAAGCGGTGGGTGTGAGTGTACACCCATTAAGCGCCATTTTATAGGCCGCAACCTTATACCCACCTTATAGATCGGCTTCGTGAATGAGGCCTACTAACGGTAAGACTACCATTTAGTTATACATATATATATTATTCTAGTAATATCATATTAGTATAGGGTTGTATTTTAAAACCTTTTAAAATCTAGGGTTTGAAATTTAAGTTGTCTAAATTAAAACTTTTAATCACAAATATAAATTTCAAAACTTTAGGGTAGGTTTTAAACATTTAAAACATGAAGGATCAAATAACAAATAATTCCAATTAACAATTAATATCCTAATTATCTTTATTTGATTTATCCAAGATTTCTTTTAAGATAATTAATCATTTATCACATAAGGAAATTAAATATTTTATTAGATGATAAATATCTTTAATTAGATCAAGATTATAGTCATATATATAAAAAAAACGGATTAGGGTTGATCTAATATGATTAAGGTAAGTTTCCATAAGATAAACATGAAAAAATCCCGGTTTTGCCTAATCCAGACGCCCGGACTCGCCGAGTACAGGCCTACTCGCCGAGTCCACTTTGGAACTCGCCGAGTCCATGACTCATAAACCCAAAAATCGAATTTTGCAGGTTTGTTTCAGTTAATCAAGCAACACTTTAAAGAAAACCAAGCTAGGCTCTGATACCACTGATGAGTTTTAGCCATAAGAACTTTCCTATGTGCGCATGCAAAACCCTAATGCTTGGATCTAGGCTTTCTAATTAAACATGCTTTGAATCCAAGACTTCTAATGGCTAATTAGGTTAAATAACAACATTGAAACAGATCTAGAATCATACCTTTGAGTTCCTTGTTGATCTTGTTGTCTTGGAGCTTCTAGAGTCACAAATGTCACTCCTCTAATGGCTTACAAACACCAATAGCAAGCAAGATGATTTAGGAGAGAGGAGAGGGGAGGAATTCGGCTAGAGTATCTCTACTTTTTATGGTGTGTTTAATTCCCTCACCCCTAGGGTCTATTTATACTTGTAGACTCCTTAAGGGTTACAACCTAAACCCTAATTGGATAATCTTCTCTTAAGGCTATCCAAATCCATTCCATAGATAAGCCTTTGGACGATTTTAGCTATCCTATATCTCATAGAATTCGTCCAAAGCATATACCAATGGATTTATAGTCTAAAGTTTAACTATCAAACAATTGACAGTTTATACCCCTTTATTTAATTAATCTCTTTAAGTCACCAAATTAATTCCAATTAATCTATGACTTATATTAATCAAATAACCATATATTATTCCTTATAATATTTACTCACTTTTAACAAATCATCCATCAAGTTGCTATGGTGAAGGCAACCCAAAAGGACCCATGCACAACCGGATCAAATACTTGCCTAATATAGTTGCAGCCTTAGACACTATTCCAACACATTAACCATAAACACATAGAGATTTAGGTTCTTAGGGCTTAAAACCTCTTTTTAGGGACAAGAAAGGGGGTTCAATGAACTAAAGATCAAGGTAGGAACTTTTCTACCTGAATAGAAGCCCTTCACAGAGTATATTCCGGATCTTCTTCCCTTCTTGCACTCTTCACCCTTCTCCTTCTTCTCCCAAGCTCCAAACCACCTTCAAAATGCTAAAAATCACCCACAAGGACACAAAGGGGCTAGGGTTTCGTTCTACAGATCTCTGGGAGTGCTAGAGGTAGTGGAGGTTGGGTTAGATCATTTAAATAGGGTGCAAACACCCGGGTTAGGGTTTCAGTCCAGACAGGGTCTACTTGCCGAGTCCCACGACCCTACTCGCCGAGTAGCCAGAGTTGATCCCGTGACTAGACCTACTTCTACTCGGCGAGTTAGTCCTTCAACTCACCGAGTCCAAGGTTAAAATGCAATACATAAGGAAAGTTAATAATCAAGAATACATACCAGGAACTAGGTGCTACAAGTTGTGTATGAAAAGAAGTAAAAAAGATCAAATCAATGAAACGAGGCTTGGATTATATCACTATTTGTAACGTCCATATTTTCGTACTAGGTACACCCCATAAATTCTTTATTTATAATATTATACAACATTTTGGTGTCACTAACACACCGGGATACAAGAAGTTATCACCAAATTGTACTAGCATCAAATACACGATCCAAGACGGGCGCTACAACAACCAAACCTACAAACATAACAACAACAAACACCCCAGTCCATAAGGATTAGTGAATAACAACTACAATAACATATCATTATATATAAATAAACTTATCACCAGTAACTAGGCCTGACAATTGGGTTGGGTTCGGGTTGGCAGGTCACGGGTTGGCGGGTTGAAATTCAGAAACTCAACCCAACCCATATAATATATGGGTTGGCGGGTTGTCGGGTCACGGGTTGATGGGTTGGAAACATCAACCCAACCCAACCCATATAACCTGTATAAATATATGGGTTGGCGGGTTCACATGTCAGTGGGTCGAACCCAACACGTATAACCCATTTAATAAGCAACACATTTTAAGATGAAATTGAAAAATCCAATTAAAATGAAGTCTAAAAGTCGTAAACATTAAACATAAATTCATAAACATCCAAAATAAACATTAAACATAAAGTCATAAACATCCAAATAAAACTCTAAAAATCAAAACATTCATGAAAAGTGCAATTGTTCAAACATACTGTAGAGTGTAGATTGTTACTTACCGTAAAGAGAAAGGAAGGTGGGTCGAAAACGTCAAAGCTGACAAGAGTGAGTACGAACAGCAATGAGCGAATGAGGAGCGGGTGATGATTGGCCCGATGAGTGATTAAATCGTGAGTTCGTGATGTTGCTTCCATCGAAGATTGGTCCTTAACTCCTTAATCTTTATCCTTCGTTCGATCGTTCGTGAATGTGGAGACTGGAGCGGGTGAGGAACGATTTTTTTTATTAAGGCACACAAATACCTAATGCCTGGCTGCACAAGGACTCAACAATCAACACTCAAGGACTCAAGGTCAAAGATGGATGATGGGATCATGAGACACAAGCCCAACCGTAGCCCACAACACAATGCCACATTGCCCAAACATATGGCTGATAATATACGAAATTACGAACGAATACCAAATTAAAGTTTAAGGATATGATAAATAGAAACTAATAGTATAATATGATGTTAGATTGTTAAAAAAAAATAGATAATAAAATGTATTAGGCAGGTTGGTGGGTTGACCCGCGAACCCAAACAGGTAACCCAACCCAACCCATTAAACAAACGGGTTGGCGGGTTAACGGGTTGACGGGTTGGCGGGTCATAAATCTCAACCCTAACCCGCTTATTTTTGTGTTGGGTTTGTGTCGGGTTACGGGTTGGGTCAAGAGTTGCCACCCCTACCAGTAACCTACACATACTGGTAATTTGTAACATGACTCCTTATGAGACATTCTAGTATTATTTCATAATAATGGTTATTTACTTGTAACACCGTTAAGGCTAATCAAAGATTCATCAGTACTATAATATACAATTTAGGATATACTTTGTCCAAAGCAAATACACCACGTTTATCATATACTTTGTATATAACCTATCACCTAAAACTATTTCACTAGACTACAATATATCATTACCTCAGTGATGCATAATATAATAATATCACAATATATCTAATCCACGTATTGTGTAACAACACACATCAATAGACATATGATATTAGAGTAAAGTTACTCACCTTCTAGTTAGTATGACTAACTCCCGATTTATTCTTTGGCTTCCGCTGCCTCTTACCTTGCCACTTAACCAACACATATTCAACAAATAACGAATTCCTTAGAACATGTCACAATCTGCTACGAGCTAAACTCCATGACCAATTGCCACCAAACTAATCGAATTCCACAATGCAACTACTATTGGCTTAACCTTATGATCTGTTAGTTAAATCTCATATTTATACAATTCGAATAGTTAGGGTTTATAACCCACAATAATCAATACATGTAATTCACATGTTAAATTTATAATGAAATTCATATTAACACCATATTATAAATTCTAACATCTAACTCCGGTTCCAACAACCCTTCGTAATTACATTATAAAACATGATAATGTAATAAAAAACAAGAGGATACCTTAGCTCGGTCAACAACTAGTATCCTCACGTTCTAGCACCATTCCAATCATATCCCTGAGAATTAATCTCTCTCCAACTATCCTCTGATTTCATTTATACAAACTCTCCATATGAGCATCAACGAACCATTTATATATGTTACAATGTTGAGGTGGTGCATTATGCCTTCTAGTGGATGCGTCATGCTTAATGCCATATGTATCACTTGTTTGCTACGTGTCTTACCCACTTGCCGTGTCTCTAGAACTCTTAGAACATGTGCACCACATGTACACCCGATGCATACTGACTACTGATCCTCATGTCGTGACATTTGACTGCTGACTATGGTTGAGTCGACTTGACTCGAGATGCTACATCAACATAAGGGCGGTCATTCCTTCCCAAAAGTTGAAATATACTTTATAACTTGTCATATTCTTCTTGTATTTATGTAACGATCCAATTTTCGAAAGAAAATTTTTCATTTTTAAAATATTAAAACATTGCTAATTATTAATAAAATCTCAACACAATTGTTTTCAAATTCATACATTAACAAATTTTATTCAAATATCGGAGTGTCCCAAAAGAAAACGACTGTGAGAGTGCATGCCGTGCCATCAGACCTTGCCCTTTCCCTTAGGATCTGAAGTACCTGAAACAATCAAAAAAATTGTAAGCTAAAGCTTAGTGAGTTCCCTAGAGCATACCCCATGCAATCCATATAATCACATAATCATATTAGCTATAAAAGCTACATAAACCACATAAGCCATACATACAAACATATAAGGAAGGCATGAAAACCCTCCAAGGTCTTACACCTAATGCCACTAGAACCCCCACATGGTCTTAACTAATTGCCATGGGAACCCCTACATGGTCTTCCTTCCATGGGAACCCTACATGGTCTTCCTGCCGTGGGAACCCCCACACGGTCCTTACAATCAAGGGATGACATACAAAAGATACAAGAAAATATACTAGAATACCATGGAAACACTCCAAGGTCTTACATATAAGTGCCTCGGGAACCCCCCTAAGGTCTTTCATGCAAGTATCACAAATAACTAGCATATCACATATCCCATAACCCACTAATCATAACTTATAACAATAATGGGCGGACCTTGGTGCCTTCGACTCATTGGTATGGTAAGGAGACTCACCTCTCGTAAATGCTGAACTGACAAGCTAAGATTAAATAAATCCTACGTGTTACTCCAACTCAACTGCCTATAATCATCATGTGCTTAACTTGTCAAAATCCTGAAATTCCATAAATATCCTCAAAGTCAACCCTGGTCAAAGTCAAGGTCAATAGTCCATGTTGACCTTAACTCGCCGAGTGCATGCAACAACTAGTCGAGTTACCTAAGTAACTCGTCAACTTGCTGAGTTACCTGTGTAACTCGTCAAGTTTCTCCATGTCCAGAAAACCGAAAACCCATGTAGACTGAATACTCCAATCCTTCACAGAAATCATTTGGAATCTTAAAAACAGGTAAACCCTACCCGACTCACCGAGTTGGCTAAGGGACTCAACGAGTTCCTTCAGTCCTTTTTGTGTTCGAACATTTTTAAGCTACCCCAAAGATCCAAGTTGTAGATCTAGCCTCCTAAGGTATGGTTTCCATGTAAAGTTTAAAACATTACGTGCAAGCAAGCTCTTAAGTGTCAAAACCAAGCTAAGGAAGGGGTTTTAGCCAAAGAGAAGAGCCGATGATTGATAAATTCAGTGACTTTATAACTCCAAGGACAAAGAGGAGTCCAAATATGAAGTTGTAGCTCCAGATCTTACCTAACACCCAAAATGCTGCACAAATATACTAAAAATGGCCTAAAACTCAAGAAAAAGAGGATCTAATGATAGAATGATCAAGGTAACAACTATTTACCTTGAATTGAGTGCCCAAATGTTGTAGATGCTGGATCTACAATCTAATTCCCGTTCCAAGCTTCTCAACCTTCAAACTCCTTCAACAAAATGCACTAAAACCCTCTATTAGCCTCTCAAGCACAAGGAACAACAAAGAACGACTTATGGTCTCTTCTCTGGTTAATGAAGTGGTAAGGGAGGCTAAAAGAGCGGATTAAGTCCTTTATACAGGGTGGAAACCCTAAAATTACGGTATTCCTTTACAACGCCTACTCTTCGAGTCAAGGCCTTCCAAATCGTCGAGTATGATCTAACTCCCGTGTCCTCATAGTTGATATCTACTCGACGAGTTAGAGCTTCCCAACTCGTCGAGTCCTAGCATAAAATGCTAAAAACTTGAAAAATTAAATAATACCCGGATCACGTGTTACAAATCTCCCCTACTTGAACTAGACTTTGTCCTCGAAGTCTGCTGATGCAAATAAGTTCGGATAGTGATCTCACATCTCCTCTTCCGGCTCCCATATCCATTCAGAGCCCTTTTGGTGTTGCCATTGCACCTTTACCAACTTCACTTCCTTGTTTCGATGAAACTTGGTCTTCCTATCGAAAATTTCAATAGGCCTCTCAATGTAGTTCAATCTCCCGTCCACCTAAATGTCATCCAATAAAACGACTACGGCCTCGTCTGTGACAAACTTCCAAAGCTGAGACAGATGGAAGGTGTTGTGTATCTGGCTAAGCTCGTCCGAAAGGTCTAAGTGGTAAGCCACCTTGCCTACTCGGGCTGAAATCCTGAAAGGTCCAATATATCGGGGCTCTAACTTGCCCCACTTCCGGAACCTGATGACTCCCTTCCATAGGGACACCTTTAGTAACACAAAGTCCCCCACCTGGAACTCAAGTTCCGATCGCCGCCGGTTAGCATTGCTTTTCTGACTGCTCTGTGCGACCCTTAGCTGGTCGCGCACCTGCTGAATCAATCTAGTTGTCTTGAGCACTACATCGGTGCTCCCCATGACTCGTTGTCCCACCTCTCCCAAACAAAATGGGGTCCTACATCTCCGACCATACAACTTCTCAAACGGAGGTCGATCGATACTAGCATGGTAACTATTGTTGTATGAAAACTCTGCTAATGGGAGGTATGTATCCCCACTACCTCCAAACTCCAACACGCATGCCCGAAGCATATCCTTGAGTGTCTGTATTGTCCTCTCGCTTTAGCCATCTGTCTAAGGGTGGTATGCCATGTTGAAATGCAATTGAGTGACTAGTTCCTCATGAAACTTCCTCTAGAATCTAGATATGAATCAAACATCCCGGTCTGAGACTACTGATACTTGCACCTTGTGCTTAACCACCACCTCTCGCATATAAATATCTGCCAATTTTTCCATGGAGATGCTCTCAGAGACCAGAATAAAGTGGGTACTCTTCGTTAACTTGTGCACAATCACCAATATGGATTCCACACCCCTCACTGTCCTAGGTAACTTTGTGATGAAGTCCATAGTGATCTCTTCCCACTTCCACATGGAAATGGGTAGCGGTTGAACCTTACCATGAGGCCGCTTATGTTCGGCCTTGACCTTCCGGCAGGTAAAGCGCTGCTCCACAAACCAAATGATCTCCCGCTTTATGCAGGTCCACCAGTAACTCAGTCTCAAGTATCTATATATTTTTGTATCCCCCAGATGTATAGAGAACTTGGACTTGTGTGCCTCCTCCAATAACTTCTGCCTTACTCCCCTAAATTTCGGGACCCACACTTGGCCACACTGGGTCAAAAGACCTTGACCGTTCTGAACGAATAAAGAAATTTGCCCCCGTATCCGCTGTAACTTCCAATTTGCTTTCTTCAAACCCTCCAACTGATCCCCCTTGATCATCTCTAACAATGGAGAGATCACCGTCATCCTCAAACATACGTTCCCATTCGAGGAATTTGCTATCTTGCGTCTCAATTCATCACCCACCACATTGGCCTTCCGTGGATGGTATAAGATCTCACAATCATAGTCTTTCAGTATGTCCAACCACCTTCTCTGCCACATGTTGAGGTTTTGATGGTCCATCAAGTACTTCAAACTATTATTATCAGTATAAATAGTGCACCGCACTCCATACAAGTAGTGCCTCTCAATCTTGAGTGCAAACACCACAACCCCCAATTCCAGGTCATGAGTAGGGTGATTCGCCTCATGAGGCTTCAACTGCCTCGAGGCGTAGGTGATCACATGCCCCCTCTGCATCAGTACGATGCTTAACCATGAGATCAATGCATCACAATACACTACCAAATTATCTAGCTTCTCATGTAGTACTAGAATCGGAGCCACACATAACCTCTGTCTCAAGGTCTTAAAAGCTAACTATTGATCCGTGCCCCATCGAAATGTCACATTCTTCTTGATTAATTGGGTCAAAGGCATGACGATATTGGAGAAATCCTGGATGAATCTCTGATAGTACCCTGCTAGACCCAAGAAGCTACAAATCTCAGATGCGTTCTTCAGTACTTCCCACCGCATCACCACCTCAATCTTGGCCGGATCAACTGAAATGCCCTCCTGGTTGATGATGTGCCCCAAAAACTACACCTCACGCAACCAGAAATCACATTTCGAGAACTTGGCATACAGCCGTTCCACTCTCAATATCTCCAATACCACCCTCAGATACTACTCATGTTTCTCCTTGGTCTTAGAATAGACCAAGATATCATCAATAAATATGATCACCAACCGATCCATCATCGGTCTACACACTCTGTTCATGAGGTCCATGAACACTGATGGGGCATTGGTGAGCCCAAATGGCATCACTACAAACTCATAGTGCCCATACCGGGTCCTGAAAGCGGTCTTCGATATATCCTCATCCCAAATCCTCATTTGGTGGTATCCTGATCGAAGATCAACCTTGGAAAACCAAGACGCACCATACAGTTGATCAAATAAATCATCGATCATCGATAGCGGATAACAGTTTTTCATCGTTAGTTTGTTCAACTCTCAATAATCAATGTACATCCTATGTGACCCATCCTTTTTTTCACGAATAGGATCGGAGCTCCCCACAGGGAACTACTCGGACGGATAAACCCTCGATCTAGCAGCTCCGGAAGCTACATAGATAGCTCCTGTATCTCAGCCGAAACTAGCTGGTACAGTGCATTGGCTATCGGAGCGACACCCAACACCAAATCAATGTGAAACTCTACTTGCCTCTTCAGAGGCACTCATGGTAACTCCTCGGGAAAGACATCCCGAAAATCTTGTACAACCGGTACACTGTCCTAATCCCTCAGGGTCTCAATCCTTGTATCCAAGATATATGCCAGAAATCCTGTACAACCCTACTCAGAATCTCCTAGCCCTCACAGCTGAATAGAGGGTTGGCCCTTGTGAGGCCCTATCTCCATGAATAACCAGTTGCCCCCCAACCAATCCATCCCGAAAATCACCTTCAGCCCTCACAATTGTATCAGGACTAGATCAACATGGAACCTCTCCCCAATCACATTCAGGACACAGTCCCGATACACCCTCGCAACACTCACAGTTCGGTCATCCGCAATCTCAACCTCAAGAGTGGAATTCAAAGTCCCCAGCCCATCCTGAAATGTCTAGCTAAATGTAAGAGATACAAACGACCAGGTAGCTCCCGAATCGGACAAAACATGGGCGGACATACCATTTACTAAAATGGTCCCTATACATAAGCATAATATACACATAAGCAATGCAATACATATAGAGCAGGAAGATAAAATACGTACCAGCCACAACGTCTAGCGCTGCCCGAGCCTCCTCGGCGGTCAACTAAAATGCACGGCTCTTCACCACAAGAGCATTCGCCTTAGCAGGGCGGCCATCAGTAGTCCTCAATGTGGTGGGTGCAGGCACCACCACTGCTCCTCCCCCTCTATGCAACCTCGGATAATCGACCTTTTTATGGTCAGACTGATTGCAGTGGAAACAAATCAGGCCCTTCTTGGGGCAGTCTCTGCTCATGTGGCTCAACTGACCACACATATACATGTTGGGCCCGTCCCCCTAGCAAGCTCCACCATGTGATCTCCAACACTTGGCACATCGGCCATGGCCCTGCTGGCCCATACTGGATGAATCCGAGGTCTTAGGCTTTTTAGCCTAGCCTACTACTGTCTGTGACTACTCAGGCTTCTGCTTGGTGCAGAAGTCTAACTCCATCTCCCGCTCACGGGCCTTCTCCACCATCTCATTCAGGGTTTTTCACCCTGTAAAACTCAAAAACTCTCAAATATCATCTCTCAGCATGGAATGATACCTCTTCCTCCTCATATCCTCATCGGTAGCATATAGCGGGATCAATAATGCTTGTTCCCGAAATTTGGCGGTGATCCCCATTACAGTCTCGGTGGTCTACTAAAGCTCATGAAACTCCCTCACTAGCTGTTGAACCTCGATAGGTGGTGCAAACTCCACATCAAATCACCTAACAAACTCGGACCATGTTATCTCAGCCACACTGACTGCTCCCACCTGGCTAGTCACCCCTCTCTACCTATCTCGAGCCAGATCCCTCAACATACATGAAGCAAAACCCACATTTTCCGCATCAGGGCAAGAACTCGTGTATTGGGCGTTCTCTATGTCCATCACCCAACGTCGGCTAACAGTGGGGTCATTGACCCCGAAAAACTCTAGCACCCCGCATGCCTTGAACTCATGGAACAAGGGATTTTAGGCCCCGACCTGGCATGCAACAATCTCAGCTCTGAATCTCCTGAGCCTCTCCTCCATGATCTCCAGCATACCCTCATTGACCGTCCAATGATAATTAGGGTAGCGTTAAGGATTCCCCTGGTAACCTCTGCTGCAATAAGCTCTCATAGTCTCTTGTCAATAGGCTCAATAGTGTCACCTGACCTAGCCATGAATCTAGATCTTGATCCGAATCTCCCTTCTCTAAATCGTGTCACCATTATACTGCTCTACAACACCATAAAACATAATGATCAGGATGTACATAAAGGGGATCTTCCCACACCGGTCCTCCTTTGAGCTTCTAGGTCTAACATTGATTCGGGTATAGGTCCTATGATTTTAGTAGTACGAGCCCAATACTACCTTCCACACCTACCAGTACCTTCCTCAAGGCTCTACTTGATAACTCCAATTCGTCCCAAAACAAATCATACCTTACAGACTACCACATAGCTAAAATCATAGGCTAACCTAAGATTTCCTCCGTCCATATCAAAACAAAATTCAATCATACTAGATTGCCTTATGCATGCAAATTATACACAAAAAAGGATTAAATAGACTTCTAAATAATACACTCTACCCTACGACCACAACCAGTCAAGGAACAGGAAATATGGCCAAATCAATCATTCTGAGGCTATAAGACACTAACCGTATACATTTTTGAAAGCATACACATAGCAATATTCATATGATTATCATAACCCACATATCAGTATAACATGGCTAACATACTTGGGGAACTACTTACTTGGCTCGGTCAATCACGCACATTACACTCTTATTTTTCTCATTCTAAAAAGTTTTAAATTTTATATTTGAAAACAATTTGACCATTTCCTTAGTTTGAGTCTTGACACACTCGAGAGTGTGCCCAAATCCCTCAAACCAAGGCTCTGATACCAACTTGTAACAACCCAATTTTCAAAAGAAAATTTTCTTTCATTTTTAAAATATCAAAACATTTCTAATTATTCATAAAATCTCAACACAATTGTTTTCAAATTCATACATCAACAAATTTTATTTCAAATATCAGAGTGTCCAAAAAGAAAACGCATGTTAGAATGCATGTCGTGCCATCAAACCTTGCCCTTTCCCTTAGGCTTAGAAGTACCTGAAACAACCAACAAACTATAAACTAACGCTTAGTGAGTTCCCCAGAGCATACCCCACACAATCCACATAATCATATAATCATATTAGCTTTAGAAGCTACATAAACCACATAAGCCATACATGCAAACATATAAGGAAGCCATGGAAACCCTTCAGGGTCTTACATCTAATGCCACTAGAACCCCCACATGGTCTTAACTAACTGCCATGGGAACCCCCACATGGTCTTCCTGCCATGGGAACCCCCACATGGTCTTCCTGCTGTGGGAACCCCCACACGATCTTTACAATCAAGGGATGACATACAAACCGCACAAACAAATATACTAGAATGTTATGGAAACCCTCCAAGGTCTTACATATAAGTGCATCGTGAAGCCCCCGAGCTCTTTCATGTGATTATCACAAATAACTAGCATATCACATATCCCATAACCAACTAATCATAACTCATATCAATAATGGGCCGACCTTGGTGCATTCGACCCATTGGTATGGTAAGGAGAGACTCACCTCTCGTAAATGCTGAACTGACAAGCAAATATCAAATAAATCCCACATGATTCTCTAACTCAACTGCCTATAATCATCATGTGCTTAACTTGTCAAAATCCCGAATTTCCATAAATATCCTCAAAGTCAACCCTGGTCAAAGTCAAGGTCAACAGTCCATGTTGACCTCAACTCGTCGAGTGCATCCATCAACTCGTTGAGTTACCTGAGTAACTCGTCAACTCGCCGAGTTACCTGTGTAACTCATTGAGTTCCTCCATATCCAGAAAACCGAAAACCCATGTAGACCGAATACTCAAATCCTTCACAGAAATCATTCAGAATCTCGAAAAACAGGTAAACCCTACCTGACTCGTCGAGTTGGCGAAAGGACTCGACGAGTTCCTTTAGTCCTTTTTGGGTTCGAACATTTTTAAGTTACCCCAAAGCTCTAGATTGTCGATCTAGCCTCCTAAAGCATGGTTTCCACGTAAAGTTACAAACTTTACGTGCAAGCAAGCTTTTAAGTGTCAAAACCAAGCTAAGGAAGGGGTTTTAGCCAAAGAGAAGAGCCAATGATTGATAAATTCAGTGACTTTATAACGCTAAGGACAAAGAGGAGTCCAGATCTAAAGTTGCAGCAACAGATCTTACCCAACACCCGAAATGCTTCACAAATATACTAAAAATGGCCTAAAACCCAAGAAAAAGAGGATCTAATGCTAGATTGATCAAGGTAACAACTTTTTACCTTCAATTGAGTTCCCAAATGTTGTAGATGTTGGATCTACAATCTCCTTCCCGTTCCAAGCTTCTCAACCTTCAAACTCCTTCAACAAAATGCACTAAAAAACCTCTTTTAGCCTCCCAAGCACAAGGAACAGCAAAGAACGACTTATGGTCTCTTCTCTGGGTAGTGAAGTGGTAAGGGAGGCCACAAGAGGCGGATTAAGTCCTTTATCTATGGTGAAAACCCTAAAAATTAGGGTTTTCCTTTACAACGCCTACTCGTCGAGTCAGGGCCTTCCGACTAGTCGAACAGGATCTAATTCCCGCGTCCTCATAAATGGTCTCTAATCGAGGAGTTAGAGCTCCCCAACTCGTCGAGTCCTAGCAAAAAATCCTAATTACTTGAAAAATTAAATAATATCTAGAAAAGGTGATACAATTTTACAATGCTACACCAAAAACACCTTTTGTATAAGTTTAAAGCAAACTCCACCCTTTATTTCTCCTACTTGTTATATAACAAGTTATACTACTTGGTATAATACATGTTATGAAAAACCGGAATTACACTATCCTGAAGGAATATTACCCTCCACTAGGTTTTTTTTTTATGGATCTAGGCTAATTCCTCTTGACTCCTAGGACCTCTTCAAGTTTTAAGAATTGTAGGTGATGATCTTGCAAATTCTTTTCATGAACATGGTAGAAAACATCTATGTGATATGTAGAAGAGTGTTAGAAATTTAAACTAAAGAAAATGGAAGCAAAATTCATGTACTTCTAATACTAAACCCCATTAGTTACAACCCTTCATGAACATGTGTCATTGTTTAGGAAAACCAGAAAAAACTACCTTCAGGTTTCCCTCCACAATAACCGAAAAAAATTTAATCAACAATTAACGATAATTAACTATTTGTTAAATCTAATGACCAAAATGTAATGATTTTTTTATGTGTATTTGCAAAGTGCTAAGTGCTAAGTGCTAATTGCTAGTCATTGATGATTAACATATAATACCTTAACTATATAATAATTTCTAGAACTTGTAAGTCCTAGTCACCTTTCGAAGTTCCATACAAATTACTTTTCAAAGACTTAAATGGGGTTTGAAGTAATAAATCCACCAAAAGTTTCTTCACCCACCTAAATTGGACATTATTAAAGAAATAGCAACAACCGCTTAAAATATATATATATATATATATATATATATATATATATATACTATATGCTCCAATAAATTGATGCACAACAGGTTTAGTCATTAGTTGTTGATTATTTGATAATATGATTTGTTCTTGTGACTTGTATGGTATGTTGAAAGAACAATGTAAGTCTAGGAGTTTTATTGATTGGTGTGAGGCTGAGAGTTTTCACGGGTTCACTAAGTTTTATGCTTACTCTTCACAATTAAATGTTTTTCATGTTCTTCTAGTGTCAAAAGAAAGGATGTGACTTGATTGTATTCGCATCTGATCATCATGTTTTGTTTTTCGCAACTCTGATATACATTTGACATGATTAATGGTTTTGATTTAATGGATGTTTTTTCCTAAAATATTTATTATTTCAGTTTTATTTTGTTTTTCTTCTGATTGTTAAAAGAAAATTTTAAAATTTTTGGGAGGATAGAAAATTTAACAATCCAAAAGTTTGGGGAAAAATATGTAAGTTCTTATTGCTTAAATTTATAACTACATTTTTTCCTTCAAATTAGAAGTATATTAATCTATTTAATAATATTTTTAAAATACATAATGCTTTAGTGTGTGAGCTTACAAAACAAACTTAACTCTCAGCCTCCTCAAGCAGACTAACCCCACTAGACGATGAAATCGTTTTTTGAAGGGAAAATGACTCTTGAGGGTAATTAACTTTTGCATTTGTACTCATTTGGTCCCTTTTTTTTTTTTGTATTCAATATACCATTGAACTTGTTGCTGGTGTTTACCATAGCCCTTTTGACCGGCTTTTGACCTGTGATAGCCGGTCAAAGGGTTATGGTGAACACAAACAACAAGTTCGATGGTATATTGAGTACAAAAAAAAGGAAAGGGACCAAATGAGAACAAACACAATAGTTGGTTACCCTCCTGATTCATTTTCCCTTTACTCATTTACAACAAATCCCACATCATCTCCTACAGATATTAATGAGTTTTTGAGATTCATTCTTGCTTCTCTTCAAAACATAACCTACGAAAGGAAATTATTCATACATGTACAACTTTGTAATGCACTTGAATATTTATTAGGGGAATATTGACTAAGCAGACGAATTTCATGACTACATTTACATTTTCAATCAAATGATTTATCGTATTATGGATTCTAGACAAGTCTACAAACGAGTGGAATCACAAGTGCTATGATTTTTGAGTTTACTTAGCTTTAAGATCGAACTCATGGGATAAGATACAACATCAATATGTACAATATTATGGTGATATGTCTACAAAATCAGCATGATATTGTACATATTGATGTTGTATCTTATCCCATGAGTTCGATCTTAAAGTTAAGTAAACTAAAAAATCACAGCACTTGTGATTCCACTTGTTTGTAGACTTGTCTAGAATCCATGATACGATAAATCATTTAATTGCAAATGTGTAACGTACCAATTCCAGGTATGAATTTAATTAAAGAATAATTGGTCTTATGTCCTACTCGGAGAGTTGGTTTCCCTACTCGCTGAGTAGCAGTGGGAATGGAATGCGTGTTTGGTGACCTACTCGGCGAGTCCACCAAGGGACTCAGCGAGTAGGAGTTGGCAGATGAAACCCTAAGTTCTGGGGGTTTTACACCCTATTTAAAGGATCATTGGCTTCTACCAGCCTCCCCTTACTGCTTCTTGTCCCTCTCAAACCGTAAAGCATGTGTGTGTGTTCTTTGGTGTGTCCAAGCTTGAAGGAGTAACCTTGGAAGGAAGTACTTGAAGAAGCAAGGAAAAGCAAGGCCAGGAAGTTGTGGGAAGCTAAGGGATTGCATCAGACATCACTCTATGGAAGGTATTAGGTTGTTCCTTAAGCTCTTTTCACTTTGAACCTCCCTTGGATGAGTGTTATGAAGGGCTCTCCATGTTTAAGCTAAGATCTTAAGTTGTAACATCAGATATGGACTTCCCTTGACCTCTAGATCCATAAAGTTCCCAGGTTGTACAAGGATGAAGCTCTCCTAAGGTATAAAACTCCATTAAAGAGCTTAGATTAATCATTTCGGGCCTTTAGAGCTTCGCATGTACGTAAAAATTGCAACTTTACGTGATAAACATGCCTTAGGAGCTTGGATCTATAATATGGGGCCTTGCCATGGCTTCAAAAGCATCTGCATGGATTAAGAACTGCATGGACTCGGCGAGTTGAATGAGGGACTCGACGAGTCCGTTGAAGATGGCCATGAACTCGGCGAGTTGGAGGAACAACTCGGCGAGTTTGTTAAAGATTGCCTTGAACTCGTCGAGTTGTTAGAAAACTCGGCGAGTTGGCTAGGGCTTCTTCCAAATCTTGGCCGCATATGAACTCGACGAGTTAAAAGGGTCCTCGACGAGCAAATCAAGGATTTCACGACTTCTCGAATTCGAGAAGAACTCGGCGAGTCGGTGACCGGCACTCGGCGAGTCGAGTCAACATAGACTGTTGACTCTGACTGTGGACTTTGACTTGGACCAAGGGTTGACCAATTGAATTCTGGGGGTTTTTTTGGGATTGGGAGATTTATGAAAAAGGTTGTGTGGTACTTTTAAGTGGCGGGGTTCGTGTTGGACCCGGGAGTTGAGCTTTCTTATTTCCGATGACAGTTGCGAGGTGAGTTATCCTCACTATACTAAGGGGGTCTAAGGCACCAAGGCCGGCCCATTGGAGATGATATTCTAGAAGTTGTATTATGTTGATTCGGAGTTAGTTATGCATGCTAGTTTGATACGCTTGAGGGTAGAACTGTAGGACTACCTGTGATACTGATTGATTTCCGGTATGTGCATTATCTATTACATGTGATATGTTATGTGGGATGGGTTGAGGCTGTACTGCTCCGTGCGTTAGCCAACAAACCCTAGAGTATTCCAGATATGAGCAGAGGGCCCGGTAAGCATTCCAGACTCATACTGAGGACTAGGGGCATTCCGAATACGAGCTGAGGGCTCGGTAGGCATTCCAGACTCGTACTGAGGGATCGGTAGCAATCCAGATGTGAGCTGAGGGCCCGGTAGGCATTTCATACTCACACTGTTGGCCCAGGGGTATTCCAGTCTGTAAAGCTGTGGACTCGTTATGTGCTGTTTTGCTCAGTTTGTTACGATATGTTAACGTGTGACAGGGTTATGTGGACTGTATTTGTATCGGTATTTTGGGGGTAACTCACTAAGCTCTCGGGCTTACAGTTTCAGTTTATTGTTTCAGGTACCTCAGGGGACCGCAGCAAGGCGAAAGCATGATCGTAGAGCTCCTCCTATTGTGTTATGTTTTTGGGAAAACATGATATAAATGTATTTTGAAAACAATGTTGTAATGTTTTGACGAATTCGACGTGTTTTTGAAAGTTTAAATTTGGCTTAAATTTTTTAGTGTTACAAAATGTAAATGTAGTCATGAAATGCACCTACTTAATCAAGATTCCCCTAATAAATATTCAAGTGCATTACAAAGTTGTACATGCATTAATAATGTCCTTTCGTAGGTTATGTTTTGAAGAGAAGCAAGAATGAATATCATAAAGTCATTAATATCAGTAGGAGATGATGTGGGATTTGTTGTAAATGAGTAAAGGGAAAATGAATCAGGAGGGTAACCAACTGTTGTGTTTGTTCTCATTTGGTTCCTTTCCTTTTTTTTTGTACTCAATATACCATCGAACTTGTTGTTTGTATTCACCATAACCCTTTGACCGGCTATCACAGGTCAAAAGCCGGTCAAAAGGACTATGGTAAACACCAACAACAAGTTCAATGGTATATTGAATAAAAAAAAAAAAGGACCAAATGAGTACAAACGCAAAAGTTAATTACCTTCAAGAGTCATTTTCTCTTTTTTGAAAGGGTCATAGGTCGTCGATAGGGACATGTAAAAGATATTGTATATAAACATTTTACAATTAGGTTCTATTAGTTACTTTGAGGGGAGTCACAAGTACCATAAGATACACATATAAATTATTTAACATACTTATTTAGTAAACTTATTTTCAACGTATTTAATTTCAAAATCTCATCTAAGGATTGATTAATGCATGTTAATTTGTTACTTTGGATTTATTATTTTTTTTATAAGATTGTTTGGTACTTTAGTAAGTGATACTTCTATTTATCTATTTTAGTAGTTTGGTAATTGTTAGTCTGGTAGTTTGATTTATTGATTTATGCTGATACTTTGTTCATTTCATACTTTGGTAATTGTTAATTCGGTCTATGTTGAAACTTTTGTAGTTTTGTAATTTTGTTTTTGTCAATACTTTGGTAGTTTGGTACTTATCATTTTGAGTATCCCTTGTACATATTTATTTTGTAATTAGATCTTCTTGATGGTATTCTTAGTAACCCAGAAATAAAGTATGATCTAAAGACATGATTCGATGGGTGTCGACCCAAAATAATAGTGAGAGAAATTATAAGAGGAACAATAATGATGGGGACCAAAATAATGAACCAACTGCCCGAGTAGTTTTATATTTCATAGACGTTTTCATATAACAAAGAACTTTAACATCATATTTTTGTACTAGCTTATGGGTTTTTATAATATTGTTGTTTTCTGTATTTTTTTTTTTTTTTTTTTTTGTTTTGTTTATGCATTTATGTGTTATTAAGGTGTTTGAAAAATAATATTTTAATTATTATTATTATTTTCATTATTCGTAACATTAGTATATGCAAGGTTGTAGAACTCGTTACTCGGTACCTGTTCGGCCGACTACCGAGTAGCGAGTACTCGGGAGTACTCGGGAGTATTATGGGAGTACTCGGATTTGGAAATTTGTGCAGAAATACTTTTGGGGAATTTATATATGTCAAAATCATAAGATAAAATCATAAGTTGATTGAAATATATAACAAAATTGGATAAATGTGAATACACAAAAAATGAAAAACACATAATGGTCTCACTTTGTGAATAATTATTGAAAATATAAGATATATATGTAGTAATAATCACATGTGTGTGTGATAAATAATAAATCATTAAGTATATTATACATATTAATCACCGAGTTGACCGAATTTCACAACACTACTCAGTTTGTAAGGGGTCGATCGGGGAGTACTCGGGATTATGTAACTCGCCTCGGCAAGGGGGGAGAAGCGAGTACTCGGAGGAGTAATCGGCTAACTCGGCGAGTTTTACAACACTGAGTATATGACATTTAACAATAGCGGATAAAGCATTAGGTTATATTTGGCGCGCCACAACTAACTTATTTTTCGAGTTTTTTTTTTATGTTGTCGTGTTTGGTAAGCTAAAAAGTAGCATATAAGCTAGCTTTATAAAAGCTACTTAGACTAGTTTTTTCAGAGATTTTTAAATTTTTTCCAAAATAACCACTAATTAATTATAGAAACACACTCATTTAAAATGTTTTTTATGTCATTTTATATATTTCAGCTAGTTATACCAAATGCCATTTCTTATCAATTAATTTTTCAGTTATCAGTTAGTTTTTTATTTAACAATTAACTTTTCAGCTAACCGTTGCATTTTCAGCTAGTTTTTTATTTTAAATATGACATATTAGGTGCGAAAAAGAACAAAATGGACGACCCCTTTAGAGGCACAATATTAGCAATGACAAAAAACCATTAGTGATGGAGTATTGACATCAATAGTTTTGATTATTAGGGGTAGCAATCATCGTCCCCGTTGCCCCTAAATTTTTGTAGTATTGCCCTTAAATTTGTAGTGCTGGAAAGACACTAAAATGTACGTGTTGAATCAAAAAATTAATAATCTGTTTAGAGAGAGAGAGAGATGTAAGAACTCATTTGAGACGAACATAATTTTATAAGACCGCAAGACCAAATTTTTTTACAGAAATATTCTAATATTCTATTATTCGAAAAAATAGAATATACAATATATTCTAACATTATATGTTTTAGAATACTTCAATGTAAAATATATTAAAATTATTTTTTTAGAATATTAAAATATTATATATATATATATATATATATATATATATATATATATATATATATATATAATTTTATGAACATTAGAATATTAGAATATTTTACTACAAAAAAGTGGTCTCACGGTCTCACAAAATTAGGTTGTCTTATATGAACTTAACATTTCTCTCTCTCTCTCTCTCTCTCTCTCTCTCTCTCTCTCTCTATATATATATATATATATATATATATATATATTATATGAATATACTATGTTTATTATATACTATATTCATATATGAATGATACTTAAACTGTAAAAAAAATAAAAATAAAAAATAATCATAGTTTTTACCCTTCGGCAGAAAATGATACTTAATCATAGTTATTCATAACTGAATAACGAATGTACTGTAGTAAAAATCTGATTTATTTTTATTCATTTATGAATAACGATAGTTGAACATATAAAAAAAAATTAATTTTATCTTAAAACTATATCAATTTGATGTCTATTTGTAGGGAATAAAAAATCATGAATTTTGGTATATTTAAAATCATTTTTCGATAAAAATAGCTTCTTAAAAATTAAAAAAAAATCGAAAAAACTATGTTTTGTATAGATTAAGGTAATGATTAACATAGTTTAAGGAAACATGTTTTGTTCGAAAACACATGTCTATTCTTTTCCCATTTCTGCTGATACGACGGAGGCTTTTGCGATAAAAATAAATGAGTGACTGAGAATGATTCCCCCATTCTCAACCTTTTTCTTCTCAATTGAACCCTCATATATATATATATATATATATATATATATAAGGTTAGGTTCATGTGAGACGGCTTAATTTTGTGAGACCGTGAAACGCATTTTTTTATTTATTTTTTATTTTTTTTAGTTAATTCAAGTTCCGAAAATAATATTTAAAAAAAGAATTTTTTTGATTTTTCCATTTATTTTGCATTTTAAAATTATTTTTAAAATATGTACAGTGTAATATTCTATTTAGAATATTTCACGTATTTTTTAAAAAAAATAGAATTTTTTTTATTTTTATTTTTATTTTTTTTAGTTAATTCAAGTTCCGAAAATAATATTTAAAAAAAGAATTTTTTTGATTTTTCCATTTATTTTGCATTTTTAAATTATTTTTTAGAATATGTCAGTGTAATATATTCTATTTAGAATATTTCACGTATTTTTTAAAAAAAAACAGAATTTTTTTTTATTTATTTTAGTTAATTCAAGTTCCGAAAATAATATTTAAAAAAAGAAATTTTGGATTTTTCCATTTATTTTGCATTTTAAAATTATTTTTAGATTTGATCTTACGGTCTCACAAAATTAAAATGGTCTGAAATGAACCTGAACATATATATATATATATATATATATATATATATATATATATATATATATATATAAAGTGTGTTTTTATTTCTTATATTTAATCTTATTATATACTTGGTTAGAAACCTATGCATTACCTGTGGAATTGACGAAGATAATACACACATATAGGATACATACAAAGTCTCTTTAACTTGCATTATAGCTAATACATTTGTAATTTCCTTTTCATCATTGTCAGCAAACAAACATACATATAGAGAATACACACATCCACACATCATAGAGACATACATGTATCAATATGAGTTTGGATAACAATACAAATGGATGTGGGAGGAAAAGAAAATGATTTACAGAGCGAAAAGAACAATAAAAAACCTGTGGAATTGAAATCATGTAAAAACTAAATAAAAGTAGTTCCTAAAATTTTGGGATCTTCATAAAATTCAAGTGATTACATCCTTGATTTCTGAGACAACAGATATACAAGCATATCAATTCCAATTTTACATCCCTGATTTGCTTAGTTGAAAATCGATTCATTTGTTTAACCAACAAACGTTAAGATCCAAATGTATAAATCAAGACATAAAATAGGGTTATATAGATTATAAATATTTAATTTAAGATTTCAAAATCATTGAAAATCAATCAAATTAAATTCAAATTTTAAAAATCATTAAAAATTCTAGATCTTTAGTTATAATTGATCAAATTGCATTATCATTATGTAAATTCATATTCCTAATTTAAAACAATTTAAAACATCTTGATTAATTTAAAATTATCGAAAATCAATCAAATTAAATTCAACATTTAAAAATCATAGAAAAAAAATCATATTTTTAATTTTAATCAATCAAATCATTATATTCCAAATTTAAAACAGTTCAAAATATTAATTTTAAATTAAAATCATCGAAAATCAATCAAATTAAATTCAAATTTTAAAAATCATTAAAAATCCTAGATTTTTAGTTATAACCAATCAAATTACATTATCATTATGTAAATTCATATTCCTAATTGAAACAATTCAAAATATTATCATTAATTAAAATCATCCAAAATTAATCAAATTAAAATCAAATATAAAAAATCATTAAAAATCCTAGATTGTTAATTATAATCAATTAAATTCATATTCCTAATTTAATATAATTCAAATCATAATCATAACATTAAATTAAATTAAAATCCATTTCTTTATTTACTCAACATACTTTATGTAACACCCGTTTTCTAGAATAGATTGACCAAATACTTAGAGGGATCAAAGGTAAGGTTTTTGGGAAAAACCTTGTACCACGAAATGGCATGCCAAATGCAAAAAAAAGCGTATCCGGATGGCCGTCACTATGTGACAAGAGAAAGACCAACACGTGGCAGCGGTTGCATCCGAAACCCATGAGTTTTAGGGTTTCTTTAATATTTAAACACCTAATCTCAAGTATTAGGGCATCCTATTCAGCTTCCAGCCCTTCATCACGATACCCTAGCCTCCATGGATGATTAAGAGCTTGCTTGATTTATTGAAGACCTTATTCATGGATTTTGGTGGAGCTTGAGGAAAAAGGAAGATCATTTTGGTGCATGGATGCAAGGAATCGGCTTGGATCCATCATCACTTTCAAGTTTCTGGGTTATTGGAGGTATAAAGCTCTCATCTTTACCTTTGTTCTTCTTGATGCAAGTATAAGTTCATTTGGCTGGTTTTAGTCCCTTCCTTGTATGCCCTTGGAGTTTGAAGAACTCCAGAGCTTGAGAAACTCTCTTGGAGTTTGACTGGACCACCTCGCATGACCTATAGCATATTTGGATGGCTCTACGAGCCTTCGGTATGACCGGACCACCTCGTAGGGCCTACAACCTATCCGGACCGCTCTACGGGCTGCCGACCTGACACAACCGCCTCACAGGGCCTACAAACTATATCGAACAGAACATCTCAGAGAACTGCTCCGATGAGACAACAGCTTTGTGCTCTGAAGTGTATGAACCAGTAACCAGTCTCCACCATTCCTTCGCTCCAGACCGAAGAAGGTTTAGAGCGAACTTGACCTTCTGGTCAGTTAGGCAGGAGAAAATAAATAAACATCCCTCAACATCGGGCAACCACCTCATAGAAATGATCGGATCCTAAACTTCATCAAACACCGGTGGGTTTGTATTATGGAAGTCCCGATACTAGAAGGATCTCCCCTTCCCACCCCCCCCCCCCCCCCGACCCCCACCCCCGCGTGCCAATCCTCAAAGAAGCGACGGTTGCGATAGCTACCGCAACAACAGCCTTAAAAGTGCAGTGTATCGGTCATCAAATAACTTTATCATGGTGGTCTTGAAAGACCCAAACAACTCTGGTATCTACCCTCGGACATTGGAAACAACCTCAACATCAATCATCTCCCTAACCTGGTCCTCAGTCATCCTTGGCCTATCCTGGCCACTCACTCCTGCTCCTGATCCGGATCCCCTCGTGAACAACATACTAAAATAAACCAGAAACTATCAGATAAATCGCAATTCATACCATGAGAGCCACTACAAATAACAAAATCCTAGGGGTTGTGACTTCCCTGTTGCGTGTACGGGTCTTGTGCTTCTGGTAGTACGGGCCCATACTAGCTTCCACACCTATCTGAATTTGTCTTAGAGGATCACTACAACAACCCTAATAGCACACACTAGCATGCACATACATCATATTCTCACTCCTTAGAGAAAGGCTAGACATTCTTCAGCTGATTGGCTGCTCGCACACAAACTCATTCATGAAACTTCCACCAAACCTATAGCACTCGTGTATGCTAATCATACATAACGTTGGATTCCATAGACATTCGAATACTTGATTCTATCCTAATCCCACAACCAGAAAAGGAATAGGAAATTAGGCTAAATCAAACATTCTCATGCTATAAAATCTTAGTTATGTATAATTTTGATGCATATACTTAGCAACAACAATAATGATGTTAATTTCATACAAGAATAACCCTTGGTTATCAGGCATCATATATTAGTAAATTCTATCATGTACTTCCTGAAGATCCCTAGCCTACCACCAGCATGTTGTTCTAACATAACATAACACCAAATAACAATGTGGGTAACTTGGGGTATACTTTCTTGCTCTGGTTTATTGTACACAACACATCCTTGCGTATTTACTTTGGATAAAAATTTTGAAAACCAACTTAAAAACTTTTGAAGTTCCCTAGTTTGAGTCTGGAATCACACGAATGTTCATCCAATTCTCTCAAACAAAGGCTCTGATACCAACTTGTAACACTCCAAAAATCACAATAAATTTAAAATTTTCAAAACCAACCATGAATCAATATTTGTTTTTTACAAAAAAGAGTCATTGTTTCAAAAACATTATTTCAAATATAATTTTTCCCAAGACTTGCAAACATAAAACAGGAAGTTGCGTAAGATCATGCCTTTGCCTTCCCACAATCCCCGGAAGTACCTGAAACCATAAACTATAATTGTAAACCAAAGGTTAGTGAGTTCCCCAAAAGTAACAACACACCATAACAAACAAGCATACAATATGAACAACCAGCTTGATTGGACTGCCTCGCAAGGCCTACAGCCTATCTGGATTGCTTTACGAGCCTTCTGTAATACCCCGACTCTCAGGTATAAACTTTTCAGTCTTATATTTTCATTTTGAAAGACCGACTTGACGAGTTGGAAGCCCTGACTCGTCGAGTAGGAACTGAATTGGCTGCATAACTTAAGTAACCAACTCGATGAGTCGGAGGAAACGACTCGACGAGTTGGAGCTGGAGGATGAAACCCTAATTTTCAGGGATTTTCACCCTATTTAAAGGGTCATTAGCCTCCATTGGCCTCCCCTCACCGTCCCCTTGAACTTTGAAACTCTAACTCTAGCGTTCCCTCCATTTTGTGTGATTCTCAAGCTTGGAAGGTGATTTGGAAGAAGAAGACTTAAAGTATAAGAGGATTGGAGCATAGAGGAGCTGGTAGATAAGACTCATCTACTTATTGCCATCATTTTGAAGTCAACAAGTCGTTACCTTGACTTTCCTCCTTCTAGATCTCTTCATGTTTAAGATTAGGGCTATTCTAGCAACTTCAGATCTGAACTTATCTTGGTTTCTATAGCTATAAAGTCTCCAGTTTTAGCAAGTATGAGCTTTCCATTTTGAGTTAAACTCCAATATTGTTGGGTTTAGTGTCTAAGCCTATAACTATAATTGGTATGTACTTGAGCCGAGAGTAGCATGGTCCATTTAGGTTGCATGGCAACGAAACAATCTAAAGGATGGACTTTTGAGAATAGGATATCTATGATTTATTAATATATTATAAGTTCTAATATATTAATATGAAATAATATTATTTAATTAGTATTGATCAAGAATTAGTTTGGAATTAATTTTGTGATCAAAAGAGACTAATTAAACAAATGTGGATTGATTTGGTAAATCATTCATTCTTATAAAGTGGGCTTATGATACATAGTTCTTCATGTTGTGCTAAACCCATGTGGTGACCCATGGATATTCCATGGAGGTTAAAACCCATGGATCATGAGGAATGTGGAAAGTCATGAGTTACATGGTGTAACCCTAATGTGCACACTATATAAGAAGCCTCGTAGCTCATGAAATGGCACCTAGAGTCTTTATAAGAAGTGCTAATCGATTTCTTGAGTGTATATCTCTTCTCAAGTTTCTTCCATTTGTTGGTGGTATTGTATGAAGAATTTGAGGCATCACACTTGGGGTGCTAGGCTCTTAAAGGCTCAAGGAATCAAGCTACAAGAAAAGGTACTAGTTTTTTGTATTACATAGACTTCATGATATGCTAGTTGGGATGAAACCTTTGAAACATGAAAGTTTGCATGTATAATAGAGAAAACATAGATCCAAGGTTTCTAGGGTTGCATGCACACCTTAGGAGTGTTAGAATGCTCAAAGCCCTTCAGTGGTATCAGATCCTAGGCTTGCTTTCAATTATACTTGATGCAACTTGTGTCTATAGCTTGAAAAATAAAAATTTTGGCTGTCTGGAAAGTGTACTCGCCTAGTACAAGCATAAATTCATCCAACTCACTGAGTCAGTTCATGCACTCGACGAGTTGGTGTTCCAGATTACAGATTTTCAATTTTTAAGGCTGGAATTGGACTAGGATCATTACTCTAAACTGTTTTTGAACTTATAAACATGTTTTTGATGTGGTAATGATAATGGTAATCTAATTTCAATAATAATTGTCAAAATTTCAAGTTTTCTGTTACTTTATATGATTCTTGAAAATTGTTGATTTGAATTATCCATGCTTATGAGTTTTTGGTAGATTATATTGTTTGACACTTGCTTGTTAGTTTAATTATTGATCTAAATGCCTTTTAATGGACTCCATAACTCGTCCTCAAGTTATGGAATTCCAAAAGTCTTTTCCTTAAAAGTCATTAAAACTCATAGGTTATGAAGTTTTGACAAGTTTCAAAACTCGCCCTCAAGTTTTGAAATTTGTAATGTCAATTTAGAATACTTTAATTCCAAACCCTAGAATTTTAATTGTTTAAAATTCAACCCTTATACTATTATAATATTATAGGTTAACAACATATATATATATATATATATATATATATATATATATATATATATATATATATATATATATATATATATATAAGATCAAGTCAGTCTTACCTCATTCACGAAGTCGGTCTATAAGCGGGTATAAGGGTGCTGCCTATAAAATGGTAGCTTAATGGGTGTCCACTCTCACCCACCGCTTCCTTGACTGGTGGAGGGTCGTTAGCCGAATGGGTAGGATAGGACTATAATTTTCATTAAGTATAATGATAGTAATAAAGTGACTAAATGGTTAATTAAATTCCCAATCTTAGTTACTTTAGGAAAATGTGAAATTGATGCAAATCCACGAAATTTCACTTTGCACCCTACCAAGTCGTTAATGGAGCGTGTCTTGTTAACCGCCACACTATCATAGACTAGTAAGGGTGAAAACAGGTAGCTTGATGTTTATCATAAGATCAATGGAGTGTGTGTGGTTAACCGACACATTGATTATGTGATAAAGTCAAGAGTACCAAGTTAATTCGCATGATTATTCACACTTTGTTTGTGATCCTCATTATCCCAGTCACAAACCTGAAGGGTATAATCAAGATTTAAACATGTCATTCTAGTGGGTAAGATATTGAGGTGAAGTGTTGACTTTACTTTTAAGTTATGACACAAGCAATCCCCACACCCACTCCAGGGCCATATCCAATCACTATTCATCACTAATTAGTCAATTATTTGTCCTTTCATCCTCTTTCTTCAGCATATGAGGGTGATCAAGGCTGTGAATCTTCATTTCTCCTCCCACATTCTTCACTCTTTCACCTAGAATCAAATCCATTTCTCTCTCTAAACTCGAATTTGAAGGTTGATCTTGAGCACTCCCCTCCAATTTTGGTTAGTAACTTCATCCTACACTTGATTATCTTACACCCCTTCACTCAAATAATGGGTTACTTACACAAATATCATCATAATTGTTGCTAGATCTTCGAATCTTCAACCATCTCCCAAGTGTTCTTGACTTGGAAACTTCTTCTATTCATCATCCATCCTAAGAAATCACTCAAGGTGAGTTCATACCCCCCACATTTTCATGTTTTCTTCAAGTTTTAAGGGGGGGGGGGGGGATACAAGTAAAAACACCAACAACATAACTAAACTCAAACATTAGCTTTCAACTAAAAAGTTAATGTTCATTCGCGAACTATTTTTGGAAATCTTAAACTTCTTAGTTTTCAAAACTGTATTAGGTGATAATATTTCAGGTTTATACCTTTACAATGAATACTTTCACATGTCCATATGATTTTCTACAATTTATGGTGATTTTTACAAAACTGTCTATCACTTTAGCTACGAATTCGGACCTATCCATGAGTATGAACATTTTCACACCAGTTACGGGCTTCTTAAAATCATAATAAAATTTGTGAACAAACTAGACAAATTATATAAAATCTCATAGTTTACGGATCTAGTGTTAGATTTCGTATGATTTTTCTAAATCAGTGCAGAAATGGTAAAAAATGAATTTCCAGATTTCAACTTTTATAAAACTTTGTAAAATGTTGAGCAAGGTGTAAATCTTTGATAGCTTCATATTTAGCATGTGTTATCTGTTGGGATATAATTATATTATAGAAAAAATTTCACTAAATTGTAAGAGCTCCTCATTATTACAACTAGTGCATGACGAGGCTTAATAAACATAGTCATATTTTTGCTATACATTCTACTTACACAGAAAAGGTTTACTATATGTTACAAACCTTTTGATAAACTATAATAGGTATAGTTTATGCTTTAGTTACATTTTGAAACTCATTACAAAAGGTTTTCGGTTCATATAAATAGGGTACGAATACAAAGTACCGGATTTATATAAAAAGGGGTACATTACAAAGTATCGGGTCGTCATATAAATGGGGTATGAATACCAAGTACCGGGTTTATATAAAAAGGGGTACATTACAAAGTACCGAGTCTTCATATAAATGGGGTACGAATACAAAGTACCTGGTTTATATAAAAAGGGATACATTACAAAGTACCGGCTCTTCATATAAATAAGGTACGAATACAAAGGACCGAGTTTATATAAAAAGGGGTACATTAAAAAGTACCGGGTCTTCATATAAATGGGTACAAATACAAAGTACCAGGTTTAGACACAAAGGGGTACATTGCAAAGTACCGGTTTTTTTCTTTCAATTAAATGAGTTTATGTCGATTTAAACTTGTATGATTTATCTGAAGTATGGATAATACTTTTACTTTTTAGTCTTTAACATTTAAGGCTACAATACATTTAAAAGGGAAATATTGGATTTTTCTGGAACAAACATTATTTTTACAAGGAAAGAATTGCAACAAGTCTAAAAACTTACCAACTCTATCTACCCGTTCAGCTAACGAGAAGTGATTAGCATATTCCCGGGAATGGTTGTGGTGTTGCAACAAGTCTAAAAACTTATCAACTCTATCTACAAAGAAACATTGAGAACATAAGACCAACATTAAAATACTATAGGAGTATTTTGTGATACTATAACCAACTTATGTGAAAACTAAAGACCCCTATTAGTAGGTCTATAATGATTGAGTGCATACGCTAAGGTTATATATAATTAAAGATATTATAGACTCAAAATCTATGACTATTGCTCTACTTCCGGTTCCTTGTTTGGTTGTGGACTTAGAGTAGAGTCAGTTATACGAAGGTCTATTTTATCTCAGATTATGTATAACTGGTATGCACTATGTGGTTATAGAAGTGACTAATGAGGATCACCCCTATAAGTAATTATAGGATTAGACGTCTATTAATTATCTCTTCTACCCCTATTCTAGCAAAAACAACATAGATAGGCATAGCCCCTCCACCACAACAACCATTAGAGGAGTCGATTGAGGACGAGAAAAGATTCGTGAAGAGGAATCTGAGATGGGATAAGTCGTAGAGTAAGAACACCAGAGTAAATGATACTGAGCCTTACCATAGCATAACCATATATAAGAAACTCGCTCGGATATTCGGGGTCCGACCCTCCATCACGAAATAATGGAGACCAGTAACAAAGTTTAAAGCATGATGTAGTAAGGATTCAACACATCTACAGCGAACAGGAACACCTTGGGAATACCCGAAGGAAACAAATCTCTACAGCCAAACTTAGGATAATCATATCATGAACATAAAATAGATAAACCAATTCCTTGGATACATGAAGAGACCGAGCACTGTATACGTCACACTAATAGTTAATAAACTAATACAACCTACTGAATTAGTAATTTCACTGCTCACACTATGCGTTAGGGTTATTTTGTCTTTCGTATCAAATGGCGTCAACTTATTTAGTTCACAGATGTTCATAAGAAGATAACCACTACAAATTCATAAGTTTGTTTCCATAGACCTCTATTATGAGTCATTTTCTAAATACTATAAAAGCCGGAACATGATACACTCAGAACTAAGATAACTTAGTAGATAACTCACGACGTATAAGCCTCCATTAATGACTCATTATCATCTCACTTTTTTTAAACATCAGTGTTGAAAGGTGCTTTTTTCGTGGACCTATAGAATGCGATCATACTAGCGTTATTGCATCAAATCCAATCAGCACTCCACAACTAAGTGGGTAAGGGGAAAGATAGTACTAGGATAAGTAAGACTTAACGCTCGTACAAAACCCACTTCTATCCACTACCATAACTCCATCTTGCGGATGTTTAGCGGGAAACATTGGGAATAGCATAACAAAGTGCAAAATTTATTTATATAATTCATAAGAATGTAACTAGCAATGATAGTCACAACTCGCGAAATCGTCCCTCACCATGTAACAGGACTATGTCATCAAAAGGAGGGAACCAACCAACAAGCAAGGTGCCAATCCTACAAATAGGCTCTGCTACTTTTCAAACTGCAATCACGGAAGCAGTATCAGCCGTCATGGCGCAACTCAATGCTAACAACACCAGCGAAGTAGGAGGCAGTGCCAACAATACTAGCCACAGTAACCATCGAGGACACCAATGGGTGTCTACCAATGAAGACGTCATAGACTACAATCCAAAGAGCAAGAAACAAATGTTTTGGAACAAAAAGAATCACACTCTTACTCAAAAACTCGCTAAAAGACAACAAAACGTAGCTGCCCCTACAATTACAACAATGATCATTATGCATGCCTCGGCCTTTGCCACAAGACCTGTCACTCAAACACTGGCCAAACGGTATATTGGAAAACTTCCAAAGTGTAACAAGTGTAGCTACCACCACAATGGGGTTTGCCGGGTGTTGCATTATAAAAACTGCAACAAGAACGGACACACTTCCCGCTCCTGTAGAAACCGGACCCGACACGTCTCTTCAAACACCAACACTGATGTAAACTCAGCATGCCACCTATGCGGTGAAACGAGACACCTCAAAAGGGACTGCCCAACTGAGAGGAATGACGGAGGAGCATGAGGAGTGTGACAACCGAACCAGCAGAAGCAACAAGGAACCTTATTAGACATTTATGATCGTTTCAAAAACAAGTCTAGCTACGTAACGTATGTTTGTATGGTTCTAGTATGTTTGCTAAAATTACCGTCTATCAAGAAGTAGTAAAAATGCTTTCACTCGCTCTATCAAATCAAAACGCTTATATGTGAACTGTGATGACTTGATGTATACATCAGGGTTACTTAAAATTAAAATATTACGGACTCAAAGTGAATAATTTTGTCCTAATTCCTGTTCCACATCTAGTAGTTGGGCTAGGGTAGATCCATTTACTCGTCGGTTTCATCAATATCAAGTGACATACGACTTACATATACCGATTGATCATAGAGTGATCTATCGGGGATCATGTTATAACGTATCATTACTAGCTATCAGAACACACTTACCACCAGTACTAGTTGTTTTGGTATTAATTATTTACAGTAACAATAACATCGATTAAAACAGAACACACTGACAAGAAACACAGGATGCACTATCAGTCTAACAAATATCTCATACAAACACAACTTAATACATGTGTCAATAAGAAAATCTGATGTCTTCATTCGTTATGGATTGGCTTGGGACATCACCTTATCAATTGTATATGTTAGGAGAAGACCATGCCCCTAACCAACTAGATAGCGAAACCCTCGTCTCTCGCAACCCCAAATCGGACTCTGATGCTCGGGTCATTCCCTATTGTGAAACCCTAAAGCACTCTCTAGAGGTGTGGCATACATTCTAAAACCTTTTCAAAGTATTCCTAGTAGATCCTTCGAGAGTATCTCTCATATAGCAGATCAAGATCAATCTCGGAGACATCGGACGAAATGCGGATAACCTATCACTACTATGTGTATATGCGAAGAGTTGGGTATAATTAAGATTCCACGAACGTTAGATGAGTGTTCCCGCCTTATTTCCTATTCCTTGTCTGGTTGTGGGCTTGGGGCAGGGACACCCATCAACTATCTTATAAATCTTAATTATATACAACCTGTATGCACGAGGAAATGACAGATGGACTAGGTACGAGCCTTACCACTAACTCCGAGACAGAGCTACCCAGTACTACAAACGAACATTCTGCCATTCAAAAGAACCAAGTCATAAAAACCGAACTCATACCCTCCCTATCGATCTAAGCAGCTGACACAACGGTGAAAACCCGCTGGAGCGACAATCAGGACCAAAATTTTACTTAAGGGAAGAAGTAAGAAACCATGTTCCAGAAACTAACACAGACCCTATGTAAAGCTCCAATATTTTCACTACCAGAAGTGATCAAAGACTTTGCGGCCTGTAGTGACACATCAAATCAGGGCTTGGGATGCATGTTAATACAACGAGAGAAGGTCATCGTCTATGCCACAGGATGGTTAACGACGTATGGGGTCGATTAGGTAACTCATAACCTATAATTGCAAGCAGTAGTAGTCACCTTAGAGACTTGGAGGCACTACATCTACGACACGAAAATGTACAATCCCCACCAATTATAAGAACCTAGAAGGCAAGAGCGGCAGGGTACGTTATTCCATGAGCCGGATCTGGACGCTGAGGTTGGTAGATTCGAAGACGCGATCACAAACGAAACACACAAGAACTCGCTACCCCGTTCATCCAGGCTCAAACGAGAGGTATCTGGATCTAGGCTTTCCATAAGAACTTTCCTATGTGCGCATGCAAAACCCTAATGCTTGGATCTAGGCTTTCTAATCAAACATGCTTTGAATCCAAGACTTCTAATGACTATTTAGGTGTAATAACAATATTGAAACAGATCTAGAATCATACCTTTGAATTCCTTGTTGATCTTGTTGTCTTGGAGCTTCTAGAGTCACAATTGTCACTCCTCTAATGGCTTACAAACACCAACTAGCAAGGACGATGATTTGAGAGAGAGGAGAGGGGACGAATTCGGCCAGAATATCTTTACTTTAGATGGGTACCGAATTCTCTATCCCATAGGGTCTATTTATACTTGTAGACTCCTTAAGGGTTACAGCTTAAACCCTAATTGGATAACTTAGACTTTAAGTGATCCTAATCCTTACTTTGATAACCCTTGGACGAATTTGAGGCTATCCCAAGCCCTATAATTCATCCATACTCTATCCAATAAGGATTTACAGTCTAAAGTGTAACTATCAAACAATTGATAGTTTATACCCTCTTATTTAATTAATCTCCTTAAGTCACCAAATTAATACTAATTAATATATGACTTATATTAATCAAATAACTATATATTATTCTTTATATTATTCTCATAATATACTAATAATATTTACTCTCTCTTAATAAATCATCCTATCAAGTTGCTATGGTGAAGGCAACCCAAAAGGACCATGCACAATTGGGTCAAATACTTGCCTAATATAGTTGCAACCTTAGACACTATTCCAACAGTCTCCCACTTGGATAAGTCTAGTAACTATATGCGCAGATACATTCCAATTTGAAATCGTAGCTCTCAAAGACGCTGTCAAACTCTGATCTAATCAATCTTGTCCTTTAGATAAGGGATCGTACAGTCCTCTGTTAGATATCATGCTAACAATACTATGGAATAGTTAGTCTAGCATTTGGTTTCTCGATCTCCGATTTATTTGACATAGAACTTTATCGAACACATCAATTCAGTTCTGACCGGGCCCGGCACATAAGTCAAATCAAATCATCGAGCGGCCGAGATATCACTTTTTCCTTCTTAGGATAAAAGTTACAGATAAACTTCGACTTATATGCATTTACTTATTCATTAACCAACTATACACAACAATGCATTTTATAACATCGAGTTACCAATGAGTTTTCACATTATCAATGTACAATAAATTAACCAATAACAAACCATATATCTAGGTTTTAAGACTATATGATATTATCGTCTCGCGGCCACCCATTTATTATCACATTCCATAAGGTGATTCCAGCAAGCGCGGGTTTGTTCCAATGCTCAAACCTAGTTCATAAGCACTCATGAACGTTGCGGCAATCTTTTGCTATGTCTAACACCATTTAGACACTCTACACACCTATTCATGACAATCTTCATTCATATCTACTTCCGACACATGAACGATTGTGGACTATTTGAACAATTCGATTATTCTTAATAAACTCAATTATTCTGGAAGTAAAAACATGCAAAGTGAAACAACAGTTAAACAATTAACATAAGACAGTAACATTACTTATAAATAAAACTCCTTTATTTAATCATCAAATGTTAATTACATTTATCTATTACACGTTTCTAATACTATCTAATCTATACTAATATCATCTTTCAGCCCAATACTCCTAGCATGATGCAAATGCTTAACCCTACTCAGTCCCTTCGTAAGCGGATCTGCTGGGTTATCTTCTGATGATATTCTCTTCACTACGAGTTGTCCTTCTTCTACACGATGTCTAATAAAGTGATATTTTCTGTCGATATGTCGTGATCTACCATGATCTCTCGGTTCCTTGGTCAAGGCAACTGCTCCCTCATTATCACAGAAAATCTCCATGGGCTCCTTTATGGCAGGTACAACTCCAAGATCACCAATGAAGTTCTTTAGCCATATTGCCTCCTTCGACGCTTCGCTCGCTGCGATGTACTCTGATTCGCACGTTGAATCAGCTACGGTTTCCTGCTTGGAACTCTTCCAAGTTACTGCTCCTCCATTCAGGGTAAAGACCCAGCCCGACTGTGAACGATAGTTGTCCCTGTCGGTCTGAAAATTGGCGTCACTATACCCTCGCACCTTCAAGTCATCACTCCCTCCAAGGACTAAGAACCATTCCTTCGTCCTCCGAAGGTACTTAAGTATATTCTTCACCGCAACCCAATGGGCTCTGCCTGGATTCCCTTGATATCTACTAACCATGCTCAAAGAAAAGGCTACATCAGGGCGAGTACAAGTCATAGCGTACATAATTGAGCCAACTACGGAAGGGTATGGAACTCGGCTCATTTCAGCTATCTCGGCTTCGGTACTCGGACTTTGACTCTTACTCAACTTGGCATTGTTTTGTATCGGTAATTCTCCCTTCTTCGAGTTTTCCATACTAAAACGTTTTAGTACCTTCTCTAAGTAAGTGTTCTGACTAAGTCCTATTAGTCTCTTACTTCTTTCTCTTACTATCCTTATTCCCAAAATTTAAGAAGCCTCTCCGAGGTCCTTCATAGCGAAGCACTTCCCGAGCCAGGACTTAACCTCCTGCAGAGTCGGGACGTCGTTTCCTATGAGTAATATGTCATCGACATATAGAACGAGAAAGCTTACTACACTCCCACTGGCTTTGACATATACACACGACTCATCTTCGCTTCGTACAAATCCAAACTCTTTGACTTTCTCATCGAAGCAAAGATTCCATCTGCGAGATGCTTGCTTAAGTCCATAAATGGACTTCTCAAGCTTACACACTCTATTCGGATGCTTCAGATCCACAAACCCTTCTGGCTGAGCCATGTAAACATCCTCAGCCAACTTCCCGTTAAGGAAAGCGGTCTTGACATCCATTTGCCAAATCTCATAATCATGAAATGCGGGAATAGCTAGCATCACTCTAATAGATTTTATCTTCGCAACTGGTGAGAAGGTCTCTTCATAGTCAACTCCGGGAGTTTGAGTAAAGCCCTTCGCAACTAGTCGCGCTTTAAACGTGTGTACTTTTCCATCCACGTCGGTCTTCTTCTTGAAGATCCATTTGCACCCAACGGTCTTACGTCCAGGTACATTATCAACCAAATTCCAAACTTGGTTATCATACATGGATTGGATCTCACTATCCATTGCCTCTTTCCATTTCGCAGACTCCGGGCCTGCCATGGCTTCCTTATAGCTATTAGGTTCATCAAGGTTTATTACTGTACTATCACTAATATACGTGTCCCCTTCGGTAGTAATATGAAAACCATATAACAGGGGTTGAAATCTAACTCTCTCGGAACGTCTAAGAGGTAATGATATGTCAATCGGTTCAACCAGAGTTTCCTCCTCGGGTTGAGTGCCAGCGGTTGAGGTTCCTTCACCTATCGACTCTTGAATCTCTTCAAGATCGATTTGCCTCCCACTATCTCCTTGGCCTATGAGTTCTCGCTCTCGGAAAACTCCTCTCCTCGCAACAAAGACAACATTATCCTTCATTCTATAGAAGAGATATCCAAAGGATTTCTGCGGGTAGCCGATGAAAATATATCGCTCACTACGAGGTTCGAGCTTGTTGTGAGTATCTCGTCTTACGAAAGCCTCGCAACCCCAAACCTTGATATGTGCCAACGAAGGAGCTTTCCCCGTCCACATCTCGTGAGGTGTTTTCGCAACCTTCTTAGTAGGGACTCGGTTAAGGATATGGGCGACAGTCTCTAAGGCATACCCCCAGAAAGAGATAGATAGCGAAGCACGACTCATCATAGAGCGAACCATGTCCAACAAGGTTCGATTACGCCTTTCTGCCACACCATTCAATTGTGATGTCCTAGGTGGCGTCAATTGTGAAACTATTCCACACTCCTTGAGATAATCATGGAATTCAAGACTTAGGTACTCTCCTCCTCGATCGAATCGAAGCATCTTGATCTTCCTGCCCAATTGATTCTCCACTTCATTCTTAAACTCTTTGAACTTTTCAAAAGTTTCTGACTTTTACTTGATTAAGTAGATATACCCATATCTACTATAGTCATCGGTAAAAGTCACGTAGAAGCGGTTACCATCCTTCGTGGTAGATCTAAACGGTCCACACACATCGGTATGTATGAGGTCCAATAGACCTTCACCCCTTTCGCACGTACCAGCGAAGGGTGACTTAGTCATCTTTCCAAGTAAACAAGACTCGCATGTGTCATCTTCCCTAAGGTCGAATGACTCCAACACTCCATCCTTTTGGAGTTGGGCTATGCGTTTCATGTTGACATGTCCAAGACGACAATGCCATAAGGATGCTTTATCCATACTATTAGAAGAATCCAAGTACAAAACATCATTTCCTAAGTTATCAACAATCATAACAGTTTCAAAAATTCCATTACATGGCATAGCTTCAAAGTAAAAGACACCATTTAGATAAGCTAAAATAGAACCATTCTCATTATTAAAAGAAAATCTAAAACCTTGTCTAAACAAACCATGAAAAGAAATGATGTTTCTAGCCATTTCTAGCGAATAGCAACAATTGTTCAAATCTAAAGACAAACTATTCCTAAGCACTAAAGAATACACTACAATCTTGGTCACAGGCGACGATCTTCTGTTCCCCATGATTAGATTTATTCTTCCATGCTCCACGTCTCTACTTCTTCTTAGTCCCTGCACATTAGAACAAATGTGATAACCACAACCGGTATCAAGAACCCAAGAAGTATTGTGGGAATCATTAGATTTAATTGTATATATACCTGCGAAAGATGGCTTGATCTTTCCTTCCTTGATTGCTTGCAGGTACTCCGGGCAGCTTCTTTTCCAATGTCCTATCTTGTGGCAGTGGTGGCACTCTGCCTCCTTCGGATTAGAGCAGGGCTTAGCGGGATCAACTTTGGTCCCACTAGAAGAGGCACCATCTCGGGCTTTCACCTTGCGATGGTTCTTTGAAGAAGCCTTCCTCTTCTTTCCTTTTCCTTGTCCAATTGCCAAGACAGGAGCAGCGGGCGGATTGGGAGTTGGTGCAACAGACTTGTCCTTGAAGTTGCTCTCAGCGACCCTCAAGAGACCTTGGAGTTTGCTTAGGGTGACCTCTTCTTTGTTCATGTGATAGGTCATCCTAAATTGATTGTAGCTCGGAGGCAAAGAGTGAAGCACCATGTCGATCGCCAAGTCTTCCCCAAAGTCAACATTTAACTTGCGAAGGCGGTCGACATACCTTTGCATCTTTTGCAAGTGCACGGTAAGAGACTCTCCATGACCCATCTTAGTGGAAATCATGTTCGTGAAAATCTCATAACGCTCTTGTCTCGCGTTTTGATGGTATCGCTCCAATAAGTCTTGATGCATTTCGTACGGATACATGTCCTCGTAGGACTTTTGGAATTCGGAGTTCATAGTCGCGATCATGATGCAATGCACTTTCGTTGCATCACGCTTGTGAGTTTCGAAAGCGGTGATTTCGGCGGGAGTAGCGATTTTGGGGTTGATTTTCTCGAGCTTCTCATCGAGGACATACTCCTTATCCTCATAGCGAGCAATCGTGCGAATGTATCTTATCCATTCGCTAAAGTTCGTTCCATCAAAGGTGACCTTTTGACAAAGGCTCATCAAAGTGAAAGAACTCGCAGCAGCATTGTTAGCGTTCGACATCTACAAATAGAAAGGACAAAGATAGATTAGAATATGAATCCCTAATTATCACCCAATAAGAAAAATTAGGGCTAGGATCCAACAACAATGTTTACATATTAGAAAAGGGATGCCGTAATCTAATATGCAAACAATTTGAAGGTAAGTGAATGACGATTCACTAATTCTCCACCATGAAAATCATAACTTTAAGTCCTAAATGTATTGAGAATTCCTAGGTTCGGATGAGATTCATTGAAACTTTTCAATGGCATGTTTAAATCTCGATATGCCCTTCTTGTTTGTGATTGGGATACCGAGGATCACAAAGCGGGTGTGAATTGCCATGCAAATTAACGTGGTGCCTTCATTGTAACGATCACTTATTCAATGTGCCGGTAAACCACACATGCTCCATCGAACTATGATAAACAATGAATCACCCTTTGCCACCTTTGCTTAGAACCAATTAGTGTGCCGGTAAACCACACACGCTCCACTAACTTCTTAGCAAGGTGCAAAGTGTAATTTCATGGGATTGCATCAATTCACTTTTCCTAAAGTAACTAAGATTGGGATTTTAAGAAACCATGTAGTTACTTTGTATTTCTTATTATACTTTTCATGAGAGGATGAGGTTGCCCTATCCTACCCGTTCAGCTAACGACCCTCCACCAATCAAGCGAGCGGTAGGTGTGAGTGTACACCCATTAAGCGCCATTTTATAGGCCGCAACCTTATACCCACCTTATAGACCGGCTTCGTGAATGAGGCCTACTAACGGTAAGACAAGCATTTAAGTTATACATACATATATATATATATATATATATATATATATATATATATATATATATATATATTAATCTTGTAATATTATACTAGTATAGGGTTGTATTTTAAACTTGTAAAATTCTAGGGTTTGAAATTTAAATTGTCTAAATTAAACTTTTAATCACAAACATAAATTTCAAATCTTGAGGACAAGTTTTAAACATTTTTAAAACATAAAGGATCAAATAACAAATAATCTAATCACATAATTATCCATATTTGATTAATAATTATCATATAAGGAAATCAAATATTTTATTAATTGATAATTATCTTCAATTAGATCAAAAATATAGTCATATATATCACAAAATCGGATTGGGATTGATCTAATATTATTAAGGTAAATTTCCATAAGATAAATATGAAAAAAATTCCGTTTTTGGCTAATCCTGACGCTCGGACTCGCCGAGTACACAAAGGGAATCGCTGAGTCAGTCCTACTCGTCGAGTCCACTTTGGAACTCACCGAGTCCATTACTCAGAAACATGAAAATAGAATTTTTCCAGTTTAGTTTCATACAATCAAGCAACAATTCAATGAAAACCAAGCTAGGCTCTAATACCACTGATGAGTTTTAGCCATAAGAACTTTCCTATGTGCGCATGCAAAACCCTAATGCTTGGATCTAGGATTTCTAATCAAACATGCTTTGAATCCAAGACTTCTAATGACTATTTAGGTGTAATAACAATATTGAAACAGATCTAGAATCATACCTTTGAATTCCTTGTTGATCTTGTTGTCTTGGAGCTTCTAGAGTCACAATTGTCACTCCTCTAATGGCTTACAAACACCAACTAGCAAGGAGGATGATTTGAGAGAGAGGAGAGGGGAGGAATTCGGCCATAGTATCTTTACTTTAGATGGGTACCGAATTCTCTATCCCATAGGGTCCATTTATACTTGTAGACTCCTTAAGGGTTACAGCTTAAACCCTAATTGGATAACCTAGACTTTAAGTGATCCTAATCCTTACTTTGATAACCCTTGGACGAATTTGAGGCTATCCCAAGCCCTAGAATTCGTCCATACTCTATCCAATAAGGATTTACAGTCTAAAGTGTAACTATCAAACAATTGACAGTTTATACCCTCTTATTTAATTAGTCTCCTTAAGTCACCAAATTAATACTAATTAATCTATGACTTATATTAATCAAATAACTATATATTATTCTTTATATTATTCTCATAATATACTAATAATATTTACTATCTCTTAATAAATCATCTTATCAAGTTGCTATGGTGAAGGCAACCCAAAAGGACCATGCACAATTAGGTCAAATACTTGCCTAATATAGTTGCAGCCTTAGACACTATTCCAACAGATTCATCACTTGGAAAGTTCGTATGTTCAGATATTCAAAACCTTAATCGGGGTAAGTAATGAAACTACTCGATAAAACATTATTTCATAACCCTCGGGGGCATATAATAATCATAACGAGGCTTAACGAGGTATACAAACCTTGTGTTGCGAAGCTAAACATCCAAACATATCACAAACAAAGTCTCTCGCAATATCTCTTTATTAATCTCTCTCTCCCTCTCTCTCTCTCTCTCTCCCTCCCAAATATCTCTCATAACCTCCCTCAAATTTTTATTATCATTTAGGGACATCCCGAACCATAACAGAGCCAAAAACCACGCGAAACGAGAAGATTATCATCGAAACAGCTCTATTGAAGCAAAACCCTCTTAGAGGCGAAACCCTAAGAAGCCTCTTGGACCGAAAATAGCCTTATAGGACCAAAGTTCCTATTAGAACCGAAACCATGAAGAACCAAAAGTAATGGGACCGAAGCCGAAGACCAGAGAGCCGAAAGTAATAGGACCGAAGCCGGAGATAGAGAATTGAAAGATGCATAAGACCGAACCTCGCAGACCGAACCGAGCCTCGCCTTTGCTCCTATTCCGACTTTCGCCTTCGCTTCTTTTCCCACTCTCGCCTTCGCTCCTTTCCTTCTTGCCTACAAGATTTCTTGGCCGAACCCTCCTCTCAGTCCTCATCAGACATAGGAAACTACCTTCAGTTCTAATGATTAGGACCAAACCTCCGACCATGATTTCGCAGACTTCGCCCCTTTTTCCTGTTTTTCGACCACTTTCGCATTTTAAGCCCGTTTTTCATGATTTTGATGTTGGATTTTCACCCAAACTCATATTTTGACATATAAGACCCTAAATATACATAATTGAAACATATTTTTGGGGAAGTCGTTATCTAAGAATAAAATCTAGTGGGTAAGATATTGAGGTGGAGTGTTGACTTTACCTTTAACTTATGACACAAGCAATCCCCCACACCCACTCCAGGGCCATACCCAATCACTATTCATCACTACTTATTAAATTATTTGTCCTTTCATCCTCTTTCTTCAGCATATGAGGGTGATCAAGGCTGGGAATCTTTATTTCTCCTCCCACATTCTTCATTCTTTCACCTAGAATCAAATCCATTTCTCTCTCTCTCTCACTTTCTCTCTCTAAACTCGAATTTTAAGGTTGTTCTTGAGCACTCCCCTCCAATTTTGGTAAGTAACTTCATCCTACACTTGATTATCTTACACCCCTTCACTCAAATCATGGGTTACTTACACAAATATCATTATAATTGTTGCTAGATCTTCGAATCTTCAAGCATCTCCCAAGTGTTCTTGACTTGGAAACTTCTTCTATTCATCATCCATCCTAAGAAATCACTCAAGGTGATTTCATACCCCCACATTTTCATGTTTTCTTCAATTTTTAGGGGGGGGGGGGATACAAGTAAAAACACCATCAACATAACTAAACTCAAACATCAACTTTCAATAGAAAAGTTAATGTTCATTCGCGAACTGTTTTGGACATCTTAAACTTCTTAGTTTTCAAAACTATATTAGGTGCAAATATTTCAGGTTTATACCTTTAAAATGACTACTTGCACATATCCATACAATTTTCTACAATTTATGGTGATTTTTACAAAACTGCCTATCACTGTAGCTACAAATTCGGACCTGTCCGTGAGTATGAACATTTTCACACCAGTTAGGGGCTTCTTAAAATCATAATAAAATTTTTGAACAAACTAAACAAATTTTCTAAAATCTCAAAGTTTACGAATCTAGTTTTAGATTTCATATGATTTTTCTGTGATTTTTCTAAATCAGTGCAGAAATGGTAAAAAAATGAATTTCCAGATTTCAACTTTGATAACACTTTGTAACATGTTGAGCAAAGTGTAAATCTTAGATGGCTTCATATTTAGCATGTGTTATATGTTGGGATATAATTATATTATAGAAAAATGTTCAGTAAATTGTAAGAGTTTCTTATTATTACAATTAATGCATGATGAGGCTTAGTAAACATAGTCATGTTTTTGCTATACATTCTACTTACACAGAAAAGGTTTACTATACGTTACAAACATTTTGATAAAACTATAATAGGTATAGTTTATGCTTTATTTACATTTGGAAACTCATTACAAAAGGTTTTCGGTTCATGTAAATGGGGTACGAATACAAGGTACCGGGTTTATATAAAAACGGGTACATTACAAAAGTACCGGGTCGTCATATAAATGGGGTATGAATACAAAGTACCGGGTTTATATAAAAAGGGGTACATTAAAAAGTACCGACTCTTCATATAAATGGGGTACGAATACAAAGTACCGAGTTTATATAAAAATGGGTACATTACAAAGCACCGGGTCTTCATATAAATGGGTACGAATACAAAGTACCAGGTTTATACACAAAGGAGTACATTGGAAAGTACCGGGTTTTTCTTTCAATTAAATAAGTTTATGTCGATTTAAACTTGCATGATTTATCTTAAGTATGGATAATACTTGTACTTTTTAGTCTTTAACATTTAAGGCTACAATACATTTAAAAGGGAAATATTGGATTTTTCTATAACAAACATTATTTTTACAAGGAAAGAATTGCAAACACCACATACAAAAGCTTATGAATTCACCAACTTAATTGTTGACACTTTTCAAAACTACTTGTATTCTCAGAAAATCAGTGAACCAGATAAACAACAGATTTTGAGGATGGGACGCTCAGACGTCAAACATCTCATTTTATTATGATAATGTAACTGATTGCAAAATATGTGACACATACTACGATGTAACCTTTTCAATTATATTTATGATGGTTGTAATTACTTTGAGCACTATTATACTCATTGTTATGATAATACACATGAAGTCCTCCACCCCGGACGTTTCCGCCATCCTTGGTTTCGGGGTGTGGCAGATGGGTTATTTGGGATAAGTCCGCCAGTATGAGATATTTAGCCTTTCCTCTAGGAGTGAGGGTTGGGTACATTCCATGCTTACTTATAGTTTTAGGGCGTTGTGATGATACTTGTGACAAATATGGGTAGGTGTAGAAGGTTGTATGGGCCCGTACTACTGAAAGCATAGGACCGATACGCGTAGTAAGGATGTCACAACCCCAATGGTTTTGTTGGGGGTTGGTTCCCAGACTATATTCCTGGTATGTTTTTCAGCATCGTGGTTACTTAACGATTTGTGACGGGATTCAAGTCAGGATTAGGAGACGGTGGACAGGAGGCACCCCTAGTGCCCGACACTATCGGTCAGATGGGGCCATACGAGATGGATGTTAGGATCCAGGATCCGAGAGATCCTGTGTGATGAGGTGGATGCTATGTTCCGAGCTCAGTTACCAGAGACATTCGGGTTTATCAAGACCGCCATGGTGGAGTACTTCGATGATTGCTATGAAACCCTCACTGAGGAAGCTGCCACAACAGCCACAACGGATGTAACAACGGCAAGGGTAGGAGCCAGTCAGGCATTCCAGTATTAGGACTTCGACAACATTAAGCCCGTTACTTTTTATGGGACTCAAGACCCCATCAAATCCATAAGGTGGCTATATAACGTGGAGGGGTGTTTCTTCACATGTTCATGTCCTACTGACCAGAAGGTCAGATGTGCCCTGAACCTGCTGTGGTCAGGGGAAAAGCCTGGTGGAGATTGATAACTGGAGCTTATTTGGATGATCAAAGAGTCGCAGTTACTTGGGAGTAGTTCTGGGATATGTTCTGTGCTCGCTACATTCCACGGGTTAAGTAGGAGCGGCTAGCTCGGGTGTTTTTGGACGTGAGACAAGATGGTGAGACGGTGACAGAGATTACCCACATATAAACGAAGAGGGTGATGTTCTGCCTGGAGTTTGCCTCTGAGCAGGCTCAAATGACACGTTATCTGAGCATGATTAAGACTGAAATCTGTCAGTTTGTTTCTACTCAACGGTATGATACCCTGCTGGAACTATAGGAGGCCGCTAGCCAGCTTGAGTTTGAGATTGAGCTACAATTGAGGAAACAACAGTGAGCCCCGACACAGTCACAGCTGGGGCCGAAGCGGTCTAAGACCACTGATTCCAAAGTAGGGCCACACTTGTGGCAAGTACGGGAAGGGTCATTTGGGGGTTTGTAGATCTGGTAGCGGGTGCCACAAATGTGGCCAGGAGGGGAATTTTGCAAGGGATTGTTGCCAGACTGCCCCAGTTCAGGATATGAGGATCTGCTACCACTGTCATCAGGTTGGTCATATGAAGACCAGCTGTCCACAGCTCGTGGCCAGGCTGGCGCAGGCTCCAGCGCCGGCTACACTGAGGATTACTGACGGGAGTCAGGGACGAGCAGTACCCCCGAGGGCCTAGGTACGTGCCTTCCAACTCACAGCTAAGGAGGCTAGGGCAGAACCAAACGTGGTTGTCGGCATGTTTCTATCCCTTATCTTACTGATGATATATGTTTTATGCTTATATGCTTGTGCCTGTGATTAGGTACGTTTTTAATAAACTCCTTATATGTGTGGGTATTATTTTACTGGGGGCCGAGTCGATCGTTTGTTTCTCAGTCAATCAGTAAGGAGTTCAGGTTACCAGTAGGAGAGCTAGAGTGTCTGTTGTGAGTTTCTGTCGCCAACGAACATGGAGTCTCCGCTTCTTTAGTCTATCAGAATTTCGTGTAAGAGATATTCAGATTACCTTTTCTGATCAACTTGATTCCATTTCCCATGGGGGATGTGGGTGTGATCGTGGGTATGGATTGGCTTAGTCGCTTCGGTGCCATGATCGATTGTGAAGGTTAGCGGGTGGTGGTTCGAATCCCAAGTGGGGGAGAACTGATTATTTACGGAGATGGTACCATATTGGGATCTGGGTTTTGTTCAACTGTTAGGGCTCGATTGTACATTCATCATGGGTGTGTGGGTTACCTAGTCTATGTGGTGGATACGCGGGTCATGGATTAGGGTTCAGTATCAGAGGTCCCAGTGATCAGGGAGTTTGCTGATGTATTTTCGGAGGAGTTGCCCGGAGTGCCTCCGGAGAGGCAAGTCGAGTTTAGGATCGACCTAGTGCCAGGTGCGGCCCCTATCACCAAGGCACCATACCGGTTGGCACCACCAGAGATGCAGGAGCCGTCATCACAGCTGCAGGAACTATTGGACAAGCAGTTCATTCGTCCAAGCAGTTCCCCGTGGGGAGCATCGATTCTTTGTCAGTAAGAAGGATGGTTCACACCGGATGTGCATTGATAACTGGGAGTTGAAAAAGTTGATGGTGAAGATGTTGGATTAGTGTCTAAGTCCATAACTATTTTGGTATGTACTTGACTCGATGGTGCATGGTCCTTTTGGGTTGCCTTCACCAAAGCAACTTGATTGGAGAAATGAATAAAGAGAGAGAGAGAGGATAATATGATTTATTAATATGTTATAAAAATAATATATTAAAGGAGAAATCATATTTGTTTGATTAATATTGGTCAATAATTAATTAAGAATTAGTTTTATGATCAAATGTAATTAATTAAACTAGAGGGGCTGATTTGTAGTTATGTGATAGTTACAAAATAAGGTAAGGATTATCTTATTTATATGGTGGACGAATTTAAGGTTGGAAAGCCTTAGAATTCGAGTATGATAAGGATTCAAGGATTATCTTATTGGTTGCTTAATGGATAATCAACTAGATAAGGATAATAACTGAAACCCTATCTCTACACCTATATAAACACCCCTAGGGTCATGAATTCGTGTATCCCTTCCCAAGAGGTCCTAGATACGAATTCTAACCTCTCACCTCTCTCTATATACCTTCTCCATTTGCTTATGGTGTTTGTGAGCCATTAGAGGAGTGACACTTGTGACTCTAAGCCTTCCAAAGTCAATCCAAGGTGGAATTGGGATTGTTATTGCTACATAACAATCAAGGTATGATCTTAAACCTAATTACATATTAATATGATTACTTGTATGCTAGAATTAGGGTTTATAGTCTTGGATTCAAAGCATGTACAATAGAGAAACCTAGATCCAAGCATTAGGGTTTGTATGAGCACATAGGATGTCTTATGACCAAAACCTATCAGAAGAACCATTAACCAATCTGTTAGTCCCCAAAATTTCTTGAGTATCAATCAAATCCAATTGATGGTGCGGAATTCCAATTAATTGGATGATGTCAGATCAAATAGAAGAGAAGGAGCAGAAGAATTAAGATGAATCTAATGATGTATTAATGAAATTGAGTGATGCTCCTTACAATAGATTCTCTCTCACACACACTTCTTCTCTCTAACTTTCTCTCTCTTCTCTAGCCTTACACTCCCACATGCACTCCTCTATTTATAGCACTCCCAGCAGTACACGAGTGTGCAGCTGCACACGCGTGTACGGCTGTACACAGGGTGTGCGGCCGCACGCACAAGTGCAACCGTACACAGCCACAATATTACATATTACATTATAGAAAAATATATTTTCCTAGAAAAGCAAAGTATAAACCATATTTTTTACACAAAAATCTCCCCCTTTGGTTTATAACTTTCTTTTCTAATTAGCCCAACAAACTCCCCCTAAAAAGTAGCTGACTTTTCTTGTTAATCTTCATTGGGAGCTTGGCTTCAACATTAATCTTCAATTTTATTCACAACATCAAGATGAACATATGAATCTTCAAAAAATGACTTCATCTTGAGCAGTTGGGCGTTTCTTCAAGATTTGACTCTGAACGCATATTGGGTGAGGAGGCTTGATCTACTGATTCTTAAAAGATAGCGCTTTCAGCTTGAGAATCTTTAGAGTCTCCACGAGTCTAAAGATTGAATGTCGAAAGAATAATCTTCATTTCTTGCTCTTTCGAATGAGAATTCTTCGATGATCATGGATGAAGCTTTGGCTCAAAAATCTCGATACAGTCTCCACGAGTCTCATCTACGTTTGAAATCACTTTTCAAGACAAAACAAAACTAAAAGAAAAATTAGCACACAAAAAAAAAATATTTTTGGATTTTTGATATTTTCTGAAAAAAAAAAAACAGAAATAACACTATTTTTTATTTTTAATTTTACATTTTTTGTTTGATTTTTGAATTTTTCTGATTTTTGTTTGATTTTTGATTTTTTTTTAATTCTCCCCCTAAATTTGTGCATAGAGGAAAACTATGAACACATTTAACAAAAACCAAAATATTTGGGATCAAAGTTGTTAGACAGCCTTAATCCGTTTGTCAGTAACTTCCCCTTCAAGAATAGATCTGGTCGATCGCCGGTATTGTGGTCCACTTAAACACGAAAAATTGTGACAAATTTTGGACATGCTATAAGTGACAAGACAAGTTGATCCTATGTTCCTAGATAAAACTTCCTAAGGACCATTCATCTGACGACGACCAAGAATATTGTTGTCCACCTAAATTGAGCAGCGAGATCTACAGACAATCTAGAATTGTTCAATTTTAGATGTACTAGAACGTGTTTCCTACTTCCAGATATACCCCAATAATCAAGAACTTCCGAGGTACTCCTTACTTTTGGTGAGCAGACTATTATTCATAGAGAGGATAGATTCAGATTATTATTAATTATAGTTTTTAGAGGGATTGAGAAGTAGAAGGTTGCATATGTTGTGTACCAGGTCGGATTGTTAATCACACAAAGGAGATGACATATGGCTAACAGATAAGAAGATTTTCATAGACATAACATCTAGAGAAATAGATTTGCATATGTTGCAGTCCAGGTCGGATCTCTTCCAATCACGGAGAGGAGGCAACATATGACTAACAATAAGAAAGAAAGAAAATAATTTTCTATAGACCTACTTTATCGGAATTCCCTAGTCGCCACGTCAATACCGGAATTAAGGACAGAATCCGTGCATCGAGGAAAAGTTAAACCACAGTTCTAGATATGGGTTTTCTTAATGTGACTGGTGGATTCTCATGTATATCTCCCTGCTCAACCTATCCGAGCGTCGTATTGTCAAGCTAAACGGAACTATCTAGGTCAATATTTATCAAGTCTCTAGATTCCTTAAGTTCATTTGCTCCTAGTCAAATCCATTAAATTCTTCATGCCTACCAGCGCATCGAACACAGAGCCTAGACAATCCAGTTTTGGTACTTTACATAGACTCAGATTGCCCATTATCACTTGTTAATATCACTTACCAAACAATACCTACTAACGAAAAACTATTAAGAAAATGAAGATTGTCTTTAAAACAAATCAGAGTAAGGTAAACTCAAGAGTATAGAGAAGAAAACTCAAACCGTAATTCACCGATTGGATTTGCATCCAGAGGGTCTGAAAACAGCACACGTAACCTCTAACAGATCCGGAAATTCTTGATGTTGTTAAGCACAAACCCAATTTGTGATCCCTTCCTTTCTTCCGTTCCCACAAAGTACACATACTCTCAAACAAAGTTTTGAATGGTGTACAGTTGAGAGATTCCTCCTATCAAGTGCCTGGAACAGCCACTATCAACAAACCGAAGTCTGATGATGTGCCTCCATAGCTGTTCTGATACTAAGCAGGATCAGTTGGTCTTTGGAATCCAGTCCATTTTGAAACTGGGTTGACCTTTGTCATCCTTGCATGGTACTCTCTCCCATGACATGTCCTACTTATCACAAACAGAAGATGTAGAAATATTAGAATCGTTAGAAGATTTGGGAGACTGAGCCTTTGGAACCCATTTGTAGTTGGGTTTAACCCATTTCTTTTTCGATCTGATGGGTGCCTCGAAACTTGATTTTGAACTCGAAGCTGTCCGTTGAGATGACTTTGATTTTCGATTCACGAGAGCATCTCTTGGATTTGGCTTCTTGGCCGATATTCCCTTCTTGACCTTGGGAGTTGGATTCTTGACCTTGTGGGATTGACTTTTGGCCTTCTGCGCGTTCCATTCACCATTGTTTGAACGTGACCTTGAGGGGTTTCTTTTAGAAAATCTCCCTCTTGGCGCGTTCTCCCAGCCTTGTGTATAGTAAGGAACGTATGCTCGATTAGGACAATTTCTAGAAATGTGTCCAGGTGTTCCACAATGAAAACAAGTCTTTTTCTTCACTGTGAAGTTGTTTCTTCCTGCCCCTGGTGATGTATCCTTGCCTTATTTCTGATTGTTCCCACACGCACACTTGCAGCAAGTCGGTTGTTTCACTTGATTTGGTGGCCTGTACTTCTCAACAGCAGGTTGATTAGAAGCAACTGAGTTCGAAGCAACAGATTCAGAGTTAAAGGAGTCATTGGGTTTTTTAATAGTTTTCTCCTTGTTCTCATCCTCTACTACTTTACCTGCATAAGAAGCAGAATCATTAGTATCGTTCAACTCAACACCCTCAGTTGGCCCTGATTGTTCAGTCTTAACTGAAGCTGGAGTAGGGGTTTGACCATACTGAGTAGGAATTTCTTCCTCATTGGTCTCAAGGGGTGGTTTATAGTTGTGATTAAAAGGAGGTGGCACACTGTGATACCTTAAACCCTTGGTTTGATCATCTTTAAAACTCAATTGATTTTCTACTAAGAACTCAAGTGTCTTACTTGATGCAGTGTAATTTTTGAAGCTAACATTTGTTTTTCCATACTTAATTTTCAAAGCGTCAAGTTCTTCAGTCACAGCAGCAAGTTGTCTTTTGATGTGATCATAATTCTCACACTTATTACTGTAATCTTCTTGCAGTTTTCGGAAATCCTTGATTTTGGCTTGTAATTGAGCTGTCAGGGGTTTTTGTTATTTCCTAATGGTGTATCTTTCATATTTTAAGTCCTCATTCTCTTTCTTGATTAGATCTATTGATTTTCGTAAAAATTTAATAGTTTTAACACAAGATGGAGTACATGAAACTTCATTTACCGGAATTGATGTGGCACTCATTTTTTTTTTAATTTTAATTTTTTTAATTGCTCTTTGACATAAAAACAAAACGAGAAAGTCAACCTTAAAATTCAAATTTAAAAAGTCAAACTTAAAAGTTAAACCGAAAAGCTAAATTTGAAATTTTGAAAGTTAAATGAAAAAGTCAAAATTTAAAGTCAAAGGTCAAACTTGAAAAGTCAAAGACAAAATTTTAAGCAAAAAGGCAAAAATAAAAGTCAAAAGTTAAAAATAAAATAAAAAAATAAAAACTAAAATTTTTGGGTTGAAAAAGGATTTTAAAAAATAAAAAGAAATTGAATTTTGGGGTGAACTTGTCAATTTGCGAAATTAGATGCGAAAAGGACGAGTTATATTTTAAATTTCGGAAGAATGATACAAGGAGCCTCTTAGACGAGTTGGTTAAGTGTTGATGCATCAAAGGTCCTAGGTTCAAATCCTGCAACCCCCAAATTTCCTTTGATTTATTTTGTGCTGGGAAGACCTTATGTTTAAAAGGAACGAGATGTTTAACAAGTTCCTTGGTAGATCAACTGGTAAGAGGTGTGTTTGATGACTTAGAGGTCCCGAGTTTGAATATTGGGAGCCTAAAAAAATCCCTTTATTATTATTTTTTTAAAATATACACAATGCGAACTTCGGACCCCGACCACACACCGGCCGCACACACATGTGTAATTGTACACAGCGACAAAATTACATATTACATTATAGAAAAATATACTTTCCTAGAAACAAAAAGTATAAACCATATTTTTTACCCAACACAATCCCAAGGATAGATGATATTTTGTTCAGTTGCAGGGAGCATCTTGGTTCTCCAAGATAGGCATGAGGTCTGGGTACCATTAGGTCAGGGTTAGGGAGGAGAACGTGGAGAAGACTGCGTTGCAGACTCGTTATGGACACTGCGAGTTCATGGTGATGCCGTTTGGGCTCGCCAACGCACCATTGACATTTATGGACCTAATGAATTGGGTCTGCAGACCGATGCTCGATTGCTTGACCATCGTATTTATAGACGATATTTTGGTGTACTCCAAGACCCCGGAGCAGCATGAGGAGCACCTTCGGGAGTTATTGGGAGTTTTGAGGCTGGAACAGCTTTATGCCAAGTTCCTGAAGTGTGCATTTTGGTTACGAAAGGTTCAATTTCTTGGACACCTTGTTAACTAGGAGGTGATTTTGGTAGATCCGGCCAAAATCGAGGCGATTATGCAGTGGAAGGATCCGAAATCTCCCTCGGATATCAAGAGCTATTCTGGGATTGGCAGGGTACTATCGAGATCCATACATGATTTCTCCAAGATTACAGTACCCCTCACTTGTATGACGAGGAAGGGGGTGGAATTCCGATGGGACCCCAAGCAGCAAAGGGCGTTTCAGAACCTCCAACAATGTTTATGCGAGGCTCCAGTATTGACTCTTCCGTAGGGAGTCGAGGATTTTTATGGTGTTCTGTGATGTATCCATCATTGACTAGGGGCGACCCTCATGTAGAGAGGAAGGGTGATAGCCTACGCATCTCGGTAGCTGAAGCCACACGAGACGAGATATCCTACTCATGATTTGGAGTTAGTATTCGGTCTCAAGATATGGAGATACTATCTCTATGGGGTCCATTGTACCATATACATGGATCACAAGATCTTGGGACACGTCATGGGTCACCCGAACCTAAACATGAGACAACACGGGTGGCTGGATGTAGTCAAGGACTATGACTATGAGATCCTTTAACACCCTGGTAAAGCGAATGTGGTGGTGGACACTCTGAGCCACAAGTCAGCTGGATCTTCCACTCCAGAAATGTGTATGAGAATATTAGTGGACTCTCCACTTATGGGCTTGATTAGAGAAGCTCAGGCGGAGGGCATGCGACCAGAGGACTGGAAACTGGAGAGGATCAGGGGTGAGAACCCCCGATTTATGCAGGATAGCTGGGGATTATTGACCCGATACGGTCAGCTATATATTCTGATGTCTGGTGGGGTTAGAGAGACGGTTATGGAGGAGGATCATAAGTCTCACTTCTCTATTCACCCTGGAGCCACTAAGATGTATTGGGATTTGAGTTTGAGGTATTGGTTACCGTGCATGAAGCGAGAAATCGCTTGTATGTTGAGAGGTGCTTGACCTGCAGGATGGTCAAGGCCGAATATCAGAGGCCGCATGGCAAGCTACAACCTCTAGAGATCCCCATGTGGAAATGGGAACATATCACAATGGATTTAATTAACAAGTTGCCGAGGACGACAAAGGGATTTGATGCTATATGGGCCATCATGGATCGATTGACAAATAGTGCCCACTTCCTGGTAATGCGGGAAAGCTCATCAGCCAAGAAGCTAGCTGATGTGTATGTCTGCGAGATCGTTTCTCACCACGGAGTTCCAGTCTCTATTATTTTCGATCGTGATGTTAGGTACACCTCCCGCTTCTAGCCGTAGTTCCACGAGGAGCTAGATACGAGGATGCACTTTAGTATGGCTTATCATCCGCAGAACGATGACCAGAGTGAGCGGACCATATAGATCCTCGAGGACATGTTGACAACTTGTGTCATCGATTTTAGTGGGAGCTGGGATTCCCACCTACCCCTTGCAGAGTTGACCTATAACAAAAACTATCATTCCAACATTGGCACCCCACTTTTTGAGCTGTTGTATGGTTGGAGATATCACACCCCGGTCTGTTCGGGTGAGGTTGATCACAGAGTGATGGGACAGATAGAGGTAGTCTTGCAAACTACCGAGAAGATTCAGCAGATTAGACAGCGATTGAAGACCGCTCAGAGTCAGCAAAAGAGTTACGCCGACAGATGCTAATCTAAGTTAGAGTTTCAGGTCGGTGATACGGTACTCCTGAAGGTCTCACTATGGAAGGGTGTGATCCACTTTAGGAAGAGGGGAAAATTGGGTCCTAGATAGATTGGGCTGTTAAGGATTATTGCCAGGGTTAGCAAGGTGGCATATAGACTAGAGCTGCTAGAGGAGCTTAGTCAGATTCACAGCACTTTCCACATGTCCCAGTTGCAAAAGGGCGTATTGGATGAGGAGGCAGTGGTGTCCTTGGATGACATACAGGTCGATGAGCGCCTGAATTACATAGAAAGGCCAGTGGCCATACTTGAGAGGAAAGTGAAGGTTCTACTAAATAAGGAGGTGCCTTTGGTGAAGGTACAATGGGAGCACCGAAGAGGGTTTAAGTGGACTTGGGAGCCAAAGCTGAGATGCAAGAGCATTATCCGGGGTTGTTCACCGTAGCAGACTTCGAGGACGAAGTCTAGCTCAAGTGGAGGAGAATTGTAACAACCCGACTCTCAGGTATAAACTTTTTAGTCTTATATTTTCATTTTGAAAGTTCGACTCAACGAGTTGGGAGCCATGACTCGTTGAGTAGAAACTGATTTGGCCACGTAATTTAAGTGACCATATCGACGAGTCGGAGGACACGACTTGACGAGTTGGAGCTGGAGGTTGAAAGCCTAGTTTCCGAGGTTTTTCACCCTAATTAAAGGGTCATTAGCCTCCCCTCACCGTCCCCTTGAACTCTGAAACCCTAACTCAAGTGTGGCCTCCATTTTATGTGATTTTCAAGCTTGGAAGGTGATTTAGAAGAAGAAGACTTGAAGTATAAGAGGATTGGAGCATAGAGGAGTTGGTGGATCAGACTCTTCTACTTATTGCCATCATTTTAAAGGTAACAAGTCGTTACCTTGACTTTCCTCCTTCTAGATCTCTTCATGTTTAAGATTAGGGCTTTTCTAGCATGCATGTTAACCATTTCTGTTATAGGCTGGGATTTGAAGTTGTGACTTCAGATTTGAACTTATCTTCGTTACTATAGTTATAAAGCCTCCAGTTTTAGCAAGTATGAGCCTTCCTTATTTAGTTAAACCCCATTATAAGCTTAGATTTTATATTCAAAGCCTTTAGAGCCTTGCATGCACGTAAAATTTGCAACTTTACATGATAAACTTGCCTTGGGAAGCTTGATCTGTAATATGGAGCTTTAGGGTGGCTTAAAAGCATCTGGATAGAAAAAGGATTGAAGGGACTCAACGAGTTGCATGGCCAACTCAGCGAGTTCGATGAAGATTAGCCTTGAGGGTTTCTTCATGAATTCGGCGAGTCAGCAAGACGACTCGACGAGGTAGTTAGGGTTTTCTCAACTTTTGGAAACGAAGAGACTTGGCGAGTTGTATGGAAACTTGATGAGTCAACTGGGGATTTCACGACTTCTCGAGTGCTGGAAGGACTCGGTGAGTCAGTGAGCTGCACTCGACGAGTAGGGTCAATATGGGTTGTTGACCTTGGTTGTTGACTTTGACTTTGACCAAGGGTTGACCAGTTTGACTTCTGGGGTATTTTGGTAAATTTGAAACTTATGGAACTGATCTTATGGAAATTATAGTTGGTGGAGTCCGTGGCGGTGATCTGAGAGTTTGAGCTTATCAATTCAGTACAACACTAGCGAGGTGAGTTGTCCTCACTATACTAACAGGGTCGAAGGCACTAATGTCGGCCCTTTTCGGATTTGTATATGGGAATACTGTACGTTATGCTTTATGATATGTATCTTGGTTTTAGGATGGTTGCTATGCTATTTATCAGTTAGATCGGTATCCTAGTTATAGGATGGTTGATCTGTTAGAGATCAGTTAGATCGGTATCCTGGTAATAGGATGGTTACTATGTTAGTGATCTCTTAGATCTGCATAACTAATTGTTTCTATCTATGTGCACATGTTTTTTGGTTTGGGGAACAAGTTGAGGCAGGTCGTATTGTGTGCAGTAGGACAAGATACCCAGGGCGGACCGGGTAGACTGCAAGCCCCGGGAAAATCTAGTCAGGGCGAAGGCCCAACAAGCGGCCTGGATAGGCTGAAGGCCCTAAGGGGTGGTCCAGACTTGCCGAAGGCTTAGAGAGCGGTCCAGATAGACTGAGGACATGGGGAGGCGGTCTAGTCAGACTGATCATTATGCATGTTGTTAGCTTATTTGTTTATGTGATATAGTTATATATGTATATCGTTGGTATTTCGGGGGAACTCACTAAGCTTCGGGCTTACAGTTGTTGATTATGTTTCAGGTACCTCTGATGATCACGGGAAGGCAAGGCATGATCATACAACTCCTCATGTTTCATGTTTTTATGATTTGATTCTGGGATAATCTAACATTACACTATTCTGGAAACATGTTTTTGTAATAATCCTTGTTTTAAAAATGTTGTAAAAAGTTTAAATTTGGCTGTTTTATGGATGTTACACCTTCGACATGACTGGATCGCCTCGTAGGGCCTACAACCTATCCAGACCGCTCCATGGGCCGCCGGTCTAAGTGGACTGCCTCAAAGGGCCTATAGCCTATCTGGTCGTCCCTGGGTATGCTGGCCTACAACACAAAGCATGATCGCCTCAACCCAACACAACATGTCGATATATGCAACAAATAGACATAAACATAGATCCAAAAAGTACAGATAATCATACAGATCTAATGAATAGCTACAAGTATCATATCATTATCCTTACCAGGATAAATAATCTAATGGGCCAGCATTGGTACCTTCGACCCATGGGTACAGTGAGGAAAACTCACCTCATAGTTTGAATGTAGTTTGAATTGTGAATTAAATTAGAATTAGTTAGATTATAATTATCTAATTTTATTTTTAAAAATCATTAAAAAATAAATCACTAGGTGTGAGACCCGTATATTATACGGGTTGATTTAAAAAATGATTAAACTTAAAGTATAAAAATAAAATAATTTTTAATGTACAACTTTAAAATAAGAAAGAAATAAACGTATTTATTACAATTTAATATATCATATATATGATATTTAATACTTTACATATATAAGTATATGACTTTAATTAAAAATTAAAACAAACCAAAAATTGACAAGTGGATAATATGTATTTCAAAATTACCACAAAATAACAAGTATTAAAACTCATGAGAGATTAACAAGTGACAAAAAAACCTTCATTTATTAAGGAGGATTTAACTCTCATAAAAAATTAACGAAAATAAATATGAACAATGACATATGTAATCTTAGATTAAAAGAGAAAATAAAACTTTATGGCCCTAAAAAAAATGACATTTTATTTTCATTTATTAGGTGCTGTATAGATAGATAAGAAAATTATACACATTGCTAACTAGAGTATCGTCGGCAGTTGCATTCCAATCAAAGATGCATTTTGGTTAATTTAATTACCAAATATATCAAAGTGCAAGATTCGAACTATGGTAAGCCACTTACTTAAAAGGGCCAAAAGTATTGCTTCGACCATATAAGTCACCATGACAACAATAACCGTTGGTTATTTTTTGCTAGAAACCATGAAAACTTCCATTGTAGGTTCTACATGAGGGGTTGGTTGGTTGGGGGTGGGGGTCCAAAAGCCACAAGAAACAGCTCACCACCTCCCCTTTCACGAGATCTTTGTAGCATTGGTTTAATACTCATCAACTTTAAGCTTCAACCTCAGGACTCCTATTCAATAGGATTCAACAAACAAATGAATTTAATGCTATGCCTCATTCTGGTTAACTTGTACTTACGCTCTCTCCACCTATCATTGCTCTAACGGCTTTTCACAGCCTTCACGTTCATCACATGCAACCTTATTTAAGATCTCCTCCCTATCAAACAAATTCCTCCAATCTTTTTTATGTATATCCTAAATCAATGAATTTTGAGAAATGCAATTAATTATTCATGTTGTTAGTATACGTAAAATGAATTAATTAATTTATCTTCCCAGCAACGTCCACCTGAATACTTACAATCTGAACTACCACTGATCAATAGCATGCTGCATCATTGATGGTGCTTCTTCTTTACAACTGTGCTACCTACACATGATGCAGGGATCGAGCTAAAAGTTCAATGGATTTTGCAATATTATATTTCAAAAAGAATCTTTATATAAACGGATCACGTATATTCTCCATAAAATTGCGATCATATAGCGTAGCCGATTATTGTAAAAAAACTATTCATGGCTATCTCTACATCATATGGTCTTTCCTTCACCTTCATTTTAACCATATGGGTAGTGGCATCAGTCTGTCTTAGGGCTGACGCTCGAGCGTTTTTTGTGTTTGGAGACTCACTAGTCGACAATGGAAACAACAACTACTTGGTTACATCTGCCCGAGCCGACTCACCTCCTTATGGCATTGATTACCCAACCCATAGACCAACGGGCCGTTTCTCTAATGGCCTCAACATGCCTGACCTTATCAGTAGAGTTTCTAACATACATACCCTTTTTATTAACATTCATTATTTATATATTTGTTGATTTTATACCTACAATGCCAGGTCAGCGCATGGGGGAGGAGCCCACATTGCCGTACTTGAACCCTCAACTTACAGGACGGAGGCTACTCGTTGGTGCTAATTTTGCGTCTGCAGGGATTGGAATACTTAATGACACCGGAGTCCAATTCGTAGACTTCTTTCTTTCTATCTTTTTCATGAAGCTTACAATGCAACTTCATAAATCATGATGAGTATTAACTACCGATATGGTTTTCAGGTGAATATAATTCGGATTCCGTTGCAGTTTGAATACTTTAGGCAGTATCAACAACGATTAAGCGGCCTTATAGGAGCGAACCAGGCTAAAAAGCTTGTAAAAAACGCGGTCGTTCTGATGACACTTGGTGGCAACGATTTTGTCAACAACTACTATTTGGTTCCTTACTCAGCTCGCTCTCGACAATATGCGCTACCTAATTATGTCCGTTTTATCATATCGGAATACAAAAAGATTTTAATGGTATGCATAATGCATGCAATCATATATATAGAATTAATTACCATTCATTCAAGTTTACAGATTTGTTTAAACCATAAACTTCAAACCGTTGTTTAATTAAATGCAGAAACTGTATGATTTGGGAGCTCGTAGGGTTCTTGTCACAGGAACTGGCCCGTTGGGGTGTGTGCCAGCGGAACTAGCCCAGCGCAGCCGGAATGGTGAATGTGCAACCGAACTTCAGAAAGCTGCAGGATTATATAACCCACAACTAAACAAAATGCTGAGTGATCTCAATAGCAAAATAGGCAGTCATGTATTCATCAGTGTGAACTCGAAGAAGATGCACTCCGACTTTATCAGTGATCCAGGAGCTTTTGGTAAATGAGGCCGAACATATTTATTTTATCTGTCCAATGTGCATGGTATCTCATGCATGTATTTACATGTGGTTGAGTTTGAGTTAATTAAAGATGGTTGGGTGTATGCAGGATTTGTGTCGGCAAAGATAGCATGCTGTGGACAAGGACCATACAATGGGCTGGGTCTATGCACCCCACTGTCAAACTTGTGCGATAACAGAGATTTGTATGCCTTTTGGGATGCATTCCACCCCTCGGAAAAAGCCAACAAGATTATCGTCGAGCAAATGATGACTGGTTCAACCGAATACATGAGTCCCATGAATCTAAGCACCATTTTGGCCTTGGATTCTCAGAAATAGCTAATGACCATTTATTTCAATAAAATTTAATATATATTGTTCATCTGGTGTGTACGTTGTTGATTTTTGTACTTTTCTAAAGTTGTTCCTATTGTATAACATGCCTTGATTGTAATTGTTAAAATTCAATGATTTTATATGTAATATAACTTCTGATGTCACAGCGATAACTATTTTAAGTTTTTAAAATTTGAAAGTATTCTAAAATTTCTTGTGCTTTACCAATTTTTTTCTTTGTACGTTAATTTGGACTAGAGTCCTTTTCCAAACCATTTTTTTTTAAATATCTATTGTGAAAAAGATTAAGGTAATTAATGTTAGAGAAATTAAATCAAATGTGTAACTTTTAGCAGTGTCAATAAGTTTTTAGAATGCATAAATTTATATAAAATTAAGGGTTAATTGCAAAAAATATTATGTTTTAAAAAACTTAATTTTTGACATTTCGTTACTTTTGTTACAATTTATTCCATAAGTTTTTCTAATTTTTTGCAATTTTGACCATTTAACGGTAACGTCTCATTTTCGTAATAAAAGATTTTCATTTTTATTAAGGTAAAACTCTACATTATAAAATTCATGTTAAGAAAACCATTTATTTCAAATTACATTTGTTGAAAATCGGAGTAATATAATAACGCATAATCTTCATTGCTGTTGATGAATGTGTACAGTCACGTCTTCGTCTTCACATGAGAACCGATGATACCTGAAAACAATAACAACTATTTAAGCATGAAGTTTAGTGAGTTCTTCCAAAATACCCCATATAACAAACATACAAGCATGCACATCGGGTCCTCAGTCATCGGACTAGAATACCCCTAGTGTACAGTCTCCCAAATGGAATGTCCAGGGTTCGTTGGCCTGCTGCCTCAACCCATCCGCTCCACTTAAACCTTCGTGCCTACGGCTTATAACTGGCTCACACTTGGCATCATGGCATATATCACACATCAGAACTGCCTCAACCTCATCCACTACCATATCTCAATATATAAACAATCAAGGATCAACTATATGTCAATATATAAACAATCAAGGATCAAGCATGCACACAATATAGACAATTATCAATCGTACAACTTACTACTGCCTACTAGACCCCTCACAACAAAATGGTCAGCTACCAGGTAACCTCTATGGAATACGTCAGATAAGTAACGGGAGGTGGGATAGCCACCTGAACAGATAATCCAAATCTAGAGCTACAACCAAGCACGGAACATGTAAGAAGCCTAGATCAAGAGTTCTCAAGCTTTCCTACTTCATTACATATAACCTCTAGGGCATTCCACCATACGAAAACCAACCTACTGGTACTCTAACTAGCATACCACTAGTGATGTATCCTATCATATAAGGATATTGTTAGATTAGGTGTCTGAACCAATAAGTAAATTATTATAATATTGAATTATTATCAAAGTTTTTTTGGGTTGCCCTCAAACCTAGTAATAAACTAGAATGCTCTTTAGAGAGAGAGAGACTGATGTATTAATTTATTATATGGTTAATAAATTAATTATAAATTAAAAAAATAATTTATTAATATGTTATGATAATAATATATTAATAATAAATAGTATTAGGAATTAATCAGAAATTAATTTGAATGACTAAATGTGCTAATGTTCACAAGTTAAACAGTGACCAAACTCTAGAACCTCCTAAGAAGGTGAATGGTTTCTAGATGGTCTTTAGGGATTACCTTTGGCATTAACGAAGCCTAAGAATATTTAGGGAGCAAGAAAAATGGAGAAAACTTATCTAAAGAAACTGCCTTATCATAACATCCCTAGTCACCTATATAATCCCTCATAAGGGTTATGATTTTCGGTCATCATAATTCTTAAGAGAATTTTGAAAATTCCCTAGCTCCCCCTCTTTAGTCTCCAATTTTCTAGGGTTTGGGTATGAGCTATTGGAGGCATAAGACTTCTAGTGATTTCTTTCTGTAAACCAACAAAGGAAGGATTATCAGTTTATTTGCAATAATAAACTAAGGTATGTATTTTCTAATAACTCTTTAGTAATTTCTAAAATAGCAATATACTTTTTGGGTTCTTGATATTTAACAGTTGTTTGCAAATCATAGTGATAACATAGATCCCTTAGGGTGCATGTAAACTTAGGGTCTATGTTTTTCTACCAAAAATAGTTTATTTTTTTTGTAACATATAAAACCTATCAGTGGTATCAAAACCATTGTTCATATTGATCTTACACGAAGTTGAATAGATTAAAAATTAGGATTTGTAGAAACTAAACCCTGATGAAGTAATTTTCAAAGATCCCTAGGGTTCTTGCAACCCAAGCCTCCACCCACTATTTTCAAATTTTGCAACGGGTTTTAGAAACCTAACCCCCTTTGCCTAATTTTCAAGAATTGAGGATCCCTTTTAGGGTTCGCTTTATTTCCTTATTTGTTATTTTAAAAGTCTTAAAGTTTGAACAATTAGAACCTGATAAACCCTAGCCTTTTTTCGAAAATTAGAAAGATTAGGATTAGAATTAAATTGAATTATTTTATTAATTGTTTAATTGTAAATAATTATTTAATCCATACTTATTTAATTACTTTTTTAATTAAAAGATAAATATTAAATCAAATTTTTGTTTATTTTTAGATTAAATTAGTTTTATATTAATTTCGAAAAATCATACTTAGACATAGTATTTTAGAGAAGTTATAAAATACACCTTATAGTATGTATAATCAAAAGATGAAAAAATATCATAAATGGTCAATTTGGTTTTCTCATATCTAAAGCTTAGTCCCTAGAGATCAAAAATTTCATAAATAATTAATATGATTTTCATTATTTCACTACCATAGGGACCATTTATGATGTTATTTGTTATTTAAAAAAAGAGAAAAAATAAAATATAATTATTTAATATATAAAGGGTCTCTCTCTCTCTCTCTCTCTCTCTCTCTCTCTCTCTCTCTCTTCAAGGACGTAAAAAACCCAGCAACCTAAATCATATTCTTCCTTAAAATCGGGTATGATTCCCACATCAACATCTGCTTCAAGCTAGCCTCACCTGCCAACTTCTCTAACCCCTCAAACGGTCCATACCTACCTTCTTTAACCCCTGTTTCGATTCCTTGGAGTGATCGGTGCTAATAAATTTTTTATGGGGGTTTCATGAGCATTAATGGTCCAACATCCATCATCACACCTATAATTTCATATTTCTACAACTCCACGGGTTTCTTCACCAAATTGAAGGAATTCCCCCTGTCAAATTGGAATGATCGAGCAAATGATAACGAAATTGAAGGAAAATTTGAAATCGATTAAACCATTTAATGAATTTTTCTCAAACTGATGGAAGAAATTGACTGTGAATTTCACAACGATGGAGGAATTCCTCCCATCAAAATGTTTAAATGGGTTGAGAAATAACTTAAATTTGTAAAGTTATAATAGAAATCATGTATATTTTCTGATTGCTTGTTGGATGAAATATCCAAACGAACCAGATAACAAGAGGAATGATTGATTCCATTGACAGCGATGAACCTATTATCCTGAAGAGTTATTTCCTACAATCTTGGTAATATGAGTATTAACTTTGGTATATCTCTTGAAAGAAGATTGGAAGCCACACACAGCTCCTACTAGATTCATCGGAGAAAAGAATAAGGTGGAGGAATGTCATAATCAAAAAAGGGTATTAAATGTGCTAGTGAACCACAAACCTATCGTCACCGCCTTCTTCTATTTCTTATTGTCAAATACTTAATTGACCATAAATTAGAAACCTTTGAAAAGTTCAAAGAGTTCAAACATGAAGTCGAGAATGTATTAGTGAAATATGTATTTTCATTGGTTACCCACAAAAGTGTTTTGGATATTTAATCTATAGACCTAGTGAGAACTTGGTCTTTGTAGCACGAAAATGAGTCTTGAGAGAGAGAGAGAGAGGGGGGGAGAGAGAGAGAAAGATCAGATGCAAAGATAACAGTGTGAGTACCATTGACCTTGAAGAGATTCAGGAGTCAACCGATGAAGGAACCTCAAAAGATACTAGCACTTAACTAGAGGATGAGAATCCTGTTGTACCCATTGATAATTCGTTACCTGTAACATCCGATGCAAGACTTGAGATCAAATTAGGGCATTCATGAAGAAAAGGAGGCCAAAACTCAGGAATGAGCTCAAATATTAGCCAAACCTCAGATCCATCACATATAATCATCAAAGGACTCTAAGGACCACCAAAGTTGCCAACTTTGTGGAGTCCTAACACTCTAACTCATCAAACATGGGCAATCATGCATAAAATCCTAGATCTAGCAACAAGGAATCATAAAGCTTGTATCTTGGTTACTCATAATGCTCCGTATATGTTGCTAAAAGATGCAAATAAAGCTTCCAAGTTGAATCTATGCTCCAATGGTGATCCTTTCTTCTTCAAACCACCAAAATACCACCAAAAGCTCAAAAATAAGGAGAGGCTAGGGTTAGGGTTTTTCTATGTGTGAGGATGAGTAAGGTTTTAAACTCTAAAATATCATATGTTTAGGCTGCAGCACATCTCACATCGAGAGTTCATATGTATCACGTCCTGAGCTCAATTAAATCAACATTTTTCATTTAATCACTTGTTACGTCGTGACCTCTCTATGGTCATGTCGTGACTCCTAGTTTTACCTAAAAACCATACCTTTGACCCCTTGAAGCCCTAAACTGATTCGTTCTGGAAACTGGATGTTACAATTCTCCCCCACTTAAATAAGATTTCATGCTCAAAATTGGTTCTCACTTCCACTCTCGGAGTAACCTCTTTTGGGTCCGTCAAACCTGACTCCTTCCAAGAGGTTTAAAATCACTTGAATGTTAGAACCTGGGTCGAAGGCACCAAGGAAGGCTCACTAGATTATTTATCATGGTCATGATGGTGATTTTATAGTTGTAGCTATTCAGTAGAACCTTATGATTATCTATGTTGATGGCTCTGTGTTTATGTTTTTTTGTCACATATGTCGACATGTTGTGTTAAGTTGAGGCAGTACTACTATGTGTTGTAGGCCAAGACACCTGAGGAAGACCGGATAGGTTGTAGACCATGTGACGCGGTCCAATCATGCCGACAGTCCGAGGAACGGTCCAGATAGGTTGTAGTCCCTGCGAGGCGGTCCAATGAAGCTAGTTGTTCATGTTGCATGCTTGTCTATTGTGGTATGCAGGTACTTTAGGGGATCTCAGTAAGCTTTGGCATACAATTTTAGTTTATGGTTTCAGGTATTTTCGAGGATTGTGGGAAGGCAAAGGCGTGATCATACACAACTTCTAGTTTTTATGTATTCAGGTCTTTGGAAAACTCTGATTTGAAATAATGCTTTTGAAACAATAGCTCTTTTTGTAAACAATATTCATTCATTTTTGGAGTGTTACAAAAATCATCAAGTTGCAGAAACATGGGTGGATGTGTTGCGATAAAGTCGGCCCCTTCCCTTTTGAACCGGAAATACTTGAAACCATAACCATAAAAACCGTAAACATAAATCTTAGTGAGTTCCCTTAAATGCCATACACCATACATACAATTGGGCCTAACCCTCATATTGGGCCCAACCCACCATATTGAGCCTAGCCCTTATACAATGGTCCCATCCCGACATACCATGCAAGAGTCATAGAGATACCTAGCATCCTACATAACATACATTTGGCCTAGCCCTTCTTGAACCATGGGCCTAGCCCAACATGTAAATGGGCCTAGCCTAGCATACAAATGGGCCTAGCCCATCATATAATGGTCTTAGCCCAACATATCATGCAAGAGTTAAAAATAAAACTAGCATAACAGATCCTAGTGGTCTAGCATTCATGCCTTCAACCCACGGGTACAGTCAGGAGACTCACCTCAATCCATGATAACCAAAAATGCGACTTGATGCTACCGAAATCCTCACACTAAATATAACCAAATTAACCCTAGTTAATAGTTAAGATAAATTTACAAAATCCAAGGCCCAAACAATATTATGTCTTCCTAAAGGGTAAAAGAAATTTTACCCTTCCCATAACTGGTCCAACAACTAATGGCCCAACTCCCAAAAGGACCAAAATGAGTTTCTTGGGAGTACGCCCTACGTACTAAACTCATATTCCCTATGTACTGCTCTCTAATGTTCAATGTATAATTCGCGAAGCCTGATCCATGCATTATACAGAGCGTACTCCTACGTATGCCTAATGTACTCATCACAGCACCAAAAACTCTTATTAAGAACTTAATGCTTAAGACCACACGTCCAAACTCCGATCTAACCTCTAGAAAAGATCTTAAACCATAAAGTTGCAAACTTTACTCCTTTTCATGCCTTAATGGGACCCAAAACAAGTTTTTATCCATCTAAACTTATAATATGAACATCAGCTTAAGCATGATTCATCAAAAACCATCAAGATGATATTTTTATGGTTCTTAGTAACTCTATAATGGATAAAGTTTCCAACTTTATCCATTAAAATGGTCCAACCAACCAATATCTAGTCTTTAAGTCTCAAAGGGACCAAAAATGCATCTTTTGTAAGTTAGTTCATTGAGTCAAAGTCTCAAGCTTTTATATCTAAATGAATATGGTGTTTAGATGGATAAAGTTTCCAACTTTATCCATAAGAAGGTTACAAACTTTAAAGATCTAAAATTTATGCACTAAACTGACCAAAAGCTCATAACACCCAAAAACTAGCTAGATCTAACAAATGCATCCCAAAGATTTAAGCTTTATACCTCTAGAAGAAAGATTAAGGTGAACAGAGTTTGGATCTACAAGCTCCAATGCAACCAATACTTTTACAATGAGTTCCTTTTTCTCCAAGGTGCACCAAGAACACTCCAAAGCACTTAAAACACCTTCTTTTTTGCTCACAAGGCGCAAACTAAGGTTACAGTTTCAAGAGAGAGTGTTGGAGAGGTGGAGGCTAAGAATGGAATGGGTTTAGGGGAGTTAAGGAGCTTAAATAGCGCTCAAACCACGAAAATAGAGTTTGAGCACTAATCGCGTATGCCCAACGTACTCAATTTACGCCCAACATACTAGGGATGACCTAGTACACCTAGCGTACATGTTGACTACACCCAGCATACACGGATCAACCCAAAACCGCCCTAACTTCAAACGGGCATGACTTCTTCGTTTCAACTTCGATTTCGATGATCTTTATATCCAGAAAAGGCTTTTTAGGATATCAACAACCCTATCAACCCTCCTTTGCCTCAAAACAGATCGAACTTAAATCCAAAATTCATAAAAGGCTCAAATAATCACTTTACGGTTATACCCTTGGGCTCCAAATCACCAACCAAACTCTCGGATCACCTAATTTACATTAGCCACATCCAAAGGGTTATAAATCTCTCTTTCCCTCAAGGATCGAAGCCTTATGATAACTAGTATTCAGGTCACGGCCCCGAATTAGGAAACGATTCGAAACAAGGTCTTACAACTCTCCCCCACTTAAATTAGATCTCGTCCTCGAAATCACTCCCTGGTAAGCTCGAGGCAATCAGACGATCTGATCAACTCTTCCAGACTCCTAATGAAATTCGACCCCGATATACGATGGCCTTCCGATAATCAAACCCATTCTTAGTTGGACTCATATACGTACGACGGACGATTGCCTACTCCCACTAACCTTAACCAATAAAAGAATTCCATCACGACTCAGCTCAAATCTAGGAATCCAATACCTTATCTGACTTCTCGACATGCAAAACCATTCCGAAAGACTATCAATAAGACATATCTCTACAATCTGAACTGAAGAAATCATTCCGATCCTAAATTATTTAGCTGAAACTTTTGGCAGATAGAATCCTAACCACACCTTGATGTTGAAAAGATCTTTCATATAAACAAAGGCGACACCCAATGCTAGTCTCAACCCTTTGTTTGAAATGGGAATAACTCGTGTCCCGAAATCCAAAGATTTACCCTTGCACTCCATTCAAAATCTTCTGATTCGACGGTGACCTTCCACTAATCTGAGATATAAAATCCCCACTTTACCACAAAGACTGGATGTCTCAAGCTTGATCCAACCACCAGGCTCCTACTAAGAGTTTAACTGATAAAGGCTATCGTAGCATCTCCATCATACAGATACCATTTACTGACCACATATTCATCCTAATCTAAATGTAATCTGATACCTTGTTCCAACCAATCTCCATTGGGTCTTACCCAAAACTGTTATAACCATACGGGCCTCACCCACAGGTCTCACCATGTCTGCACAATCGAACAGGTCACACCCATGGGTCCTACTTAATCGAGTGCTATAGAAGCCTGACCTCACCTCAGACCCAATGGCCTTACTCCCTTAACAAGGAGAAATCTTCCGAAGATATTGTTTGCCTCACCCTAGGCATGCATGGATCCACATTCATCCCAACAACCACTCCTACAATGGCCTACCTTAATCTGTTAAATGCTATGACTACATCGTTGACTTAAAACACTTCTCTGACATCCCATCATCCTTGTGTATGCTATGGCTGCCCCGTAGTCTTACAACACTTCCATACTGACATGGACTCAACCCATGGTCTTGTGGTCTAACTACCGAACCAACCATGATCATCATGAGTTGAACCCATATCCGACTATACGCTAATCAAGTGTTCGGGTCATGGTTCAAACCCCAAAGCCTTCATTCGACAAGAACAGCAAGAGAGGCTCTAACACAACCCTCAATCTGGATCCAATCACACGTCTGTCATGCGTTACTACGAATGCGCCAACCTATCATTGAACGTTTCTGCTCCTTAACCTTGTACGACCTTTATCCAGACTGCCACTTGAATTGGCTTCCTTCTCGACTAGGATGTGAAATTGCTCCTAGTTCCACACCTAATTATGTCCCCAAAAATCAAAGCGACGTTCCCCCGCTTGAATTTAACTACACACAACCCAATTTACTGGAAAAAAACGAATAATGAATCTCCTAGCCAGCACTGACGTATCCCTTACCCAACATCCCACTTATTTAAGGATCTAAGCATTCTAATTGTCTTCCACTGATACAATTTTGAAATTTTTTTCACAATTCCAATGTATGAACAAGCTCATGCGACTACCATCATCATCATCCTCTTCCTACCGTTCCTTCCCTAGCAACGGTAGTGATCAGACCCAGAAGTCCTTCCATAAACGATCCCTATCCCTCCTAAGAGATGCAACACTTCTGAACTCTAACTTCATTGTTGAACTAATCATGCTAATCCTTCCACTAATATTCCAAGAGATACACCTAAATTGTTTCAACGAATGGCCCACAACAAAATACCTAACCATCTAAATTCAGATCACCAAGACATATCCCACTCATAACTATCAAAATGCAAAAATGGCATATAACAATCCTTGATAGAGATGCACAAAACCTGAATCTGATCCGATCTGATCCGGATCCGAATCCGATTCGATTTCGCTTACATCATCAAGAATCCGATCCGGTCAAAATCTGATCCAAATTCGGTCAAAATCCGATCCGGATCCGGTCAAAATCCGAATCCGATTCTAATCCGGTTTAAATCGATTTTAGTGGGTTTTAAGCGGATTTTGGTGTGGATTTGGATCCGCTTTATAGCAAATCTGGTTTACGATCCGGTATCAAATCCAATTTGAAATGTAGGATTAGGATCCGATTGAAAATCCGGTTTTGAATCCGATCTGATCTGGTTTGGTCAAAACCGGTTTTGACCCAATCCAGTTTTGAATTGGATCCGGTTTTGAATAGTGAAACCGGTTTTTGTGTGCATCTCTAATCCTTGATAATATTAACAAGGCAATAGCGGAGAACTAAACCAAAGATAATGGCCTACACATACAAGCACATGATTTAATAGCAAATTTATACATATAATAAAGCATGGAGAAAAAAATATAACATACCCGCAATAGCATCTGATGAAACTCTGGTCTCCACTGTCTGACATTGTAATGTTCGGGTCCTCACTGTTGGGGCTCCTGCCCTACCCTCACGATAGTCAGTGATCCTTAAAGTAATAGAAGCAGGTGCACTCACTACTCCACCCCTCAGCATCAGACAGTCGGTGTTCTTGTGGTCCACCTGGTTGTAGTGAAAACATGTTGTAACCAATGCACGTAGGCAATCAACTTTGATAACCATAGTTTTTATAACATTTCTTTGAAATTATTTGTGATTTTTAACACTCATCTCAAAGAACCATTGTTACTTAGCAACTTGTCTCATTTTCAACATGATACTAAAATATGTGAAACTTACACCAAGTTAACTTTGTTCCAACAACTTGAGACTTGGTGAAATCTCAAGTTCAAGGAGTATTAGCATGAAATACTAACATTTCAACTCACATAAACATATTTACACACAAGTACATGCATATATCCAAAAATTCCAAACAAGGCCTGACTTGTATCCCCCCCCCCCCCCCCCCCAAAAAAAAAAAGAATGAAAAACTTGAAAAGAGTAAGGTATGAAGCTGACTTGGGGATTTCAAAATGTACAGGAAAATGAAGAAGAATTTAGATCCTAGGCTGTCTTCTTGAGGATAATCTCAAAAATGTGGGTGTTCTAAGGATTTTAACACACAAAAAAGTATGTAAATTGAATGTTCTAAGCATTAACATGAAGCAAAAACACTTGAGTTAAACATGGACTTACCAAGTTTGTGATCCTTGAATGAAGACTTCCTTGAAGAACACACACTCACAAGAAATCTTATAGGGAGAGGATGAGAGAATGTTGAATATTGAGAGGAAATAAGTTGGAGTTGAAGTTGTGAATGAGGGTGGAGAGTGAGAGAGTGGCTGAGAGGTCGATAAGAGAGAGGAGAAGGTAGGAATTAACCTATAGGGGTGATGGGAAAGGTTGTATAAATGTGAGATGTCATCTCTTATTACCCAAGGTATTTTCCTTTTTTTTGTTTAGATGGGCCAACCGATTAGGGGGAGGGGGTTCTCGCCCCACATGATGACTCAAAGTGGTGGGCTTCGATTTGGCTTGGCCCAAAAGAGTTTTTGGCCAACTTAAGAGGTTTTCGGCCCAATTAAACCCAAAATAGGAGGTCTCGACCCAACTAAGACCCAAGTATGGGTTTTCGGCCCAAAGAGAGGCCCACTAGAAGCCTTCAGCCTAATAAGGCCCTTTAGAGGAGTTTTTCGGTCCAATATAATGTATAAAAGAACTTTTTGGTCCATTGGGACCTAAAGAAGGGTTTTCGGCCCAAAAAGGCCAAAAGAATAAGTTATCAGCTCAATAAGGCCCAATAAGGAAGTCTTGGTCCAATAAGAGGTTTGGACCAACAATTATTGGGCTAAGGCCCAAAAATGATTTGATTGGGCTTATTGGATCGAGTTTTGGGCTAATACGTGGTTGTTTCGACTTGAATGACGATGTACGAAAGTATGAACTTAATAGCATTAAAGTTTGAATTTTACTAAATGAAGTGTTGCAAGATTGCATAAGGAGGTTATCTTGTACTAGGGTCAACATCTTAACCCTAATTTGTTAGTTGTGACATTGGGTTTCTTGCTTGACCCTGCTAATGTCTGAACCTCACCTGGTTTCCTCTTCCTGTCCGCCTCTAAGTCAATCTCCCTCTCCTTAGATCAAGCGATCATATCCTCTAGTGTCTTGCAGCTAGACTGGCTCACAAACTGTCTAATGTTGCTCCTCAGCATCTTGTGGTACCAAGCCTTCTTTATCTCCTCGTCCACCACATACTGCAGAACAAGGAGGGCTCTCTCTCTGAACTTGGTAGTGATCTCCACCACTGTCTCCGTAGTCTGCTGGAGTTCCTGGAACGCTCATGCTAACTGATGCACCTCAATAATTGGTGCAAACTCGGCCCTGAATCTAGCCGAAAAGTCACTTCATGTCATCGCGTCCAATGCGGCATCATCCACAATAGCATGTTCAACCTCCTCCCACCAATCACGCACTCTGTCCTTCAGAAGACAGGAGGCGAGTCAGACCTTGTCCCCCTCAGGACATCTACTGGTGCGAAATGCATTGGCGACATCCGCCAACCATATGTTGCTCATAATAGGGTCCCGAGCCCTATGGTAATTAGGAGCTCCACAAGCTCTGAACTCCCTGAATGTCAATGTGCACACCCCCATCATGGCCGCCATCTCGGTGTGGAACGCACCCAATCTCTCATCCAAAATCTCCATGATTCCCTACTTGACTGTACCAAAGATCATAAAGTCTGGTTTAGAATATTGCGCATAATCTCAGCTGAAATAAACTCCCTCATCTGCTCATCGATTTACGCTGCTCCAGAGCCTGAGCCTGATCCCTCCCTGGCACCTGAACTGTCCATTGGTGTACCTCGTAATACCACCATTCTGCAACATAATATAACAACCATTAGAATACGTATCACTATCGAGGGATCACACATTCACTACAAGTTTCCTGGTTTTATCTCAGCCCTCCTTCACTTAAGTATGGATCCTCTACTTTCAGTAGTACGGCCCATATTACCTTCCACATATATCCGTACTTTCCTCAAGGATTGCCTCGACTATACCAAGTCCCTTTTCACTACTACTATTGCTTCCAGCACTACTCTCATCCTAGGCTTGCCCTAGGGTAATCACCATACCACTCTCTACCATCAGTTGCATAAGAATTCCATGTTATCTCCTCCTAACTAGCTCGCCAATACCATTACATATCACTAAGACTAGATAAATCTTCGAATGAGAGATCCTACCCTACAACGGTTGGACTCAAACATGATCTGCGAAATAGAGCTAGACCTAACCTTATGAAATTATTTAGTCCTCGCAGTATGTAACTTAACATTTTTGTTTACTAGTTAGTAAAAGACAACTAGAACTCCTAAAAGCACAAAGCAAGCAGCATTCGAGCATTGAGTAAACATAATCAAGCATATACTAATCAGGCCATCATACTGACTAATTTGTACTAGCATGCAGTTCATAAAGTTGATACACATATAACAGGTACATAAGGCATCCTTCCTAAATCTTTATCTCTAATCTAGCATGTAGTTCCCATAAACATATCATAACATAAACGTGTATGGGTAATTTGGGAATACTTACTTGAGCTTGGCTGATTGCATGTACTACACCCTTTTCTCTTTTTCAAAGTTATTTTCTATTTTCAAATTGTTTTAGATGAGATTTATGTAGAGTAACATTAATTAAATCCTTAGGGAGTCGAGTTCGCCAAAGGGCTCCTAAGCATACACTAGCAATGCCAAACACTGTTGCTGGCTTGTGGCAACAACTTCACTAGTAGAGGGTCGTCACAACTGTAATCTGTCTATGATATGTAATTGAAATTGTTAATGTAAATTTATATTTAATTTAACAATTCAAATATCATGTAGCATCTCTCATGTAAATTTATATTATTATTATTTTCCTATGTAACGCATTATGTATATCTTGTGAAAATTGTTTGATTTCTTTTATTTTATTTATACTTTATGTCAAAATTATCGGTTAGAGAAAATCAATTATAATTTTGATATTTCAAGGATCATGTGTTAATATATTTTCCAAAATATATAATTTCGACTTTATTACATATAGTAACAAGAAACCATGAAAACTTTGTTTAGAGTTCATGTAAAATCTAAATTTTCAAAACATATAATACTTTGTTTTGTTTGATGTTGGTTGATTCTTTTTTTTTAAATATTTCGCTTAAAATTAAACCTATTAAATTAGCACATACTCACACCCTACCATTTTTATGCTAGACATGCCAATCTTATATGTTAAAAAAACTAAAAAAAAAATCTTATGTTACAACGTGTTAAGATTGCTACCACTCAGTCTGGCCTAAGTGGATAAGAATGTATATGCAAGAACAAACAATTATGAATATATACAATTGACGGTATAAATACATTTTAAAAATTATAAGTACCATTTAAATACATCAAAACCTTTATATATATATATATATATATATATATATATATATATATATATATATATATATATATATATACTCATAAAAATAATATTAAGACAAAATTGCAAGAATTGTCCATGTGGTTAGCTGAAAATTGTTTCTTTGGTCCAACCAAGTTTGAACTAGCACAAGAGGTCCAAAATTTTCATTTTGTTGCGAATTTTGTCAAATTTATTTTAAAAAATATTTAAAATGACGGTTTGGCACTTTATATTTTTTTCAATTTTTTTATTTTTTTAAATGCTTTTCTAATTAAAAGAAACTTCCTCCTCCTAAAAAGAACACACACAATTTTCCAGATTTTGTCATTCGATAAAATATGAAGAAACCCTAAAAAACATTAGACTCCGATTTTGGGTTTTCAGAGTAAAAAATTTATACTTTTCTGTAGATCTTTGGTGTTGATCGCAAGCGCATCAGGTGTTGAAGGAATATTAATACAGTGATTTTGATAAAGGATTTAGAGTACTCTACTTTCATCTTGTAGAAGCGCTTTTAATTAGAAATCCACCATTCATATGTTTTGTTGTACCAGTAGTTAGATCTTGCTCGTGAAATCTACTAACTCCTTGAAGCATCTCTTCCATAACAATCACATGGATTCCGTGATTCACCTCTTGAAAGAAACCAAGATTCTTCAAAGTCCCACGAATCTACTCTAGTGTTGATGTTCTAAATATCAGGATCATCGTCTATTTTCATCTGATTTTAACCCATATGCCTAGAAATCGACAAACCTCATCTGTCACGATCTATTTTTTATAAACCTCATCTGCTTCAAGTCCACGAAACCCATTTAGGATCTTCGAATTTAACCATCACTTCCTCCACCATATCCACTGGCAGAGCTTTGTTTTCAAAAATAAAATAAAATAAAATAAAAAACTCTTCATCTTAAACCTTACATGTAAAATCTTTCTTCTCCTTAAAATCATAATATATTGTGTGATGGATATATGGAGATTTCATCCGGTTTATTTAGGATTTGTTTATGGCCGATTTTTCATTATAAATCAAGAACCATAAGTATAGGTTTAACTTTGATTTTGGTTTCCTTTCGACTTGGAGCATGTGTTGACGACGGTGGTTATCAAATCTGATTGGTGCTCCCTATTCTACTTTGGATTTTGATAACTTTTGGATTTAGGGTAAGGGTATATCATGAAGGGAATAGTAGGGCTGATTTGGCTCAATATGAAGGTGGATATATATATATATATATATATATATATATATATATATATATATATATATATATATATATATATAGAGAGAGAGAGAGAGAGAGAGAGAGAGAGGTATCTATTTTATTTTTGTTTTGATTTTTCTTTTAATAAAAAATATTTAAATAAAAAAACTGGAAGAGAAAAAACTAAGAGTAAAATTGTCAATATAAAAAAAATTTAAAATAAATTGGACAAAAACGTAATATAATGAAAGTTTTGGACCATTCTTGTTTGTCAAAATCTTTTTGGACCAAAATATCAATTTTTGACGTATTACAGAGACTATTCTTGCATTTTTTTTTTCTAATAATAATAATTATTATGAAAATAATATTATCGATATTAATACTTATAATAAACAATAATAATAAGAGTAATACTATTTAACTTTGTAAATATTATGTTCTTTCAAAAAAAAAAACTTTTGAAGTATTATACATATTATATATTGATATTCAACAATAGGTACATGAAAAGTCTTCCATCTCATGATAAGACATTGGCATATTATGTTGGAAGGTGACGGGAGGTGAAGGGTTTGAAACATATGGCAAAAGCTTTCAAAATATTGGCATACTGGACAGATAAAAATAGATTTTAGATGAAACTATAATTTTTTTGACAAATTTAAATACTTTTGTGAGATTATAAAAAAAAGACTAATTAAATTTTGTTTTAAACGTATAAAATAATGTTGGGACAAAACTATATTTAAAAAATAAAAGTAAAATAAAATAAATAAAATAAAATAAAAACACTTAAAAGGTTTTCATACGAAGACAATAAAACAAAATTAGAGACTTGGCATCAAATAATCTTATCAACATTATATCTTGTGAAAATTACTATCGAAACAATTGATAAATTTGCATTGGGATTCGTACAGAACAGGAAATGTACTTGTTTATGTTAATTTTTGTGATAGTAATAAATTTTGACAGCAATGAAAGGAACATTAATTTGAGTGTTGTAAGTTCCCTTTCAGTCCTTTGTGGTGGCATGTGCCAGCTACCTAGAGCTTTATACTACGATGACAAGAATGCGTCACAAAAGTTTCAAATGGTCGAAACCAGCATCTTCTTGAATCATGACTATAATCATCCGAGGCCTGTTCTAACTAATTATGTCACTTGATTCTTGATGTATGTTCAGCATATAACAAGAATAAATTTCCAACTTTTAGTAATTTGGGTAAATATGTAATTTCCACTACACCAACTACTGGAGAAGCTAGCTACATTTGCGGTATAATATTAAAAAACTTCGGTTTGGTGAATTATACAACTTCTTAAAATGTCATATTGATTGATGATATATAATTACCTAAAGCCAATAAACCAACTGTCCAATTTAATAAAATTCAACCACCTTTGTTTCCCTGCTTCTCAGTACCATTATTGGCCTCATATCTCTCTGCAACTAACTGAAACCATGAGAACTTCTCAAACTTGAAGCATTTGTACTCTTTCACCGTTACTAAAACCCTATAAAACCCCATCACTTGTTTCATATATCCACAAACAGTCGATCTTGTCTCAAAAACGAATTCGATCGCTCATGGCTGTTTCTTCGGGTTTCTCAAGTCTTCTGGTCGTTTTTATCTTCTTGGCATTAGAAGTCTTTGCTCCTAGAGCCGAAGCTGACCCACGTGCATTTTTCGTGTTTGGAGACTCGTTAGTTGACAGCGGCAACAACAATTACCTGGTAACATCTGCCCGAGCTGATGCACCTCCTTATGGCATTGATCACCCTACGCATCGAGCCACTGGACGTTTCTCTAATGGCTACAACATTCCCGACCTTATCAGTTAAGTTTCGGTTCTAATTATCATTTCATTCAACTCATTCCAAATGTTTACTTGACGTAATTATGGTTAACCATGTACAGGTATGCGCATAGGATCCGAGCCAACGCTGCCATACTTGAGTCCGGAGCTCAACGGGCAAAAGCTTCTTATTGGTGCCAACTTTGCATCCGCCGGGATTGGAATACTGAATGACACTGGAATCCAATTCGTACGACTTTCCATTAACTTGTTTAATTACTAGTTCTTTTACACATACTCGTATATGGCTAACTAATATCAGATATTGTTTTCTTCAGGTGAACATAGTCCGAGCTCCATTGCAACTAGAGTACTTCAAAGAATACCAACAACGAGTTAGTGCACTTATAGGAGCTGAAAAGACTAAGCAGCTCGTACACGATGCGCTGGTCCTCGTGACACTTGGTGGCAATGACTTCGTTAACAATTATTACTTAGTCCCGATGTCAGCACGCTCCCGTCAATACAGTCTCCAGAATTACGTTCCTTTCATCATCTCCGAATACAAAAAGATTTTAAAGGTATGCAGTTGAATCTCTCTCTTTACTCCTTAACCTCGGTGTTGCTGGAAGATTCGATCCATCATATATGGTGCAATAGCTTTATACATTTTCACTGAATGCAGAGGCTCTATGATTTGGGTGCACGCAAGGTACTCGTGACTGGAACGGGTCCATTGGGGTGCGTGCCGGCAGAACTGGCTCAACATAGCAGAAATGGTGAATGCGCAGCTGAGCTTCAAAAGGCTTCATCGTTGTACAACCCACAATTAGACGATATGCTTACTAGTTTGAATAATGAACTCGGCAGTCATGTGTTTATCGGAGTAAACACAAAGCAGATGCACAACGATTTTATGAGCAATCCAAGAGCTTATGGTGAGTTACCAGATAAAAAAATACCAAGTTTTGATGAATAACCAATAATTAAGTAAAATATTGTTGATATTGTTGTTTGCAAATAAATATTTTTTCATGATTTGTGTGTAGGATTTGTTACTTCAAAAATAGCATGTTGCGGACAAGGGCCTTACAATGGGATTGGACTTTGTACCCCGATGTCGAACTTATGTCCAAACAGGGACCAGTATGCGTTTTGGGATGCATTCCATCCATCGGAGAAGGCAAACAGAATTATCGTGGATCAGATTATGATGGGATCAACTAAGTACATGAATCCCATGAACCTAAGTACCATTTTGGCTTTAGATTCTAATAAATGGTAATTTGTGTGTATTTAAGGAGATATTTAATAACCTAAATGTCTACGTTGACTTTGAGTTACGTCCTCCTGCTATGTTTCCAATGTTTGATAATGTGGCATGAGGTTGTTTTCCTGATCGTTTTAGGTGTAATAATCAAGATTAATGGTTCCATATGATATTATATTTGATACTTCCTTTTGTTTTGTTTTTTTTTTTTTTTTCAATTTTCTACGATCAAAATTAATGGTTCCATATGGATTCGCTACCTATAAAAAATATTACACGCTCCCATAATGGTTTAATGTTTGTATTAATCAGACATATATTATGTATCTTTGTATATCCTCCCAAATAAATAAGGATCATCATATTTTCACTGGGAGTTTTTATTCATACAGTGAAAAAATTGTGCATTGAACATATATACCCCTCTATTTAATTAATAAGTAATAATTATTGAGGAGAGTGAAAGACCGACGAACTTGAAATCTTGAATCCATCTCCGCGAGTATGTTGTAGGTCTGTTGAACTTCAACAAATTCTTGATCTCCATTACGTCGATTTAAACGGCAGAATCCCGAATTCTTTTAGTGAAAGCAGGTTTCTTCAAGAACCTCAAGTCCATTTATAATTATCACCTTCTTTTTCTTCTTCTCAGACAACATTTAAAAACCCTATTTGCGTTATATTTATAGGGATGTTTTAGGAATTTCTTAACAACAATGAATCCAATAAATATTTTACAGCATACCAAACCTTAGAATTCTCATTCTTCCCAAAACTTATTGGGTTTCCATTGTTGTAGTTTCATTGAATCGAAAAGGCCAAAATAAGCGAGTCCTCCATTGTTGCTATTGTTGCTATTCTATTGATCTCGACTAGAGTTATTCTGATAATCATTTTGAACATAAAAGATCGAAGAATACAAGGCAAAACACCACAAAATACAAAAAAACTATTAAAAGGATTGAGAAAATACAAGGAATTAGAGACACCTAAAGATGTGAACTTTATCCTTTAGGTAACTGAGAAACAAGTCACAGGTACATCTACAATGGGAGGGAGGCAAACCAGTGTACGAAGAAGCAAAATAAATTAAATCTAGAAAATTGGAAGTTCAACAGGGGTGGAATAAGGTTGGGTATCTGTTTCTTCAATAATTACTAATGGAATGGAAGGGTATAAATGTCTTTACACTATTATTTCTGTGGATAAATAAAAAGTTTCAGTGGAAAAATCATGACCCAATAAATAAATATTTTTTTTTGTCACATATCACATTCTCATTTATTTTATCACATTTAATTTTCTGGTTATTTTAAATTAATGTTTATTTCATATGTCATTTTATGATTTTGTCATTTTATTAAATTCTAAATAGTATTTAAATACAATAATAAATGCATATCAATTTCATTAATGAACTTTCTTTCCAATTTCAAATTACTAAATTAAAGATTTATTAATTTTCTTTATTTATTTATCTAAATTATTTGTTTAAATTTAAAACAGAAAAAAAAAACACTTTAATTTTTATAATTCAATATTTTCTCACTTTTCTTATAAATTCATACTTCTCAAATGTTTAGAATTTTGTATTTAATTTTTCTTTAAAATAAACTCATGTAATATATAAGTCTCACACCTAGTATCTTATAGATAATTGTTAGGCTAGTTTGTGGAATACTTTCCTTATCTAAAAAACCTATGTATGTATATATATATTGGCATTACGTTAATGAGAAAGGCATCAAAATTTTCAATTGATCATGGAATTAGGCTCTAACCATTAAGTCAATACCTGGACCTCTAAACTTTATGTCAACCGGCATCTCTTCTTCCTCAATAATTACTTGCCACCTATGGCAGTTTTCTTGTCGACTACTACCCCACCTCTATTCAAAATGGTTCTTGTTCTCCAATCTCCATTTGTCGATCTCCTCCTATTGACATTCCTTCCCCCATACCATCTACTTTTTTTTATTTATTCTCAAGTCATGGTTGTCGAACCTAAGCTATACCACATCATAGTTGCATCAAACATCAAAAATATGAATTCTCATCACCTTGGAGATGGGGAAAGGGAAACACACAAGGCCTATCTTATTGAAGATTCATTGTCGAAAATACCAGGCTCTCGACCACATCATTCCCCTATGCCTCCCACCGCCCCAACCGTTGATTCTACGGTGTGGGAAAAAAAATTGTGGACGGGAAGATTCCATCTCCCACGACGCGGAAAGATTTCGACCATGTCGTGGTGCCAAAGAATCTATGAAAACATGAGATTTCCAACCTTAATCGGTATGTAGCCTTTGGGGGATATAGTGCAACTTTCACTTCGTTTTGAAGTCGAAAAAACCTCTAAGGGTCGATTTTGAAGCTAGAGATTGAATTGGAGCAAGGATTTGAGGATTCAATCGCTATCGTATCGAGATTTCACTTTAGGTTTGCTTGATGATCATATCTAGCAATCTTTTGGTGATGTTTTTCTTCTTTAGTTTATTAAATATGGTGTAAAAACCTTTACATTCACTAGATCTTAATGAACCCTAGTTGAATATGTTTTGATTTCGTTAGTTGGAATTATGTGAGTTTGGTTAATACTTGTATTCAATTGATTGTCTTACCTTTTATGTTAAATTATGATTTTTATTGCCTATTGCTGAGTTTCATGTGATTGAAATGACCAATCTAATTACATTAACTTGCATCTTAATTAGTTTATGACCATTAAACTGGTAGGACTAGAGGTTGACCATATCCTAGGGTAAGTTACATATTAATCGGTGACTTTGACTGTGTTAGATAGTATTATATATCCATATTATGCTTTGATTGATTGTCATGACCATTGATAAGAAATCACTACATCATATCGTTCATAGTTTGAATATATTTAATTAGTTATGTGTTCACTAATTGTATGATCATTATGTTAGTTGTTCATTATTTATTATTAGTATTAGGAGATGTGACCAAGATAATTAGTCATATTTGATGGGTTTTATACAAAAGAACATCCTATGTGCTCATGCAAACCCTAAAGCTTGGATCTAGGTTTCTCTATTGTACATGCGATTCATCCAAGACTCAGGAACCCTAATCTAGCATATGCATTTCGAAATTATCACATAAGAGCAGATCTAGATGATTACCTCTTGTAGAATGGCATGAATATATTCAATCTTCTTTCTTTGGAGCTTAGAGTCACAAATGTCACTCCTCTAATGGCTTACAAACACCGCAAGAAAGAGAATGACTTATGAGAAGGAGGAGGAGCACCAAAAATGACCTAGGGTTCTTCCAAGAGAGTTCACCACGTTTTTGGGGCCATATGGATCTTTATATAGTGAGGCTATTAGGGTTTTCAACTAGGAAACCCTAATTTGACTGCTTAGACCCTAAGCAGCCCATGGACTCCCTTTAGAAAACCCCTTGGATGAATTCCTTATGGGCTTCCCATAGAATTCATCCACCCTATGTGACAAGATGATCCATAGCCCAATTACAATTATCTTATAATTACAATTCCAGTGCCCTAAGTTTAATTAATGTCTTTTAGTCACAAAACTAACTATCAATTAATTATTGACTAATATTAATTAAACAATATGATTTTTCCTTTAATATATTATTCATATAATATATTAATAAATCATAATTAATCCTCTTTCTCCATAAATCATCCTATAAAGTTGCTTTGGTGAAGGCAACCCAAAAGGACCATGCACAACCAGGTCAAGTACATACCAAATATAGTTTACGGGCTTAGACACTAATCCAACAGTCTCCCACTTGGATAAGTCTAGTAACTATAATGTAAGTACAATCCGATTAGCAATCGTAGCTCTCAAAGACGTTATCGAACTCTGATCTTATCAGCAACTTGTCCTTTAGATAAGGGATCATATATTCCTCCATTCTAGATATCGTATGAACTGAGACATGGATTTTAATCATACTCTCTGTTCATGTGTTGTCTCCCGATTTTAGATTTATGACGACTAGCTACAATTGAACGCATCAACTTAGTCCCGACTTAGCCAAGCGCTTAGGGTGTCATCACTAAATCGTCGAGGGGCCCACATATATTTCTTTTATCCCACTTTGTGTAAAAGGAACGGATAAACTTCGACTCAATGCTCGCTTGTACTCACTCACTGAATCACACACAACAATATATTTTATAACACCAAGTTACTAGTGTGTTTACATATTATCAATGTGTAACCGACTCGTAAGATACAACTCACACATCTCGGTTTCAAGAATATAAGATATTATCGTCTCACCAATCACTCGTGATAAAATCCATGAAGCGATCAAGTGAGCGTGGGTTTAATCCAATAATCTAATCTTATAGCAGCACTCATGAACTCTATAGCAAACTTGTGCTATGACTAAACGCTTTAGTCAATCTACAGATGGATTCATGACAGTCTTCATTCATTCCTACTTCCAAAGAATGAGTGAATGTGGAGGGTTTGAATAATCTTATTATTCGGGAAGTCAAAACATGCAAAGTGAACCACAAGAATAATACTAATCCTATATGGCCCCAAACTTTTCAGTAAAAATAAAACACATTTTATTTAATCACCATATTGATTACTCATTATTTGTTGTTTCGGTAATCAACTTCTTACTTGAATTATAACAACAATTGTCCCATGCTCTTAGCATGCACACTTTGTTTACCGATGGTCCTTACTTTGTGAAATAGTATAACTGAATAACGTTTTCAATCACATTTATTTCACAATTTCCAATCCTTACCATAAGTGTAAGAATACCAAATTCTTGCCACCTATAGAATATGTTAGATTCTAACATTTTATGCAACGGTCCTTTTGTAATATCATAGCGCCAAAGTCACCAAGACTTTGCCAATGAAATCACAAAGTGCTCTATTGGAGATTGTTACAAGACAATTCCATAGTCATGAATTCTCACATTCAAAGTACATTCCTTTGAACATCCTTCTTGCATAGAAGTTTCTAATCTAGACAAAGATTCTTAACATCCAACTCCCAATAAGGAAACATTTCCATATTTGTCATATGACAACTCATTATAAATAGAGTCTTATCTATTCATAATAATGTTAATATGGTCCATTCATGACTATACTTTCAACTGTCCACAAGCGACCAATCCTTGGCAAATCTTAGAGTGTCCTTGACATTTGTTTAATTATTTTAGTGAACCCCGGTTCTATTCCCTTTTTCCCTCTAAACGCCCTAGGCATTTGGAAAATTTTAGAATGGTCGAATATTACAGCATATGCAATCGATCCTATACCCAAAGCGTGTGAGATATGATTCATAATGAATAACGTGATACTTTACCAGTTTCTTGCTATAATATTGCGATAATATTTTTATTTTCCGTGTTCTCAAAATTCAAACTATGAAGAGGGATGTCGTAATCATAATCGAACTTTGAGAATGAAAATAATAAATATATCCTTGACTAAATTCAATTAAAAATTCTCGATTTGAGCTTTTAGATTGGAAACGAAGTACAACATTCTCTCCCTTAATTATAGCAGAAACAACTTTTGAACCCATGCGACTTTGCAAAATGAAACTTTTGTTTTTCTATAACTAATATTGCCAACTTGCAATACTTAAATAATAATCATGCTCCCATTAACATGATGATGATTTATCCCAGCATAACATTTATGCTCCCACTAGCTTTGACACGTATTCAGAAAATAGTTTGACTTCTAAAAGACAATACTTATTGAATTCCAAAGTTCATATTTCCAATACGATGTGCTTCGATAAGCCTTTATCTAAGCTTCTCAAACTCATACACCTTTCTTCAGACAACACACATGTGTGTCTAAATTAATTCAGAACATATATTACTAAGTCCAAATGTTCAGACTAATTGCCAAATCTCACAATTTGAACTATGAATACGGATGCCATAATCATAATCGAATTTGAGAATGCAATTTACATAATTGCTATCCCCTTAAAATCTATCTTAATGAAAGCGTTTCCTCACAATCATTTTCATGAAGGATAGAAACCTTATTATACTTAGATTTTATGGTGCATGTGTTCCTATCCATGTGGATTTGTCATAATCATAATCATAAGATAATGTTTGTGACGAATTCAAACTCTTATGGACATAACTTGTTCATTCTTAATTTCTTGACATCAAGGGTCTCACCATTACTTCCAAGTTATTTAGCAGCTCACCTATGCCAGTCAATGTACTTTCATTGAACAAGGTGTTTGCCCTTATGCAGTCAATTTAGAACTCGTAGAACTCATATGCATAAGTAACTTTACTGGAATGGCATAGAAATAAAATTTTTTGAACACGATAGGTTATAAAGCTCAAGTCGTGTGCTAGTGTTTAATAGGTTTACTTCTTGATTTGTTCATGAAACTTTCCAAGATCTTTAGACTCCCACTGACCTCTTGACATATTAAATTCTCTTGTTAAGAAAACATTTCTTGACAAACAAATATCCAAGAGTTAGTGTATATCTATACCAAGACAAAACCTACACGTAATTTGGTACTAGTTGGTCTGTGTCTTATTCAAGACATCACAACTTACCAAAATGTGAAAGTGTAAGAACATTCTTACTTAAGATTATGTCACTCAAGTCACAATCTTGGAGTATGACTCTAACACTTAATTTTGGAACGAAGTACGATACATCTTATTGACTTAACCATTTCAACAATTCTTCATTCCCCTTCTTAGCCAAACCAGTGCACTAAGCTATCCTTAGAGGATGAATTGTAATATGGTTCTTACGATTACCAAGACGATCACAAAACATGATACAAAAGTACTCTCCCTTCTTCTTAGATTGGAGAAACTTTTTTATCTTTCTACCTTCATGGATTCTACTTATTCGTTCTGCCATTCATTGAAACTTTTCAATGATTTAGAATTACACTTAATCTTGTAAGTATAACCATATTTACTAGACATTTAGTAAATAATGACGAATAATGTTATTATTATTTATGGTGGACTTGACTAGTACACAGCTTTGTATACTAGTTCCTTTAGTCCTTCACTTGACTCACATACTTATGTGAACAAGGAAATAGTCTTAGTTACTTAAGTACCAAGATTTCCATACATCATACAATACAAGTTATATGATTCCAAGTTTCTGTCCAATTGAAATTTGGGCGATGGGAATCTTTCCTTACTTAGAAAATTATGACACTACCAAAAATAACATAACTAAGAATCACATCCATTGCTAATAATAGAAATACACAAACATCAATTTTTTCATACATGTCATTGCAAGGATAAATAAATAAAACAAAATCAAAATTTATTTTATTACGAAAAAAAATTGTCCTTAAAACACAACTCAATTGAAAAACTATGTTATTACATTTCTTAGCAAACTATCCTAACTCTAAAGGAGCAGCTCAAAAATCTGACATTTGAATCCATGCGATCGAAATCCATTTCTTTGCGATCAGACTCAGCTCGCTTCTTCCTTTAAGCTTCCTTTCTTTTCTTCGATTCTACAAAACATCAAAAATATAATCTTATCACATAATGTATCAAGAATCAAAAATAGGAACTTATAGAGTTAGTTAATGGATTTTACCTGAAGTAGAGCCAAACGTCTTGACTCTCCCATCTCTTAGATCTCTCAGGTAGATAGGGCAGCTTTGTCTCCAATGCCCATTCTCTTGTCAATAAAAGCAAATTTACTCTTTTGGAACAGCACACGGAACTACTTCAAATTTTGCCTTTCTCTTATGATCAAACTTTTCGAGCATGGCATGCCTTTCATTGCCATTGCCTATGTCCATAGAGGTTTAGAAGGCAGATCCACCAATCAACTTTGTTTCTCCAGTACACCAAATCATTGTTGATTCAGTAGCAACAAGAAAATATGTGAGATCGATGAGGGTCATGTTGTGGTATATCATATAGTACTCTCTTACGAACTCACTATATGAGTCAGGAAGCGGCTGAAGAACCCTGTTAACAGCCAGCTTTCTCACTGACAATCACTCCCAACATTATTAATCTATTAATGTGTGACTTCATCTTTAAGATGTGTTCACACACTGACTTTCCTTCTTCATTTTTACTTGCCAAAAGGCCTTGAGTGAGCTTGAACTTTTCAAGCCTTTGAACTTGTGGGTTAGGGAGAACAATAGGAGGAAGTGGAGGAAGTAAAGTAAGATTTCGTGTTCCTCGATCGAATCATGGAATATCATCTTCATGTGGAAAGCTTGTTCCACTGGATTTGGGAAAACCATAGTTGTCATACTTTGACATCAACAAAACGGGAGAAAATTCAAGTTAGTTGATTGATTAAGTCCTTAATAAAACACCCAAATGATATATTAAGGCTAGGGCCCAACACAATACTCTACAACTTGGGAGAGGGATGTCGTAACCCAAATTGCAGAACATTTGAAGGTAAGTGAATGATGATTCACTAATTTTCCACCATGAAAAACAAAAAATAGACTAAGTTTTAAATGTATTGAAAACTTCTAGATTCATTGAAATTTTCAATGGCATGTTTAAATCTTGATTTTCCCGTCGATTTGTGACTGGGATGTCGAGGATCACAAAACAGGGTGTGAATAACCATGCAAACTTACATGGTGCCCCCAATGTTACAGTTATCTATTCGATGTGCTGGTTAACCTCGCACGCTCCACCGAACTATGACAGACATCGAGTCACCCTTTGCTACATTTTCTTAGAACATTTAGTGTTCCGGTTAACCACACATGCTCCACTAACATCTTAGCAAGGGTACAAAGTGTAATTTCATGTAATTGAATCAATTCACTTATGTCTAAAGTAACTAAGATTGGGAATTTTGTAAAAATATTTAGTTACTTTATAATTCATTATACTTATAATGAGGAGAGGGTTTGCCCTATCCTACACGTTTGGCTAACGACCCTCCACCAATCAAGGAAGCGGTAGGTGAGAGTGGACACCCATTAAATGACCATTTTATAGGTCGTAACCTTATACCCCCCATATAAATCGACTTCGTGAATGAGGCCTACTAACGGTAAGACTAGCAGTTATATATATATATATATATATATATATATATATATATATATATATATATATATATATATATATATATATATATATATATATTAGATTTTTAATGTTATATATAGTATAAGGGTGTATTTTACACTTTTAAAATACTAGGTGGTCTAATTTAACAAATTACACTTTTAATTTAATTTAATGTAAATCATTTCATTATGGATTTATTAGCTCTCTTTTAATTATACACTTAATTAATTTAATAAAACCATAAGGGTACAATTTGAAATTTTTCAAAAATTATGGTTTTAGAATTTAACATTTTAAAATTAACCTTTTAATTAAAATTTAAATTTCAAAACTTGAGGGCAAGTTTTGAAACATTTCAAAATAATCTAGATCAAAATACAAATAAGGCAATTAAACAATTAATTGATGATTATCTAGTTTTTGACCTAATCCAATTTCATGCAAGATAATTGACCAAATAATTCAAATAATTTAACATTTATCAAACAATGTAACAATTATCTAATTAGATGATCAAAATCTTTTATTTTGACAAAGATAATCATAAGGAATCAATAAAATTCATATTTTATTAATTTGAAACAATTATGGCAATTATCCTAAGTCAAAATAGGGAAAAAAAAATCCAAAAATTTGTCTGTCTGACAGCCAAATCTAACTCATCGAGTCACCATATGGACTCGCCGAGTTCACCCTATTCGACGAGTCCACATTGGGACTCGACGAGTTTGTCAGGCAGATGGCCAAAAACTCGACTTTGCAATCAAGAATGAAACACTAAGCATCAATACAATAGAAACCAATCATGGCTCTGATACCACTGATGGGTTTTATATAAAACAACATCCTATGTGTTCATGCAAACCCTAAAGCTTGGATCTAGGTTTCTTTATTGTACATGCAATTCATCCAAGACACAAGAACCCTAATCTAGCATATGCATTTCGACATTATCACATAAGAGCATATCTAGATGATTACCTCTTGTAGAATGGCTTGAATCTCTTCAATCTTCTTTCTTTGGAGCTTAGAGTCACAAATATCACTCCTTTAGTGGCTTACAAACACCGCAAGCAAGATAATGACTTATGAGAAGGAGGAGGAGCACCAAAAACGACCTAGGGATCTTCCAAGAGAGTTCACCACGTTTTTGGGGACATAGGGATCTTTATATAGTGAGGTTATTATTCAGGTTTTCAACTAGGAAACCCTAATTTGACTGCTTAGGCCCTAAGCAGCCCATGGACTCCCTTTAGAACACCCTTTGGACGAATTCCTTATGGGCTTCCCATAGAATTCGTCCAACCTATGTTCCAAGGTGATCCATAGCCTAATTGCAATTATCTTATAATTACAATTCCAGTGCCCTAAGTTTAATTAATGTCTTTTAGTCACAAAACTAACTATCAATTAATTCTTGACTAATAAAAATTAAACAATATGATTTCTCCTTTAATATATTATTCATATAATATATTAATAAATCATAATTAGTTCTCTTTCTCCATAAATCATCAGATCAAGTTGCTTTGGTGAAGGCAACCCAGAAGGACTATGCACAACCGGGTCAAGTACATACCAAATATAGTATATGGGCTTAGACACTAATCCAACAATATTACAATTCGGTAATAAGTATAGAAACTTGGGGTGGGTTTGTATTCTAGTAGAAGTACTTCTTATCTTTTCTTTTAATTTAGTTATTTACTATTGTTTGTTTAGGTTAAATCAAGTTTAGTTGTTTTGAACAAAAACCTTCTTTTACTTTACTGTTATTAGTTTAATTCACATTTGAATTATTTGTTCAAAACCATCTTGTTCCCTGAGTTCGACACCCTTTCTTAAAAAAACTAGTACACATAAATAAATAAAAACTAGTTAAGATGTGATAGGACTTTATAAATAAAAAAAATAGTACACATAAACTAACACACCAATTGACATCCAACGTTTTTAATATATAAACGTTTCTTAATAATTTTTTACACTGATTTATCTTTAAAGAAAATGTTTTGGAACATATTCCGCACTATTATATTTTACAAAAGCATACTCTGTTTCAAAGAATCATAGAGAAAAAGTTTTATTTGGTTGTGAAAATTAGGGATGTTACACAGGTGTCTCGCAAAGGATTGTATGGTTTTCTTGGCTCATGCGATGTAACACCTTAAATTTCATGAAAAAATTCATTTTTAATTCTCAAAATATTACTCATAAATTCAAGTCATCACATAAAGTGTAAGTTATTATCAAAACAATATAAGAGTATCCCAAAATCTTCAAAAATCTTCATAAGCCGACAAATGTGTACAATCATGCCTCCGCCTTCCCAAAATCTACAAAAGTACCTGAAACACATTTAAACCAACACTGTAATCACAAAGCTTAGTGAGTTCCCCAAAATACTAAATACATAAATAATTAGCCTCTCATGGCTATATCTCAATAAGGACCCTCTGGTTGGAAATCTTGTCCTCCTAAGGGTATCCGCGTGAAAAGGGGTGATCCGATTCAGGAAGAGGGGCAAGCTAGGGCCCCGATACATCGGTCCTTTCAGGGTGACTGCCAGAGTGGGTAAGGTAGCGTACCGTTTGGAGCTACCTGCGGAGGTAAGCCAGATTCATAACACCTTCCACGTGTCTCAGCTGAGGAAGTGTGTAGCCGATGAGACAACAATGGTGCCATTAGAGGACATTCAGCTGCATGCGAGCCTGAATTACATTGAAAGACCGATTGCGATCATGGATCGAAAGGTGAAGGTTCTAGGGAACAAAGAGGTGCCCCTGGTTCAGGTCCAGTGGAAACATCGGAGAGGGTCCGAGTTGACTTGGGAGCCGGAGTCCGAGATGCGAGGGCAATATCCAGAGTTATTTCCAAATCATGACTTCGAGAGCGAAGTCTGATTCTAGTGGGGGAGAATTGTAACATCCGGACTTCCAGGTATATTGTTTATTTATTTAATTATTTTGAGGACTATTGAGCTACTCGACGAGTCGGTGCTTCAACTCGTCGAGTAGAGTTGCGATGTGCCATGTGGGATTAATGACCTACTCGAGTCCAGAGCCGACTTGCCGAGTAGACGATGTAATAAGAAACCCTAAATCCTCGGGTCTGGGGCCTACTTAAGGGCACTCATAGCCTCATTTGCGGCTATACTTCCCTGAGAGTAAACCCTAATCGGCATGTGAGCTTGGAGAGAGAGTTTTGAGCTAAACATGAGTGTTTGGTGCATCTTTTGAAGAAAAGAGAAGGATTCCAAGCCAAAGGACAAGAAGAAGTTGTTAGATCCATGGCTATTTCACCTCAAAGCTTTTGGGAAATGTATAAATCTTTCACCTTTCTCATTTTGTTGAGTAAATCTCATTATTTTGGGAGTTTAGGGCTTTTTCTATCTAAATGAGGACCTAGAGTGTTTTAAGTTCATATAGAGGTTTGGACTTCAGATCTGGACCATGTGAGGTACCTAGAGTCCAAAAGTCCCTGCTTTATTCAGCTATAATAATGATCTTGAGTGAAAAACCCTTTTTAAGGTATGTTTTGGCATTTCAAGCCCTTAGTGCCATGAATGGGTGTAAAGCCTGTGACTTTACGTGATAAACTAGCCTTAAGAGTGTAGATCTAGAGTTTGGAAAGATTTTCTACCTTGAAACCGTTTGAATGAGAAAATAGTCTGAATGGACTCGCCGAGTCGAGGAGCCGACTCGACGAGTCGGTTAGGGTTTATCCCAATGAGCTGGCTATGTTGTAACTCGGCAAGTTAGAGGTTAAATCGATGAGTTGGACCTTCACAAAGACTTTTGAGGAACGACTGGACTCGACGAGTCACAAGAGTGCACTCGGCGAGTCAGGTCAAACTGGGACTGTTGACTCGAGATTAACTTATGTTGACTTTAGGGTTTGGTCAACATAAGTTTTCGAGACCATGGAGGGGTAAAATTATCTTTTACCCATTCCAAGAGTTAGAGAAAATGAGAGAGAAACCTTTAGTGTAATTGAGTATGAGTGGAGTATTGATTAGAGATACTTATCTAATATGTTAGGCGGAAGCTAGTTCAAGATTCCTGAGTACGAGACTTTTACTTGCTGGCTTATGAGGTAAGTCTTCTCACTATACTTACCAAGAGTGGTATATTTGCGTGATTGAGCTGTCTTATGTGCTTATTTGTGTATTGTGATATTCTGCATTATGTCTTTGTGATTATGTTGAATATTGTTTTTATGAGTTTACTAAGTTGGTACCGGAGGGTCCCACTAAGACACACTGACCGGAGGGTCTTATTGAGTTATGGCCTAGAGTGGTTAATGAGCTGTGTGTGGTATTTTGGGGAACTCACTAAGCTTTGTGCTTACCGTGTTATGCGTTATGTGTTTCAGGTACTTCACAGGACCACGTGAAGGCGCCGACTTGATTGTACACACATCAGATATTGAGTTATGATTGAGAGGATCCTGGAGTTTTATATACAATTTTTGGACATGAGTTTTGATGGTTTGACATTATGACTCTTTGTGGGTTTATTATTGGAATAAATATGTTTTGAAATTGAAAATTTTGGTTGAAAATTTACGTTGTTACAAGATCATACGCATGGCGTACTCACCATCCAAAATCGGAACCCCATACGAGTACGTGCATCATACTCAAAGGTACATCGGACGTACTCGGTTAAAAGGCACTTTTCCATTAAGTGCTTCATCTCTTAATTCCTTTCATCCAACACTCACATCTAGTCCCACAACATCATTCTAAGTCATAAAGTTTCCACCTTTATGACTTTCCAGGTCTAGAAAAGGTCCAAAAGCTAAACCTTAACTTGTTACTCCATTAAGACATCATGACACTTTCATGGAAGGTATAGAAGGATCAAGATCACATTTTTATGGATCCTAAAAGCTCCATAATGGATAAAGTTTCCAACTTTATCCATTATAATGGTCCAAACCACCAAGATTTAGCATCTAAGCATCAAATGGGACCAAAAGTGCCTCTTTTTGAACTTAATCCATTAAGTCTAAGTCTTCAACCTTTAGATCTAAATTACAATGATGTTTAAATGGATAAAGTTTCCAACTTTATCTATAATAGGGTCACAAACTCTCTAGATCTAAACTTTATGCACTAAAATGACCAAAATCTCATAACACCCAAAAGTAGCTAGATCTAACAAATGCATCATCAAGATTCAAACTTTATACCTTTAGAAGATAGATCGGGGTGAACAAAGTCTAGATCTACAAGCTCCAAAGCAATCAAGACTTCTCCAAGAAGTTCCTTCTTCTCCAAGGTGCACCATGCATACTCTAAAGCACTCAAACCACCTTTTTTTTAGCTCACAAGGCTCAACTAGGGTTAAGGTTTCATGGAAGGGGTGTTGGAGGGGTGGAGGCTGAGAATGGAATGGGTTTAGGGGAGTTAAGGAGATTAAATAGGGCTCAACCCACGAAAATAGGGTTTGGGAAATGATTGCGTACGCCCAAAATACTCCTGGTACGCCCATCATACTCATGATTCTCTTAGTACGCCCAACGTACACCTTTTTGTACGCCCAACGTACTCAGCTTGGCCAAGAACCACCCAAACATCAAACCGTCATAACTTCTTCGTTCTAACTCTGATTGTGACGTTCTTTATATCCACAGAAAGGTAACGAGAATCCCTACACTTCTATCAAATTTATTTTTCCTGAAACCCACTCGAATTCATATTCAAAATTCATGAAAGGCCCAAACCAACGACTTTACCGATACCCTTGGGCTACACATAGCAACTAAGTATCACCTGATAACTACACATAGCAACTAAGTATCACCTGATGATACTAGAATATTCCCGTCTTGCACCTACTTCCATAGCTTGCAAAAGTCAGATACCATAATAAGCCATCGGACTCTACCATAGCTCTAAGCTATCTTCCTCCTGCCAACACTGACTACAACCCGGGTACGCACATTATTGGAACTCATCTAATTCTCCTCCTGAATCAAATCCCCTTTCTGTGCTAAGATAACACATCATTCAGTGTCCAAACAACTCTCATTGACAACCAGCTAAATCACATAAACACTCATACCTGGCCTAATCAGCCTCGGGTTGGAATTCTAGGTACGTCTACGACGGGTCCATCCATCCCTCGGATGGAACACCGCCACTTACATAACCCATGACTACAACCATACTTGGAACCCAAGGCTCTATCCTTGCATCACTTCCGGACTCCTCTGATTTGACATCAACGATAATCATTCCACAACCTCAATGGACATCCAACCCGAATGTGCTTCCATACAATTGGTACAATCTCAGTGCTCACTATCCATAACTGAAATACTTTTGATCATCCATTCGCACTATTGTTTTCACTTCTGTTATCAAACACTTCTTCCCTGATCTACTTACATTTCATTTCCATCATTCAAGGAAGTCTACTCGAAGACCTTTACCACATCATCAAGTGCCACGGTACTAAAACTCCACTCTACACTACCCATTGTAGAGCAACTGCTACTCCATAGCTCCTATCTACTCCGAATCTGATCATATAACTAACAAATCCCATACACAACCTTTAGCTAACTCCATTTTCATGATCAATACTTGAGGCTGGACCTACTGATTTCTATTGCATGGCAACATACTCACTCATTCTCCGCATACATCTCTACTAACACATACAGAATCTTCAGCATGACTGGACTGCCTTACCAGGCCTTCATCCTATCTGGACCACTCTCAGAACCTTCAACATGTATGGACCGCCCTTCTGGGCCTTCAGCCTGTCTGGACTGTTCTTCGAGCCTTCGACCTAACTGGTATGCCCGTCGGCCTTCAGTCTCTCCGGGCAGTTCAAAACTATTTTACATCACCCTAAACCATTCTTCCTTGGAATCTCTCCCATGCATTCTGTTCTAGCCCTCCAGGGGCTCCGAACTCCAGATCCATCCCATGAATTTTTAACCTCGGCCTAATCCCAGGCCTCACGTTAATCAACTACCTTGTCTGAACCCATGGTATACTCTCTTCCCCACGTGTTTATCACCTGCTCTAACCAGTTCACACTCTAAGCTAAAGACACTGCTGAATCCAAACAGCTAACCATCCATGGATGCTTGCTGATTCAACTGAGCATTTTCCAATTCTCCCCACTTAATGCACCAACTACTAACTACTGATGGTGAAACAAGCATGGCTCGATCGACCCCACTCGATATAGTCCCCCTTCTCCATGAACTGATTCCCTCTGGAGTGAGCAACCTCTACAGAACAACTCTCCCGACATCGCATATCCCGAACTCCAAGGAAGTTTGAATCTCAACTGAACACTTCTCACCTTGCGGTTTATATTCCTAGCAAAGAGATCATATGTCTTATCTTCCGATCATTAATCCTCCTGGACGCTAACCGACTGCCACTCCAAACTACTAAGATCCTCAATCCTATTACGAATCATGCGAAAAAGACGAACATGGTTACAATACCACACAAATAACAAGATAACAAGAAAAAAGATGGAAACATACCCGCAACTGCATCTGCATCTGTCCTGACCTCCTCTGCTATAAGCTGGAAAGCGCGTCCCTGAGCCCTTGGAGGCTCCGCTCCACCCTGACCTCCGCCTGCAATCCTAAAATTAGCCGGTGTTGGAGCATGCACCGGTCTTGCAACAAGTTGTGGACAGTTGACCCTCAAGTGTCCAACCTCGTGGCAATGATAAAAAATCCTTATATCCTGAACCGGGGCCGACTGACAGGAAATCCCTCGCATAATGCCCCTCTCTCCCTCACTTGCGACACGCACCACCGGACCTACAAACTTCGGCATGAACCTGCCTACACTTCTCACAAGTGTGGCTGATCTAACCTCCAATCCTAGAGTCAACGGTTTTGGACTGTTTCGACGTCGGCTGTGACTACACTAGGGCCTGCCTCTGCTCTTGCAACTGCAACTCAATCTCCAACTCACGCCGCCTAGCGGCCTCCTGCAACTCCAGCAAGGTATTGCATCTCTGTGTGGACACAAACTGCCGGATATCCCTCTTGAGCATACTTAGATATCAGGACATCTGAGCCTGCTCCGAAGCAAACTCAGGGCAAAACATCGCCCTCTCCGTGAACATCCTGGTGATCTCCGTCACCGACTCTGAATCCTTCTTTAGCTCCAAGAAATCCTGAGCCAATCTCTCTTTCTCAACCCGCAGAACATAACGAGTATTGAACAGTTCCCGAAACTGGTCCCAAGTGACCGCAGCCCGCTGTGCATCCGAATAAGATCCCGTAGTCAACCTCCACCAATCCTTCGCTCCGAGCCTCAAAAGGTTCAGAGCACACCTCACCCTCTGATCCGCAAGGCATGAACAGGTGAAGAAACAACCATCCACGTCTGACAACCATCTCATAGCAATGATGGATCCTAAACTCCATCAAAGGTAGGGGCTTTGTATTATCGAAGTCCCGATACTGAAATCCTCGACTGGCTCCTCCCACTATAGCTACCATGGCAGCCGTCTTCGCAAGAGCTGCATAGCGCTCATCAAAGTACTCATGGAGGTCTTGATCGACCTAAACATCTTTGGCAACTGAGCCCAAAACATAGCAGCAACCTCATCATGCAGGATCTCATGAATCCTAGCATCCAACTCATCTGTACTCATCTAACCAATGACCTGAGGTGGCGCTGATCCACTCTGACCACCCTCTCCTAATCTCGATCCCGAACCGGATCCTTCCCCGAAGCGTCTCGTAACCACCATATTGCAACATACCAACAAGAACCTTAGATACAACACATACCCGCCTAAGAACTAATTATAACCGACACCCTAGGGAATTGTAACTTCCTTGATACGCATATAGGTCCTGTGCTTTCAGTAGTACGGGCCCATACTACATTCCACACCTACCCATATTTGTCTCAAGTATCACCACAACACCCTAACCATATATGCACACACCGCAAGCACTCAATCCTCACTCCTAGATGAATGTTGAATATCTCATATAAGGGAAACCCTAGGCTAGCAGGCATCATGTAATTAGGTAATTCTATCATGCAATCCCTGAAGATCCCTAGCCTAGTACTAGCATGTTGTTCTAACGCATCACATAATCAAATAACTTGTATGGTATTTTGGGGTCAACTAATTGGCTCTGGCTGATCGTACACTCTGCCTCCTCCTTTTCTTACTTGAAAACCATTTTAGAAATTACTTTGAAAACTTCCCTTGATTTGAGACAGGATTCACACGAATGTTCCTCCAATTCACTCAAACCAAGGCTCTAATACCAACTTGTAACATCCATAAAATTTCCAATAAATTTAAACTTTTCAAAAACAACCCAAATCCATGAATTATTACAAAAAGGTTTTCAGTTTGTTTAATTATCAGAGTATCCTAGAAACATCATTGTAAAAATGAGGAGCGGTACGATCACACCTTCGCCCTGCCACGATCTCCTAAAGTACCTGAAACAAAACACTAAAGCTGTAAGCCCGAAAGCTTAGTGAGTTACCCCCAAAATACCAACCACATATAACCATACTCATATCATATCTCAATATAGAACAGCCATGCATATCGAGTCTATAGTGTGACTGGTCCGCCGACACCAGGCCTTCAATCCACCTGGTCCACCCTCTGAGTCTACAGTATGACTGGTCCGCCCGCACCGGGCCTTCAGTCCACCTGGTCAACTCCCTGAGTCTACAATATGACTGGTCCGCCCACACCGGGGCTTCAGTCGGTCTGGTCCACTCTCCGAGACTTGGCACGTCTGGACCGCCCTCTTAGGGCCTTCAGCCTATTCGGACCGCTTGTTGGGCCTACGGTTTATCCGGTCCACCCTAGGTATGTTGGCCTACAGCACAAAGCAGGACCCGCCTTAACCCAACCCCATTCAAACAACCATGTTCACATAAAACAGTTAATCACATAAAAATCCTCAGCCTGACAGACGGTTCAATCAGATCATATAGCATAACAACATCCTAACCAGGATACCGACCTAACCGGTCACTAACATAACATTACCCTATATACTAGGATACTGACCTTAACGAGGTCACTAACATAACATTAACCTATATACCAATATACCGACCTTAACTAGGTCACTAACATAATACCATCCTAATACCAGGATGCAGATCTAGCAACTCAATAACATATAAAACAAATACCTGGATTTCCATCTGATAAAGGGCCGACCTTGGTGCCTTAGACCCTATTGATATAGTAAGGATAACTCACCTTGCACTTGCCAAGCTGGAGAGATAGAATCAAAACTCCTGATCACCACCACGAACACCACCACCTGATACTCTAAGGAAACCATAACCAGTAGAACCAAAATTACCAACATACCCTCAAAAATCAACTAGTCAACTCTTGGTCAAAGTCAACCTTCCTGGTTGACCCTACTCGCCGAGTTCACTTAACTATGAACCCACCATAAACAACTCGACTCGCTGAGTCATCTCCTAGACTCACCGAGTCACTACGCGACTCAGTGCCTGAAATCCCAGACCAACTCGCCGAGTTCACTTGGAACTTAATCGAACCAAACCCTGACCCTACTCATCGAGTCATCTCCCAGACTCGCCGAGTTCATACGGGTATTCCCATAATCGAAAGATACAAAGCTACTCCTTTGCTCCAAACAGTATATCTGGGTCCCTAAAGTGCATTAGCAATAGAAAGTTGCTACCTTTATTTGCTTTCATGTCCCAAAATTCAAAAACCAAGCTATAAAGGAATTAACTCATGAGGGATGGCTTTTGCATAGCAACTCAAAGAACTTTCTGCATATTGGATCCAAATAGAACTCATATCTTGAGTTTCAACTCCAGATCTAACTGATGCACCAAAATCTCATCATATTATCCTCAAACAAACCCTAAAACACCATTAAAGATGGATCTATAAAGGAGAAGGCCAAGATAACGATTCATTACCTCCAAAATGACCTCCCACTAAAGAATAATCTGAATCTCCACAAATCTTCTTGATCCAAGCTTCTTGATCTTCAAGATCTCTTCACAAAATCACTTATCTAGGCTCCAAATTGCTTCCAAGGGCTCTCACTCATGATTTAGGGTTTCTGGATCTCAAAAGGGACGTAAGAGGCTGAGGGGTGGACAATAGATCCTTTAAATCGGGTGCAAACTCTAAGATTAGGGTTTTTCTCTTCCCAACACCAACTCATCGAGTCCGGTTGCCGACTCGACGAGTTGGTCACTTAACTCGCGACCAAATCACGCTCCAACTCGACGAGTAACCGCACCTACTGGTCGAGTAGCTCCCTCAATGTACACTTTACACCCCTGAACTCTTGCTTCTGAACTTGGGATGTTACATGTATATTCTTTAGTATTATACTTATGGTTTACATAGCATTTGCTGACACTTGTTTCTTTGTTTGTTGATTATGTCTTGTCTTGATACATGTAGCATAATTGTTGGCTTTGTGAGGATGGAGACTTTTGGGTAGTTGCTTTCTAATTGATACTTTAGAGATGATACAATTTTGGACATGTCGTTGAGTTTTCATTTACATATGACCTTTGATTTTGGTGATGGTTTTGAAATCTTTTATCTTGATGGAGGTTGTTTTGGTAATAAATCAACATTGGTGATGTTTTATAATGTATGTTAAAAAAAACTTCCGCTAATTTTCTAAAAACTATATAAAAAAAAGAACTAATGAGGTGAAAATTCACGGTGTTATACATAATTACATTTTTGTAATTCCTAACAACACACTTATGTTTATCAACATTTTTTACAAAAAATTTGAAGTGAATTTTTTGTGCTCATCCAGTATGCCTCACAATAAAGGAACATTGAAAATTTCTAGATCACTAGCGCATACAACAACTAGTCTAACAATATTACATTTCCTGAACCTAATATGAGAATCATTACTTATGGCATAATTCGTTAAACATAGTTTATGCTGGTGTGGTGATTCATACATCTCTTTGCAAAGTGGTCTCATTTTGTTCCATTTAACCTTAAGATAGTGTGTGTTGTACTTGCATTGAACCACATCATCTTGCTCGCTTTCAGTTGACATTTCTTTAGTACCAGCTACTACATCAAACTTGGTTGCTTCCGAATTCAAATAAAAAACCTCTTCAACATTGTCAAACTCAGGGATTGTAAAGTCATCAAGTACTTCATGACATAGTATGTTCAAGAACTCATTTTTGCATCTCCTTATTTGTTTCTTAGTGAAGTCCTCATATATTTCCACATTAGTGTTAAAATCCCATACTTCCTCAATTTTCACCGTACATACGATCAAAGTCATTGCTTTGCTATCGTCATCTTCAACGGTAAAAAAAACCTAGCTCGATGAGGAGAAAATGAGAGCCATCATTTGCCCTAAGTTTTCAGATTGCAAGCTAGTTAGTTAGATGGTTGTGTCTGAATGACTCAACCTCCAGGTAATTTATTTAAGTCATCTCGTCATGTTTACCAAGTGAAATTAAGTTATCTAGAAGTAATTTATTTAAGTCATCTCGTCATGTTTACCAAGTGAAATTAAGTTATCTAGAGAAAAATGGTTAAGGTAAATATATTAGGTGGAATTTTGTATTTTCCTATAAATAAAATTTAGTTTGAGATTTTTTTATAAATTAAATTAAAATATTAAGATTTTATTAACTATTTTCCTATAAATTATGATGTGTATATTGTCAAAATTAAAAACTCACATTATAAAAGCTCAAGAAAAAGACAAGCATAGTTACACTCGTTTAAACCTTTACATGAAATTGTGCATAATGTCCATTTTTTTTATAATAGCCACACATTTCATACTGAAGCATTTGTAACTTTACTGAGAAATTTTTTTAAAAAAGTTCTTGTAAATTTGTTAACCATATTGAAAAATTATTTTAAAAAAAATTCTCTTCGTTCTATGATATTAGGTTTTATACCGGCGCCACCACCAAATTTACTCCCTTGCCAAATTACTTTTTCGAAAATAACTTGTCATTTTGTGAAAGATATGTGCAAGTTTCATTGTGTTTCTTTCACATAAACTCAAATTATAAGACTACTTTTCTTTTTGGTTTTAGGCATGAAAAAAAATATATTCTAAATCATATGAGAACGCTAATAAGGGCAAAGGAGTTGCAAGCAATGTTATAAAAAGCCGATATATATATATATATATATATATATATATATATATATATATATATATATATATATATATATATATATATATATATATATATATATATATTTTACATTTACAAACATAAATTCTTAACATAATGAACTATAAACCATAGACATAACAACTCAGAAGTATCAGTTCTCAAGTTAAGAAGATCAACATCGGACTCATGTTTGGTGTGTGTCGTTATCATTCGAGTTGTGTATACTCCAGATACCTTGAACGATCGAGAAAATTGAGTTGTTAAATTTGCTTTAGAGATGAGTAGTTTTTAACGGACCAAGTGAAATCTAACTATCAAAGTTCAATAAACCGGTCCAAAAAATTTTTTTATCGAATTTATTACGGTTCAACACGATTTTTGGAAAAAAAAAACATATTGTTTGATCCAGTCTAGAAATTAACATAAAATCAATCTTAATTAAATCATTTTTCTCTCCGGTTTCCGGTCTAACCAATAAGTGATGTGTTTGATTTTTTTGATATCAAAATATATACAATTTTTATAACATGAAAATTATAAATTTTTACATTGTATAAAATTAATAAAAACCGTGCAGACCTAATCGCTATGCATAATGTGTTTTAAAACTTTTAAGGTGTGGTTGTTGGTTTTAAACACTTTCAAACCTCATATATAGTTTTATATGTAGTTTTGATTCGAAGCTGCACACTAAACAATGAAGAATCTTAATATAATCATCTTTTAGAGCATGAAATTTTCAAACTATAAATATTTGGTTTGCTTTTTTCTAAAAAATAAAGAGTTCACAAAAAAAATCACTATCATTCACACTTTATTTATCAATGTATATCATAGTATCTACAGTTTTTGTAGCATAAAATACCTACCTAACTTGGGAATCTGGGACGAGATTACACATACGAGTGATGCAAACCGGCTTTGCCATTTTGGCCCAACTATAAGACCCAAACTTCATCATTTGAGTTTCAATTTTGAGGATCCCCATATGGCCATATTTAGTATTTAGAGACTTTTACAATTTATTTGGACTATTTGTAAAATAAATAAATAAAATTAGAACATAATAAAAAATGTAAAGAACATAATTCCGAATTGTGATTTTTGGCCAAACTTGCTAAAAATAACATTATTTATAAATGAAGTATGTCTGAAAACATAAAGTTTGGCATTCACTATTTTTCGTGTGGTTGAAGTGATTCCACCAAATGCCAAGACAAATAAATGTGACATTCACTTTTTTTGTACATGTCTTACAAACTTTACACTCTTTAGTTCTTGCCACGCTGCTTATTTGGGTTCACTCTTTCTTAGCTGATGTGTACCTCAAAATTGGCATATAAACACACCCCTCTATTTATGTCGCTTTTACATATATTTTCTTCATAATGTCGCTTTTACATATGTTTGTTTCTTTATAAGTTTAACATTATAAAAGTGTTCACCACTACTCCATAAGAGTCCCCTTATTTCACGTTAAAATCCTGAGAATTTTGCATACACGTACACAATGTTGCAGCCACTCATTTCACACACCCCTTTAAACTCAAACCTTAAAGTTTGGCACAAACACATGATATAAAACACAATAGTAGTATTATCAAACTGAGATTCAAATTTAGGAAGTGAAAAAAAATGACGATTTTGCTGTTCCAAACGCTCTTATATCCACCACCTTCTTCCTTCTTTGTCACAATTATGTCAATATTAAGTTGTTTGTCGCTAGCAAATGGTGGATACATGGAAACAAAAGGCAAACACATGCAGTATTCCAAGTTCTTCAATGCCGCGGCTTTAAAGAAAGACAAGGTTCAGGAGACTATGTTGGGTAGTAGAGACGGGATGCTTTTGCTCTATACACCTGCGTTCCTTGTGGGTCTTGCCTCTTTTGCCATTTTTGGCAATCAAGATCTTCGATTCATAATGCTTATCTTGGTTCTCACCATCCATTTCTTGAAGAGGGTACTTGAGGTGCAATCTTTTTGTCTCTTTCTTTAACTTCAACCACATAAATCAATGATTTGAACCATTCAAATTCATGCTTTTTTCAATGCTTGTTTTGTGCATCTAATCTGTTTTTATACCAAGCTAAATGCTTGATGACCAAATTTTCTTTTTTTCAATTATGTCAAACACCAATTTATTAATGTTCATGAATAGCAGCGTACCATAATTTGATGTTATAGTGTATAATATGTCGATACAAAAATCATTTTCGAGTTTAAAATGGATCCATCATTTAATATAATACTTCAAATTGTTGAAATACATTATAAATTATCACTTTTATTTTAATAAGTTTTCCAAACATAAAATATTATTAGAAAATAAGTAATAATTAACTATATATATTATATATGATTGTTATGTTATAATAAAATCGTATAATAACCATAATCTGTTATTATATCATATAAATATTGAAGATATGCTCTTTAATATGATATTTAAATGTGTGATTAGGATGGAAAAAAAATGATGCTAAAATTTGTTATTTTCTTGTGTTCATTGTGTTAAAGTGAATTTATATTATGAAAAATAGTTCATCACAAATTTACAATGTTTTGATTTAATTTTTATCTTTTTTGTTTAAAGGTCCTATTTGTTCACAAATATAGTGGTTCCATGGCACTTGAAACTGCGATTACTATATGTTCAAGCTACACCATCTCCACCGGGACAATGATTTATGCTCAATACCTATCTCAAGAACATAACAAGCCTACAATAGACTTAAAATACGTTGGAATTGTGTTGTTCATAATTGGAATAGTTGGAAACTTTTATCATCATCACATTCTTTCGAATCTAAGAACAAAGGACAATAGAGAGTATAAAATCCCGAAAGGAGGATTATTTGATTTAGTTATATGCCCACACTATCTGTTTGAGATCATAGAGTTCATTGGAGTCTCTTGCATTGCTCAAACAACGTATGCTCTCGCTTTCACTCTCGGTACGATGTTTTACTTGACAGGAAGGAGTTATGCTACACTGGAATGGTACCTTTTGAAGTTTGGGGAGAAATTTGGGAGTGGTGTCAAGGCTTTAATTCCGTATGCCTTTTAAAAGTGGTTGTAGTTAGAATGTTCACATATTATTTAGTTATGAGCAAACATATGTTATAAACTTAATACACCTAAAATTTAGGTGCACTTCTACAAATATTTCTAACTTATTGAAATTTCGGATTTTGAGTTACGTTATTAAATCTATTGTACCAAAAATTATATTATACAACTTATAAAACTTATATCTTTCACCAAGGAGAATATAGGCTTAGGAACACAATTTTTCTTTTGAAGCTACTAAAAAGAATATAGGAGTTATGCACACAGTTGATTTTCAATCATCTAAAAAAAAGAATATGAAAGTAAACATAAGAAATTCCACAAATCAACCCAACTTAAAATTGTTACACTTTAAAGGGTCATAGATAATATTAACAAAGTGTTAGGACTAAAAACGAAATTTACCGAAAAGCATAGACATAAGCAAATGGTGGACTTATCTCATAACACGAGAATGGCGAAATCTATAGTTTCTCAGAAATCGCTTTACTCGAATCTTTTCGTTCGTCAAAACAGTTCAAGAGCTTTTGCTAATTCTCCCGCCATCATCGACAATAAGCCCTCAAGTGTTTTAAAACGTCGAGCCCGATTCAACAAATTCGTTAGAAATCAGTGCAGAATAGGGTTCAAAAGCGTTGATGATGCAAATATTCTGTTCCATGAAATGATTTAGATGCAACTCGTGCCTTCTTTATCGTACTTTACCCAGGTAGTGGCAGCCATTGCGAGAATGAAACATTACGAGGCTGCAATATCTGTGATTGAAAAAATGGAATTCCTGGAAATCCTTGACCCTAATGTTCATAACTTGAGTGTTTTGATCAACTGTTACTGTCATCTCAATCGTGTCGATTTGGGTTTCTCAGTCTTGGGTCGAGTATTGAAACTTGGTTATGAAGTCGATGTAGCCCTGTTTACTACTTTGATCAAGGGTCTGATTGGTTATAACCAGATGGGTTTGGCTGTGAAGTTGTTTAAAAACATGCTGGAACAAGGGATTCATCCCAACTCAATTAGTTGTGGAACAATAATCAATGGGTTATGTAAAATGGGGAACACTAATGTTGCAATTCAATTGGTCAAGAAAATGAAGAACATAAGAATGGAAGTCGGTGATGTTGTATATAACATGATCATTGATAGTCTTTGCAAGGATGGAATGGTCACCGAAGCTTTTAGACTCTTTGAGAAGTTGATGCATGGAACTTCAAAACCAAATGTGGGCATGTGCAACTCAATGATCTGTGTTTTATGTAATACAAACAAGTGGAAAGAGGGCATGGGGATATTCGAAAAGATACCAAATCCAGATGTTCAAACGTATACTATCTTGGTGGATTCACTTTGTAAAGAAGGGGACGTCGAAAAGGCTGCCAAAATGGTCGAGCTTATGATCTAGAAAACAGTGAAGCCAGATGTAATCACTTACAGCACTTTGGTTGACGGGTATTGCTTACAAGGTAGGTTACACGAAGCGGAGAAGGTAGTTGATTCAATGATTAACAACGAATGTAATCCAAATGTGCATACATATAACATTTTGATCAATGGCTATTGTAAGAAAAAGAGGACAAATGATGCACTAAAGGTGTTCGATAAAATGTGTCAAAGAGGCCTGATTGCTAATACCATCACATACACCACTTTGATCCATGGGTTTTGTCTTTCCCGACAGCCTTCTATCGCGCTGCACTTCCTGAAGAAAATGCAATCATGTGGCCAACACCCAGATATTGTCACATACTCAATCTTGTTAGGTGGTTTGTTTAAAGATAATTATCATAAGAAAGCAATGAATTTGTTTCGAGAGATGAAAGAGTTGAAATTGGATCTTGATGTTGTGGTTTATGGCATTCTGATCAACAGGTTGTGCAAAGCCAGGGAACTCGAATCTGCAAAAAATGTCTTTCATGGTCTTGAAAGCAATGGAATAAAACCAAACACCGTATATTCAATATCTTAATTGATGGACTTTTTAAGGATGGTCTTGAAGATGAAGCAATCATGTTGTTTCAGGAAATGGTAGAAAGTGGCTACTATTCCCCAGATGGATGCACATATAATGTATTCATTCAAGGTCTTATTTGCAATAATACTGGGAAGAGGGCAATCGAGTTTGTTGATGAAATGGTTGGTAAGGGATTCTCAGCTGATGCATCAATGACTGAGATTTTGTTGGGTGTGTCGAGTGATAGAAACTTAGATCAATCACCATTTGTTTTGAATAGTTTATCTACATCAAATACTAATAATATCACATTTCATAATTAACACCGAATAATGTGCTTCAAGAGTCTTAAACGTTTCACAGTGAATTGTAATTTAAGTGTTCTTATACCTTTATATTTCTCAATCAAAAATGTAATTGAAGTGTTCTTATACCTTTATATCTTCTGTTTGATTCTTTCTCTTAATATAATATGGATTTAAATATGATGATTTCTTTATATTTTCTTAATTTATCTTTTAGAATTATAGCTAGATTTGTTAATTACTTCAGACTGGTTATGAATATCATCAGCTAGAGAACGAACTGTTTCAACCTTCTTGATTTTCCTATTCAAAATCAATAAATGTGAAGTTAACTTCATACGATCAATATTTAAATTCTAGGGATAATGACTTGAAAGAGAACTAACTTCTACTTTTGTATATATTTGGTTATGAACTACATTTTGTGCTTGATTTACCCATGAACTTTCTGAAATTGTTTAAAATTTTCCATTATGATCGGTAATATAGGGGTCATAATGGTAATTTTTAAACAATCTCAAAAAAAATGCATGGTTAATTCAAGCAAGGAAAATAGTTTAATGACTAAACCTAGAAGTTAGTTATCCTTTCAAGTCATTATCCTAAATTCTAATATCACTTTCTTGGTGATTCCATATAGCTTAAATTCTAATTTGTTTTCAAAGAATTTGTATCATTATATTGATCCTATTGATGAATCATCTATGTTTTTACTCTTCAAGCTTTGATTAGTCATTATCTTTAGAATTAATTGTCTGCCTCTTGCTAATATTATCTTCTTACAAACTTGTTGTGCCTAATTTCTTACACATTGCTCATGGAAAATCACAGATGATCTTAGTCGTTTGATGAGGTAACTATGGCTTGCATTGCCGCTTCATTTTCTAGTTCAAGATGCAACATTTGAGCTTAGATAACGGTTTCCTAGTAGATTTGATTTGGTTTTAGGTAAATTAATTTGTTGAGTTTGACTTTGCTTGTAAATTAAATATGATCGGGAACTAGTATAGCTTAATTCTTTCTCTTTTTTTTGTATATGATTTAACGTTAAACTTTTTTGTATACAATTTACCATTTAATTATGTCTCGCTCATCTTCTCCGGTCAAAAGCATCACTCTTACAACCGTTCAGTTCCCACTGACACCACCCACCACAACAACAAGCACCACCTCCCATCATCACCATTCACCACCACAACTCATATCCACCATTCACCACCACCAATTAACTAATCTAAAATCAGCTTCAACCAACAGCAAAATCGATTCAAACATACATTCAAACCTAAGCATCGGATCAAACCTCAAAAAAATTCAGAATCAGATTCAAACAATAAAATTGCATCCTTTAAAGGATGTGATTACTGGTTGCAAATTATTCAAGCATAAAAAGGCGAGAGAGGGATGTGGAAGTAGGGTGGAGAGAGGGATGTGGAAGTAGGGTGGTTTTTAGAGTGAGGATTAGGGAAAGATGTGAGTGACGATAGAAGAGATATCAATGGTAATAAAGGATGTGATGGTGTTTTTAGGAGATGGGAGATGGAGACAGTGCTTTTGCAATGTTTTTAAAAAAAAAATAAACAAGTAAATGGTTTGTTCGGAGAAAATGATTGAATAATTGATAATTGATGGAAAATATGAAAATGACGAAATGTGTACAAAATTTAGTTTAATAGTAAATTATGCATTAAAATATTGTTTAATTGTATTTCTTGAACATCAAATTAATTTGAATTTAATAGTGTTTTTTGAACACGTAAACATAAACGTACAGTAGCTAATCAAAATGGTATTTCTTGAACAACAAATTAAATATAATGGTAATTCATGGACAAAAAATAGTATTTCTTGAACAACATCGACTAAATATTGTAAAATTGATATTTTATTAACCTACAAAGTCAATTTCCTTTAAATGAAAATGAAAAACTCATTTCCGAACATTTTTTTTTTCGGAGGTTTTTTAAAAGCTCTTAAAATCTCCACACCCGGCCCAATATTATTATTACCTGACGATCAAAAAAAAAAGTGGCAAATGTCAAACCCTCAAACTTATATATCAAAATTTAATGCAAAACTAATTTCTTCAAAATTAAATTTGTAACATTAAATGCCGAGAAAATGAAATTTGTAACATTAAATGCCGAGAAAATGAAATGGGATGTGAAGCGGGCCAAAGATAAACTAATTTATAAAATTGAATGCGTCAAGAGCGAAGAAGACACCAACAATAGTTGAATTCAACAAGAACAGCAGCCCTTGACCCCATGAATTATGATTATGATCCAAAATTAAAGACAATGTAACGGTTTTCGTAATGAGAGTGAAAGCTGATCTATGATATATCCTTTTATTATTGTTATTTTTAGTGAATAGCCCACGACTTTTTCTTCTAAATATAACTGGAATATTGAATTCATGTCTTCGGTTTTTAATTCAAGTTTGTCTCATTTTGCCTACAATTCATTTTCTGTCTCCTATATATACACATACTAACATACTTGAAAGTTGAAAAACACCACTTAACTATATCATCAAAGAGATCAAGAATTAAAATGGTGATCTCATTGTTCTCATTCCCATCACCACCTTCCCTGTTCGCCAATGCAATGTCTATTTTCAACTTGCTAGCTCTCATTGCTTCCGGTTACATGGAAATGATAGGCAAAAACAAGCAGTACGCCAAGTTTTGTGATAACGACACTGGTTCAAACAAGCCAAAAGCCATGGAGAAGCTTAAGCTGCCTAGTAGAATCGGGATGCTGGTGTTCTATACACCATCATTCCTCGTGGGTCTTGCCTCTTTTACCTTTTTTCCCCATCAAGATTCCCGATTCCTTATGGTCATATCTGTACTCACCATTCATTTCTTCAAGAGGATCCTTGAGGTACGTACGCATGCAAAGTTATTCTTCTTTAATTATAAACTTCAGTTCAAATGTTTTCATACTGCATGCTTGTTGTATAGGTCCTATTCGTTCACAAGTTTACCGGGTCTATGATGCTAAAGGATGCCATAACCATCGGTTTAAGCTACGGTGTGTCAACTGCTACAATGATTTACGCCCAATATTTATCTCAAGAATGTCCTGAGCCTGCTTTAGATCTCAAATACATCGGACTTGTCATGTTTTTTATTGGGATAACTGGAAACTTTTACCATCATTACATTCTTTCGAGTCTAAGAAAGAAAGGTGATAGAGAGTATAAAATCCCAAAAGGAGGATTGTTCGATGTGGTTATATGCCCACACTATATGTTTGAAATTGTCGAGTTCATAGGAGTCTGTTGCATTTGTCAGACGGGGTGTACGTTTTGTTTCACTCTAGGCACAATGTTCCTGTTGATGGGGCGAAGCTATGCGACACGAAAATGGTACGTTTCAAAGTTTGGTGGTAAGTTTGGGAAGGATGTCAAAGCTTTAATTCCATACTTATTTTAGATAGTTGTCGGGTTACTTTTAGGCGTCAAGGATATGTCCGTTGTTGCAAAGCATTGCTATGCTATTTGATATAATTTAAAGAGAAATTTTGAAGTGCTTTGTTTAATAATGCTAATAACCGAGGGTTGAAACCTAGCATAATGTCGTGGAAGTTATGTGTATGTACTATATAAACAAAAATAATTTACAGTAAGAATTGTGCTTTAATAACACGTTACGACTTTTGAAAAACATTAGAGACAAGAGAAAAAGGATACTGATTTATAAGAGTAAATACCTCAATAAAGAAGGTCAATTTATTTTAAATGTGTTTAGTTCATTGTGCTCAAAGGAACTTGGAGGGATTAGAATTTAAATTCCAGCAAAAATTGTGTTTGATTGACAAAATCAAGGACATTGGCTAAATTTCATTAAATCATTTGAATTGACGAACTTTTTAGGTTTTACTTTTTATGTTTTATTACAAAAACAAGAAAAAAAAACAAAAAAACAAAACAAAACAAAAACACTCATCTATAACCTCTTTGTTTTAATCATAAATTCATCATATATATATATATATATATATATATATATATATATATATATATATATATATATATATATATATATATATATATATATATATATATATATAACAAAAAAAACAAAAAACATTTTTTTTTCTTTTAAAGTATCCATAATGGTGAGTTTAATGAGGTGGAAAGTCTAGTTATCATTCAATAGATGAAACTCTATGTAGCACCTGGTTTCCGGTATGTGAATTTCATTTGAGCATTTCCCTAATTTAGCCTTGGACTCGGCGAGTCATAGGGTCCGACTCGCCGAGTAGGGACGAGACTCAGGACACATTTTAAGTAGGCGACTCGGCGAGTCCACATCCTGGACTCGGCGAGTCACCGCTGCTGGATGAAACCCTAAGTTTCAAGGGTTTGCACCCTATTTAAACCCTCATTCCGCCCCAACTCGTCCCCATTCACCCCCAGAACTTCCCCATCATCGTTTTCCCTTGTTTCCTTGAGAGATTGAGGTGTTCTTGGTGTGTTCTTGAAGGTTTTGAGGAGAAAGAGGAGTAGATCAAGGAGAGGAGAAGGAGATCAGCCATCTTTGTGTCATTTCAGCATCTTCCTTGAGGTATATCTCGTTTTCCCCTGTTTCTATGCTTAGGATGTCATTTGGGACACTCTTGAGCAATTCTCCAAGCTTGTTTGTGCTTAATGACTCGTAATAAGTGGATTAACCTTTAGATCTAGGCAAGATTGAGCTCCAGGAGCTCAGATCTGTGAGCTTTATGGCCCCATGTGGCTTGTTCATCCTAGATCTACCCTTTTGAGGCATTTTGCTCCCTAAAATCCACATTAGTGAATATCCACACGTAAAGTTGGAAACTTTACGTGTGATTTGTGTCCTAGAAGTCCAGATCTATGAATGGCATGGATTGAAATCGAGTAAATCTGTGTATTTAGTGGATGCATGGCGACGACTCGGCGAGTCTGGTCGCGAGTCACCGATTTGGTCCCTTCTTCATGTGTCGAGTTGAGCCATGAGTCACAGGGGGTGACTCGGTGAGTTGGGAGCTGAACTCACCCATGTTAGGACTCGGCGAGTCAATGCCCTGACTCGGCGAGTCCAAGGCAATCTTCATAGATCAAGAACAGACTCGACGAGTTGTTCATACAACTCGGCGAGTCTTAGCATAAAGTGTTCATCGGATGAAGATGAACTCGACGAGTTGTTCATACAACTCGGCGAGTAGGATGAAGGAGTTGAATGACAGTTAGAAGGTGAACTCGTCGAGTCAAAGCCCGACTCGACGAGTAGAACCAGGGACCCAGGACAATAGTTTGCTAGGGACTCGGCGAGTCGGGTCAACTGAAAATTGACTCTAGCTTTGGCTTAGAGCTAGACCGGGGGTAAAATGGTCATTTTACCTAAAGGACAGTTAGCAGTGTTTGATTGAGTATGTTGTGGGAATTGCAGCCGGAGGACTCCCGGAGCAGCAGCAGTCAGTTAGTTCCCGATCAGTTCAGCAGCTACGTTGAGGTGAGTTACCTTCCAGTAGCAGTGGGTCTAAGGCCACAATGCCGACCCACCAGTAGGAGATGTATGATAGATGATTGTCTTTGTGATATCATCTAAGTTTGCTACTACCCGATATGTTATATGCTAGCATGATATGTTGTATGTGATAAGTAGTAGAGTTTGGTTGTTAGGACCGAAGGGTAGTCAGACACCCCAGATACGTCTGACAGTATGTGATGATATGTTTGCATGCTGGCTTGTTATGTTATATGTGATCGTAGTAGTAGGGGGTGAAATAGTCCCCGAGGATCGGTTGTTAAGACCGATGGGTAGTCAGCACCCCAGAATGGCTTGACATGGGTAGTCAGCACCCCAGAATGGCTTGACACGGGTAAGACGGCACCCCAGAATGGCCGTATGGGTAGGTCGGCACCCCAGAATGGCCGTACCGGGTAGTCAGGCACCCCAGAATAGCCTGGCAGTACGTATGTTATGTGTTTGTGTGGTATGCGGTACGTTGGGGGAACTCACTAAGCTTTGTGCTTACGTTTACAGTTTTGTTTTCAGGTACCTCTGCATCGAAGGGGAAGGAGCCGGCGCGGTAGCGGCACATCATACACACACTCTTCGGTTTTCGCATTTATGAGATTTACTGGGATTGTACTCTGATATTTTGATGGGATGTATGGTTTGACTTTTTAGAACATGGTTGCGATGTGTTATGGTGTGAACAAACAATGTTTTTATTTATTAATGTTTTCTAAAAGTAATACCTTAAAAATGAAATTTTCGGACGTAAAAATTGGGTCGTTACAAGTTGGTATCAGAGCCCTGGTTTGAGGGATTCGGACACGCCTTCGGGAGTGTTTGGACTCAAATCGAGGGATTGAAAGATTTTTTTCAAAAGAAATTGTTCTTTAAAACCCGGAAAAGAGTCACAAGAAAGAGTAAAGTGTGTGACGTGCGCGACCGGCCGAGCTCAAGTAAGTATTCCCCATAGTACCCATACAAGTTTATGTTATGTCTATCAGCTTACGTAGAACTGCATGCTAGAATAGGCTAAGGATCTAGGAGTGATGCCTTATGTGCCTGCTTATTTGTTACAGCTTTATGAATATGGTATGCTAGAATTGAGTAGACAGCAGTAGGATAGCCTGTTTAGGTTATGCCTGATAGTATGAGCTTAGCATCCTATGTTAAGTGTCGTTTCTTGTTCTAAGAACAGTTTTGGCTTGAGTCTGTTTTTCCTTATCCGAATGCTGCTTGCTTCGTGCTTGGTGGGATTCTGAGTAATGGGAGTGAGCCACTAGGTAAACACGTCACACCACATGTAATCAGGGTTGAATAATCCCAAAGTGTTGGAACTGGCCCTATTGCGCAGCTCTTGTTTGAGTCCAACCGTTGTAGGGACGGATCTTTTACTTGAAGGACTATCTAATCCTCATCACATGTGATGGTGTTTAGGTGGTGGCTAACTGGCATTATGAGGAGACCTACAGCAGCTGAGGACCAGTTGTGTTGAACTTGAGTTTTCCCTAGGGCAAGCCTAGGATGAGAATAACAGAGAGTAGCAGTAGTAAAGGGGAGTTGGTGGAGTCGAGGAATTCCTCGGAGAAGGTACGGATAGATGCGGAAGGTAGTATGGGCCCGTACTACTGAAAGCAGAGGATCCGTACCCGAGCCGAGGAAGGCCAAGACGAGACCAAGGAACCTGTAAGTAGTTGAGATCCCTCAGAAAGTAGCAGTACCACTAATGATTATTATAATGTTTTGCAGAATGGTGGTACTTCGACCGAGACTGACAGATGGCGGGTCAGGAGAGGGGTCAGGTTCGGGATCTGGCACCGAGCCGATTGAGGAGAGGCTACGTGAATTCATCACGTCGGAGATCACTAGGGGCATCCTTGAGTCGACCCCCATCATCTTTGGGTCGATCAAGGAAGGGATCGTGGAGTTGATGGAGGATCGCCTACGGGCATTCAGGAGCGACTTGGCCTCTAGCCAGTCGGGATCTCGCACACTGTCCTTCAAGGACTTCAGGGGCAGTGGTGCGCCGGATTTCCATGGGGTGAAGGACCCCATTGTCGCCAGGCGGTGGATTACGGATATCGAGTCCGCCCAGTTGACCAGCTTCTGCCCCGAGGGGTCGAAGGTGAGGTACGCAGCAGGGTGTTTGCGGGACCGGGCCCGAGATTCGTGGGAGTCAGTGGGTGACTCGTTGGGAGCCTCGGCTATCGAGGCAATGACCTGGTCGGACTTTGTGACTAGGTTCAGGGCAGAGTTTGCGCCAGCGGTCGAGCTTCAGCAGCTGGCCAGGGAGTTTCTAGACATGAGGCAGACGACAGAGACCGTGGCGGAGATCACCGCCAAGTTTCGGGAGAGGGCTTTATTGGTGCCCCAGTATGCAGGTGACGAGGATATGAGGAGGACTCGTTACCATGATATGCTACGAGCTGACATTCGAGAGCATGTTAGCTTTTCGGCTTGCCCTACCCTGGACTCCATGATTGCCAGGGCTAGGGAGAGAGAGATAGATTTGGAGCACATCCGGAAGCGGAAACTTAAGGATGGTCAGGCATCAGGGGCTTCGGGGAAGAAGCCCAAGGGATCAGATGGGAGGCCAAAAGGCCAGTCGGGACCGAGCCGCTGCAGGAGGTGCGGCAGGCCGCACGAGGGGGCGTACAGGATGGGATCGTTAGGCTGCTACAAGTGCGGCAAGTTTGGGCATATCAGCAGGGATTGCACTGCTCCTGCGATAGTTATTCAGACATCAGAGTTGCTGTGTTTCCACTGCAACCAGAGGGGCCACAAGAAGGCCAATTGCCCCATGTTGACAGTTTCAGCGCCAGTGAAGGCGCCAGCTCCAGCGACCCTGCGGATCACGAATGGCCGTCAGGGCAAGGCAGAGGCTCCAGTGGTGAGGAGTCGGGCATTTCAGTTGACTGCCGAGGAGGCACGCGCCGCGCCCGATGTGGTGACGGGTATGATTCCTTCCTTCTATCTTTTATTTTACGTTGTTATGATATTGATATGTACTCCGTGTGTATACATGTGTATTAGGATCGTTCCATGTGAACGGCATCCCGGTTCAGGTATTGTTCGACTCGGGTGCATCCCGATCGTTCGTTTCTCTTGCTCTTAGCAAGAGATTTCATGAGACTTCAGGCGAGCTAGATTGCCCGTTAGAGGTAGAGATTGCTGACGATCGATCGGTGCGAGCATCGATGGTGTTTCGAGATTGTGTTCTGCGACTGTTTGAGGAGCGTTACCTGGTAGACTTGGTTCCCATTCCATTGCGTGGGAACAAGGTGATTATTGGTATGGATTGGTTGAGCCCTAATGGGGCAGTGATAGATTGCGCACAGCAGCTAGTGCGAGTCAGGACCCCAAGCGGGGGAGAGTTAGTGATTCATGGAGAGCGGCCGCAGTGTGGACCCACTGTATGTTCAGCAGCGAGGGCTAGGCGCTACCTTCAGCAGGGATGCGCGGGTTATGTCGCGTATGTGATGGATACCCGGGAGGCGGGTAAGGCGACCGTGAGCGAGGTCCCGGTGGTTCGAGATTTTGCTGATGTTTTACCGAAGGAACTACCTGGGATACCTCCGGAGCGACAGGTGGAGTTCAGGATTGACCTCATTCCCGGTGCGGCTCCGATAGCCAAAGCACCATATCGGTTGGCCCCTCCCGAGATGCAGGAGTTGTCTACGCAGCTGCAGGAGCTGCTGGACAAGGGATTTATTCGGCCAAGCAGTTCACCCTGGGGAGCCCCGATTCTGTTCGTAAGAAAGAAGGACGGGTCGCATCGGATGTGTATAGATTATCGGGAGCTGAACAAGGTAACGGTGAAGAACCGATACCCGCTTCCAAGGATTGACGACCTATTTGACCAGCTTCAGGGAGCATCTTGGTTCTCCAAGATTGACTTGCGTTCGGGGTATCATCAGATGAGGGTCAGGGAGGAGGATATGCAGAAGACTGCGTTTCGGACGCGCTATGGTCATTACGAGTTCGTGGTGATGCCGTTTGGGCTCACCAATGCTCCTGCCGCGTTCATGGACCTCATGAACCGCGTGTGTAGACCGATGCTGGATCGGTCTGTGATAGTCTTTATCGATGATATCTTGGTCTATTCCAAGACTCGGGAGGAACACGAGGAGCATCTGAGGGAGGTACTGGAGACCTTGAGGAGGGAGAGCTTGTATGCCAAGTTCTCCAAGTGTGAGTTTTGGTTGCGCGAGGTGCAATTTCTTGGACACCTCGTCAACCAGAAAGGGATTCTGGTTGATCCGGCCAAGGTCGAGGCCGTGATGAGATGGGAGGTCCCGAAGTCTCCATCCGAGATTCGGAGCTTCCTGGGATTGGCAGGCTACTATCGGAGATTTATCCAGGATTTCTCCAAGATAGCCGTACCCCTGACACGACTGACGAAGAAAGCCGTGGTCTTTCGGTGGGGACCCGAGCAGCAGGCTGCGTTTGAGATGCTGAGACAGAAATTGTGTGAGGCACCGATCCTAGCCCTGCCTGAGGGCGTAGAGGATTTTGTGGTTTACTGCGATGCGTCCATTTCGGGGTTGGGCGCAGTTCTGATGCAGAGGGGGCATGTCATTGCTTACGCTTCGCGGCAGCTCAAGCCTCACGAGGCAAATTACCCGACGCACGATTTGGAGTTGGGGGCGGTGGTCTTTGCCCTCAAGATTTGGCGGCATTACCTCTATGGGGTTCGGTGTACCATCTACACGGACCACAAGAGTTTGAGGTACCTCATGGACCAGCCGAATCTGAATATGAGGCAGCGGCGGTGGTTGGACGTGGTGAAGGATTATGATTGCGAGATCCTTTACCACCCGGGGAAGGCCAATGTGGTGGTCGATGCACTTAGCCGCAAGACGGTGCCGATCAGGGATGTCTGTTTCGGGTGACTGTAGTGACTCCCCTGTTGGAGCAGATTCGGGAGGCTCAACAGGAGGCTATCAAGGAGGAGCATCGGAAGAACGAGCGTGTAGTGGGTCAGGTTTCCTCCTTTGATTATGATGGCAGAGGACTTTTGACATTACACCGTAGGGTGTGGGTGCCGTATCACGGTGGCGTGCGTCAGATTTTGATGGAGGAGGCGCACAAGTCCCGATTTTCTATTCATCCCGGGGCGACGAAGATGTATAGGGATCTTCGTCCGGATTATTGGTGGCCTTGTATGAAGCGGGATGTTGCATGGTACGTCGAGCGGTGCTTGACCTGCAGGAAGGTCAAGGCCGAACATCAGAGGCCGCATGGCAGGATGCAGCCGTTGGACATTCCACTGTGGAAATGGGAAGATATCACGATGGATTTTATCACAAAGCTTCCCAGAACCGCACGGGGAGTGGATTCGATTTGGGTCATCGTGGATAGATTGACCAAGAGTGCTCACTTTATTCCGATTCAGGAGAGCATATCGGCCGAAAAATTGGCCGACATCTATATCAGAGAGATTGTGGCACGGCATGGGGTGCCAGTATCGGTAATCTCGAACAGGGATGTGCGTTTTACTTCCAGATTCTGGAAGAAATTTCATGACGAGTTGGGCACTCGTCTGCATTTCAGCACCGCCTTTCACCTGCAGACAGATGGTCAGAGTGAGCGGACCATCCAGACTTTGGAGGACATGTTGCGGGCGTGTGTTCTGGATTTCGGTGGTAGCTGGGATACCTATCTTCCTTTGGCTGAGTTCTCCTACAACAACAGCTATCACGCGAGTATTGACCGACCCCCGTTCGAGATGTTTTATGGGCGGAAGTGCAGAACCCCGATATGTTGGGGGGAGGTTGGCCAGAGAGTCATGGGAAGCACCGAGGTGGTGCTAGAGACGACCGAGAAAATCCAACAGGTTCGGAGCAGACTTCAGACTGCACAGAGTCGGCAGAAAAGCTACGCCGATAGACGTCGATCCGACTTGGAGTTCCAAGTCGGGGATATGGTCCTCCTGAAGGTGTCATTCGATTCAGGAAGCGGGGCAAGTTGGGCCCAAGGTTCATCGGGCCGTTCAGGGTTGCAGCCCGGGTGGGCAAGGTGGCGTATAGGCTGGATCTGCCAGTCGAGCTCAGTCAGATCCACAGCACCTTCCATGTTTCGCAGCTGCGGAAGTGTCTGGTGGACGATTCAGCAGTAGTACCGTTGGAGGATATTCAGGTTGATGGCAGCTTGAATTACATTGAGCGCCCAGTCGCAATACTTGACAGAAAGACCAAGACGTTGAGAAACAAGAGGGTAGAGCTAGTAAAGGTGCAATGGTAGCACCGCAAGGGTTCGGAATGGACTTGGGAACCGATGGACGAGATGATGGAGCATTACCCCGAGCTGTTTCAGGATCAGGCAGCAAACTTCGAGGACGAAGTCTAAAATAAGTGGGGGAGATTTGTAGCACCTGGTTTCCGGTATGTGAATTTCATTTGAGCATTTCCCTAATTTAGCCTTGGACTCGGCGAGTCATAGGGTCCGACTCGCCGAGTAGGGACGAGACTCAGGACACATTTTAAGTAGGCGACTCGGCGAGTCCACATCCTGGACTCGGCGAGTCACCGCTGCTGGATGAAACCCTAAGTTTCAAGGGTTTGCACCCTATTTAAACCCTCATTCCGCCCCAACTCATCCCCATTCACCCCCAGAACTTCCCCATCATCGTTTTCCCTTGTTTCCTTGAGAGATTGAGGTGTTCTTGGTGTGTTCTTGAAGGTTTTGAGGAGAAAGAGGAGTAGATCAAGGAGAGGAGAAGGAGATCAGCCATCTTTGTGTCATTTCAGCATCTTCCTTGAGGTATATCTCGTTTTCCCCTGTTTCTATGCTTAGGATGTCATTTGGGACACTCTTGAGCAATTCTCCAAGCTTGTTTGTGCTTAATGACTCGTAATAAGTGGATTAACCTTTAGATCTAGGCAAGATTGAGCTCCAGGAGCTCAGATCTGTGAGCTTTATGGCCCCATGTGGCTTGTTCATCCTAGATCTACCCTTTTGAGGCATTTTGCTCCCTAAAATCCACATTAGTGAATATCCACACGTAAAGTTGGAAACTTTACGTGTGATTTGTGTCCTAGAAGTCCAGATCTATGAATGGCATGGATTGAAATCGAGTAAATTTGTGTATTTAGTGGATGCATGGCGACGACTCGGCGAGTCGTATAGGTGACTCGGCGAGTCTGGTCGCGAGTCACCGATTTGGTCCCTTCTTCATGTGTCGAGTTGAGCCATGAGTCACAGGGGGTGACTCGGTGAGTTGGGAGCTGAACTCACCCATGTTAGGACTCGGCGAGTCCAAGGCAATCTTCATAGATCAAGAACAGACTCGACGAGTTGTTCATACAACTCGGCGAGTCTTAGCATAAAGTGTTCATCGGATGAAGATGAACTCGACGAGTTGTTCATACAACTCGGCGAGTAGGATGAAGGAGTTGAATGACAGTTAGAAGGTGAACTCGTCGAGTCAAAGCCCGACTCGACGAGTAGAACCAGGGACCCAGGACAATAGTTTGCTAGGGACTCGGCGAGTGGAGATCCACTCGGCGAGTCGGGTCAACTGAAAATTGACTCTAGCTTTGGCTTAGAGCTAGACCGGGGGTAAAATGGTCATTTTACCTAAAGGACAGTTAGCAGTGTTTGATTGAGTATGTTGTGGGAATTGCAGCCGGAGGACTCCCGGAGCAGCAGCAGTCAGTTAGTTCCCGATCAGTTCAGCAGCTACGTTGAGGTGAGTTACCTTCCAGTAGCAGTGGGTCTAAGGCCACAATGCCGACCCACCAGTAGGAGATGTATGATAGATGATTGTCTTTGTGATATCATCTAAGTTTGCTACTACCTGATATGTTATATGCTAGCATGATATGTTGTATGTGATAAGTAGTAGAGTTTGGTTGTTAGGACCGAAGGGTAGTCAGACACCCCAGATACGTCTGACAGTATGTGATGATATGTTTGCATGCTGGCTTGTTATGTTATATGTGATCGTAGTAGTAGGGGGTGAAATAGTCCCCGAGGATCGGTTGTTAAGACCGATGGGTAGTCAGCACCCCAGAATAGCCTGGCAGTACGTATGTTATGTGTTTGTGTGGTATGCGGTACGTTGGGGGAACTCACTAAGCTTTGTGCTTACGTTCACAGTTTTGTTTTCAGGTACCTCTGCATCGAAGGGGAAGGAGCCGGCGCGGTAGCGGCACATCATACACACACTCTTCGGTTTCCGCATTTATGAGATTTACTGGGATTGTACTCTGATATTTTGATGGGATGTATGGTTTGACTTTTTAGAACATGGTTGCGATGTGTTATGGTGTGAACAAACAATGTTTTTATTTATTAATGTTTTCTAAAAGTAATACCTTAAAAATGAAATTTTCGGACGTAAAAATTGGGTCGTTACACTCTACCATAGTGAGATGTTACATTGTTATTTAATGGATTTGGAGTTCAATAGTCATTGAACGCTTCAATTGGAAAAGAGAAAATTTTATAATCTTAATTACATACTATAAATTAGCTTTTATAACTTTTTATTAAATTTTATAGAGTTTTGTAGGAATAATATTAATAGAGTTGCATGAAATCTAGAACATGAAGTGTCAATCCATTGACATTTTTTTTTTACTCTTTCACCATATATATATATATATATATATATATATATATATATATATATATATATATATATATATATATATATTGAAATTGTCAGGTCAATACATATCGATTAAAGGCAAACGGTCAAAAAGCTGCGCTGCTAGTCTTTACTGGATGATAAAATAGAATTTAATTGGAATTGGAATTGAATATATTTTTTTAATTGGAATTTTTTTTACTCTTTCACCATATATATATTTTGACCTTTATAGAATTTAATAGAATTTAATGCATTTGGTTGTAATTGGAATTGATTCAGGTCGGTGGTTTTAATTCAAGTCTGTGTCTCATTTGCCTACCATTATTTTCTTTTGGCTCCTATATATACACATACTTGAAAAGCACCGATTATTACTAATATATAGCATCAAAAATATCAAAAATCAAAATGGCGATCTCACTGTTCCTATTTACATCAACACCTTCCTTATTCATCAATGCAATGTCGATTTTCAACCTGTTGGCTCTCATTACTTCCGGTTACATGGAAATGATAGGCAAAAACAAGCAGTACGCCAAGTTTTGTGATAACGACACTGGTTCAAACAAGCCAAAAGCCAAGGAGAAGCTTAAGCTGCCTAGTAGAATCGGGATGCTTGTGTTCTATACACCATCGTTCCTCGTGGGTCTTGTCTCTTTTGCTGTTTTTCCACATCAAGATCCTCGATTTGTTATGGTTATATCTATCCTAACTATTCATTTCTTCAAGAGGATCCTTGAGGTACGTACGCATGCATTTTCTTCTTTATAAACTTCAGTTCAAATGTTTTCATACAGCTTGGTGTGCAGGTTCTGTTCGTTCACAAGTTTAGCGGATACATGATGCTTAACGTTTCCATAACAATCGGTTTAAGCTATGGTGTGTCAATTGCTACAATGATTTACGCCCAATATTTATCTCAAGAATCTTCTGAACCTGCTTTCGATCTCAAATACGTTGGACTTGGAATGTTCTTGATTGGAATAAGTGGAAACTTTTACCATCATTACATTCTTTCGAGCCTAAGAAACAAAGCAGATAGAGAGTATAAAATCCCAAAAGGTGGGTTGTTCCATTTCGTTATATGTCCACACTATATGTTTGAAATTGTTGAGTTTGTAGGAGTCTCGTGCATTTGTCAAACGGGATTTTCGTTTTGTTTCACTTTGGGCACTGTGTTCTTGTTGATGGGGCGAAGCTATGCGACAAGAAAATGGTACGTTTCAAAGTTTGGTGGAAGATTTGGGAAGGATGTCAAGGCTTTAATCCCATACTTATTTTAGATATTTGTCGTTTAAGTGTTGGGCGTTAGTGATATGCGATGAAAAGTATTCGATAATCTCTTGCAACACAAAAAGTGGTCTCTGTATGGCCAAAAAAGCATTGGTGAACGCATTTTCATATAATTTCAAAGAGAAATTTTGAAGTATTTTGGTTGATAAATGATAATAGTTATAACAAGGCATAATTAAAAAAGGAGGGGTTATATAATAAAATAATAATCTTTTCTACCTTTGGAAAGAAATATCTAAATGAATGGGTCAGCTTTATAATCAAACTTCTTTGGTGATTTGTATACAAATCGTGTATTTGGGATTTGTTTGTTTAAAATTTATGTTTTTTAGTAAAAATGTTTATTAACTTATTTGATGTTAAAACAGAGTTTTAAAAGAAAACTGTTTACATCATTTGTGATCAAAACGTAATAAACTAAAAAGTTATTTTTTAGTGTTTGGAAAATGGTACTTATATGTGTAAGTATGAAATAATTTATCAAAAATGTTTATGAAATTTTCTTATCACATACTTAAAACATTTTATTATAGTGTATTTTATTATCAGTGTCAACTAAGCAATCTCATACACCCTTAAGTATTTAAACAAACTTTCTCAAACCTATTTTTATTTTACTATTGTTTGTATCGTCATAGTAAACATAATTTCAAATTTTGATTGAACAATAATGTTTCATTAGATGTTAATTATTTAACTATTATAAATTTTTCACTTATTAAAATTAATTAACATAATAATTTGATGTTTTGAAAATTTATAAATATTATATATGATATCTTAAACTTAAATTTAGAAGAGGATATATTAGAGCATGAAAGGTTTTTTTATAGCTTACTATTATTTGGTTAAATAGTCAAAAATAACTAAACACAAGGAGTATATGTCTTTTTGCTTATTATTATTCACCGTTCAATATATATTTTGAGCGGTCAATATAGTTTGAATGTTAGAACTATCAACATCTTTCTTTTTAATAATATTTCATTTTGTTCCTTTACTTTGTTTTTTTTATTATTTATCTAAAATTTATAGATAAAAAAATATAATATATATATATATATATATATATATATATATATATATATATATATATATATATATATATATATAAAAGTTATAGTAACATGTAAATCGTTTGCACGTGAATTAATATGTATATTAAAATATGATGTATTTAACAAATGATTAGTTAGACGATGAAGTTTTATATAAAAATATGTGTAAAACTCGTGTATTACACGGGTTGATTAAAGAAAATAAAATATTAGAATATAAATAATAAGTATTTTTTTAAATAAAATTTTGAAATAAATAATGAAGAAACATATTAATTACAATTTACTAAAAATATTTATTACATTTAATACTTTACATATATAAGTATAAATATTATGTGGTTTTTTAATTTTAAAAATTAAAAAAAAAAGCATGTGAATATTATTTATTTAAAAAAATATCACAAAATGATAATTATCAAAATAAATTAGAGATTGACATGTTGCAAAATTATCTTCATTTATTATAGTAAATTTTAGATAAATAAGGATAAAAATAGTTATTAAAAAAGTCATAAAAAAGTTTAACCATTAGACAAACAAGTTAATTAAAAGTCAATAAAAATAAAACAGTGATATCATTGGAGATGCTTTTAGCCATTTGATAAAAAGTAAAAAACTTAAAATAATTAAAAATAAAAATAATTAAAAAAATATATTAAAAATAAAAGATATAGATAAATATGATATTTTAAAATTTTTATAAAAATATTATAATATTTATAAATTAGGTCGCACAAAAAGATAAAAATTTACAAAAAAAAAACATCACGGTCATTTTTTCAAAATTATCACAAAGAAGTCATAAGCAAAAAGGAAAAAAATTAAACAATTTTGGTTTGTGAAATTAATTTATAAATGGCCTTTACTTTACTAATGATTCTTTTGCTATTTATTTTGCACAAATAATAAGTTTTTTTTTTTTCAAAAAATATGAATAATTTCACTAAATTAAATGCCACATTTTGCAATGAAATGCCAAAATTAGTTTCGCCTCATGTTAAATTGTTAATTTTGCAAAGATAAAAATAATATAACATGTATTTTTCTTAAAATATAGATTTTTTCAAAGGATGAGCAATTTTGTAATATTAAAATCAACTTACAGATAACAATATAACATTGCGCAAAATTAAGCGAAAATATTGATTTCTCCAAAGTTAAAATTCGCAACAATATTGAATGCCATAATTTTTTAATCAAATATAATTGTCAAAACTAAATACCGAGTAAATGCAGAATTAAATGCCAAAAAAGTCAAATATAATTGTCAAAACTAAATACCGAGTAAATGCAGAATTAAATGCCAAAAAAAAAAAAATGCAAGTCAAAATTTAATTTCAAATGTAACAGTTACGTTCCGGGTGTAATGTCATTCTTATCAAAAATTTAAAATTCATTCACTATTACACAGGTGCCACATAAATGTGGTTCTTTCTCACAAGTTAGTGTGGTGCCACATTTTTTTTTAACAATTTAATTTAAATAAAAACCTTTAAATTTCATTAATTCAAATAAAAAATATATAGTTGAATTAAAAAAAAAAAATTAAAAAAAAATAAAAAACTTAAAAAATTTAAAAAGAAAAAAGAACATTAAAAAAAATTTACGAAAAAAAAACTAAAACATACTACATAAAGTCTTCGTCCGATAATTCATCTTCCGAAACATCCGGGGGATCGAAATTAAGATCAATGTCTTGAATTTTTCCTTCTACAATTATTTGGACTGGAAAATGAGTTAACAAACGCAACATACTCAGGATAGATACTCATGATAGATCTCATCAACAAGATAATAATCATATTTATATCACGTTCTATACACTTCAAAAGAAGAATTTAGTGTCGATCTGGCACATACGTTATTGAATATCGAATAACGATTAATAACATTGATGTCGTTAATCGAATCGGAAGAACCAAAAAATGCATGTCAAATCCACTGATTCTATGACGCCTTCGCTTCAAGTATAATTATTGGGTGACATGATCACCTCACGTAAATTGATCATGATATAAGGTAGGGTAATTTTCTCATACCAAATGGAGACAATCTAAACTTCCTAGCATTCCCGGAAAGCCATATACGCTAACATGATAGGCTTGCAATTGCAGGATGTTATTACGTGTAGGTTTATGTAAATATTTTTGGACCGTAAATCTGAGTCACATATTTGCAAAAATAGTGTAGACTATTCTGTGCAATCCTAGTGGATATCCGAAAACTCCCGTCTAACACATCAGGAGGGATGCCATATTCTAATTGACAAAATATGGTTGTGCATTTTTATAGAGGAGTGAAACAGAGTGTACCTCTAACATCGAAACGATGTTGGAAATAACTACACTCCCTAATCAAATCTTCGACTATTTGTTCATATAATGGTTTAAACATCCTGAACCACTTTCAAAAATAGTAGCCTAGAAAAGTGATATGCTCAACAAAGTAGTCTTACATCAAACATTGGCATGTTGATTCATGATTTCTCTAAATATATTTTTGTGATATCCATTGCAAACTTTTGACATCATTATGGCATATAGCATTATACGTTTGTTGCATTATTTTAGCAGTCTCGACAACAACATCAAGCATAAATGAAAATTCTTCTGAAGACGAAGATGGCGACATTTTTCTAGTGTTTTCGAGAGAAATAGATATAGAAAGGTATGATAATTGATTTTAGGTTTGGTAAAATAAGAGTTGTGAGGTTTTATATATAAGTAAAAAGGGGGAAATGATTTTTAAAGAATTTAACCATTCAAAGCATTAGGAAAGGAGAAAGAAAAATAAAGATGAGAGAAAGGGTGCTGACACTTTCTAGCCGCATGCGGCCAAACCGCAGTGGAGACTACAGGGTGGGGGTGGTGTTCCTCAGTACCATTGTGGTAAACCGCAAACGTATTGTGCTCACACCCCAAGTCTTATCAAACACTCAAACTTACGTCAAATTTAAATGTCAAGATTAATTTCTTCAAATTAAATTTGCAACATTAACTTTTGATTAAGGGGATAAATAATGGTTTGCATCCAATATTATAAAAGAAGTTAAAAGAAGTTGGTTTCAATCTGTCCAAATCAACACATTTTAAATGTTATATTTTTTTCCTTTTTTTTCTCTTTGTTCTTAGAGTGTAGAAAAATGTTAGTCGAATTTTAAAGAGTATATGTGTAATTTGGAGGAGGATTAAGAGATTGTCTACATGATTATAACAATTTAAAATATGGTGGATCTTTTAATCTAAAAACCCTTCGTTTTTCTATGGTTTTAGAGTTTTTACTACATTTCTTTTGGATCTTTGAGGCCATGTCCCTAACATTAAGCTCCACAAAGCTGACAGCTCTCTCAATGCTTAACCTAAAACAACTTAATTAACTTGTAATGTTAATTGACATTAATTCAATTAAGCATGTGCACACTAATTAACTAGTAAATACAGATTGAGCTTCTTCTTGAGGTGTTGATGGACAATTTATCCTATAAGTGTGATTGTGACGCTTTGCCTCTAGCTAGTAAAGTGGGTATTGCACTACTATACCTAATTCATGAGGGTGTCAATGAACGATTTGGTTGCAAGTACGCTTTTGGTGCTTTGCTCATAGCCATAACTAGTTGGTATTGCATTCCTATACCCAATTCCTTAGCCACCTTGAAAAAGGAAAAATATATTTCTTTTTTTTATATGGAAACTATAAACTTTGGCATGGTCCACCATATATATATATATATATATATATATATATATATATATATATATATATATATATATATATATATATATATATATATATATATATATTAATGACATTAACATCATTTTATTAATATCATTTAATGTTTAATTTTTTGTGTTATTGGAAATATAAATAAAAATGTATAAAAATTATCATAATAAATCAAAATTTCATACTTTTTAAAAAATATATATATTTTCAATTTTTTGAGAAAAATGCAGATTTTTTAAACTTTTCCAGAAAACATAAATTAAAAAAAAAAAACACATTTTTTCAAAAACTACAACTTTTTTAAAAACTATAAATTTTTAAAATTTAGTAAATTAAAATTAAAAAAAAAACTACAATATTTGAAAAAATAAAAGTATAATTTTTTTAACCAAAAAAATAATGTTTTAGGTGTATATATGCATATTTTTTCAAGTGTGTATGTACATATTTCTTATACTAAAGTATTCGTAAGTAGTAGTAGTAGTAATAATAATAATAATAATAATAATAATAATAATAATAATAATAATAATAACTTGTTTTTATTTACTAATCTATAAACACAATAGTATACATATTTTATTCGATATAAAATAAAATACAAAAAATAAAATGCTTTAAAATTTCAAAGAGTTTTCATGTCTATATGTCAAGATTTCCATATTTGGTTCAATTTATCAACTTTCACATTTTCAATATTTTCCAAAAATTCTTCCAAATCTACAAGTAAATTAAAAAAAAAATGATTAATACAAAAATACTCACAAAATGCATATGTATATATCATGTAAGATTCACATGTGATTCTATCATGTAAGATTTACATTTGATTATATAATGTAATATTCATACGTGATTGTATCTTTTGATATTCAAATATGAAATTCATAAGAAATTTTAATAATAAAAAAATAATAAACGAAGAACACTCACACAAAATGCATGTGTGTATATAGACGTAATTTATATGTGATTTACATTTGATTCATATGTAAATTACATGTGAATTACATGTGATTTACATGTGAATGACAATGTAATTCATATGTGAATATATCATAGGGAAATCTTCAAAAAAGTCACAATATTTACGGAAAAGTTACACTGTAGTCCCAAGATTTTTTTTAAACGAAAAAGTCCTGAAAACCGGCAAAAATTTGCAGTTTAACTAGTTGAAACCGGTAACAAATTAATTTTGGACTATTTCGTAAACTAATCCAAAATATTGTGACTTTTCTGTAAACAAAAAATATTATGACTTTTCTGTAAACAAAAATATTAAGATTTTTCTATAAACAAAACCCTTACTGTCACACCCCAAAATCAAGAACGGCGGAAACGTTCCGGGGTGGAGGACGTCATGTGAAGTATCATAACAGTGTAAAGTAGTAAACAAGCAACAACATCATCCATTGCATTAAAAGTAAAGTTTTAATACATGTGTGTTCTTTCATCGTAATAAGACATCAAAATATGTAATCAAAATAAAATACGAGTCTTGTCTGTGCTCCGTCTTCTCAAAACTTGGTCATCGTACCTGTCTAACTGGTGACCTGAGAATACAAGTTATTTTGAAAGAGAGTATTAGCGTAACACTGGTGAATTCATAAGTATTAATGTGTCTTTGATTTGTAAAAACTAGAAGGTAATGACTTGGAAACCTTTGGAAAAAGACTCTATAAGTGTGAATTGTTTGAAAACAGTTGAAAATGTTTGAATGCTATAGCAAATCCCTATGATTTTTATTAGTATAATGAGTAGCCTTCTACCAAGACTTAAATATTATGTAAGTAGTCTTCTACCAAGACTCGTGTGTTATGTAAGTAGTCTTCTACCAAGACTCGTGTGTTTTGCTATAACAAAGATGGTTTTTCCTTTTTTTTTTACTATTACTAACAGTACCTAGTCTAACTCATCGTTTATTTGGATGTATCACAAAATAAGGTAATAGGAAAAATATAACTATGTAAGTGTTAACCTTTTGTACTAGGATTATCACGACATCGCAAATAGCGACATGTATAACCTTCGAACATCCGTAGATTGTTCAATTTTTCTCTGTAGCTACAGCAGGTTTAAGGAAGGGTTAGTCCCGTAAAGGTAATCCTAGTATAAGTATTAAACGTAGGCATCCGTAGATGGTCATTTACCTCTGTAGCGAACAGTAGGCCAAAGGAATGGTTAGTCCCGTAAAGGTACCCCTAATATAAGTAATAACCGTAGGCATCTGTAGATGTTCATCTACCACTGGTGCTAACAGGTGGGTTTCAGAATGGTTAGTCTTGTCTAGATATCCCGTTGAACTGGGATAGGCAGGACAATTTACACAGAAGGTACTAATAAATCATCCTAGTGAATCGAGGTACAAGTATCCATGTAAGTGTATACAGGTAAATGTATCTACACAAAGGTACTCATGTAAGGTATTCATGTATGCGTATTCATGTAGGCGTATTCATGTAAGCGTATTCATGTAACATGTAATGTATAGTATAGACTCATGAATGAACTGACTCTGATGTAATTCCTTGTAATAAGAATAATGTTATGTATCTCCTAACTGTCCCTATAATAGTTAACAGGAAGGTAATTGATTGTCCAAACGGGTTTATACACCCTTGCTACACAAGAGTGTAGGAACTGACTGAATGATGAAAACTATAACATCAATACATACATAAGAACATAAGTGTATAGATATAGTTTGGTTCAAGAAGGTAAAAATGGTTTTGTAAAACATCTAAGAGATTTGAACAATAATTTAACAATGACTTGATGTCATTATAATAAACATTTCAAACGTAATACTTTTGCTATCAAGGTATTTTTAAGATATAAAACCATTTCATGCATCACATTTTGTAGTATGTGAAATCTGTTGAATGAAAACACAATTATAAATACATATGATTGATTTAATAACATGTTGTTTACTACTTGTATTCCCCCCCCCCCCCCCCCTTAAAGCATTTAAAATCATTTAAAACATTGATTAAGGGGTATGAACTCACCTGTTGTGAGTGGTTCTAACGGGTATGCATGTAGTGATGAGAAGTTCCACGAATGAAGTCCCGAGACACAATAAGTCCTAAATGACATATAAGGACACATATTGACATGAATATAGTGTTCGTAACATCTATATGAAAGGAAACACCTTCCGGGACTAGGAAACACCTTGACCAAGTGTTGGAATCACATGTGATTCAACATAGGAAGGTATAAAGGCACTCACATGAGTTTACTACCACGAGTTCACGGCCCAAGGGAGTTTACGGCCATAAACTCATGGCTACTCACGTAGGAATGCAAGTTTGAAGGCTAGGGAATGATTTAGGGACATTAGCTCTAACCTAGGATGAAAAAGACCACCTTCCTTGGAGTTTTTGAGGAGTTCACGGACCTAATGAGTTTACTACTGTAAACTCATGGCCATTTATGTTTATGAGGGTCCTAAAGGTCACAAGGAAGCATTCTAACTTCAAGCCTAAGCCTTAGGAAGTGTTTATGGCATCAAAACACCCCTAACTTGAGTTTACGGCCCATGGACCATTTGGTCATGTGTTTGCGGCTGTAAACATTCATGGGTGTTGTTATTTTGATTGTTTTGGGTCCTAGACACATCAAGGTAAAGTGTTATGCTAGTCTCTCGACTTAATGAAGGCATTTAGGGCATTTTGACAACTTAAAATGGAGTTCACGGCCCAAGAACATCCTTGGCCGTGAACTCACTTTTAGCCCTTGATTCTTAATGTTTTTGATGTCTAAACAAGCCATGGTTAGTCTCTAGGTTTAGTTTCCAAAGTTTGGAGGGACATTGGGCACTCTTTGGCCCTAAATTTAGTGTTCACGGTCCAAGAAGATCTTGGGCCATGAACACCATTTACTCGGTGATTTGAGGTTGTTTTCTAGCCTTAAACTCATTAGTGTACAAGTCCAAACTAGTTTCATTGCTTAAGGAAGGGACTAGACACCATTTGGCCTTTATAAAAGAGTTTACTCCCCAAGTGTTCTTGGGCGATAAACTCTCAAATCTTGCTGTTTTGTTATGATTTTGATATTTATTAGGCACAATCTAAGCTATATAATACAACTAAATAGAAGTGCTCACGATTTGGGATGAAAACTCGAAGATCCGTGAGAGAGAATTCGGCTTTTCTCTAGTTGGAAATGTAACTAATGAATAAATATGGTTCAAAATCCTATATATATATTCCTGGGAATTTTGGCAGAAAATATTTTATTCAAGAAATGAACTCTAATATCATAGAGTTTTGGAATAACAGAGTTGCACAAAACCTTAGTGCATCCACTCTCCTGATGTCTCCTTAAGTGTAAATACTGAAATACTCAAACTTATACCTAAAAGTCTGGAAATTCACTGTAATTGTTCTAACTTCTATTGACTTGATATGGTTTGTTCCGAATGGAAATTTCGAGTTGTCACATCATCCCCCTGTTAGAGGGAATTTTGTCCTGAAATTAGAATCTATGTAAGGAAGTAGGTAGAAGTGATCGAGTCGTGAAGTGGAAACTTCCTAATCGATTGGTTCTCGCACTCATAAGTGAATCCGGGTCCTCGGTTGGTATTCCAATGAACCTTCACTAACGGGCGACGGTGTTGCTTCGTCCGCTTGACCTCTCGGTCAAGGGTCACTACGGTTCTAATACGAAGGCAAGGATCTCGTTAATCTCGTTCTCGTCGAGTGGGCTTACGAGATTCCCAACGGAAAGGTACATTTTCAAAATCGAGACGCGAAGAGTAAAAATGTACGTTACTGAGTTCGCGGAGTAGGTCTAGTTTGTGAGATACAGGACCGATTCTGGTAAGAATCTAGGAGGTCCTAACTATATTGGATTTAGCTTTCCACGCTTTACAAAGCGTATTAAGCCATTCCCAGAGTGAGACTTCCTAAAGAATTTGGTCTCTCACTTGGAATTCCAAAGGTTCTTTCTCCTGCTTAACTTCCCAGTCAAGGGCCACCCCTTGCTGGGTCAAAGTCGAAAGGGTTTCTGTAATTTGCGAGGAGTTCTGAATGGACTACGATAGTAGGTCTGCACGACCTAGAATTTGGCGAATTTCTGTCGGCGTCTCTGGTGTTGACAAATTCTCAACGGTTTTGACAAATTGAAAGAGTACTCAAAATTTCCCACATCACTAATAGTGTATCTTAGGAATCTGACTCTGCAATTTCAAAACTCATGTTTAGAGAACTTCGCGAAAGTTCCTCTGAAGGTAAAGTTTCCATGGGTTCCTTCTTACTTCGAGGGTAGATAAGTAAGTCATTACAAGGAGGATGACGAGTTGATCTAAGTAAGAATGGCATACTCTATTCATTAAACTCATGAGTGTTATGGGCGTATTGGTCTTATCCGAGGGGTATCACTACGGAATCGAAGTGTCCGCATCGAGTTCGGAGAGTAGTCCCCAGGACATCCTTCCCTTAACACTCGAACTGGTGATATTCGGATTTCAGGTTCATTTCTGAAAGTAATTCTTTCCAATGATTTCTAATGGAAATCTTGACGGAGTCCTCGATAGCCGAGGTACATATGATGCAATCCGTCGACTTCTGGAAGAATAAGACCGGAGCTCTCAAGGGTAAGAATCCTGGTCTTCCAATTCTATTGCTGAGTAGTTCGCTGAGTTGTCCGGGTTGTTCTTGTATCTCCATAGGTATTTAGACTGTAAGGAGATCTGGTTATAAGAGTCATATTGGGTTCTAAGTTTGTTCACATGCCAATGCAATTACTCGTAGTCTTGGGTCGTCTCCATCCTGAAGTTCATATTAGAATTCATACATGGTTCAACGATCAAAATCTCGTGTATACAAGTCGCATATAATTAAGATTAAAAAGGTAGTCGAATAACTGATTCTTCCTTAAGCTCACATCCCATCAAGGGAAAAGAAGTTAAAGTGGAATAATCAATTCTATGCCTGTAGAACCTTGATTATATATCACCCTCATGTATACATTCTTCAGTGATATATTAACCACATGAATCTTTGGATTGAACTTGACGTATTGTACGAGTGATACTGCGGGGATTCCTTCGGAAAGGAAAAGATCTATAAGGTACTCCATGCATGAGTACTTCGGTGTTTTGATATGACGGCTTCGCTGGAAAACCGATCTCGAAGAAAGAGATGTACGTATGAAGCTGGTAATGCGAGGATCGAATTTACTCGAGTCGTATGATAAAGTCGGAATCATATGGAAACTAAAGACATTAGATTTGAACATAAGGCGTTACAGACAAAACACAACAGTGCAACCTTTAACAGAGTTACTATACTAAAGATTTACTACAAGACTATTGCTGCGAACAAGGTATACTACAAAAGACAAGTATACGCATCACGAGCATCCCTTAATGGACGGGATCTCGCAAAAGATAAGACTCTAGTTGCACTAGTTTTGGACAGTTTATAAGTCTGTTACAACGAAACGCCTAAATTAATTTAACGTGGGTCTGGAGTAGTCTCTCTTGTGGCGGTGGTCGGTAGCATACTTCTGTCTGTGCCAGCATTTTCTGCCTCTGGGCAGTTCCTTTTGTAGTGACCCACCTTGCCACAATCGTAGCAAGCCTGGTTCATACCGGTGTTGGGTACTTGGTTGATCGGCCTTGTTAGGCTCTTGCAGTAACGTATGGTGGGCCTTTTTCTGTTGCAGTTTGAGCACTGCATCTCCCGACAAGGTCCATGGTGGTGATAATTGCATTTGATGCATTTTGGGAGATTTCCAACATATTGTCTGGATGGGTTAGGGACAATTGGGATACCCGAAGGTATGGTAGTAGGAGGTACCGATGTCGTGGCTGTGAAGGTTGTTACTGGTGGTTGTTTCTTGTTCGCCCTTCGAAGCGATTTGTCCTTAGATTTAGCCCAAGACTTTTGTTTGTTACTCTTGGTCTCGGGACTCGGGGTATCATGGTAGTTTGCTGCTTGTTGAGGTGCTTGATTGTTACCCGGATTGGAATTGTTGTTAACAATCCTGCTAACATTTGCGTTGTTAGCGTTAAGGTGGGTCAGAATAGCTGACACAGCAGCCGAGACTGCAGCTTAAAAGGTAGATGCAAAAATCTGAAGAGTTGGTGTTTGGTTGAGGGGTCGATCGTTTTTCTTTGGCGACATGATTCAGTTACACGGAAAGAAAAATGAATTTGTGAGCGAGAATGGTTGAACCTATACGTAGTTCGATCGCTCATGTAAAGAATAGAAGTGTGCTCTCTAAGGTTTGACCTACATGTGACATCCCCATTTTCACGGCCAGAAAAGACCGGTTTTGTTTATGCTTTATAAAAATCAGAGTACCTCTTTTAATAAAAATGTTGCGGAATTTGTTCCCAGTAAAAACACGATAAATACGTTATCAAAATATTTTCGAAGAAACGTATTTTATTCATTTTAAAACATTGGGAATGTCATTGTCAATACATAAACATAAGCATAAACAGAACTTACATTTATTTACACTAGTGATCTACATCTCTTTAATATCTCAGTGTAATGTGACTTCATATCAACACCTGTGATATAAATAAACTTAGTGGGTCAGGTTGGGAAACCTGGTGAGTACATAGGGTTTTCAACCCACAATAATATAATTATTATGTTTAACAATCAAACAATCAACCCAATTATCCATCCCCATTATCTTCTTTACTCTTAAGGATCTACCCTAAGAATCAACTATTCCTCGTTCATTCATTCCTAAGGATTATCCTAAGGAATCAGCAAGAAATCCATCGTTGCCACGGTTTACACAACAGGCACTAAGTCTGCATAGTCGTCAGGGTTTAGGCATCAAGTCGGCATGATCACCAAGGTTTAGGCACCAAGTCTGCCTGGTCACCAAGGTTTAGGCACCAAGTCTGCATGGTCACCAAGGTTTATAGTACACTGGGTGAACACATCGTTCACAACACCTACAGGTTGCGAGCCTGCTAGTGTTCCACTGGACTGTCTAGAATAGTCTGTGGTTGTCATCCATACTCTGCTGAATGATGGGGCTATCATTTGGGAAAAAGGCTTCTCACATCGCCCACCTCTCACCCTCACCTCGTGGTCTATAACACCTCTCAACTCATATTCCATCTATTATATCTACCCATGTTTACCCCAACATTATCGTAGATATAAAATATATATACAGTTTAAATCATTTAAAACATGTATTAAATCGTTCATTTAGCATAGACAACAAGTACTCAGATAATATGCACGCATAACACGTCATTTATATAAAATACTTCATATCTATGTGTAAGATGAAAGTAACTATGCACTCACTTGAAAGGTGATGACTTGGTACTCGGACAATACTTCGTTACTGTTAAAACAATTTACCTCGGACAAAACCTAGTATCATTACCACTAGAGTTTAGTCTAACGTTAACCGCGACTAATTAATAGTCTAGATATTATTACTATTATATAAGAGTTAAGAAACACTCTTATATAACTCATAATAATATCATAAATACTCATTATAATTCCCTAATAACGTTACTATATTAAAACATAAGCTATACAAAAGATAAGGTAGGCATAGCTCACTTACAGCGGGTTTTAAAGAAAACCGGGCTCCGCTGGAGCAGCGTTCCCAAGCCGAAAGGCTCTTTTCTCGGGACTCCGGGAGCCTCGGGGATTCCTTCGGGTGCTAGGGAGTTTACCTAGGCTTTTAGGGGGGTTAGGGAGGCTAGAGAGAGAAAGAAGTGGGGAAAGGTGTGAGAAATGAGGGTGCCCCGACTCCCTTTTTATAGGCTGGAAAAGCCAAAAACTCGTCGAGTTGGCCTCAAACTCGTCAAGTTCCAGGCCAGGTGTCACCATCTGGTGGCTAGCCTTGGGGAGGAAGCAACGACCAGGATTGCGCCATGTCACCCGATTTCGCACAACAACCTCGCGACTTAGAAAAATCATAACTCTCGCATACGAGCTCCGTTTTTGACGTTCTTTTTTTCCAAACGTAGGTAAAAACAAGATCTACAACTTTCATTTAGACTCTGTCATCTAATTCTTGACTGATCTTAAATTTAACAATTGGAGGAGATTAGACTTCTAAACGACCGCGAAGAATTCGTAACTCCTTCATACGGACTCCGTTTTCATCTGTCTTTTTACTGTTGAGTTCCTATTAATGACATATTAAACTCTCATTTAGGTCGCATAAGCCAAAAACCGCTCAAACTAAAATTCGAGTTTCGGGCTGTACACTGCTAAGCCGAAACTTCGAAAAATCATAACTTCCTCATACGAAGTCAGATTTGGGCGTTCTTTTTATGGATTTTCTCGGTTTAACATACTCTACAACTTTGGTTTAGATCACTAAGACTAAAAAGTCTTCTATCATAAATTCACTTTTTACGTCTCCCAGTGCCGTGTCGGTTTTGCCGAAAAACTTCGACGAGCCATAACTTCTTCGTTATAACTCGGATTTCGACGCTTTTTATATGTACGGAACCCTTGAGACATATTCTACAACTTGGTTAATATTATTTATTCTAAATAATATTTTGTCGAAAAGTCGTTTTCGACCCCTATTATCTCTAAATTAACTAGCCCGGATCTACGGGCGTTACACTACATCCCTATGATGCAGTCCTAGTACGGAATGGAAGTATGTTCACGAAGGTTTGACCTACATCCCTAAGATGTTGTCCTAGAAAAGATCGGAAGTAAGTTCGTACAATGGTCTCAAGATGTTTGTCGTTCTAGCCGAGGTATCGTTGGTTGGTGAATAACATGAACCAACCATTAAAAGAGATTTGGAGATGTCTCCGGAGTTAAATTGCTATAATCTAATGACTTGACTAGAGCATGTTTCAGATAAACTCTAATGAAAGTATGATAATAGTACTTGAATAAGGAAAATGACACAAAAGTTAGCCGATTGTCAATATCTTTGATATTCACGACGTACAAGTTGGGGAAAATGACCTTGTAAAAACGTATTACATCATATCCAGAGAAGATAGTTCTTGACAGCATAAAGACCTAAATAAATTACTTACAGTACAATATAGTTTCATAGAAAATGCCACATCGGGCATAGACATGAAACGATTCCTTTCTAACAAGGAAAATGAAGTAAAGCATCTACTACTGGCGACGGTCATCCCTCTGGTGAACTCTCAGTTCAGCCAGTTGGCGTTCCATATCAAGTAGGTGTCTTTCGTACACCATCTGGTGTACTCGAAGTTCTATGACTTCGGCTCGTGATTCAGCCAGTACTTGCAACAGGGTTTCATGGTTTCTCTCAGATCTCTCACGAACATCTTCTAGACGAATGGTGCAGAGGGTATGCATTCTCGCATCGGCGACAACTTCAGTGATCTGATGTAGGGCTGTCCTACCTTGAATCTCATTTCGGGCCACTCTGCGGACCAAGATTGGCAAGATTCTATCTGATGAGCCCCCATTGCTCAGGTCATAGAAGCTTCGGTCCCCATTAAATGACATGGGCTGATCTTGTCCTTGGTTCCATGTTTCCAAACATTCCACCTACTCAGGCGTCGGGCCATGAAAAACCGAACGAGGGTTAGGAATTGGAAAGAGAGTTGTCTGGGGTAGGTTCTCAACCTCAGGTTCGGAGTTAGCACCGTCCGAAATGAGATTCCAAACAATGATAGTTTCAAATTTATTTACTAAATAATGGTAAAAACTAAAAAGATGGTGGGTCCCGTATTTTCATAATAAATAAAATGATTAAAATAATTTGATCCACCACAGGCTGGGTATTTTTTCCCCTCTTCTTTAGTTCTTATTCGCCGGAAATGATGAAGACTCCGAAAAAATTCAATGGCTTGAAACAAACGAGGGATTAGGGAGCTTCAATGGAGTTATGTGGAACAAATTAGTTTCAGCGTATTCGTTGGAAAGGGTAACAACTTTTTTTTCACCGGAAAAATTGAACAACTTCGAAAGTTTCATCCCGACTTTTGCTTCACGACCGGTTGCAATAGATGCTTTTCTTTCATCTTATTTTTTATCCCTTTTTTCCTCTGTGTTATAGATCTCCTCTCCATTTCATCTTCCTTTCCTCTGCAACCTTGCAATTACATTGGCATTTGTTCATTGAACAACTCTCATCCACTTCTATCTTTTCCGGTGAATAGGAGTGGCTAAAAGACTCCCGGTTTCTATGGTTTCTCTCATGCGATCTTTTTCTTTATCGGTGTCCGTCAGGCTTTCTTCCACTGATTTTAGTCATGCTAATGTTTGTTGTCGAGTTTACGTTCCGTGTTGTTCTTATCTGTGTTACAAGGGCATATGTATTTATATTTTGTAGTTTGAACCCCAATAGAAACAAAGAAGAGCTTACGTATATAAGCATACATCGTCCACCCTAAAAATAACTTTAACTAAATTGAATTTGTTTTTACTTTTTAGGATTTCCAGAGTAGGTTTGCTTTATCATACTTCTCTTTTGTTTTGATTTTTGTTTACAGTTTTAGGTTTAATTTTTGGTTTTCCTAAAGTCGTATGTTTTAATTTGTAGAAGAATTGTTGCAGTAAAAACGAATTGATATGTAGAGGAGCGTGGTGATGGCTGGAAACATTGATGTGATGTAGTGACGGTGATAAAATTTAAAACTAATTAGAAATCTCTAAAAAAGAAATAACAAAACCGATAATATACTAATTCAGTATCTTTTGGTAATTAATTTTTAAAGTACCATGATGTAGTAAATATTTTTCAAAAATACAACACCTCGGTACAAAACTCGAAGAATGTCATGTCTCGTGTTGGTGACGGGTATGGGTGACCCGTCACAGAAAAGTATAGATGAAAAAGAACGCCTATTAAAATAGTATGTAATTTACCCATGTCCAACAAAAGATGATTTGTAGCCTCCTTATCCATGAACCAATCTGCATTGATTAGGTCCTATAAGCTCATAGTTTGAAACAACTGGGGAAGAAAAGTAACCAGGGCCTAATGGAGCATTGGGCCAGGCTAAATGAATAGCAGCAGGCTATTGGGCCGACTGTTGAAGTTGTCGCTGAGGACCAAAGGAGTTGGGTTGTTGCTGAAAAGATTGACCAAGAGCCCAATGTTGTTGCCACGTGGAAGCAGCGTAAGGAGGATAGAAATAAGCCTAGGCAACCCATGGAGGAAGGCTATTGTGGTTGTTATTTTGTCGGCGTTCTGGCTGTCATCGATCACTCTCACGACGACATTCTTGTTGACGACGATCACCCCACTGCCGCTCCTGTTGTGATGGAGAGTTACGGTGGCAATCAGACTCTCTCACCCTCTCTCTATCTCATCCCAATTTACTTCACTGGTTCCCATTCCTAGTCTTGCACTTTTCCTTCTCCGGATCTAGTGACTTGCTAGGCTCGGTTTTATTTTTAGTAAGTTTCTCATCCATTAAAAAAATGTGGACTTAAATGCCAAATTCTTTTTTTTTTAATATGAATGTCAAAAATTGATTTGGTAAAATAAAATGGGGCAAATGTCAAACACTCATACTTACGTCAAAATTTAAAAATAAATAGCAGATCAAACAGAAACGAATTATGAGCTTTTGAATGGACCAAGACCAAAATCAGTATTCAGTCACCAAGAAAAACCAGTCATTCAGCAACCCTAATTAAGTGCTTTACAAATAACAATACTTCAATACTTCAATTCAACACAAACAGCCAACAGCAGCCCTGGACCAGGAATTATGAGGGCAAAATAATATATGCCAATTCTCGCAGTATTAAACACGGATTACATGGCATTTCGTAAATGCGTAAAATGCAACCTAATGCCGTTCTATTATTTTAAAATAAATAAATAAATAATACAACCTAAAAATATTAAAATATATAAGTAGAAAGATTTAAAATGTAAAACGTTATAAAAACATAAGCTTTAAAAAAATTGAAACTTTTTTAAAACCTCCAAGTATATAATTTGAATTGAATTCAGGTCGTTGGTTTTTAATTCACGTTTTGTCCCATTTGCATACCATCATTTTTTGGCTCTAATATATACCTACTTGAAAAGCACCAACTACTAAATACCATCAAAGAGATCAAGAATTAAAATGGTAATCTCATTGTTCTTATTTCCATCACCACCTACCTTGTTCATCAATGCAATGTCTATTTTCAACCTGCTAGCTCTCATTACTTCGGGTTACATGGAAATGATAGGGAAAAACAAGCAGTACGCCAAGTTCTGTGATGCCACTGATTCAAACAAACCAAAAGAAAAGAAGAACCACAAGTTGCCTAGTAGAATCGGGATGCTTGTGTTCTATACACCATCGTTCCTCGTGGGTCTTGTCTCTTTTGCTGTTTTTCCACATCAAGATCCTCGATTTGTTATGGTTATATCTATCCTAACTATTCATTTCTTCAAGAGGATCCTTGAGGTACGTACGCATGCATTTTCTTCTTTATAAATTAACTTTTGTTCAAATGTTTTCATACTACATGCTTCGTGTGCAGGTCCTATTCGTTCACAAGTTTAGCGGATTTATGATGCTTGACGCTGCCATAACCATCGGTTTAAGCTACGCTTTGTCAATTGCTACAATGATTTACGCCCAATATTTATCTCAAGATTCCCCTGCTCAACCTGGTTTCGATCTCAAATACGTTGGACTTGGCATGTTCTTGATTGGAATAACTGGAAACTTTTACCATCATTACATTCTCTCAAACGTAAGAAAGAACGACGATAGAGAGTATAAGATCCCAAAAGGAGGATTGTTCGACTTGGTTATATGCCCACACTATATGTTCGAAATTGTGGAGTTTGTAGGAGTCTCATGCATTTGTCAGACGGGGTTTACGTTTTGTTTGACTCTAGGCACTGTGTTCCTGTTGATGGGGCGAAGCTATGCGACCAGAAAATGGTACGTTTCAAAGTTTGGTGGAAAGTTTGGGAAGGATGTCAAGGCTCTAATCCCGTACTTATTTTAGATCCTTGTCGTTTGGTTGATAAGGTTAACAAATAAATATATAAATAAATAAGAAAAGAAGAAGAGATGATATAATAAAATAATAACCCTTATTTAATTTCTATGTTCTTTTGTGAAAACATATAACGATTACAACGGTAGATCCTATGATAAAGGATCTTATCTATACAACATATATATCCAACGTTCAAATATTAGTCAATTTTTTCTTATCTAGTTTACTTTCTCCCTCAATCTTACCCCTTTTTTTAGATTGTATTGTAGCCTATCTAACATACTCGGAGTTGTAGGCTTTGTAAGTCCATCTGCAACTTGATCATTCAAAGATTTTAGATAAAGGATCGTATCTATACAACATACATATCTAATATTCAAATATTAGGCTATCTTTTCTTATCTAATTTAGATTCTCCATCAATATTAACTATTACTAGATTCAGATTGTATCGTAGCTTATCTAACATACTCCGAGTTGTAGGCTTTGTAAGTCCATCTGCAACTTCATCATCAAAGATATGAATCTAACATCCATTGCTCTCATTGCTACCTTCTCTCTAACAAAATGAAAATAGACTTCTATATCTCATGGATTTGTTTTCAAGAAAGTCGCTCCTAGATTATCAAGTAACTTGTTTGAGCAGCAGGAAATTCAAGAATAATATACGAAAACGAGAACAAGGGTAACTTGCTCGACAAGAAAATACGAAAAAGATAGTTATGATAAACAATCTAGACCTATAGATTGAGTATCGATGAAAACAAATCAAGACCTATTGATTTGAATTTGAATCAACCTAGAATACACGTTCTAGAATTGATAAAGGGGCGAGTACACAACTCAAAAGATCAACGTTCTTCAAATTCAATTCATTCATCAACGCATCAAAATGTTCGACGTAAAGGGCTATTTATGGCCTAGCAACGATTACAAAATAAAAGGAAACTAATAGATAAAAAGAACTTGTTAATAAAATAAAAAAGGAAACTATTAAATAAAGGCTAAAAATAAGTCAAAAACATCTCTAGAATCTTTCAGCTCTAACCGGCATCAATAGCCATGCAAGCTCCTCCCAAAAAGGCCCTTAGAATTCCAAGATTCGCAACCAAGGTTCCGAGATTCACATCTAGTCACATTCCAAAATGGTTCTTATTCATATCCAAAGACTTCCGCCTGCAATGGATTGTGATCGATCGCATCCAGTCGCATCCAATCACAATGACCCTTTTTGCAACCGATTTCACTTTCGCATCCATTCGCCTTTTCGCATCCATCAGCCAAATCTCCTTTTCGCATTCGCATCATTCTCTCCCCCTTTGGAAGGAATTGTCCTCAATTCCAAGCGGTCTTCAACAACCCCAATCGCACTTTCAGATAAATCAACAATCTTTTTCTCCAATTCTAGATCATTTTTAGCACCAAATTCAACATCAAACTAAGAATTAACATATTTACTTGGTTAGGATCAATTTTCAAAACCGCAGTTGGACTTAACAATTCTTCAACATCTTTTGGCTTCGAACGAACATCAGATGGAGCATTCATCGTAAGTTATGGTTGAGAATCAACTTTCACAGGCTTTGTTTCGTTCTTTGTTTCTTCAAAGTAGTCATTGGTCTTCGTTGAAACTCCGATCACATCCACAACTAAACCATCTGCTTTCAGAATCTCCTTCACCTCCTTAGCCGTCGTATCTTCTTGTTCAAAAACTTTTTCCACTTCCCCATTATTAACCAACATGGAGAGGTTTGTCTTCTTTGATTTTTTGTTATGCAAGTTACTTACCAAAACTTATAACTATGTTGAGGTGAAGATTTCCTGGAGCTTAATTGGTCTTGATGGGATATGAAAGTTAAGAGGAAAAGTGGTGAGACTTGTTACTGTAATTGTAGAATGAAAGAATAATCTTAGGTGAGACTTATATATGAAGTAAATATGAGGAGGTGATGTGATACTTATGTTGGTAAGTGAGATTATCACATTGGGAAGTTGAATAAGAATAAGATATGAAGATATTAAGGGGTTTTCGGTTATAACTTCGCATGGAAGGAAGTGTTTTCAGTCCTAAGGTCAAAGATAAAAGGAAGTTCGGTCCTAAGGTCAAAGAGAGAAGTGTTTTCGATCCTAAGGTCAAAGAGAGAAGGAAATTCGATCCTAAGGTCAAAGAGAGAAGGAAATTTGGTCAAGGTCTTCTAGAAGAAGGTGATTTCGGTTTTTGCTTTATTCCAAAGAGTGAATTCGGTTTTGAGTTTGGGATAAGATTCCCCAAACCGAATTCTATATATACATATGATATATTATGATTTTAAGTTAAGTATTAAATTATAGCATGCTCATATACATATTACTTGAATTAGTGTTGACTTCTTTGAGTCCTTAATGTTTTGTTAACTTGTATTAGCTTATAATAACTTAAACTAACATGGGTTATTACCGCACATACTTAAATCAAACCCATAAGTATGGCTCATGAAAGTCATATTTTTATTGCATCCAAATACATTGTAAATCAATTGGTACATGGTTGGAGTTTTAGACTTGAATTGTTCTAGGAAAATTCCATTTGTGACAATTGTAAGGAAGTTGATGACTCTTTTCACATTGACATACATCACAAACAGACGACTCACTATAAAAAGGATAACCTAATTCATTAGAATTCAAAAATGTCTTGACAATTGTTGAAGTAGGGTGACCAAAACGTTGATGTCACTGTAATGTGGAGGCCTTGACACTTGACGAAGCGTGATGAGTTGGACTTCTAGAGTGACTAACAGGCACAAGATATAGACCTTATTTGCCTCTACTGAGTAGATATGTTTTCTTCGTGGCAATTTCCTTAACAAAAAAACATTATGATAAATTTCAATTAACACAATATTATCATATACAAGTCTTTGAGAAGATAAGAGATGCTTGTTAATGTGAGGAACACATAAGATGTTTTTAAGAGCAAAGGGTCGACTTAAACCGAGAATTATAAAATGACCAATATGTGAAATAGACAAACCTACACCATTAGCTACTTGGACTTAATCTTTTCCATGGTAGTGATCTTGTAAAGTGAGTGATTAAGATCGCTGGTTAGATGATCGCTTGCTCTTGTATCAAGGTACCAACTTGTGTCAGGATTATATCATGCCGAAGTCACATTGTTTCCACTACAATTATTTTTTTTAGAGTGATAAGTGTGGTTTAAATGGTTTCTGCAAATTAACGCAATATAACCTAGTATACCACAAACTTAACAACATCGTCCACCACTATTTCAACCTCGGCCACGACCTCATCCACGACCACCTCCGCCATGGTAGTTTTCTAGTTGATGATTGTGAGAGTTGTTGAAGCCATTGTTATTATTGTAGTTTCGACATGGGGTAATATTGTTTTTGTTTGATTTTTGGTGAGAGATATTACTGACAGATGATTTGAATTTAACTGTATTTCCCATATCAACGGCTTAGGCCTCATGAGCAATCAGATAAGAATAAAATTCAGTAAGAGTTACCTTACGCTTGTTTCTTAGTACTATAATTTCGGTGAATAAATCACCATGCCCCAGTACTAAGCCCGCTAACCTATAACCAATTACTTATTCATCATTCATTGGTTACCAATGTTTGCCATTGTATCAGTAATACCAATCATTTTCTAATAGTATTCAGTTTCACTAATGTCTCCCTTATTTGTAGTTGAGAGTTGTGTACGAATTTGGATTGAATTTCCTCGATGTTGTGTTGAGAACATTATGTGGAGTGTTGTCCACAACTATTAAGCCGTGTTGATGCAACGAATTAGTTGATGAGGAACTTCCTTTGTCGTGGAGGATAAGAGACCTCAAATCACAGCCTGATCTTAAATTACCCACATTTCATCGGCTGGATTGGGTGATTCTTTTGGATTTTTGGTAGCTTCTTTTCCAGCAGCACTAGTTCAATGTAGTCATTGTGGTAATAGGTGTTGTCGTAGTGCCATCGAGATGACCAAAAATATGGATACCTCGTAAGATATGAGTGACTTGTTCCTTCCATAATAGGATATTAGTTTGGATTAATTTGTATGATATGGCAATAGCAATGGAGGATGATGTCAATGGTGCAAACATTGTAAAAGATGAGAAATACTCTTTGGAAGGAGACCAACAGAGTCGGATATGAGTTTAGGGTTTTGAAGTAGGTGGATCATGCTCTCATACCAAGTGAAAATAGATGTATTTGGCGTGAATAACCCTTTGGGTATTGATATCAATACATATATATATATATATATATATATATATATATATATATATATATATATATACACACACTAGCCGTTTACCCACGCAAAGCGGCGGACGACAAATAGTTTGTTTCGACAGTTAATTTCTTTTCTATGGAGAATGATTATTTTCAATTCAATCATTAGTTTGTTTTAGGAAACATGTCATATCAAAAATAAAGAAAATTCATGAAATGACCAAATTATAGGATGTTGAGTATTTATTTGGATGAAAAAAGATTTGGTCAAAACTTTGGAAGAGAAGATTTATAGGAGTTTGTTTAAATTTTAATATTATTTTATTAGTGATTAGTTGTACAATTAACTTAATGATTTGGACGTCTTAAAAAAATATTATTATTTTATTCAATCTATTTTTAGAAATAGTGGGATTTGTTTTATAAGATAGTAAAGATATATATATATATATATATATATATATATATATATATATATATATATATATATATATATATATATATATATATATATATATATGATTAAAACTGTAGATCCTAAGATAAAGGATCTTATCTATACAACAATACATATCCAATATTCAAATATTAGTCTATCTTTACTTATCTAGTTTACAAACTTGATTTTATCATGGAAATGACATCAATAGATTTAGTTTTAATTAACTTCAATATACTTTCTTTGTTCTTTTTTTTTAAATCACGAACCCTTAGCACTATGTCATTTTGTCATGTCTTTTTTTAGAATTTTATGACCAATCCAAATGACTACCAATTTCAATTCAAACATATCCCAAAATGTATCAAACATTTAGTCTCACAAAGAAATGTAAAACTCAACAACAAATAGGTAACGAATTAGGATGCGAAAATGCAATAAGAATGTCTACTAGTGAAAGCAAAACATATCGAGATATAGCAAATGTAAATAGAAAAAAAAAAGTTATGAGACATCGGCATTTAACATGGTTTCACAATTAGGTGGTTGTGTAAAGTCGTTAAGAGGACCATCCGCCTTGCATTATTAATTAACAATCAAATGGAGGTTACAAATCACTTACAAAATAACCAAAATGAAGCAAACAAAACCTTTATATTTAAAGAAATCATTAGAGATAAAGTAGGAAGAAAGTGCCCAACGAATGACCTAATTTTGACATTTAAAGTAAACTCATTAGAAAATGGCTATTTGGCCGCTACTTCAGGTGGCCATACCAAGTGGTCGTTTAAGTTAAGAATCACTTCATGTGGAAACAAAGTGACTAATAGTATCCATAGCAATGCTTTCAATTATATTGCAAAAGCCACATGTAAAGTGTTTGAAAACCATACTTGCTAAGTTTTTGTAGAAAGTCTTGCAACCATAATAAAGTGGGACTATTCTTGTTTCGATGGGAGATCTTCCACTTGGTGTTTCTTTTCATAGGGTTTTCGCTTTGGATAACCATTGTACTTCTACAGTCAAAGATTGTATTTCATTTGACTGGAATTTTCATAATTTTAGACGGTTTCCCAGGGGAGGTATTGAGCAGACCTAGTGGGATTCTTTTCTACATCTAATGCAGGGTGTTCAACTTTCTGCAATCCCAGACAGATTGGGGTGGTCTCCAAATACCTCTGATATATTTTCGGTTTCTTCAGCTTGTTCTTATCTGGATAGTAGTTTGATTACTTTAGGTGATATGGTCACTAGATGGAATAATTTGGTTCCTATTAAACTTAATATTTTAATTTGGAGGTTGCAGCTTCATAGTATTCCCCCTGGAGAGAGATTATCTTCCAAAGGTATTACGGTGGCGACGATCATGTGTCCGATTTGTTCTCGTTCAGTGTTGACTATTAATCATCTTTTTCAGATGTTATGATATTATGGATAGTTGGAGTCGTATTGCTAATTTGTGGGGTCTACGTCTTCCAAATCAGATTTATGTGCAGTCTTTACTTTCCTGTTCTGATGTGGTGAATCTGAGGGGAGGACAAAGAAAGGTCTTTGATGTAGTTGTTTTGACTATGTTTTGGTGCATTTGAAATTTTTGAAATTACAGCATCTTTGGAATGGCTCCTAAAAAGTATTTATTATTTGATAATGTCGTAAATAAGGCTTTCTTTTGGGTCTCTAATATATGTAGTAAAGCTAAGTTAGGTTTGACTGCTTGGCTTCATTATCCCGCTTCAGCTACGACTGTCATGTAATTTTTTTTCTAACTTCTTGCAAGTTTATTATAATTTATGTCATTCTAAAAAAAAATGGGACCATTCTTTGCTTTATGAATTATGATTTGCAGTTTATGTGTATTATGTTATACCACACACACGCATATATATTATATGGTAATTATAATCTATTATATATATATATATATATATATATATATAAATTAGTTGTCGATGTATTAATGAGTTCCATTTTGAAAGAGCATTGGTATTGCATCGGTGTAAGTGGTAACTGTAAAAAATAATGTGGTAAAATTAAAAGATCAGTAGTCTTGTATTGATGTGGATGGTCTAATAAGTGGTGAATTTGGTATGATTCATAATATTCAAAAACATGATTGTTTTAAGAAGCCGACAAATGACTATAACCTGTGGCAATTTTGAGTTGTCCAAAATTCTTCTGATAATTTCCTAAATTCTCAATTGGTTGTGTCAAAGCATTATGCAGTTTGGCCCATGGGTCAGGGGTAATCTGGACTACTATCTCGAAACTCTAAATGTCTACTAGCCCATGATTAGGAGTTGTTATTATGGGTATCAGTGGCGAGTCTAGAACGTAAAATCACATAGTTCACTATTTAAATGAAGCTGATATATATATATATATATATATATATATATATATATATATATATATATATATATATATATATATATATATATATATATATATATATATAAGTTACGAGTTTTGATCAGATCGAATTGTCTAAGCAAAGAAATCAAATTATTTTTATAGTCATTCTTGATTTTGATTTCTGATATAAACAAAAATCAAATAATTAATTCAAATTGAAATTTTAAAACAATAAAAACCTAATGTGAATTCATGGAACAATAAATAAAAAATAAAAAATAAATTCACGAAGTACTAGCAAACAATCAATAGCTTTGCCCTTAATGCTTATGGAATAAATATTAACAAACAATAATTAGAAAAATAAAAGAAATAAAACCCAACCGTGAATGCAATTAAACCTACAACTAAATTATGAATATTCAATTCATGAATTACAATAATGATCTTTGTCGACTTTTTGATGCTCATGGAAAATTGGAATCAGAAATAAAATTTCCACATAGTTTAATTAGTTTTTACAAAGTTAACAAAGTAGAATATATTTACCAGCGGTTGCAAATTGGATCGACAATTATGAAAAACTGAAGATCGAAGGTTAATGTGCTGTGAAGCGATTGATTTGTGATTTAATTTTTTTTTATTGTAAATTATATTTGGCTATGCACATTAGATAATACATTAAAAGATATTGAGCTATTAAAATTTATGGACATCAAAAATCTAATTTATATATTTTTTTATTGCCAAAGATATTAAGGTGGTTCATTTGTATTTTTTTAGATAGGTCACAATTTTTAGTTTTATATAAATTGTTATACAAAAATAAAAAAAGGTGGGTCAATTGACCCACCATACTTAAACATAAACTCGCCACTGATGGGTATATATTGAAATCCTATTTTTTTTTTACCATGCTATTTTAGAAATAGGCATGTTAAGCTAATATTCTAGGTGCCAAGTAAGAGGGAGTCAGTGGGATTCGACTTCTAAATTCCAATTTCCAATGCATCGATATCTCAAATGCCAAGTTCGTTTCCACTCCTCTAAGTAACTAACTATGTCCTGCCAAACGATTAGAAACGGATACTTAGCTTTCTTATTCAGATTTGGCGATTTCATTTCAATTTCTAGAAGAAAATAAAACATTTTGGTTTGACTATTTTTTAATATATATATATATATATATATATATATATATATATATATATATATATATATATATATGATTTATGTTCAAATTCTTTTGAAAAACATTTTGTAGTATTGTTGAGTGTTGAGACAAGTTTTGAATCTGCATTCATATAAAATGAAGATCAAAATTTGCTTAGAGGTGGTATTTTGATATGTGTCCACATAGCCGCTCAAACCCCATTCATACTGGTAAGATTTTAGGGTCTTAGAATATCAGTTAACTTGGATAATTTTTGGGATCGTGATTGGAATCACTTTCCAAAATCTATGATTTCGACCCTTATGTATGGGTATCACAAAATCTGATTTGGGATAATCCAAGAAATGCAATTTAGAAATCAGGTCTCTTCCAAATTCAAAATATATAAAAATATATCATGTTGTTTTGTGTTCTTTGGAGATACAGAGAACCAAAAGTATGATTTTTGAGAGTAAATTTGTAACCCATTTTCTGGAACATGTAATATGTTCTTATACAAGAGGAAAAAGTAGTTGGTGGTAGTTACAAGCAATTATGGCGTTGTAACCCATTTTCTGGAACATGCAATATGTTCTTATACAAGAGGAAAAAGTAGTTGGTGGTAGTTACATACAATTTTGGCGCCAAACAAAGTGGTTGGATATATGGTTATAAGACATAACTCATTCTGACATCACAGTGATGTCACAGCAGAACCATCGTCAGGGGTCTTCCCCTTGGACCCCGATAGGGGTGCTACCCCTAGAGCCCACCAAGAGGCTGCAGCCCCTTGGAACCCTGCACCCAGGGGCGCTGCCCCCGAACCCCCATATTCCCGAGTTCACATTTATCACACAGAATGTGTACCCCGCACCTCCAAACTCGGTTAGTAAATGAAACTCGGCGTATATCATTATTAATAATAGTTACACCAAAATATGTTGATAACACTAAAATCACCAACACATACCGCTATCAAGTAAATCATCACTAAATACACACATCTACATCATCAATTACTCACCAAGGATGTCAATCTTTCATGAGATGGTGTAATGATCTCATACTAAATCATCAAATGCCGCCAAATGATTCTTCCTACTTGATCCCTCCCTCAGCTTGTAAGTGAAAATCTACTATAGAGAATCTAGCTTGTCAATAAGTGACATCTTCAAATAAGATTCTTTGAGCATATACCAAATACCCACGGTATTGGTTACTTTAAAAATTTTGTCAATCACATTCTCTGTCACGGCTAATTGTAGATGTTTAAATGTCAGTATCTCATCTTGTTGATGGGGTGAAGCCAAGTGACATAAAATGGTATGTTTCCAAATTTGGTGAAAAGTTTGGCAAAGATGACAAGGCTCTAATTTCATACTTATTTAAGATACTTTTAATAATAATGCAAGTTGTGTTTGAAAATTAATCATACTTAAATTGGATTTGAGAATAAATATTTGTCTCGCAAAAGTTATGTTTTATTATAATTTTTGAATTTGGTGGTAAAACGTGAGTTCAAATTTATTGAACCTGTTTAAAGAAATTTAGACGTTTGTCCTTATTTTATTTACAAAATAAAGTATTCTTCTTGAGATGATGGAATTTTATAAAAAAAAAAAAAAAAAAAAAAAAAAAAAAAAAAAAAAAAAACTAATTAATTATATTGCTAGATAAGATTAGGATATTATTAAAATATTATTTCACTATATTGTTGTAATTATGAGATGATGGAATTTTATATGCAAAAACTAATAATTTATGTGGCGCGTTTGTTATTTTTTTTTATGGAGATATGACTGTCAACATCTACCTACTATCTAGTTATCTATTTTAATGGGATTCTTAGGTCTGTTGTTGTTGTTGTGTATAATTATATTAGGTCTATAGTATTAAACGAACATTTACAATGTCAAATAAGTTAACTAATATCAAAGTACCTTCAAAGTGAATCCAATAGTTAAAAGATGTAATGGATAAATAATATAATATTTTAAGATTTGCAAGTAAATTTATATGTCCTGCTGTTTTAAATCCCACGCTTAACGTAAGCATTACTAAAACAATTGAGGGTATCATCCTAATTTTATAGAGTTTGTACTGAGACATGTCTTGAGTTGCCAAGTTGGTAAATAATATTATTCACAACATTACATAGGTGTTGACATTTGTATTAGGAAAAGACAAATTTGCAAGTGTTTTAGATGAAAGGTAAGCTTGGTAAAGGTAGATACTAGATAGGTCATGGGTGCATTGGCGTGTCCATGGATATCCTACACACAATATGAAAAGTAAACTTGCTCATGGTAGGCCTATGACAGATGGAAGAGTATACTTTGTGTGTCCATAGTCCATACTAGTGGTACAAATTTGAAACTAAACGGATTATACAATCAAACTGAAGAATTAAATATAAATGGCTACGATTACAAACAATTACTTATACTTACAAAAGTCATTAAAAACTGTTTCAACGTTTTCATAATATTGAAAAGGATGTAATAAAGGTATTCAATTTGCTTTTTAGGTTATCTTTTGATTGAACTCAATAAACCAAGAAACAAATCTTTAGGCTCTCATTAAACCATTTGGATGATTTCAACTGGATATATTGGTATAGAATCCTACGTGACATCCATTGTGTCGTCCAATATAACATAATTTGTTCACGTACGTGTATACTATATGGTGCCGACATGACATTCACCGTGACATCAGATACGACAAAATTATCCGGTTGTAATTTACTACAGTGGTGTTATGAGAAGCAAAAGAAAGTATATTAACTCACCGAATACAATTAGAAAAATTCTAACCAAGAGAGCAACAATGAAATATGTCTAAACCCATAAAAATTATATGGGTTTGGAAGATAGTTTTTGACTCATTTAGTAGTTGACTATCCATAATTCCATACCCACTAACCCTTTTATTAAAATGGTTAAATATAGATCATCATTGATCCGTTTAGCTTATAGCTAGGGATGAGCATCGTAACCAGGTACCCGCTTTCGGAACCGGAACTGCCTCGAAACTGTCGGTTCCGAAACCAGAACTGTCTTAAGCGGTTCCAATTCCGGTTCTCATTTTTTCAGAACCGTTATCCGCTGGGTACCCACCGGAACCGGTTTATATATATATATATATATATATATATATATATATATATATATATATATATATATAAACACACACTTTTCTGTACACGATCCGCAAATATAAAATAAACAAAGTATCTTCTTTAAAGCCTTAATATTACCAAAGCATCTTGTTGTAGTTTAATATTCAAAAAAATGTGTATAGTATTATTTAGACCGGTTTAGAATATATTTATCTGATTTTATCTGTTGTTGGTTCAAATTGATACCATTTAAACCGAACTAAATTGCAGTTTTTACTAACAAAAATAAACAAATATTGTTGTAACTGGGTTACCTGGTCCCGGTACCGGAACCATCGGTTCTGGTACTGGTTCCAAAAATTTAAGAAGCGTCTAGACCAGTTCAGGTTTCAACTTTCTAGGAATCGTCGTTTTCAGTTCCAGTTCTTACAAAATGAGACGGGTATCCGCCTATGCTCATCCCTACTTATAGCCTATCTCATATAAAATTTTGAATTATACATTTATATTTTATACTGTTTATCATTTATTTTTAATTTGAATAGAAATTTTAAAAGACCGATGCAAAAAACCAAACCATGTTTACGTAAGGTTTTTAATATTTGGTAAACGGTTTGGATTTCCAAACTCATTCCATTGTTAGGTCTATTTACAACAATTGAATTAAACTTAAAAGTTTAATAGCTAAACCCCTTAAAATGTTGGAGACGACCAGTTGAAACAATTATGTAAATTTCTTTTTTTTTTTTTTCGCTTGAATGGTTCTAGAATGTTGATATTGTTCCTAAATTATTTTAAAAAGAATTTTGAAATTAGTGTCTTCTTATTTCTTACGCTAATTTTGAAACTTTTTTGTTTGGATGATCCTAAAATCTCATTATTTTTCCTCTAAGATATAAATTTGTTAAATATATTGATTTTTTTGGAATAAGATTCTTACGGTCACCGTTAAACCATCACTGATATTTTCTAATTAAAAATTTTATACCCTTTTTTAAAACATTCAAAGTAGTAAAATAACTAAACATACAGAAATGAAAAAACAGGAAGAATAGGTTGTAAAACAAAACTGTAAAGCGTAAACCCCAATTTTGATCGTCAGATATTTTAAAAATATAAAGAAAAAACATCAAAGGAATAAAAAATTATATATATATATATATATATATATATATATATATAACTTAGGAATACCATGTAGTAAATGCAATAAACAGAAAATAAGCATATTACACAGAAATGTGATCTCTAGTTATCGTATGATAGAATGAAGCAAAGGGAAACACAAACTATACCTCTATACAACTCCACCAACCAAAAATCTCAATGCATGCTCTCACTGTCTGAATGTCTGTCTAAGAGGTAGGTGTAGGTACACTCGGATGACAAATATTAATTAAATAAACCTAAAATAAACTACACATATCATCACCCGAACAAAGGAGGACGCTACACAATCAAACAGACTATGCACTAATGCACTGCACTTACTTGTCTTGTATAATATTAATATATATATTCATGTATATATGCATTTTTTTCACAAAGAATTACACATCATCTACCATTATATGCTCTCTTCCATTCTCTTGTTGCCTTTTCATGTCGCATACCCCACTCACAAACCTTATAATAACTTACTTGCATTCTTTTAATTGTAAATTCTAACCGGTTTCTCAAATGTGTGTCGGTTCTGCAAAAAAAAAAAAAAAATCATTCCAAATTTTATATCTTCGGTTTTGTCACATGGTTTATTATTATTATTATTATTATTGGGCTTTGATGTAGTAGTAAAAGTACCTGATTTGCAGCATACGACCTCTTGGGTGAATTGTCAGAGTGTTCTAATCCAAGATATTGTTCCCAAGCACCATAAACATCTCTTCTCTGAAACCATGTATTTTTCTCAATACATATTACATACAAACACTTAATACATTTTTCTCAATAAGAGAAAACTTTACATACCTGAAAACGACTTGAGACGATATCCGAGTCCTGAAGGTATGTGGGACGCCCCAAAGAGAGAAATGCAAACTTCCACTGATAGGTTGGTTGAAAATCAAAATCAGAAATTGGTTTTTTTTTTTTTTTTTGAGAAAAGAATATGTATGTGAATAATATACCTTGGAAAACTCCTCATCTGGAACCTGTAACTTCTTCTGTATCCGAAGTTTAACTTCAGCTAATGTCTCACCTTCATGAATCACCAGGAAGAAGGGTTCCCCAAAGTTCTGGACCTGCTGTGGGTGGAGATATTAATGAAAGAAATCTTTAGTATTTTACTATTTTAGTATATTATTAAATCAAGAAAATTTGAAAACCATGACCTGGTTTTGAGCTGTGTCTTTCATGAAGTGATACACATGGATCAGACGATCCTGTGGGCCCAGCTCCTTTTCTTCTTCTGGAACCTACAGTAACAAACCATGCCCATAACCTCAACAAAATGAACAAATAAATATTTAAAATCACATATAAATCAAACATGAGCAGTAATATAACATACCTCCTCAGCACGTAAAGTCCAGTATTGATCATTAATATTCTCGATTTTTTCATTCAGAGGGAATATCTGTGCATATATATGGAAACATGTTATTGTGTTTTTAATGATTTGGCTGCATTGCATACACCCAAAATGAACTTGGAATTTGGAAACATGACATACCTTGTAGATTTTGTGGTAGAAAACCTCAAGTAATCGAAGCTCTGCATCAGGATTAGACAGCTCAACCTGCTTCCAAAAGTTTAGATCATAGTATGAAGTATGAACAATAGATAGATAGATAGATAGATAGATACCTTTGTCTTAAGATCATTGATTACATCCCCTACTGTGCTTTGCTTTGGCAATCTAATAGTATGTATTACCACCTAACAATTTATTTATAAATAAACAAATCAGAAAAAAGTTTTAAAAGGACAGATGTTGTAGCTCAGCACTTACTTCATCTTTTGTAGCATGATGAAATGCAACTTTCAGAGTTTTCAGGCCTTGTAATTCTGGTAGAGGGATATCCAATACTTCATAATACAAAATGTCTGAAGTCTGCAACAACAACAACAACAAATATATATATGTTTCAGTTGATTTATCTATTAGAAAATTAAGAGGTCAAAAAAAATGAATAAGCAACCTGATTGTAGTGGGCCAGCATGTCTGAGAGGTGTTCAACTCCACGATATTTGATTGGCTGAGGTTTAGGCTGCTGAGAGTAACAGTTGTGAGATGTGAGCCTGATTTTAGATGGATCATCTAAGTTTAGATGTCGAGCAAGTCTTTCAACCACATCATCATAATTGTTAAGTTTTGACCTGAAAAAAAGTCAACCATGTCAATAAAAACAATGATCAGGTTCATGAATTCAATCACCATAACATGAACTCACAATTCTAGTGAAAACTCATCATCCTTTGGCTTCTCCAGTGAACGAAAGCGTACAACCTATGCAGTTTCCAGTATTATTAGATAATGCAACAAAATAAAAATCTAAAAAAAAAAAAAAAGAATTTATGAGGAGTCCCATGTAATATGATAGTGTACCTGACGATTGTGAACATACTCAAGAAAAGATGGAACATCAGGATAGCGATATGTTTCTGTAATTGGTTCATCCTTAAGAGGTTTCTGAAAGCACACAATGTCCCCATCTTCAAGCTGAAAAGCAATCACAAAATGGTGATTAAAGAAAGAAAGTGTAATGATGATATTAGAAAGATTGCAATTGAAAAAGAGATACCTGACTACCCCGAAAAGTTAGCTTCTTGTCGATATGTTCACACATAACATTGGGTTCAAACTTGATTTCCTGGATGTAAGGAAGAATATGAAGTCAACAACTTAAATGATTCAGAAAAATGTTACATTTTTATATAAGAAACAAACCTCGAATAGTTCAATTTCTTCATCAGGTGCAAATCCAGCCAGTTCATTGAGCTTTGCTAGTATTTCTATTGGCTTTCCAGTGCCTTTCACAAATAGCCTCCCAACATACCTGGTATGTAATAGAGCTTCAGATTAATGAAAGAGAGAGAGAGAGAGAGAGAGAGAGAGAGAGAGAGAGAGTGGATACCGAAGTTCCTCCTTAAAGGGATCATAAAGTTTGAAGAAAAGTAGAATCTCCTCTTTAGTCTTCTCGGGTGGAGAAATTGGGCGTAAATCCTGCAATGAAAACAAAAAGATTTTGAGATTTTGAATTCAATATCATCCACCAACAGTTCAAAAAAAAAAAAAAAAAAAAGTTGTCACCAGGTATACCTGTCCAACTTCTACTTCCAAGAACAACTTAAGCTCAGCATTATTAGCCTTATTTGACACCTCTCTCAAATGTCCAACCTAAAAAACAACACAATAAACTTCTCATGTCAAACACCAACAATACCAATACTATTAAGCATGTGCACACTGATTAACAACTACATACAGACTGAGCTTCTTCTTGAGGTGTCAATGGACGATTTGGCCTGTAAGTGTGATTTTGGCGTTTTGCCCATAGCCAGAAACGTTGGTATTGCACTGGTATACCTAATTCCTTAGCCACATCTTCCTGAAAATGAAATCCAACAGAATAAGTGATAAGAGATATTGCATATGTTACAAATATAAATAAATAACTAGATATCTTACCTTGAAAAGGGCAAAAGATATTTGTTTTTGAATGCGGAAGCTGTGAACTTTGTCATGATCCACCAAATCAAAATATATATCTTTCCCTATCTGTCGACGAAGGTCGTCATCTCGAGCAACCTTTATAATCGTATATAAATGTGCCTCTGCTTTCTCCTTTCTTTTTTGATCCTTTTCTTCTTGTTCTTTCTTCAATCTTATCTGAAGAGGATGATGAGAGAAAGTTTATTATTGAAATTTTGGTAAAGGAATAAAAAGAATTTGTATCAACAGATTAATATATTACTCGTAGGTGCTCTGCTATATCCTTCTCATCCACATTACAGATTATTTTCTCCTTGTCACTTTCACGTATATACACAAGCATATATGCATTTGAATACTTTGTAAATTTAAATGGAGAGTTATTGAACCCAGGATTTGCTTGAGGTAACTGTCACACAAAAATATAATCAGAAGTTAAGTTAATAAAAACAGGATAGCAACTTTTATATAAATCATAACAAGTTAGCTATCGGATCACCTCCTCCTCTCCCCCATATTGCTCATCTAATGCCCTCTTCATGTCTTCTTTGGTTACACGTTCATCATCGAATTTAAACCTATAGTCAGATTAACTTCAGTAATGCCATGAATGGATATGGAAAAGAAATAAAAGTACACAAATAAAAAGTAAAGGAATTAGAGTTCAGACCATTGATCAGAAAGGGTTGGTCGGATGTAGGCATAATAATGTCCACCATGTACCCCACCACTGTGAACCAATACACTGCAATAAGATAATGTTCAAGGTTAGACCAAAAATCATTCATAAAATGGGGAAACTAAACATGAGAGAATAACGACATGGGAGTATTTTGTTTCTATTAACATATTGAAATATGCAAATAGATGGTAGTACCTGTGAAGAGTGTAAAGGTTGCGCACACTTCTATCTGCCTCGGGTGATAAATATTTCCCATTTTCTCTATCAAGATCAAGTTGCAAAGGGAATTCATAGCGATCATTTATCTGGATAGAAAAATATTTTTACTTAGAAAATCCTAAATGAGATGATTGTTTAGCAATTGACCTTCTTGTCACGGACAGAGCTTCTTGAAGTTTACAAAGCTCTCTGGAAAACACCGGAGCAATCAGAAATGTTCGATGGAAAACACTGGAGCAATCAAAAATGCTCGAAAAGACTCTGGACAAATCTAGGATGCACTAGACTACTCTGGGAGATTATAGAACATCCTGGAAGATATTAGAAGGTTTTAGAACATCCTGGAAGATATTAGAAGGTTTTAGAATGTCCTGGAAGAATCTCAAAGGTTTTTGAACAAATTGAAAAACCTAGGAAGGTTAAGAACATAGTGGAAGACCCTGCAGAGTATGGAGCATTCTAGAGTATTTTGGAAGACCCAAAAACATCCTAGATTGAATCTAGGACGTCGAAGAATGGTCTTGAATCGTACAAAACCTTGTACATAGATATAGTGGATGTAAGAATATTCTAAAATAGTCATGTATAATATGGAGGTCTAGAAATGAAATGACCCGAGAAGAAATGTAAGTCATTTATTTTTGGAGGTCTAGAAACTTCCTGAGAAGAAGTGTAAGTTAGGGCTGGCAATTCTCGACACGACACGCGACACGAAATAAATGGGTTTGGGTTGAGTTTTTCAACCCGCTAACCCGCCAACCCGTTTATTAAACGGGTCATATATGGGTTTCTCAAAAAATAAACGGGTTGACCCGCCAACCCGTTTATATTCTTAATAAAAAAAATTTATATTTTTAAATGTATTTATGTATCAAGTATTAATATTTAATAAGTATTATATAATATATACAATTTATTCATAGACCATTTGATTGTTTTGACATTATTACTCATGGTGGATGGTCTAAGGTTATAAGTCGTAACCTATAAGTCTAAGTCTGTAACATGTTTCTATGAATATTTTTAATTTTCATTTGGATGTTTAAGACTTAAATATCTAAAATTTGGACCCACGAACCCAAATCTGACCCATTAACCCGCCAACTTGTGAACCCGTATAAATAAATGGGTTGGTGGGTCATATATGGGTTTATGTTCCAAACCCGCCAACCCGTGACCTGTATAGTTAAATGGGTCGTGTTTAGGTTGGCATATTTTGACCCGCCAACCCGAACACGACACGATTGCCAGGCCTAGTGTAAGTTACCAATATTAAGCAAGGGAACTCACTCCAAACCATCGAAAGATCACACAGAGTAGCTTTGTAAATTATCAAGTTTTTTTATAACCATCAAGAGATCACACAGAGTAACTTTGTAAACTACCAAGCTCTTTGTAGTAACAGAAGCCTTCTTTGTTATAATATTTTGTTTTTGAAATCCTTATTATTATCAAAAGAGCATAATTACATGACTTAGTTAAAAGTGAGCTAGGTGGCACACGGTATTGGTTAGTCGAAGAAGTCATCCCGTGAAATGTGGTATAGAGCTAAGGTTTGTGTGAGCAGAGATTATGGCCATGGAAGGAAAAATGAAGCTACTAACATCCTTATAGTTGTTGAAAGTGGGGACAAAGAGAGGAGGACCAAATCGACGAATATAAGGGAAAAGAGGAGCACCAAATCGAAGAATATAAGGGATCAGTCGGTTCGGTATATACCTTGGCCAGCTTGTTCTCGAATAAGCTAACAAGGATGAAGATATACCTTGATGAGATCCTTGAATGGAAGGATACCATTGATCAATATGCAATAAATGACAAACGGTGATGGAATGAAAGAGGTCATCAGTGTCATCAAATAAGTCCTTGAGCTCATTAATGCCTTACAGAAGGAGTTCCTTTAGAAGGTAAACGCCCTACAAGGAGATGTGAATTTATACAAGGCCTTAATAGCCAGAGGGGCAGGAGCAAATCGAAGTTATGAAGAAGAGGGGGGGGGGGGGGGGGGGGGGGGGGTCCTAGTACCCACCTGCTTTTTAAATTTTATTTACAATTTGTATAGAAAAATTTAAGACGTACCTTATAGTCTTTGACAAAAAGAGAGAAAGAGAGGTATGGACTATAAACAAAAGAAGACGGAGCACATTTGGTAACAAGAATGAGTCGCACATTTGGTAGCAAGAAAGAGTCGCACATTGACATAAATAGATGATATCTCTTTTACTCTTCCACACCATGAAGTTTTTAGAGGCATGATTCAGACCGGCTTACTCCATTTAAGTTGTTTAAGCCAGGAAAAGAAAATTAAGGACCAATTTGAGCAATCCTCTCACTACTGAACCGGTTGTTTTTTTGGTTGAATAAGGCCCGATTGAACTCGATTTTCTATTAAACCGGTATGGTTGAAACCGACATGTGGTTTTATATTCTATAATCGCTACTACGGATAAACTAATGCAAGGGAGACGTCACGCATTGAAGCGCTTAAATCGTTGAAATCTGGAGGTAAACACGACCCTAAAGAACATGACTAATTTTTTGGTCCTTGGAATGTTACTTCAATGCCACTAAAGTTAAAGATGACAAGTCAAAGGTAGATACAGTCGTCCTATATTTATACGTCATATATTTATGCCAGAATACAGCTGATAGACTTATACACCATAAACACTTGGGAAGAATTCGAGAGGAGACTTAATAGACAATTATAATCACATAATGTTAAAGACATTGTGATGAAGAAACTTTGTGAGCTAAAGCATACTGAATCCATCCGAGAATACGTGGTTGAGTTAACGGTAAATGATAGATTGATTGTAAATCGAAGATAGCTGTAAGATATATTTTTGATAACCAATGAATGTTGAATGAATTGATTCAATTATAGTCTAATGGGTGAGATGAAAGGAACATAAGTTGAGTAACTAACCTTCACCATCGTGTCCCGCATAAAATCATATTCGAAACGTTTCAACTGAAGTTGAAGAACAGGGGGGAAATCAATGAACAATACGCCCTTCTTTGCATCCTATAAAAACCATATTCATAGCATCGCATGTGAAAACCAAGATAATAGCATACATCAAACTTAATTCAAACAAACAAAATGTCACCTAAAAGCATAAAATGTTTAACTTCGAATTTTTACAAACAAAATTAAATTTGAATAAGTCAAGTTAATACACCAACCTGTAACCCATGTTGTTCAGCATGATATCTGTTGTCACCTTCAAGCCTTTCTACTTCCACATACTTGTCAAAAGAGGCATAGACATCACGGCAACCTTTAACATCAAGCTGAAGATCTACATAACATATAGATTAGCAAGAAATTATGTCTATATGAAAATTATTATCGTAAGTAAGATTTTTACCATAATACGACTCTTTTCTTGTTGATTTGTAGTCGACATTTATGCATTCAATATAGTTCATATTATGTCCTTCAAATAACTGTTGAATTGTACCCTCCACAACAGTTCCCTGTGTCAATGAAAAAGTGTGCATAAGTACGGGTATTATTGATGATCAATGTTTTAAAACCCAAATTGACCCGGCCAGTTAACGTGACTGGGTGAAGAGAGCGGGTCAATCATGAACGTTTTTGCCTATTTCTGACTCAAATCAAACCTGACGGTTTCTTAAAAACCCGGTTAACCAATGACCCGAAATCACTAAAATCCCGAGTTAAACCGGTTTTGCCCACCTCATTTGAAAATTTTTTAAAACAAAAGTATTTGCTCAATATGCCTGACCTCGAAAGCCAAATTTATCCTCTTAGGTGAAATTCATGAACAAAATGATTCGGACTTAATTGTGATTCATTAGGTGCATAGTTAAGTTGTAAAGTGCAAGTGAGATGAGTAGGCCAAGAAAAATAGGGATCTGTGGTTGATAGATTAATAGTATTTAATGTTGTGAAAGTCAACTACCGACTCCTGCTTAGTTATGCATTGTTGATCACCTGTTAGGAACGATAACTTATATTTAATTATATATGACGTTCAAATCCGGGTTTAACCGGTCACCACACCGGGTCAACTAAAAAAACGGGTTTTAAAACATTGTTGATAGGTAACAATATTCAACTTTGATAATACCTTCATTTTGTCTTCAAGCTTCTCACAGAGAACTCGATTGAGTTCTTGAACGTCGTGTTGCATAAAAGAGTCGTATGTATCCCATCCAAAAGACTTTGTCAATTCTTTCGTGGCGACACTTGTGTCGCTATATTGAAGCTTATAAAATAAACTCTGCAAAGCCAGAGGAATGCTCCCTGATGGCATATCGTTTTCAGTTGTTGGCATATGATACACAGCCTGATTATCGAAAAGAAAATGTAAGTGTTTTCTTTCAAGTGATATCAATGTGCATTATGTGATGTAGTAAGATCACCAACCTTCCTGAAATATGGGATATGGTATAATGTCTGTAACAGGGAGTTCATATAGCAAGTAGCACCTTGATTCTTAAGGCCAACATAACCTGTCTCCTTCTTTGAATCATGCGACCAGTAATCAACAACTTTCCGGACTGCCACATCAGCTTCAACTATACATTTGTCATTGAGAAGATAGCCTCTAGTGGGGTCATATAGCTCACTTAGAGGCATAAATGAAGTGAAACCCCAATCACTTTCTCGTGAATTGAACTGGTGTTGTGTATCTGTCGAATGAGGAGATGCCCAAAATATCACAAACCATATTATGCGTAAAAGATGACATCATTCACGTGTGCATTTTACTAACATAAGGGTATCTAGTCTCGAAGAGTTTTGTCTATGAAGGTATGCTTCACATAGAAAAAATCCAATAAAAATTTACCTTTTCTAACCGATAACTTATTATGAACTTGATTAACCACAGCTAAGCTGAATTGAGCATATCTACTCCAACCATATGGCAATGTTGAGGAATCGGCAACATCAAGGTACATTGAAAGATGGTCAACATTGTTTCCTTTCGGAAATATGAGCACTCGCCTGCCCAAGCAAAACACAATGTGAACAAAATCTTATAAACCAATCACCACATGTCTTACATTAACAATGCAACAAATTGAAACTAAATAGCGAAGATGAAAGCTACAGATAAACATACCATTTATAACCTCCGACAAAGAAAACATCAGAGTACAACTTTTTGTTACTCAACCTCGAAAAATTTTCGATAGTCCATGTGAATCGTGCTGATGGTGGATCATCAACAGTTGGTGCTTCAACAGCATTGGCAGCTTCTGCTGGTGCAACTGAAAAAATAGGTATGACTCGCATTAATAAAGTTTGAAAAGCAGAATTGCAATTCATTATATCATATTCCATGTATTAATGAGAGCATTGCAAACAGAAACTCTGAAAAAAAAAAAAGTAACGAATGGATAACATTGTGTGCAGTACCTTCCATTGGTTGAGGCCCTTCTGTGGCAGCGAAATCAGAATGTGGTACTAGCATCTCGTCCTCCTCTGCCTGCGTTATTAAATTCAATAAATAAACGAATTGGATCTGGCATCACTTATTAAAAAGTTCCGGATCAATCAGAATTCAAAACCCTAGAAATTAAGAATTTCCCCAAACCGTAACAAAGAAAATAACAGATTCAAACCACTTAACATCATGTTTAAGATTTTTCAGAAAGATCGTTTATGAGATCACAACTCGATAAGACAATTAAGTGAGTATGACAAAGCAAGCGAAACTTAAAACAGTAGATATAGATACAGATACAAACGTATGTGTGTGTTGCGCGTTCATATGTGTCAATAAGTGAGAAAGAAGCGGGTTATGTGTGTGCGTGTATATAAGTTTGTAGAATGATTGTTATTACATCCATGGGAGGAGGAGTCATCAGAGTCATCGGCGGAGATTGGTGGTCGAAATTGCTGAGCGAATCGGCGGTGAGAGGTGGAGGAAATTTTGAGGGGGCTCTGTAGAAAACGTGGGCCGAAAGGAAAAAAATAAATATAAATGGGATGGGGGTCTTGGCTGGGTTTAGATTTTAGAAACAAGGGAGAGGGTAGTTTCGGGATCCATGAGGTACACAGCCTATTAAAAAAATGTGAATTTCATTTGATTACTTGTTTAAGAAAAAAAAATTAATAAGTTAAAAATGTAATATATTTTTTGATACGTATATATTTACAAGTATTCAACTTGTTGAAAATGTTCAATTGTCTTTTTACAATCTCATATTTATTTTAAGAAAGTTGTGAAGGGTATATTGTGTAAATAATGTATTCTGTAAGGTTGGTAAGTGTATGCAGGGTATTGAAGACACGCGGGTTGAATCTGGATCGAGTCTGGGTCGGTTTATATTCGTGGGTTGTATCCGAGGTATAAATAGAGAAAGAGAAGGTTCTGAACTTCATTCTTTAGGTCATAAGATCAGATCAAGGGTTTCGTTCGTTCTTATTTCTCGAAAGTTCTTTGTGTTGGCTTGACATATATGTTTATGTTGAGTATGGAAAAGTGTGTAATCAGCTCTCTTGTAACTTTTTTTTGTTAGAAGTAGATTAGGTTGAGTGACGATCTGAGTGTTTTGTAGTGAGTTTTGGTTTGTAAGTAAATTGAAAACCACCTGTTTCTTGATCTTAAAATGATATGAGAAATGGTAATGTTGGGAAATTTGTCTTCTGAGTTTTTTAACATGGTATCAAAGCTTTAAGGCTCGTCTTCGCTGATCCTGGCGGTCGCTTCTTGTTCGTCTTCTCGTGTTTCTACTTTTGACGATCTGTGAAAGGTAGACTTCCTTTCTTGTTTTTTGTTTGTGGTTGAACGATTTCAGTTTAGTTTTTTGTTTTTATTTTCCTAAATCTAGAGTCTAGTTGTTGAGATCTTGATACTGCGAGGTTTTTTGTTTAATCTTTCAGGAATGTTGTGATTTGAGATCTCACTGAGTGTTGCTGTGAAGAAGGTTAAAGCTCGCCAACGAAATCGATCAATCCCTATTAAATCTGAAATAATCCTCTAGGGGTCAGATTTCATCACTGATAAACCCTTGCAGGAAACGGATTTAGGGAGTCGATACAGTCAATCTTATTTGCCTATTGCACTGTGAGAGTTTCTTGTTCCCTTTTTTCTATTTTCTAGCTTAGATCTGGACGTTTCAGATGTGTTTGAATACATATGTTAGTTGTTGGTTGCTTCTTGAAGCTATTCTGCTATTTTGTCTTTTTTCTTTCACACTGTGTTGATTGTCTTGGGCCCCGACATACTGTGGTGACCATCTGGACTTTAAGTCAACACTAGTGGTGTTTTTGTTCTTGATCTTTTTTTGTTATTTGGTTTCTTTGATTGTTTTTTGTTATTTACTATGGCTGGTGAAACTTCTAATGGAAGTGGTGTTCCTAAGGAAACTCCTGTAGATTTTGATGATCCTTTATATGTCCATCCTTCTGATAATACTATAACGTCTATTATAACTGTTAAACTGACTAGTAATGAGAATTATCGATTGTGGCGTAGTGCTATGTCTAGAGGTCTTAAAGCTATAAATAAATTGGGCTTTGTAGATGGTACTATTACTCTTGAAGGTACTGAGAAATCTAAAGCCTCTAAATGGGAACGTGTAAATGTTGTTGTCTGTAATTGGATTCTAGGGTCAATTTCTGAAACTATATATGCTAGTCATGTGTATTCAGATAATGCTAAAGATATTTGGGATGAATTTTTTGAAATGTATAATAAGTCTGATGGGTCAGTAATTTTTAATATTCATCAGCAGATTAACACCTTAAAACAAAATGGTTCCTCTCTTTCTGATTATTTTAATAAACTAGATTCTTTGTGGAGGGAGTTTGATGGGTTGACTAGTTTAACTGAATGTGTGTGTGAGGCAGCTACAAAACTTAATGATCATTCAAAATTGATGAAGCTAATGCAATTTCTTAGTGGACTTGATGATGTTTATAATCAAGTCAAGCGTCACATTCTTTTGATGGAACCTTTACCCAATGTTAAATCTGCCTTCTCTATTCTTTCTAGAGAGGAGTCTCTTCAAAAGAATGGGTCTCTCGGGTCTACTGTTTCTTCAAAACCACAAGTTTCTGTGTTTAATAGCAAAATTAATGATTTTAGACGAGGGCAAAATCAAGTTAGGTTTAAGAACCAAGGATTACAATGCAAACATTGCAATCTTAAAGGTCACACGATTGACAGATGTTATAAACTAATTGGTTATCCAAAAGATTTTAAATTTAAAAACGAAAGTAATAATCAAAACAAATCTGTTTTTGTGAATTCTTCTTTTGCTAGTGTTAATAATAGCAAGTCTGTTTCTTCTGAGTATGGTCTTGGGAGTGATGCTCATTTTCTCATTAGTGAGCAATATTCTAAGTTTTTGCATCTTATTAGTGAGAATTCTGCTGGTGATGATGTATCTGCTACTGCAAATATGGCAGGTATGTCTGTGTTTCAATGTTGTAATTCTTGTGTTAGTTCAAATGATTCTCAAAGTTGGATTGTTGATTCAGGAGCTAATCAACATATGATAGCTTCTGAGTCACAACTTAAAGATGCTATAGATGTGTCTAAACTTAATTTGTCTGTTAAGCATCCTAATGGTTCATCAGCTTCTATAAATAAAATAGGGAATCTTCAATTGTCCTCACATCTTACTTTATTTGATGTCTTTGCTGTTCCTGATTTTAATGTTAATCTTTTGTCTATCCATAAACTTTGTAAAGATAGTGGTTGTGAGGTTGTTTTTTCTGAACATACTTGTAAAATCCAGGATTCACTATCAAAGAAGATGGTGGAGAATGGTAGAGAGTCTGGGGGTTTATACTATCTTGATTGTGTTCCCTCAGGTATTTCAACAAATAATGTGTCTAAATGTTGTGTTTCTAAACTGACTTGGCATAGTAGACTTGGTCATCCAGCAGACCAGGCTTTAATATCTTTAAAAGGTGTTCTAAAACTTGGAAATGAATCTCTTCCTCCTTGTGATGTTTGTCATAAATCAAAACAAACTAGAGAATCTTTTCCACATAGTCAACATACATCAACCAAGTTAGGTGAGTTGGTTCACATAGATGTCTGGGGTCCTTATAGGCTTGCTTCTGTTGAGGGGTTTAAGTACTTCCTGACTATTGTGGATGATTTTACTAGGGCCACTTGGGTGTTTCTTTTAAAATCTAAAATTGAGGTTTTTGATTGTTTTAAATCTTTTGTTAATATTCTTTTAAATCAATTTAATGTTAGTGTTAAAGTTGTACGTCCAGACAATGGTACTGAGTTTGTTAACAATCAAATGAAGTTTTTTTGTTTTGAAAAGGGTATAATACATCAAACATCATGTGCTTATACTCCACAACAAAATGGAGTTGTAGAAAGAAAGCATAGACATATCCTTAATGTTGCTCGGTCTCTTTTATTTCAATCAGGAGTTCCTATTAAGTATTGGGGAGATGTTGTTCTGACTTCTGTTTTTTTAATAAATAGAATGCCTACTTCTGTTTTAAATGGTCAATCACCTTATGAGCTTGTTTTTCAAAGAACTCCTAGTTTTGATTATTTAAGGGTGTTTGGTTGTTTATGTTTTGCTGCTAAGCAAAATGTTTCAGATAAATTGTCTGAACGTGCTGAAAAATGTGTTCTTTTAGGATATTGTTCTGATAAAAAGGCTTATAAACTTCTTAGTTTGGATACTAATTCTTCTTTTGTATCCAGGGATGTGAAGTTTTATGAATCTGTTTTTCCATATAAGTTGAAATCAACTTCTGTTGATAAAGTTTCAAATGATTTTGGCCCTAGTGATCTCTTTTCCTGTGATGAATTTGATAATAATAAATATATAAATGATTATATTAATCTTGATGAGCTGAGAGTAGAGTCTCATTTGGATGGTACTGATGCAGCCATTGGTATGGATGATGTTGATTCTAGTAGTTTTGTCAACCCTGGTGGCGAGGCAGATGTGCCTCCTACTGATAACTATGTTCCTTCTTCTTCGAGCGTATCTGAGGAAAGTAGTCAGTCTGTCTTAACCCCTTCTGTGGATCAGTCTATAGGTATCTCTAGATCTAGGCGTGAGTCTCATATGCCTGTTAGGTTTTCTGATTATATTGTTGAAGGTAAGTATAAATATGGTGTTGAAAGATCTGTTAACTATTCTTTTCTTGATTCTGAAACTAAGTGCTTTATTTCTAATCTTGATAAAACTGTTGAACCTAAAAGTCATAATGAAGCTTTTTGTGATCCAAATTGGATTAAAGCAATGAATGATGAAATGGAAGCACTTCATCGAAATAATACATGGGAGATAACTGATTTACCTAAAAATAGAAAACCAATTGGATGTAAATGGGTTTATAAGATTAAATACAAATCAAATGGTGAAATAGATAGATATAAAGCTCGTTTAGTTGCTAAAGTGTAACATCCGAAAAATACAACCAATTTAAATTTTTCAAAACCACCTGATTTTCATTAAAATGTTTACAAAAAGGTTTTCAATACAAGTCATTAGAGTATTCCCAGAATCACATTGCTACAAAATCATGAGGAGCGGTACGATCGCGCCTTCGCCTTGCCACAGTCTCCTGAAGAACCTGAAAAACATTAAACCACAACTGTAAGCCCGAAAGCTTAGCGAGATACCCCCAAAATACCAACCACGCATACGCCCTTCCAGGCTACGACCTTCCGGTCCAAAACATATGAAACATACATAACATAACAGTACATAAAACAGCCATGCATATCGGGTCCACCGTGTGACTGGTCCGCCGTTTCGGGCCTTCAGTCCAACGGATCCATCCTCCAGGTCTAGTCATGTCCTTCGAGTCTACAGTGGGATTGGTCCGCCCGCATCGGGCCTTCAACCCACCTGGTCCACTCTCCGAGTCTACAGTGTGACTGGTCCGCCCGCATCGGGTCTTCAGTCGGCCTGGTCCACTCTCTGAGCCTCGGCACGTCTGGTCCGCCCTCGCGGGGCCTACAGTCTATCCGGACCGCTCGCTGGGCCTTCGGAACAACCGGTCTGCCCTGGGTATCTTGGCCTACAGCACAAAGCAGGACCCGCCTCAACCCATCTCCAGTCCAAACAACCATGTGCACAAAACATACATTCATATAACAGTCATAGTCAGCAAACCGAGCAAGCAGATCACATAGCATATCATTACCCTAACCGGGTTACCGACCTAACCGGTCACTAGCATAGCATCACTCTGTATATCGGGAAAACTGACCTTAACAAGGCCTCCTAGCATGTATCATCCTAGCTACCAGGATGCAGACACATCAAACAATAACATAATATCCATAACCGAATCTCAATACAATAAATGGCCGGCCTTGGTGCCTTAGACCCTGTTGATATAGTGAGGATAACTCACCTCGAAACTGCCGGCTGAAAAGATAAGATCCTGCTGCTCCGAACTCTGGCACGAACTCCTCCACTATACATCAAAACATACAACTCAATAAATACCCTTAATTACCAAAATACCCCTGGAAGACAACTGGTCAACCTTGGACGAGTCAAAGTCAACCCCTGACTGACCCTACTCGCCGAGTCATCCCGATGACTCGCCGAGTCCTTATGCTCAGAACTTCCCTCAATTAGCGACCCAACTCGCCGAGTCACCCCAAGACTCGTCGAGTCCAACAACTCTGAGTCCACTCGCACCCAACTCACCGAGTCATCCCTTGACTCGCCGATTCATCGACTCAACCAGAAATATTGGGACTTCCTCGACAAGACTCGTCGAGTCCAAGGCCATCTTCAACCTACTCGCCGAGTTGTTCTTCCAACTCGTCGAGTCCCAGGCCATCTTCAAGCAACTCGTCGAGTCCACCCATGTGACTCGTCGAGTACCACCGTTCTGAATCCATACAGAAGCATCTCAGGCCATGCAATTGATCCAAAACATAGATCCAACCTCCTACAATCCATCCATCACGTAAAGTGGCAAACTTTACGTGAATCTAACGAGATCTAAGCCATTTTCACCTTAAAACCAAGGTTTGGGACATGGTGGCTTCACTAAGCACTCAAACACAGGAACTTTAATGCACTCTAGGCCCTCAATATTCCAGATCTGAGGTAGCAACCTCAGATCTTTCCTCCAAACTCCAAAACATTCCAAGACATACTCCCCACAAACCCCAAAATGATGAAACTAGGAATGCACAGCCTAAGGACGAAGATATTACCTCCAAAAGATGCCCCAATAGCGGCCAAACTCGAACCCAAACAAAGCCCTTTGATCCAAGCCACTTCTCCTTCAAGATCTCTTCAAATAACACCTCTCCAAGCTCTAATTTGCTCCACAAATGATCTCTCCACGAATTTAGGGTTTCTGGAACTCAAGGGGGGAATAAGGGAGGCTGTGGAGGAGTATAATGCTCTTTATATAGGGCTCAACCCCGGAAATTAGGGTTTTCTCCATATAGCACCTACTCGCCGAGTCCATCTAGGGACTCGCCGAGTAGGCCACTTGACACGCGACCATGACCGCGACCTGACTCGCCGAGTCAACCATGGACTCGCCGAGTCATCCTCTAAACTTACACTTTCAGCCCTTCAACTCTACTCTTGCGATTCGGGGGTGTTACAATTCTCCCCCACTTAAATTAGGCTTCGTCCTCGAAGCCTTCGGCATCTCTTCTTCAAATTACTTCCCACGACGCACCACTTGACCTTGACCGAACCAAGTCCCTCAAGGTACAACCATAGAACTAGAAGTTCACTTTCTCCTTCCATACGGTGTCCCCACCACCTACTCAAACCGGGCACCAGCTGAATCCCTCTGATAACCACACTCAACAACCGAGAATTACCCAAGATGCTTTACTGCTCCAATTCTCATCCTTCACTTGACTCATATGGCTATAATGCCTCGAACCATCGGATCCCCGATCCGAATTCCACTCTATCCATCCCATGACGATCGAAAGACCCATTCTTCCATTTCGGAGCAACTCCCCCGAGTTCTCCTCTCGCAATCACACACACATGCTGATCTAGCTCTAGCACCCTCAGGTTTGGAAAAACTGATACACTGATGATATCCTCGAACATCCTTCCAGGATGAACCGCTAAAAAGTAGCCAAAACCCTGATCAGAATCACACGGAGAGTCCAAGACTCTTTCTCTGTATCCCTTCCGAATCCCTCTCCCTGGCTCTACTTCGCGGTATTCCCTCCGCGCCCAGAGCAACATATCAAGTCGAATGAGCTTTTATTCTACCGCCGCAACACGCTACTCAAAGACCATCGACAGACCACTCCAATCATAACTCTTCACTGCCGCTTTCACTTCCGTGAATTCGCACTCCCTTTTCGGAATTCCATTCCTCCCTCTTTCCTTATCAAGGAAACCACTCGTCCGCCCAGTCACCATGACAGGCACCATGGTGCTCATCCCACGCTACATTACCTCTTTAAAGCGTCCCCAACATCCATGCATCACCACTACTCTGACTCTCATCACAGGGACTCTCAAGCCCATGCACTACCTCCACTGCTCAAGATTGCTACCCGGGGCCAGACCTTCCAATGTAATCACACTGCAACATACGCAACCCATAACCTCGAACCGATCCACAATTCTCGCAGAGTCTTCAGCATGACTGGACCGCCTCCCCAGGCCTTCAGCCAATCTGGACCACTCTCAGAACCTTCAGCCAATCTGACTGGACCGTCCTCCGAGCCTTCGGTCTGACTGGTACGCCTACCGGCTTACAGTCCATCCGGACCGTTCAACTAGCATTCGTCACTCCGAACCATCCCTTTGGGAAACCCTCCCGCACATACCGTTCTAGCCCTCTAGGGGTTCCGAACTCTATCTCCATCATACATGCTCGAACCTGTCCTGCTCCCATGCCTTCCTCAATCAACTGCTCTAGGTCTGTATTCCGCCCCGCACGCCTGTTACTCACTCATACGAGCCTGCTCTCGACTAATAGAAATACCGCTGAATTTCCCAAGCAGTTAAACAACCTCTTAGGCCCAACGATCATCCGGAGAATTTCCAATTCTCCCCCACTTAAGACATTGACAGTTAGTCACTGGTTGCCATCACCGATCTCCCCAAGCAACCTTGCAGGAATCAACACATGCACTGAAAATGTTTTTCACCAGCACCAACAACTTTCATACAATCATGTTCCCATGCTGCACAACCTGCTCGAAAGGAACCCAGTCTTCAACTATCAATTCCTCAAACTACAGAATCTAACTGGCCTTCAAACCAACGCCGCATCCGCCACCAATCCTCACAAGATAATCAACGATAGCTCGAAGTACAAATCCATAACCATAACGATCCTTCAGGGAACAAAAGATACTAAAACGAAATCTCGATCACAACTTGCCAAACCCTCAAGGAACAACGGATACCACACGAAAACCCGAAATGCAATTCAACGAAATCAACAGATAACAATACTCCGCAACAATCATAAATAAACAAAACATCAGAAAGGAACATACCCGCAGCAGCAAGCTGAAAAGCACGACCCTAAGCCCTTGGGGGCTCCGCTCCACCCTGACCTCCACCTGTGATCCTCAACGCAGCCGGTGCTGGAGCCTGCACCGGTCCTGCAGCAAGCCGTGGACAGTTGACCTTCAAATGTCCAACCTGATGACAATGATAGCATATCCTCAAATCCCGAACCAGCACTGACTGCCGACAATCCCTCGCATAGTGTCCCTCTTTTCCGCACTTGCGGCATGCTCCACCGGGCCGACAAACCCCGACGTGACCCCTTCCACACTTTCCACAGATGTGGCCACCCTGATCTCCCATCCTGGAATCAACGGTCTTAGACCGTTTTGTCGCCGGCTGCGACTGAACCGGAGCTTGCCTCAGCTCACGCATTTGTAACTCAATCTCTAACTCACGCCGCCTGGCGGCCTCCTGCAACTCCAGCAAAGTCTCGCACCTCTGCGTAGACACAAACTGTCTGATGTCTCTCTTTAGCATACTCAGATATCGGGACATCTGAGCCTGCTCCGAAGCGAACTCAGGGCAAAACATCGCCCTCTCAGTAAACATCCTGGTGATTTCCGTCACCGATTCCGAATCCTGTTTCAGCTCCAAGAACTCCTGAGCCAACCTCTCCCTCTCGACCTGCGGAACATAACGAGTGTTGAACATCTCTCTGAACCGATCCCATGAAATCGCAGCCCTCTGCGCATCCGAGTACGACCCCGTGGTCAATCTCCACCAATCCTTTGCTCCGAGCCTCAACAGGTTCAAAGCACACCTCACCCTCTGATCAGCAGGGCATGAACACGTGAAGAAACATCCCTCCACATCTGATAACCATCTCATAGCAACAATCGGATCCTGAACTCCATCAAAAGTGGGAGGCTTCGTATTATCGAAGTCCCGATACTGAAAACCCCTACTGGCTCCTCCCCCTGCCGCTGCTACTGCTGCGGTAGCCACCGCGGCAGCCGTCTCTGTGAGAGCCGCATAACGCTCATCAAAATACTCCACCATGGCGGTCTTGATCGACCCAAACAACTCCGGCAGCTCAGCCCGAAACAATGCAGCAACCTCATCATGCAGGATCTCACGGATCCTCGCATCCAACTCGTGCGTACTCATCTGACTGACGACCTCGGGTTGTACAGACCCACCCGGAACTCCCTCTCCGGCTCCTGATCCTGACCCGGATCCACTCCCAGCGTGCCCTGAAATCTCCATACTGAAAATAAAACACCAAATCTCAGACATATTCCACTATCCCGGGAACCAGCTCTCATCCCAACCCTAGAGGTTATGGTTTCCCTGATACGCGTATGAGTCCGTGCTTTCAGTAGTACGGGCCCATACTACCTTCCACGCCAACCCATATTTGTATGAAGTACTCCCACAACACCCTAGCGACACACATAACATCGCTCTATCCTCACAACTAGAGGAACACTAGAAATCTCTCACAAGCAACCCTAGGCTAGCAGGCATCATAAATCAGGCAACTCATCAATAAATCCTGAAGATCCCTAGCCTAACTCTAGCATGCTGTTCTATCAAAGCTCAATAAAACAATTGTCATGTATGGTAATTTGGGGTTACTTACTGGCTCCGGCTGATCGTACCTCCGCGTCCTCCTTTACTTATTTTGAAAACCATTTTAAATTCTCCTTTTGAAAACTCTCCTCGATTTGAGACTGGAGTCACACAAGTGTTCCTCCAATTCACTCAAACCAAGGCTCTGATACCAACTTGTAACATCCGAAAAATACAACCAATTTAAATTTTTCAAAACCACCTGATTTTCATTAAAATGTTTACAAAAAGGTTTTCAATACAAGTCATTAGAGTATTCCCAGAATCACATTGCTACAAAATCATGAGGAGCGGTACGATCGCGCCTTCGCCTTGCCACAGTCTCCTGAAGAACCTGAAAAACATTAAACCACAACTGTAAGCCCGAAAGCTTAGTGAGATACCCCCAAAATACCAACCACGCATACGCCCTTCCAGGCTACGACCTTCCGGTCCAAAACATATGAAACATACATAACATAACAGTACATAAAACAGCCATGCATATCGGGTCCACCGTGTGACTGGTCCGCCGTTTCGGGCCTTCAGTCCAACGGATCCATCCTCCAGGTCTAGTCATGTCCTTCGAGTCTACAGTGGGATTGGTCCGCCCGCATCGGGCCTTCAACCCACCTGGTCCACTCTCCGAGTCTACAGTGTGACTGGTCCGCCCGCATCGGGCCTTCAGTCGGCCTGGTCCACTCTCCGAGCCTCGGCACGTCTGGTCCACCCTCGCGGGGCCCACAGTCTATCCGGACCGCTCGCTGGGCCTTCGGAACAACCGGTCCGCCCTGGGTATCTTGGCCTACAGCACAAAGTAGGACCCGCCTCAACCCATCTCCAGTCCAAACAACCATGTGCACAAAACATACATTCATATAACAGTCATAGTCAGCAAACCGAGCAAGCAGATCACATAGCATATCATTACCCTAACCGGGTTACCGACCTAACTGGTCACTAGCATAGCATCACTCTGTATATCGGGAAAACTGACCTTAACAAGGCCTCCTAGCATGTACCATCCTAGCTACCAAGACGCAAACACATCAAACAATAACATAATATCCATAACCGAATCTCAATACAATAAAGGGCCGGCCTTGGTGCCTTAGACCCTGTTGATATAGTGAGGATAACTCACCTCGAAACTGCCGGCTGAAAAGATAAGATCCTGCTGCTCCGAACTCTGGCACGAACTCCTCCACTAAACATCAAAACATACAACTCAATAAATACCCTTAATTACCAAAATACCCCTGGAAGACAACTGGTCAACCTTGGACGAGTCAAAGTCAACCCCTGACTGACCCTACTCGCCGAGTCATCCCGATGACTCGCCGAGTCCTTATGCTCAGAACTTCCCTCAATTAGCGACCCAACTCGCCGAGTCACCCCAAGACTCGTCGAGTCCAACAACTCTGAGTCCACTCGCACCCAACTCACCGAGTCATCCCTTGACTCGCCGATTCATCGACTCAACCAGAAATATTGGGACTTCCTCGACAAGACTCGCCGAGTCCAAATGGACTCGTCGAGTCCAAGGCCATCTTTAACCTACTCGCCGAGTTGTTCTTCCAACTCGTCGAGTCCCAGGCCATCTTCAAGCAACTCGTCGAGTCCACCCATGTGACTCGTCGAGTACCACCGTTCTGAATCCATACAGAAGCATCTCAGGCCATGCAATTGATCCAAAACATAGATCCAACCTCCTACAATCCATCCATCACGTAAAGTGGAAAACTTTACGTGAATCTAACGAGATCTAAGCCATTTTCACCTTAAAACCAAGGTTTGGGACATGGTGGCTTCACTAAGCACTCAAACACAGGAACTTTAATGCACTCTAGGCCCTCAATATTCCAGATCTGAGGTAGCAACCTCAGATCTTTCCTCCAAACTCCAAAACATTCCAAGACATACTCCCCACAAACCCCAAAATGATGAAACTAGGAATGCACAGCCTAAGGACGAAGATATTACCTCCAAAAGATGCCCCAATAGCGGCCAAACTCGAACCCAAGCAAAGCCCTTTGATCCAAGCCACTTCTCCTTCAAGATCTCTTCAAATAACACCTCTCCAAGCTCTAATTTGCTCCATAAATGATCTCTCCACGAATTTAGGGTTTATGGAACTCAAGGGGGGAATAAGGGAGGCTGTGGAGGAGTATAATGCTCTTTATATAGGGCTCAACCCCGGAAATTAGGGTTTTCTCCATACAGCACCTACTCGCCGAGTCCATCTAGGGACTCGCCGAGTAGGCCACTTGACACGCGACCATGACCGCGACCTGACTCGCCGAGTCAACCATGGACTCGCCGAGTCATCCTCTAAACTTACACTTTCAGCCCTTCAACTCTACTCTTGCGATTCGGGGGTGTTACAATTGCTAAAGGTTATAATCAAAGAGAGGGGATTGATTTTGAAGAAACTTTCTCTCCTGTTGCAAAAATTGTAACATTTCGTATTGTTATTTCTCTTTCTGTTCATTATTCCTGGTCTTTATATCAGTTGGATGTTAATAATGCTTTTTTATATGGAGATCTTACTGAAGATGTTTATATGTCACTCCCACCTGGTTATTACTCTAGTAATGATACTAGAGTATGTAAGCTTACTAAGTCTTTATATGGACTGAAGCAGGCACCTAGGAAATGGATGAAAAGCTTTGTGCTTCCTTGTTTATGTTTGGTTTTAAACAGAGTATAAGTGATTATTCATTGTTCATTAGAAAAGTTGAAGATTCAATAACTGTATTACTAGTGTATGTTGATGATATTATTTTAACTGAAAATAGTGAAACTGAATTAAAAAAGGTAAAGTCTTTTATGAGTAGTCAATTTTTAATCAAAGATCTTGGAACACTTAAATATTTTTTAGGGATTGAAGTAGTTAAATTTGACAATGGTTTATGTTTAAACCAAAGAAAATATTGTCTTGAGTTGTTGCATGAATATGGAATGCTTGGGTGTAAGCCTGTGACAACACCTTTGGAAACAAATTTTGTTATAAATTCTGATAATTATGATGGGAAAAATGAATTGTTGGAAAATAAAACTGAATTTCAGAAACTAATATATCTTACTGTTACTAGACCTGATATTTCTTATGCAGTCCAGGTCCTTAGTCAGTATATGCATAGTCCTAGAAAGTTACATTTAAATATTGCTTTTAGATTGTTAAGGTATTTGAAAAATAGCCCTGGGAAGGGAATTGCTTTAACCAGGTCAAGTGTGTTGGAATTAAAAGGCTTTGTAGATGCAGATTGGGCTAAATGTTTAGCAACAAGAAGGTCTGTGTCTGGGTATATGGTATATCTTAATAATCGTCTTATTTCTTGGAAAAGTAAGAAGCAGTCCACTGTTTCCAAATCCTCTACTGAATCTGAATACAGGGCTCTTGGGTCCATCACATGTGAGATAATTTGGATTTTAAAAATTTTGTTTGAACTTGAGGTTAAAAATCTTATTCCTGCTTCTGTTTTTTGTGATAATAGTTCTACAATTAAGTTGGCTCTTAATCCTGTGTTTCATGAAAGAACAAAACATTTTGAAATAGATCTGCATTTTTTTAGAGAAAAATTTTCTAGTGGTGTTTTGAAACTTGTAAAAATTGGTTCTGATGAACAAAATGCTGATATACTGACAAAATCTTTAAGTTTAAAACAACATGAATTTTTGTCTAATAAAATGGGTCTTATAGACATTTTCAGAAAATAAATATTTCGATTGAGGGGGGATGTTGAAAATGTTCAATTGTCTTTTTACAATCTCATATTTATTTTAAGAAAGTTGTGAAGGGTATATTGTGTAAATAATGTATTCTGTAAGGTTGGTAAGTGTATGCAGGGTATTGAAGACACGTGGGTTGAATATGGATCGAGTCTGGGTCGGTTTATATTCGTGGGTTGTATCCGAGGTATAAATAGAGAAAGAGAAGGTTATGAACTTCATTCTTTAGGTCATAAGATCAGATCAAGGGTTTCGTTCGTTCTTATCTCTCGAGAGTTCTTTGTGTTGGCTTGACATATATGTTTATGTTGAGTATGGAAAAGTGTGTAATCAGCTCTCTTGTATTTTTTGTTTGTTAGAAGTAGATTAGGTTGAGTGACGATCTGAGTGTTTTGTAGTGAGTTTTGGTTTGTAAGTAAATTGAAAACCACCTGTTTCTTGATCTTAAAATGATATGAGAAATGGTGATGTTGGGAAATTTGTCTTCTGAGTTTTTTAACACAACTTGTTAAGGTGTATCCATTAAGTTCTTATGACCGAAACTTCAGATTAGTCAGGAAAAATGATTTAATAGAGTAATATATTTCTTATTTTGTACACATTTAGTTTTTATTATTTTTGTCTTTGTTTCAAAATAAGTCATTTTGTTTTTGTACTCATTCAATTCTTATGAATGATTTCTTTAATTTTTTCTCACGACATCTTATGTGTGACCATCATTAATGAGGCTTTTGGGGTTGTTGATGTTTATATTCATTGAGATCTCGACTGTTTGGTTGCGTAGGTCTTGTGGTTTGACTTAGGTTTTGTGTTCTAAACGTCGTGACTCCTCCATAAAATATAAGATTTTAATGATATTTATATCTGTATATTCGTTTTTTTAGTCTACTACAACTTGCATTAAGATTGTTCCCATTAAAATGTAATATATTTTTACTTACGATTTTATTTATTAAAAAAAGGACAAAAAAAAAAAGAACATTCATACATGTATTCATAAATAAAATAAAATAAATAAAAAACGTATAGATATAAAGATCGTAAGTAGAAATACATTGCTTTCAAATGGGAGTAATCTAAACAAAAGTTGTAGTAGACTAAAATATTAACGCCTCGATATAGAGATAGTTAAACTCCAAGATCGTATAAATAATTTATGACGTTCAAAACACATGACCTAAACAATCAAGTAGTCGAGATCACGATGGACATTAGCATCAAAAACCTCAACCACCTCGTTAATGATTGTCCCACGTAATATATCGTAAGAAAAATTTTAAGAAATCATTCATAAGTACTGAATAATTACAAAAACAAAATTTACTTATTTTGCATATATATATATATATATATATATATATATATATATATATATATATATATATATATATAATTGTGTACAAAGTGAGAAATATATTACCTTATTAAGTCATTTTACCGACTAACCTTAAGTAGTCGGTCATAATAACTAAATATGTACAGTTTAACAAGTTGAATGGGTAAATGTTGACGAAAAAAAAACTCAATGATCAAATGTGTATAAATCAAAAAATATATTACTCTTTTAAGTCACTGTCCCTTTAAAAATTTTCTCATCAAGAAAAAGTACCAAATAACACAAGTTATTTGGAAAAATTTGGTATCTTTTCTAAAGAGAGAAATAGAGATTAACTTATTATGTGATTAATAAATTGAAATAAATAGGTTATTAATGTATTATGAATATAATATATTAATTAGAAAAACTATTATTTAATTAATAGATCATAAATTAATTAAAATTAATTTTTGGATTAATTGAATTAATTAAAAATATATGTCTAAAGTGCAATTGTTTAATAAGACCCACTATTTCCGGTCATCCATAAAAGAGGAGGACTACTGCATTCACTACCCCATAATAAGACCTAAATAATGTCCAACTTATTGGGAACTGAACACCTTATACAAGTCTTTCTATAACTAACTCAGACTTATACTAAAGTCAAACTATGTCCAGTATAGTTCCTAGTACATAATACTATTATAGGTATATAAGTAGCACATAGTATAAAAAAATTGTATTTAATAGATACTTTTACTAAATTATATTCTTGAAAGTAACTATTCATTCATTTGACAAAAGTATATGACTTGGGGTTAGGACATCACTTCTCCTTAACACTTCTCAAAGACAAAGTAATCTAACAAAAAACTAGAATTATATGGAGAGAACTCTGGCCTGGGAGCTTCTACTAGATAGCTACTACTAATCGGGTACTTCAGGGGGTCACAGTGTTCGCCGACTACCAGAAAACTAATGAAAAATGGGATACAAGAAGGATAACTAAGAAAGAGGGGTTTTAGGGGCAAGTTATGAGCACCATATACAAAATGGCGCTATTTATATGATTTTTTTAAAATGTGCGCCATGCATATGGTCGGAAGGGATGACATGTCGCTTTCTTATGGTGCCACATGTCACGATTTGGGTGGTGTGTCAGTGTGCGCCACACATGTTGTCGGTGCGTGCGGCTGCGCGAGAATTTTTATGATTTCTAACAAAATCCATAACTTGCTCATATTAGCTCCGTTTCGATGGTTTTTATATTCAGGTATAGCTATCGACGATATCTAAAACTTTCATTTAGACTATATCGACTAATTTTGACTTTATTTTTAAAATTATATTTTTATAGACTTAGACTATTAAAGTCCGTATAAAAATCATAACCCTTTCATGCAGTATCTGTTCTCGACTGTCTTTATATCAATGGATATGTGTGGACAATATCTTCAACTCTCGTTTAAATTGTTTTTCTAACAATCAACCATTCTAAATTTCGATTTCAGTGTTGCACATTGTTGCGCTGCAATTTAGAAAAGTCATAACTTCTTTATACGAAGTCAGATTTAGACATTCTCTATATGCACGCTATGAGTTTAACGACTACTATGACTTATGTTTAGATCACTTATGCTAAAAAGTAATTTATCATAAAATTACTTTTTACGATACGCATAGTCGTACCAATTTAATCGTGAAACTGCGAATAAGCATAACTTCTTCATACGAAGTCGGATTTGAACGCTCCTTATATCTCCGGAATCCTTGTTACATATACTACAACTAGGTTAATACTATTTGTCCTAAGTTACCTTTTAGTTTCAATGCGTATTTTAATCTTATTTATTTCATTACTAAATACTTATAAAATATCGTATAACACATAAGCACATAAATATATGAACAACCATTTCTTATCATACATACTTATAAAGCTAGCATTTTTTTTTGAATCTCATGCATTTGAAATCCCCCTTTTTTAACTTCTTCCAACCACATTTATTTGAAACCCCTTTTTTAACTAATGCAACTCAAAAGTTTTCTTAATTATGATTTTAACACTCAAAAATTTTATAACTTATATTATGCTTAATTAGCATTTAGTGAGAAGTTTACTATAAAAATGTCAATCTTTTGGAAAGACATGCATACAAATCATATACAATTTTCAGAAAGAAAACAAACTTAAATGTATTTGTGTTTGGTTGAGGTCTTATGACCACTTCTAGATATATGTTATAATATTAGAATTTTTAATTTGTAAGTTTATTATACTAATTCGTTTTTATATTTTCTTCGTTTTTGGATTATTATAATACACTCATTGTATATTGTGGTTTAGTCGTTAATATATTGATCATGTGTTATATAGGGTGATGTTGAAAATATTTAATTAAATATTCAAATTTGTTTTTTTTTTTTTTTTTTTTTTTTTTTGTAATTGTACTGTTTCAAAAAGATAATTAATTAAAACCCAAACATATGTTATACTCTCTCTCTCTCTCTCTCTCTCTCTCTCTTTCTCTCTTTCTTTCTCTCTCTCTCTCTCTCTCTCTCTCTCTATATATATATATATATATATATATATATATATATATATATATATATATATATATAAAATAAAGGTCAAAAAACTTCAACCAAAATTCATTTAAAATCTAATATTTTAAATGCTTTTGTAAAAATTTAAACTTGTGTTACTTAATTGATTGATTAATAAAAATATTAATATTTTGAAACTATTAACTCTTAAACTTATATTATTTAATTTGTTAGTTAACTAAAATATTTTTCCTACATAAAGATATCATTTTTATGTTTGGTTACTCATGTTTGTTTATGTAATTAAAAAACAAGATGTACATAGAATGACTATTTCAATTTCGCATAGAAATCGATACCACTAAAAATGTATGTTGTTTTTAACAGTTGGTAGGAGATCCACATACCCTTTTTAATTATTTATATTAATGCTTGGTAATATCTATTTTATATTCATATTCACCTTAAGTTTTTAGGTACAAATTAAGGAAGAGGGTTTTTGGCGCACCAACATAAAGTCAAACGTACGCCTTGCAAAATATCTAATTAAAATTAAATATCATATTTACTAATCGGATTATTTTAAAACTCTTGATGACATTTATATATAATGATATATTTTCTGTGACTTCATTCTTAATTTCAATGTTTAATATTTGAAAGTTCATATACATTGATGTTTTGGTGTAATATAAATAGTGTAATATAAAGTTTATTAGTTCAATATTGTTTATTAATATCTCATTCAAAACAACTTATTTCTTATTTTATCCAAAAAATTATCGGACATAAGAAAAGTATATTGTATTAATGTTATACAAATACTTATAATATATATTGGATATTATAGAAGTAAGAGTAAAGTTTATAAGGTATGGGCTATATTAGATAGTATCAAAATATAAATTGATAGATTTTTCTATTATTTGATAATTCGATTAATGACCAAAACATAACTAAAAGCGTAAATTTCAACATATTTCTATTTTTTTCCATAATTATTTTAACCACTTAAATGCAATCTTGTGCAACACGCAAGGTTATGCCTAGTTCATTCATATAAAGGTTACAATAGTTGACCAAAGTGATTACAAAATTTGACTAATATAGGAGAAAATGTGGGCATTATAATTATTTCCCCAATAGGATGATTCCGTATCAAAATCGTGCATTAATAAACAGATAAGGATAGCAGCTTTTCATTTTGCCTTCTGTTTCATAGGTAGGGTTTGCCTTGTCGTGTGTTTCCATCGCACTAGCACATAGTCAATAATCTTATGAAGTAATTTCTTCCTCTTATGGTTAATGATTGTTTTAGGCTCTTCAACCAGCCTTTTATTTTCATCAATCCTTAATTCTAAAACTTGAAGCATATCCACTTCTTCTCCAGAGTACTTTCTCAAGTAACAAACATGAAAGGTATTATGGATACCTTTCATTTTAGTAGGATTTTCAGCTTGATTCCTTATCCTTTGAAGTAATACCAAATATCATTTCCGAAAAGGCAACTTTAGATGCATGCAGCTTTTCGAGATCATCAGCAGTGAGAGGTGTTTGACGTCGTTCATCCTATCGCATGAGAGTTGCAGTAACATCTCTAACAATGGTTTAAACCGAAACATGATGACCTTCTTTAACGGATGTCCAGATAGATTCACATTTTTCTTTTCCAAGTAAAAAACTTTCCATGCTGACTTTCCAGTGATCATACTCTTCAACAACTAGCAGTAGGGCACGTGTAAGGCATCCCACGCTATTTGTTATTTGCATCGAGTACATTTGTTGAGTATTAGAAGCAACCATTAAAGTTAAGATATATTGAGCAAAAGTTTTATATAGAAGAACTTTTATCCTGAACACACAAATGATCGAAATACCAAAGTAATCTTGAATCAACTATAATCTGTTCTTATGGATTCAAAGGACAACTACTCAAGCTCTGATACCAATTGTGAGAACAAGGATCTGATTGCATAGGGGCAAGGTTTGAAAACTCAAACCCTGAGTTAATGCTTAAGATCAATGTATGCTTCTGATTGTAAGTTCCAGTCAAGTTTGGCAAGACTAGTTGAGATTGAAGATAAAAATCAACAAAGTACTTCAAGTATTAAATATGGAGTAATGAGAATAATCAAAGTAAAGCCAATGAAGAGCAAATAGAATGTTTGAAGATTGATTTGAGAGAAAAGTGAAAATGAAGTAAATACAAATGTATCTATCTTTGGAGTAACAATTCATCATTCATTCTTGACACTAAACATTCCTTAAATAGGAGGAGTACATCGTACACACCGAAATACATACATATAACCGGAAAAAAGAGTTACCTCTGACACTTTGATTATCCACTTTGACAAAATAAACTAAGTCATATGTACTGTTACATCAAACAAAACGATAAGAATAATAAATGCATAGACGGATAGACTGATTTGGACATAATCTTCATTCAGAACATCTTCACGCACTTCACTCCTGACGCAGGCTCCACTTCTGACCATAGGCAAGGTTCCGGACCAGATTGTGCTCCGGAATTAATACTGACTTCGGAACATGAAAGATTGGGGATTGCTAGAGGTTCACTTTCAGGTTCTAACAACCTTAATCACAACAGTCGACGAAAAAGAAAGCTCCATTGTTGAGGAGTCAGATGTGACGAAAGCTCCATTGTCTTGTTCATATAATAACTCGATGGTCGAATACTCACAAAGCATCCATTTCATAGTTTCACCCATATCTTAAAAATCCGATGTCTAGTTTCCATCCATAGGGATTTCAAACATCAATTTATTTTCAACGGTAATATATGGTATTAGCTTCGTCGCTACATGCTTCATAATCGATCTAAATATAATTTTGCTCAATTTCTTACACCCATGTTTCTCTCCTATTCCAAGACTATTTTCTAAACTAATTCCTTTTGAAGGTATTGTGCAAAAAATAAACGTGGCCTATAATATTGCATATTAGCAACATATAACGACAAATTAACAACGCATAACGATGGATGACAGATGACAGTGAATTAGAGAGGAGTTGTGACGGATTAGGACGAATGAGTGACATTAAGACACGATCATATACGATCACATACCCAAGTAATCGACATGTGTTTAGGGCCGGTTTAGGCCTATACATGTTTTCTTAATTTATAAATAATATAGTTTTGTTGCTTTGGTCGTTTCTTAATGATTCATATCTTAATGATCGAACGACATATCATGTTTTGAATGTGAAAACATGTTGTCTAGTACATGATTACTATATTATAACCCGCGTTAAACTAGGGTTAATGCATAAAAAACATACAAATATCTACTGATATTAAATAATAATTATACCAAAAATTATAGCTATTAGTATTATTGAAATGTGTAGAAGAGACAATGAAATCGATAAATATCTACAAAGACAAATGCAATCAAATAAGTACTTTCGGATATATAACTATATATAACACTATACTTTCATTTTTATATTATTCGACTTAATATAAAATGGAAGTACGATGCTATATTCTACAAATACAAAATGAAAGTACTGTCCTACTTCAAGTTTTTTCTTAGTAAACAAAACAATAAAAGTATGTTGATGTTTTCTTGCATTATTAACAACATTTTATATTTGTTTTAAATAAGATGTTATATTTTTACCTTTTTATATTGAAACCACTATACTTTAAATTTATAAGTTTGTTATTATGTGTAAGGAAATATAAGTACGGTGCTATTATTAGAGAAGTTGACTAACCTTATGGAATTGAGATATATTACTTTTATTTTACAGTTGAATTTGTGACAACATCGCCTGCGCTTGAGTTTGTGTCTACCATACATTATTCTTAGTACTATCTTTAATAGCCTCAACAAAAGTCACAAGATTCTTGAAGTAATTCAATGACATATTAGATAACAGAACAAAAACTAACAATGAAAATCCAATTAAGAACATAATTTTTCTCTCTAACAAAACCCAAGCTGACATGTTTCAAATTTAAAGTCCTTGGTTTTAGACACAACAATCTAACATGTTTCCCTCCTCTCACTCAATGTAATTTGGACTCAGTCAAGAGCTTTCTAATGCATGGATAAATAAAAATAACATACACCGAAATGTCATTATACTTTTGGTTCTTTGATAATTTTAAAATGGGGGAATTCTTGGTCGGTTGCCTTATTGAAGATTGTATCGACGACATAAGGAGGATAGTCGTAAGAAATGGTTGTTGAAGAATCAAGAGAGACATAGGGATGTGGTTTGATGGTGGTTGCAATGTGTATAAAGGAGATTTGGGTTTTAAATTTAAGAGGGTAAGTTACAATTAGACATACGTTGACAGTGGTTGCGTTTTAAATACTTTGTTGCTAGCAATTTTCAAAATAATGGCAAATAAACCGTGCTTTTTATAAAAACTCACAAGGAATTTTCATAGCATTCACTTTGTAGTTTTGTAGTGATCAACATGCACTCCGATTAGATTTGGTAAGGAAATATAGCCTGAATTAACAATAATTCCAAAAACTGATTAGTTAACTTCAAAATAGTCCGGTATTTGAATAAAACTAAAACTCAACCAAAAATTTTGGTATTTGACTTTTGAAGTACTAGCTTACATCATTATTTAATCCACAAACGGAAAATTAAAAGCTAAACTATTTGACTAAATAATCCAAGAATTGAAAAACAAAGATCTAATAGCTCAAATGATTTAAGATCTTTTAATTAAAGACTTAAGAACAACTTTACCATTTCCTTTTCCATATTATTATCATTTTCATTTAAGAACTTATGAACTTACATCTTATCGCTAAAGAACAGTACCATGAAAAGCAAATGGAATGATGGTAAGGAAAATTTTACCTTTTTCACTTCTTTTCACAATGTAATCAAACTCTTGTACTTGTTTTTGTATCAACCATGTAGTATAAAAGGGTAACAAAGTCATTTGGTCATGATAAACCTATGGCAACCACAAAAAATACGAGAAATAATTGATTTTCTTTTCCACCACCGAGAGATTGACATACATTGACAAGTTCTAATAAAGATTTATGCATAACCAGAGAGAATTACACTGATAATCGCTTGCATTATTTGATGGGAAATGATGATTTCGTCCCTCCATGGAGAAATAAAAGTAGTAGTCCATCACCTGTTAAAAGATTTTAACATCAAGGGGATCTAATTCAACAAACAGGTCCATCTATTGACTATGTAGACTTCTAGTGAACATATTGAAGAAAAGTTTTCTTCATTCACAGTACCAGCAGGTAAGAAAAAACTTATAAAAAACAATGATTGTAACACCAAAATATGTATATCAAATTAAAGGGTGTCAACTTTTAAAGGAATCTAGGAAATTGTTTACCTTTTTCACCTTTTTCATCGATGCATACTTCTTGCTGACTCATAATTTCCATGATGACTTATTGAGGAAAGAGTATGAATCAATACTCCATGTTACTACATAACAATCAGAACTAAAATTTTGATTAATTATTTCAAGATCCACAACAACATAAAATCTGAGTCATTTCTAGATTAGGGTTAAAACAGGAAACAAAGAGGAGTTGTCATTGATTTCTAAGGCTTAGATATAGAAAAAAAGGAAAAGATATAGACAAAAAAACAAAGAAAATAGATTTGTACCAGAGATGGAATAAGAAGAAAGGACCATGAAATGTCTTTGATGGTTGTGAATGTCCACTGATGACATCCAAAAAGAGAAAACATGGGTTTAATAACTCTATTATGTATACAAAGTAGCAAAAGTAGGAAATCATTATCTTAATCATTGGAAAAATCATAAAATCAAAGATAAAAACTTAATCTCGAAAATAGGTGGAGAAGGAAGCGACCTTATAAGGTTCCTTCGAGGTATATGTCAAGTCAAATGAAGCCATACTCTATACGATTCAAATTTGAAGACGATTTGATTCTTGATTTCTTGTTGTTTACCTATTGATTTCTTCATAAATATTGCTGATTTTATGGGATGAGGCTTTTCAAAAAGAATGGAAGTCAATTATAAGGAGTGAACTTATTAGATTTAATGGCCATCAGTTTATAGTTTATAGTAGGGTAAATAGCACAAAGGACACTAAGTTTACACCAAAATTCTAATTTGACATTGTGTTTTTTTTTTTATCTCAAAATTGACACTGTGTTTTCTATTTTTTTTTACAATTCTGACAACTTGACCGATCAACCCGGTTACATGCTGACGTGGCATGATGATATGTCAGTTTTGAAGACGTGGTATAGTGACGTGTCAAAATTAAAAAAATTTCCACAAAAACTCTAAGTTTTCATTTTTTTTTTCGATTATGACCCTAAGTTTAATTTTTTCTTTCAATTTTGACACTGTTTTTTTTGTTCCAAATTGAACATCATTTTTTTCAGTTTTGTTCAATGTTGATAATTTTTCCATTTGAAACAGTATAAATATTTCTTTAATACATTTTAAACCGTATAAATATATTTTTTTTTATTTAAAAACCATATTTTTGTATAAATACAAGTATTAATTATTTATTTACTAATTACATTCTAACCCTAATTTTATGTATAAATATATATATATTAATTATATAAAACGCGTATTTTATATTAAATACGCAACTCTAAAATGAGTTTGGATGTTTAGAGGCGTGTAGTCAATCAAGACCTAGATGTCAATTTTGCAACCCGTGAAATTTTTATATCTTATTTCAAGTTTATGGTTAGTTTGGTTCTCATAATATAACTAATGCATATTTATACATTATACTTTGAATGTAAAACACACACACACACACACACCTTGTATTTAATGAAAAACAAGGTTTTTAAACGATATATATAGGGTTTAAAATGTAATAAAAAAATATTTATACGGTTTCAAATGAAAATTTGTTAAAATTGAACAAAATTAGATAAATGATGTTCGATTTGGAATAAAAAAAACAGAGTGTCAAAATTGAAAAAAAAAGTGAAAACTTAGTGTATTTTGTATTTTGACACGTCAACATGTCATGTCAACATGCAACGTTATCGGAACTGACACGTTATTATGTCACATCAGGATGTAACCGAGTTGACCAGTCAAGTGGTCAGAATTGTAAAAAATTAAAAAAAACACTATGTCAATTTTGAGAAAAAAAAACATATTGTTAAATTAGAATTTTGATGTAAACTTAATGACTTTTGTGCTATTTACCGTTTATAATAGCAATGGGTTTAATATGTAAGGCTATGGGGAGTGGTAGCGCATGCTAAAAAAAATGCTAAGACATGTTATATCAGATTTTTTCTTCCACTTAATCTTTTGTCATAGAAAATATATACACTTGGATTTTGAAAAAAAAAAATGCAAATGAAAGATGACCAATCACAGACTTTAGAAAAAAAAATTAATAAATACAAAATGACCAATGACAACTCACACCAAAAAATATTTTCCTCTCTCTTCTCGCTAGTGAACTAGCGAACTTTTCTTAGCTTGTCTGCTTAATATGGTGCAAGGGGTGGTGTTTTGCTCATGTTAAGCTTATGGAGAGTGACTTAGCATCCCCACTCCTTTTAACCTAAGAGTGAACGTGAGCCGGAAAGCAAAACGTAGGTTGAAAGAGTTATATGATATGATAACATCATCAAATTGATCAAGTGGTGGAAAAGGAAAGTCAATTAATGGCTCAATTGTTGAAAATAATATAAACAAGTTTCTCTTTTAATATATATAATCGTTTAATATATATATATATATATATATATATATATATATATATATATATATATATAGAGAGAGAGAGAGAGAGAGAGATGTTGAATTATTATTTTACTTGGTGTGAAACTCATGTATTACATGAACTTATTTAAAAAAAGATAAAAATTTAACAATTTGAAAAGTTTGAATTTATAATAAATGAAAAAAAAATATTATTAAAATTAATGAGACTTTAATACATTAATAAATCTTGTACATATATATATTAACTTGCATATTAAATATGAAATTTTAATTTAATAAAATGAAAAGTACAATAAAATTACAAGTAGAAAATAAAAAATTCTAAAATTTCTAGAAAATATCACAGTGTTTAAGTGAATGAGAAGAAGACCGAGTTTAAGTGAATGAGAAGAAGACCGAGGTAAAAAAAAATTTTGACTTTATATTAAAAAAATATGGCTTTACCAATATAAAATAAAAATACTTTAAAAGTTTAAAATTTAAATTTAAATTTAAAAGTAGTAATAAATACTAAACAAAAGATTAGAGTCGTGTATTGGTGAAGACTGAAGAGCATCTCCATTCTCCATTTGTTCGTCAGCGAAAATGCGGAAAACTAGTTTGATACAGTTTGGGAGACAAGTTATCACATTCTCGTATTCTCACTGCCGTTCTTTCTTTTCTCCCCCTTCCAACAATAAACTCTTTGTGGCAGGTGATTGCCTACGCTGCTTGGTATACTTATCGAACGTGTTTTGAAATTTATACTTATTTTGATGTGGGTTTTAAAGGGTTGTCATGGTCGGTGGACGAAAAATCATTGAAAGAAGCTTTCTCATCATTTGGCAATGTATCCGAAGGTAAATAGCTTCTTATAATTCAACTTAAAACAATTGAAATCGTCTTCATCTCGGGCCTGGAGTTGTATTCCCTTTGTTCGCCATGTGTTCGATGAAATGTCTGAATGAGAATAGGAACTGCGTATAAAGAAACCGACACACTCACTCATACACACACATGTTGTTTGCAGTAAGGATCATGTATGATAAAGACAGTGGTAGGTCAAGAGGTTTCGGGTTTGTGAACTTCTCAAGTGAAGATGAAGCCAGTTCAGCCAAAGACGCCATGGATGGAAAGGTTAAGCGAATACCTTTTAACTCTTTTAAGCATATTTATGCCCAAAATATGAACTGAATTCCATTTTGTCACCCTTTATATATATGTGGTTCAAATTGCAGGCTTTTTTAGGAAGGCCATTGAGTGTCAGTTTTGCTCTGGACAAGGTCCGTAAAGAACCTGTAACCACTCGCCAAATTAACAGGGCAACTACTTTCAGTCAGTGATGCAACAATTTTATTCTGTCATATATGATTATATCGGCATTCCAGATTATGAATTTATGTAGTCTTCACTAATTTTTGCTTTATAACATATTATCCCCTTCAAGTTTAATCAAAGTTCTTAATTTGGCACCTGTACAATTTTAGACTTGATATTTATTTTCTTTTGCTATCACTTCTATTTCTTATAATACAAAAACCATAAAAAAAAAAACCTCATACATGAATGCAACTTCGTATCAAAATTGTTATAAAATATAGTGTTAATGTCATAAATGGTGGTGTGTTTACCATGTGGCATGCCTATGAGGCCAATTTCAGTAAAACTGGCTATTAAAGGTCACCATGTTTTTTGAACAAAAGTAATAATTGCAGATAGCTTATGTTCTGATAACGCTTTATTACATGAGTGTTTTATAACATCACACGAACTAAATATATCACACAATAAATTTTCTTTTATGCAAGCTCTCCATGATTCCCGACACAAATTTGCTTGTTTTTATTTTGTATTTTTAGCTTTAAATCAAGCAGTTCTATATTATGGAAAAAGGTAGAAAAGCTTTCTTATGTTGGCCACATTGGATGTAATATAAACCTAAAGTGGGTTTGCAAGCATCTTTCCCACCTCGTCATATAAGACAAAACGGTTTGGGTCAAAGAAGGGCGCAACCTAAGGCTATATGGTATCGAGTTATGGTGGCTACGCGTGGGGCCTACGTGACAAGGCCACCTACGCGTGAACACCACCCCAGGTGTGCGAATGTGTCTTGTGGCGTGGGTGCGGCTACGGGCAAAGATGGGAAAGATGATTGGTTAATGTTCTGTTTGACCTCTTTTTTCTGTGTGAACGTTGGCGAATTTAAAAAGAAAAAATTACTCGTTTTTAAAGAGCGAAGAAAATGAAGAAAAATAGCTCCACAGGAAGAAAATGGCAATGTGCAGGTGAGGTGAGGAAAAAGAAGTAAAATGAAAATTTGGCAACTTTGATCCCTGGAGTCTTAGCTGGTTACAAATCTCACCCTAAGTCAAAATTTTTATACTTAAATGAGTTTTAGAAACTACAGATCAGACCCTTAACTTATATATTTCAATTATATATTTTTTTTTTAATTTCTAATATACCTTTAAATATTTATTGAATTTTAAGATTATATATTTTTTTTATTTCGTTTATTGTACTTTTTTTATTACTAAAATATTTCTTTATGTTTAATAAGTGAGTTTTTTTATTTAATATAATGTCAAGAAAAATAAAAGAATAAAAAGATAGATAATGTATAGTGGTAACCACTTCCCAGGGATAGTAGGTTGGTAGTGAACATGTAGTGGAGCTAACATGACGGTACTTTTTAGTAGGTTGGTGGTAACCATACCCCTTAGCTTAAACATACGCTTAGTCATAGTTGAAATGATTTACTTTTATGATGTAAATGGTCGGATCAACCCCCCAATCCACCACATGGTGAAATGACCTCCAACGGATAACTTCCATGTAGTCAAGGGGTCAAGGTAACAATTTTACTAACTCCTCACAAGTGTTAGAAATTTGGGAGTAAAGCACTTAAAATTTTGAGAATTGCGTAATCATTTTCAAATTGAAGTATTTGATGGTACTTTTCAATCTTCAATTGGATAAGATTTAGAATATTAGAAAACAAAAACAAAGAATAAGAAGTTATGATTTTCATGAGTACCAGAAAATGAAGGCTAAAATTGGTTATAAACCATCTTTGTCTAAAAATTGTCACAAATTAGTTTTCTATCCCAAACTTTCTCCAATAGTCAAAACTGTCGTAAAAATGGGCATTTTAATAAAGTTAAAACAAAGTCAAAAATCAAGTTCATTTTCAATAATTCGGATTTCTGATGCATTTTTAACAAAACAATATAACACAGATAAAAAATTTGGATTTTAACAAAGTAAAAAACCGGGTTCATTTTCAATAATTCGGATTTCGACCTCCACCAGGGGGTGTTGCCCTCGAACCTCGTTCCCAGGGGCGTTGCCCTCGAACCTCCGTTTATTCAGGGGCTTCGTCCTTAAATGACAGTGTACTTTGAAACTTGAACAAACTTAAACAAGTGTGCACTCCGCACCTTCCTTATTTAATATTCATCAAAATTGATTTTGGTCAACAACTCAACCCATTGCATTTGAATGAAATTAGTGAAACAATTCACCTATAACTGTCACGTGGCGTCACATGAATGCTTTCGTCGTCATAATCATAGATTATCAGGGGCCATTTACGGTTTTTCTGCAAAATAAATACAACATATCGTGTGGTATTTCTACACATCATAAAATTTGATTTCCTCTATTATCTTTCTTGAAAACGCAAGTAGGAAGTTTATGAGATTCTAGTCTCTTCTGATTTCCACTTAATCTCTTGCATCGATTGTTATTCCATTCTTGTTGGAGTTAACAGTTATTCTGTAATAAATATTAGGCATCTATGCCTTACACTTACATCAGTTAAGTGTAACACCCGGTTCCTAGTATGTATTTAAATTCAAGTAATGCTGTGATTTATGTTGGGACTCAGCGAGTAGGAACTGTTTGGACAAAACCCTAATGTTTAGGGTTTGCACCCTATTTAAACACTTTATCTCATCCCAAACCAGCCTCCATCACCACCCAATTCAGAGAAGCCCTAGATTGAAACCCTAAACCCTCATTGTGTGTTCTTGAGCCTTTTGGTGCCTTTTTGTGTGTGTTTAAAGTTGTAAAAGAAGAAGGAAGCTTGGAAGTTCAAGTAGAAGTAAGGAGATCCATAAGTTTTACTCCATTCTCAGCTCATTCAAGGTAAAAAACTGGAACCTTGACCATCTATCTCTTAGATTTTGATTTGGGGCTATTTCTACCCCTTTTACAAGTATAGAAAAGCTAAAATCGGATTTTGTAGGTATGCTTTAAGTTGCACTTCGGATTTGGAACTATTGGGGGTCTTTATGGCATAAAAGTGTCAACTTTGTTGCCATAAACCCCCCATGCATCTTGTTGTCACACTCTCAAACCAAACGACAGAAACATATGGGGGCTTGTGTGTGACTTCATCTTGTAATATCATCACAATGTATATAATTGAAACAATACAACACCATCATCATACATATCAATATACAACCAAAATTGTTTGCATCAAGTATAGTATCATATTTACATGCCAAAATATTCAATGTATAGAGATAACAAAATATAACGAATTCCACATTCCGTGCTGACCTTTCCGCTTAACGATTCCCTGAGAATACAAGTTATTTTGAAAACGTCAACATATATAATGTTGGTAAGTTCATAAGCATGTTTGAATAAAAAGTTTTGCATTGTTAGTAAATCATCAGAAAATCCAATATTTTCTTAAAAAATGGTTTGAACATGATGTGACAAAATCAAGTATTAATGCATATGTGTTTTCTGTTTCAGAATGTGTATATATATAAATATGTGATCTGGAAAATCTTTGTATTATCTGTTTTTTTTTTTTTTTTTTTTTGGAAAGGGAACTTCCCTAATGAGGGTTTCCGGGCCAGCTTTTGCGTACCGACTAATCCCCCACTGCAAACATAAAGCTTTTGCCTCATGCCCTGGAGTCACTGCAGGCGAACCTCCATGGCCACAAGGGCTGAGTGGTGCCAGGATTTGAACATGGGTCAATAGGTTATCCACCATATCTTCCACATGCCTTACCAAGTCACCACAACCCAAGTGGTTTTGTATTATCTGTTGTAAGTAGAAGGTTCTTGTTTAATTGTATACTTCCCCAGAAAATCCGATATTTTCTGCTTATAAGAGTGTCGTGGTCTTAAACCCTAAGACCCTATATCGGTGAACGCATGTTTCCGTATTGACTAGATATTATTTGTATGCTTTAAATCTATAATGGAGTCGATCTCTATGCGAGCCGTTACAACCATGCTTGATAAAGACTAATTCGCCTGTCATGATGTCTTTCGGACGCCGGTTTGTTGAAGGTAAGGTTTGTCACCCTAGACGGGCGTAGTCTAACTATAGCGAACAACTCAGGTGTGGGGGAGTCACCCCCATATATATTTATACACAAACTCGTAGAAGGTTCTTGTTTAATTGTATACTTCCCCAGAAAATCCGATATTTTCTGCTTATAAGAGTGTGGTGGTCTTAAACCCTAAGACCCTATATCGGTGAACGCATGTTTTCGTATTGACTAGATATTATTTGTATGATGTAAATCTATAATGGAGTCGATCTCTATGTGAGCCGTTACAACCATGCTTGATAATGACTAAACCGCCTGTCATGATGTCTTTCGGACAACTCAAGTGTGGGGGAGTCACCCCCCTATATATCTATACATAAACTCTCGCTCTCCCTCCAGGAGACTCTGGTTATAACTACATGCTACGATTGTATACTCAAAGGTGTCAACCGACATGTATCACCAGATCCTTAATTGCGCGAATATTGAATTTCAACATGTATGATATATCCGAATACGTTTAAAAATTTCAAAGCCCACGAGTATTCATGTGAATATATAAGGCCCAACAAACATGCAAAAGGACAACTAGACCCAATAAGCATGTGATGGACCACAAAGGTCCAATAAACATATAATGTGTGTGTTTATATATATATATATATATATATATATATATATATATATATATATATATATATATATATATATATACACACACACTAGGCCCAATAAAAAAGTAATCGATGTTTTTAGTTCGTTTGTCATTTCGTTGTATATCTTAGCTCATTTGTTTACCAAAATAACATAAAAGGCCTAATTTTGTAATAATGTCATTTCGGCCCATTTTTATAGAAGTTGACATTTTTGGCCCAAGTAAGTATATTTTGATGTTTTCGGCCCATGATTATAAAAATTTACATTTTTATCTCATTTTTCATAAAAGCGACATTTTCGGCCCAAGTTTTGGAAAAATTGCATTTTAAGCCCAAATCCAAATAATGTGGCATTTTCAACACATAAAACCGTAAGTTTACATTTTTTGACTCAAACTTGTGTAAAATGACGATTTAATCCATAAAAATCAAAACTTTTACAATTTAGGCCCAATAAATCCGAAAAGCCCATTTTTAAGGCCCATTATGCAAAAATTTACGTTTTTGGCCCTTTTATCACCAAGAATATCATAAAAACCCATTTTTTTTATATCAAAGTGACTCCTTTAGTCCTTGTAAAACTGTATATGCCATAAAAATCCAATTTTTTTGTTTATTTGTCAAAAATGGCACTATTTCAAGATTTTGTTTAACTTATCCAAACAATCTTCACATGTTTACACTTTCATTTCCATGGTGTGATGTAATAAGTGTTATAGTTTACAAATACCACAAACTTTTGTTATAAATTTCGAGATCCATGGAGTTTCATCACAAAATCACAACACGTAACATGGAAAACACACATAAACATGCATAAATACATAGATTTAACACATAGCAACTTGTATCCTCCCCCAAAACATTATAAAAACCGAAAAAAGGGTATGAACTTACTTTGATTTGAAGTTTCGGTTTTTTATGAAGAAGATGAGGTGATTTATGCCCTAGGAAGTTCCTTGAGATGGGTTTCGAACTCTATGAAGTTCAAGAGTATGGATCATGAAATGATATGGGTTAAGAAGAGGTTTTTGATGAAATCTAAAAGTTAAACCATAGATTCAAGTAAGAACTTACCAAAGATGATGATCTTGATGAAAAACCTCTTGAAAATACCCACAAAAGCTCGAAAATTTAGATGAGTAAGGAGGAGTTCTTGAGAGAGTTTTGAAAGTGTTTGAAAGGAAAAAAAAAAGGTGGTGTGGTGGGGGTTTTGGCCGAGTGTAATAAGAAGAGAGAGGGAGGGTTTTAATTTTTTGGTTACTACTTGATGTACATTAGATTAATGCATGGATGTATGTGGGTTAATTACCCTAGATGTATGATAAATAATGTTGAGGTGTCATCATATAGTTCCATGCAATTTTTTTTTTTGTTAGTTTGGGCCGAGAATTGGGCTTAGAAGAAGGGATTGAAGAAATTTAGGCCTTCTCTTGACTTGTTCGAATCTATGAAGCCCAATTAAAAGGGTATATGGCCCATTAGGGCAAATGGAATCATTTATGGACCAACAAAGCCCAAATGCTAAGATCTTATGGATGTAGGTCCAATTAGAGTCCAATTAGGGTTCCTGGGCCCAAAATAGTCATGTTAAAGGTTTATTGATTCATCAAGCCCGATGAGAGAATCCTAGTTCATATTAACTTAAACAAGGATTTTTAGGATTTCCAACTCATAGTTAACTATATGAGATGTATTGTATTAGGTTATAAGCTTCTTGAGTGAAGTTTGATTCAATGGATGATTTTGATTAAGCATAGAATATGATATTCACTTAGAGTATATGTCTTACAATAGATGTTGTTTACATGAGAATGGAATTTCCTAGCTAAAATGTTGGTTGTGACACTTGTAGACCTCCTTTTATGGCCTTTTGAGCCAAAGGCCCCATGCATGTACATGAAGTTCGTAGATTTACATATAAAATGGACCCTAGGAGGCAATATCTATGGTTTTGATGCGTTAAGACCCATTATAATCGATGGTATAGTTTTGGACAATGATGGACTTCGTGAGTCGTTCTTAGGACTTGGCGAGTCGGGGTGTATTTTCCAATGAATCCTTTCTGTTTAGGGACCAGATGTTAAGATCAAAGGTTCTCCAGTTGTTTAGGTTCACTAGGGACCTGGAAATCACAGGACTCGACGAGTGGATGAACAAACTCGGCGAGTTCAAGGCAATGTCCCAACCACATGAAGACGGACCCGACGAGTTCAATGGGAACTCGGCGAGTTATAGACTGAACACCTTCTTATGGATGATGATGGACTCGACGGGTTTAAGGACGAACTCGGCGAGTCGATTGAAGATAGTCCGATGCGTTTTTGAAGGCAAACTCGTCGAGATCTTGCTAGACTCGACGAGTATGGACGGGGTTATGACATTATATGGATATGGGGACTCGACAAGTCGGGTCAACCAAATGTTGACTTTGACTGGATGATTGACCATTGACCAAGGTGTTGACTTTGACTTAGTCTAGGACTTGAGTTGAGCCTTGTAAGGGTTACGAGTACGAATTGATAAGTTAGAAAAGTTGTTGTGTAGGGATTGAGGATTCAAGTGGATTTGGTTTTCAAATCGAGATCAGTGCAGACACTACACGACTTTGAGGTGAGTTTTCTCCCGGTAGGAATTGGTCTACGGCCACAATGTCGACCCACAAGTAAGAGTGTTGGATAGATGATTGTCTTTATGATAATTATCTAGCGTTGATATTGGATATGATTATTATGTCTGATATGATTATTGTGCTTGATATGCTTACCGTTCTTGATATGTGTTAGCAGTATTAGGGGGTGAAATAGTCCCCGGTTACCGGTTGAAAGATACCGAAGGGGAGGGTAGCTCCCAGTTACCGATAGAAAGATACGAAGGGGAGTTTAGTTCCCGATTACCGGTTGAAAGATATCGAGGAGGAGCCCAGATCCTGGCCATGCCCGACATATACCAGTTGAAAGATACTGAAGGTTATGCATTATTTGGTATGAGTATGATGAGGGAACTCACTAAGCTTTGTGCTTATGGTTTTTAGTTTTGGTTTTAGGTACCTCTTCATCTAAGGGGAAGGAGTTGACGGGGTAGCAGTGCATCACACATTCATACATGATATTCCACATTTGAGAAACCTGGGATTATACTCTTATATTATACTACTTATGAATATGGTTTTGAGACTTGTGATTGGTGACTTTATTTTTGAAAGGATTTTAAATGTTGTTTTCCATTAATATTTTACAAGTAATATAATTTTAAACAAAAAAATTTGGGTCTTGATTTTGGGATGTTACATTAAGTGACGTAAACACCTTTAAGAACATGTATATAAATTAATGCAGCCATTACTGTTAAGGAAATTAATCAATGAGATTGGTTTTAATTTTGTTAATTTTGTATTAAAATGCGTATGACAACGAGATAAGGTTTCTTCTTACCCTTTCTTATAATCAAAATGATCATGAATGATAAGTTCGGATTGCAATCAAAACCGATATTCCATTTGTAATAATGCATAATTAAATTGTTGTTGATGTTTGTCGGTGGTGGTGGTGGTGGTGTTGCTGTTAGTGTTGCTGTTGACAAAAGTGACCATATTAGGAGAACATGTATACCCTTAATACCACCTTTTGTCAATTACAAAGAATTTAACACGAAGCTCAAGAATTTTGATCGTAAATTAGTCAGGTATGCACTTTATCTTACAACCTAAACTCGTGAGTTTAAATCAATACAGAAAAGCGCATTAAACCATGTGAGTCGTGCCAGCACCATTATTGCCCTTATTCTTTCTTATGGTACCTCGAGGCGGTAAAAGAACATCGGAAAGCATTATCCAATTTGGAAAAGCAACAAATTCTCTCCAGATAAGCGGAAGACTTATGTCTTAGCCACATAAGCACTGCCTTTATGGTTTGTACTCATCAATTACAATTACAAACTGCAAATAGCTTTTGAAATTGGTGGAGCACAAATAGAAATACATAAAGAAGATACTAATAACTACCTCATAACTAAGTATCTAAACTTCTAAATGGTTGATGTCTTGAAGATAAACCGAACTTCGAGCAGGTGAATGAACTCCAAATCCTTGACTACATTTCTATCTATCTTTCTCTGTTAGAGCTCATTCAATTTGGTGCAATTATTTCAAATTTACAACCCTCCTGGAAGGATTTATCCAAAAGGATGATGCACAAATATGAAGACTTCTCTTTGGATAATATGCCGAAGCACATCGTGGTGAGGATGAGTCATAACAAGATTAAATTTTGTAAGTGTAAATCAAGTGAATCATTTGCTAGGTGGGAGTTATAGGCAAAAGGAAAATTTTAAGTGTCACAACAGCTTGTCACCCAAGAAAATAGATTTAAGAGGTCTGCTCGTCAGTAAGCACACAAACTCGAACCAAGCCATCAAACCAAAAAGGTCCTAATATTTCCACATATACGAAGAGATACGATAATATGCATGCAAGTGTAAAGAAAGGAAATTTTGACCATTTTTGCTAATGTTGTTGAAGAGGTTGTCAACCAGGTAGCTAATGTAAGCATAGGCTAAGCTTACATGATATTCACACTTTCATGTGTGCAAGTTGCTCATGGTTTGCTCTGGAAATTGGAGTTTCAGTTCATGTTTGCAGAGGTTGGTCATAATTTATAACTATCGTCCCACGCCCGTAAGGACAATAGAGATATGTGCAGACGGAGGTAGACTCGAGGTTCTTGGCATTACTGATAGATGTAGTCATAGGAAAACTATAGAAATGTCATATACTACCTTAATATCCACAATGGATTGTGTCTGCTAACAAGTTTGATAAGATTCTCTTTCAAGATGGTGTTTAAGAAAGATCTCTAGAGGAAATATATATGTTAGAAAAACTAAAAAGCTTGGTGGCGTGTATTGCATGTTCCTTGATAAGAGATCCTCCACTAGTTTTAATAGTTTTTTGCGTGTTAGCATAGGTTCTTCTATTGCTAGTAACAATATACCTATTGGCTTTGCTAACGAATATTCTTTGTCACTTCATTTGTTCAATTTCCTTATGACATATATGTTTAGCATACACAAGATGTTATAAACAATGAAAAAGATACAAAGGGTATTTTAATTTTGACAACAAATAATTTGAAAAATATGAAACTTGTGTGAAATCAAAATTTACAAAGAACCAATTCTTTAGTTAAAATGGTTACATCGTTAATGGAGTTGATTCACTCTTACATATGTGAACTTAATAGAATACTCACTCAAGGAGGTTATGTGCATTTTGTAAGGTTCTATGATGGCTTGAGCTAACATCTACATTTTTTTTTTACGATAAAAAGATGAAGCTTTTGATGCATATAAAATGTATGAGGTAAAGGTTGACAATCAACAAGAAACATGCATAAAAAAATCTCACTCAAATAGAGTAAGAGAATATTTACTAAGGAGTTTGATGCATTTGCAAAGAGAATGACATAAGAAATGAATGAACCTCACCATTCACTCTCAAATAAATGGTTTGGTTGAAAGAAAGAATAAGACCAATAGTTACTAATATGTTGACCCAATCGGGTTTGCCAATTAATTTATGTAGAGAAGCTTTGTTGAGCGTATACAACGAGTCAAAACTAATCATGCGATTCATACGAGTCCATACGAATTGTGGAAAGGAAGAAAGTCGAATATAGACTATATAAGAGTCTAGGGTCTATAACACATTATTTCCCACCTAGTCCTTAACATTTGAGTATGGAGCTCGGGCTATTGAGAGTATATTCATTGGATATGCAAAGAATAAAAAGGGTTACACACTCTTGAATAAGGAATCAACCATCACCATAGAATCCAGAGATGTGGAATTGTTCATAGAAAAGTTTTCAAGAGATGATGAAAACACTTACCCCATCATAACTCTTAATTTTGTGGGTATTTCACATGATAATCTTGAGACTTATTGGAATACAGACGAACCAAGGAGAAGTATGAGAGGTAAAAGAGAAAAGATCATAAATGATTATTGTAATCCATCGAAGAGACATGAAATAAAGTGGTGGGAAATGTCATTTTATGCCATTAACGTGGAGAAGTACCCTAAGACTTTTGTTAAAATGATGTTGTCTAGGGATGTTCCATTCTAGAAGTAAGTAGTCAATGATGAAATGAATTCAATCATGGGAAATGGAACTTGGGAGTTAGCAAATCTTCCTGGCGAAAGAAACTCATATGATCCAGAAGAATTTTCATAAGAAATTGTAAAGTTTTAGTCAAACGAATATTCTAATTTCATTCACACGAGTAGTACAAAATATTTAGACATACAAGGAAAAATAAAACAAGGAAAATACATAATTAGACCTTGTACAAACATAATTAGACCATGTCACCAAATTGAAACACACAAATGAACAATATATAGGTGTAGACTTCGTACAATGTAAAACTCCAAAAAAAATCTACAAATGTGTATACTTCAACGGTTCTACTCATGGGTTAAAAAAAATCTTTGTCGGGGTTATTTTGAAATATCTTAAAATTCAAAACGCAACATCCATGTGTTCTAGATGATGATTTTCATGAACCGACTTACCACACTAAAAAGGAACCAATATCAGGATAGGTATGAAATAGGTATATGATCTTTCCCACGAGGTGTTGGTACCTCCTTTTATCCACTATAGCACCACCTATTCTATTTCCCAATTTGACATATGTGTCCAATTGGGGCGTCGGCTAGTTAGTAACCTATCATACCAATTTCACTTAGTGTTCGTGATTTTAGTGTCACCTGACATTTTGTGTAATTGGAATTCACATGTGACCTAAGAGGCTTATCGTTTATACTCTATAATATACGTTTGGTGAATGCGAAGTGCATGCATATATAAGATTGAATTATAAGACGATATGACAGAACGATTGGGGTCAAAGGGATTGCGCCCCCTTGTAGAATCCTAGGGCAGTGCCCCTAGCATGGTCCAAGGGGCAGAGCCCCTGGCGGTGGTCCTACTATTCTTTATGGAAAATCCAAATTCTAGTGGGTGAATATCGTAAGATTGGCAAATCTTGTCAGTTTTGGTAGCAATTGATTATGCCATTAATTTCGAGATTTGCATAAATAATTTAGAAGATTAACCATAATGTGTCATGTATTTATACGACTCCTCTTCTGAGCCATTGATAGAACCCTTTTCTTAGCTCTTCTTTTTTAAATAATCTCAGAATTCTCTGGCGATTTTCCTTGTATTTTAGTGCCTACACGAGTGTCTTTTTGGATTATCCTAAACTCGATTTCATGTAACCTAGACATAAGATGAAAATATCAGTTCAGAAAGTGAACATACGCGATCCATAAGAAATCTATATTTCCACCATCACCCTACTCAAATATCCTCCAACACGTAGAAGGTGTTGTTTAATAGGTCTTGATCAGTACACTTTAATATGAAAGGTTTTTTTTAGGATTTGTGTTTTGCTAGTTTTGGTGTTAAAATAGTGCTCTTTTTGTTTAAGTATAAATAGGGCCACATATTTGAAGTTTATAATTTAAGTTTTTCCATCCAATAATACTTGGACTCCATACAATCTTCTTGTTCTTTAGTTATCCCAGATTTCATTGCTAATCCCCTGTTCCTATTCTTTATTTCCACATGTTGTTACCTTGGTGCAAAGGGTACAAGGTGTGAAGAAGTTTTTCTACACTTGGTATCAAAGTGGTTTCGTTGAATGAGGTGTGATTCGAGGTTGATTACAAGCAACCCCGGTTTCTCTTAATCGGGATTGTGAGAGACAAACCGGAGGCATGGAATAAACAGATGGGAAGCTGTCAAAGTGGGTGACTTTGATTCGGTTCGTTTTGCAGGTGATAAAATACGGTAAAGGTGGTTGTGACCTTGTCTTGTTGTTCGGTGGAAGAGTGCTCTCGGAACAAGCTTGATTAAAAAGGTCGTGATTGTCAAAAGGAGAATAGGATGTCAATGGTTAAAGAAAGAGGTTCGATGACGTATGAAGTTCCAATTTTGACTCCAACGAATTATCCGGTGTGGGCAGTCAAAGTCAAGTCGATTATGGATGCACACGACATATGGGACATGGTCGAACCGAAGGCATTAGGTGAAGCATCGGATCAAAAGAAGTTAAAACAAGCTCTTGCATTTTTGTTTCAAGCGATACCCAAAAGACATGGTGTTGCAAATGGCGACTTACACCTAACCAAAGCAAGTGTGCGATGGGATAAAAACACGGTATTTGGAAGTAGATTAGGTGAGAACGGCTCGACTTGCGACCTTAAAGAGGGAGCTTGAAAGTTTGCGCATGAAGAAGGGTGAATTGGTCGATGATTTTGTGATAAAATTATCCAATTTAGCTTCAAAAGCAAGGAGTCTTGGTTACGAACTTGAAGAAGTTGATTTGGTGAAAAGGTTACTTGATTCGATGCATAAGTCATTTCTCCAAATCGTGTCTTCAATATAGCAATGGTATGAGCTGCATTTGATGTTATTCGATGAAGCAGTTAGTAGATTGAAGGCATACAAAGAGCGTATAGGAGGAACCAAGAAAGTGGAGGACACTCAAGGTGGGTTGTTGTTGGCTAGTGAGGGAAAATCAAATGTTTGTAAGCATTGTGGCAATGAACGTTCAAATCGGTATAATTTTGGAAGTGGTCGGGAAAGAGGTCGGTGTCCGGGAGAAGTCGAGATGGTAATGAACATGTCCAGAATAAAAGTCACATTGAAATGTTACAAATATGGTTAGTTTGATCACTGTAGCGATGAGTGTCCTAACTGGGAGAAAAAAGAGACAAATCTACTCGAAGAGGAACCAACATTTTTTTGAACGACACCCTAGGAATATGTTTTTTTTTTTTTTTTTTTTTATTTATTTAGTTATTTATTTATTTATTTACTATTTGTGTTTTGCTAGTTTTGGTATTAGAATATGACTCTTTTTGTTGAAGTATAAATAGGGCCACGTATTTGAACTTTATAATTGAAGTTTTTCCATCAAATAATACTTAGACTCCAAGCAATCTTCTTGTTCTTTTGTTTTTCTAGATTTCGTTGCTAATCCCATGTTCTTGTTCTTTCTTTCAACATGTTGTTACCTTGGTGCAAAAGGTACAAGGTGTGAAGAAGTTTTTCTAAGAAGGTTGAATAAATGAAAGACAAAAATCCCCTTATTTCATCGTGCAACTCCCTTTTCCACAAAGTACTTGAGATGGCCACGATCTTTTATTTCAAATTTCTTGGATAAAAGCTATTTTAAGCGACTCGTTTCACAAAATACTTAGTTTTAAGATTAACTATTAAACTCAATTTAATATTTTTTAACAATATATTATAATCAAGAAAAAGTAAAGTAGCAAACCACGGAGAAAATCATCATGTATGGTCTCTTCTTATCTTGAATGCGAGTCTTGGACTTAAGAAGGTAAAAAACAAAAATAAAAAATATAGTTGTGAATCGAAGTTCTACATGATGCATATAAAATTGTATAACTAAGAACACAAAAGCCCGACCATATCTCTTAGTAGGTGTTTGCTGGGACAAGGATTTTACAAACTTCACCAATTATATAAATAATATTTTAAGGAAATCTGATCTGATATATTGGGTACTCAATAATTTTGATAATATGAACTAATAAAGATTCAATTATGATAAATTCAATAACCCTTTTGATGGATACATTTTAAATTTATAAACAATGTGGAATTTATTTTAATTTTTTTTTTTTTGTGAATATACATGCAAGACAAGAAAGAATATCTTCCCTCATTTTTAATATATTGTGGAATAAAGTAATATTAATGATAATAATGTTTTGGAGCATATGGTTTTAGATGTTTGCTAAGGTGATGGAAGATTGGTAGGTGTAAGATGCTTTCCAGTGTCCTTCGCATTGAGATCCTAGAGGAGAGAACTTTCCATTTTTCTTATTTTATATGTGAATATGTGAAAAAAGATTTTAGGATTAGTTCCTTTTTTAATTCGAAAATTCTGCTAAGTAAAAGGTCTATTGGATATAACCTGATTGATCCACGATATTATAATTATGATACTAATAAAATGCTAATAATGATAAGGTAGGAATCAGTTTTCAAATCGAATAAGGTAAAAAGGCAAACTCATAAAGAAAAAAAGGGTGTCAAAAAAGTTCGAACTTTAACATTATAAAAGGAGAATTTGAATTATTGATACCTAAGAGTTTGTTAAGGATTGATTATTGAAGTGTTACCAGGTCTTGTTTTGTTGGTACGAATGGAATGGATGGAGTAATTGATATATGAGTTAATGAAATAAATCATTATCATCTTATTGTTATGTTTATCATCTTATTGTTATGTTTGATTGCTCTATTGGAATGTAATGAATTATTAATTTATGTTGTTTGGTAGGAAAGGAGTGTTTAGATAAATAGTTTTTTGCTTATTAGTTTATTGTTTATTTGTTTATTACGGTGGGAATAAATATTTTTTAAAAATGTGTTTGGATTAACTTATTCTAGTGGTAATAAACATTGTAAGTGTTATTAAAATGACCAATAAGCAATAAGCATTCTCTCATTTGTTTATTAAAATCAGCTTATTTTGCTTATTTATACCGCAATAAGCTGATTTTTAAAAACTTCTATCCAAACATTTGAATTTGTTTATTGCGGTGGGATTAAGCAATAAGCAATAATCAACTTATTTTTCCCCATCCAAACACCCTCAAAACCCAATGAAATGGAATGAAATTCACTAAAAATGATAAAATTACTATTGTAACATGAAAGGCATGTAATTTGATAATTTTACAACATTGTCTTGTAAACTTAATATTTTATATCGTAGTTAATGTGTATTAGATAAATAAAGAGCTGCAATTATGAAATTAACACAAAATATCGTAGTTAATCTGTATTAGATATAAAAAAAGCTGCAATTATGAAATTAACACAAAATTTTACTCTGGAGTCAAGAAACTAGCGATGCTCACTACGAACACCTACGTCAAAAGAAGATTTCATTAAATTCGAACTAAATCAATCAAATAGCGTTACATGGATAACATGTTTTATTAACAAACTCAAAATATCGCATTAGACTATAATTAATGGTGATCTTCATCCTTGTCAACCGGTAACAACGTTACTTAACTCCTATCATTTGTTTTTTCCCTTCATACACATGACTCTAGTTTGCTAATAAAACTCCTCAATGATACAACATATACACAAAGACTTCTGTTTTCTGTGCGAGAATATATATCCAAATATTGATTTGCTTTTGCTATTGGGAGATTCGATGGCTTACCTTATGTGAAGGAATAGCTCTGATTTGATTGCACAATTTATGCTTAATAAGTTATAACTAGATATTTAAAAGCACAAGACAAATTAAATTTAAGGATGACAAAAATACCCGAATCCGACAAAAAAAACCGAAGCCAAAACTTTTGGGATGACTTCTGGTTCGGGTAAATCGTTATAAGTATGGCCGTAAATGAACCGAACGTTTCGTGAACCATTCGGCGGGGAGTCCGTTTATGTTTATTTAATTAATAAATGAACGGACATTAACACAAGTTCTCGTTCATTTAGTTAAACGAACGACATGAACAATAGTCTTGTTCGTTTAATTATGCTCGTGAAGGTTCATTTACGTTTGTTTATGTCCGTTCATATAAGTTCATTGTTTATTCATACATGTTTAACTGTATTTGATTACATTACTATATTATATATTCATTTATGTCCATATATGTTTGAATTATGTTTGTTTATGTTTTGTTAATTTATGTCCGTTTGTTTATATGTTTGTTTAGCAGTTCACGAACATAAACAAACGAATATGAACAATACAATTTATTAAACGAACGATCATGAACAAGAAAACTATTTTGTTTATTCATTCGTGTTCGGCTAACTTAAATGAACGAATATGAACAAATCTCGTTCATGATTGTTCGGTTCGTTTACATCCCTAGTTACATTTAAAAAACTAACTCCTTCAAAGAAAATAAGTGTACATATTTTGCATATTAACCTAAAAAACAAAACATTTTTATTATTGATATGCCTTTTACAATGGAACTACCTGCCTATCGAAACATTTGTTATGTTGTATATTGTCATAAATTTTTTGTTTGGTCATTTTACGAATAATTCTTGAAAAGCAATAAGTAAATTAGTATCTAATATAATAATAAGACGTTTTGTGGAATTTATTACTTATCATTTAATTACTTAATATGATTACAAATAGCATCATATGAATTAAATATATGATAAATTAATTACCATCATATTATATTATAGAAATAAATTGGCAAGTTCCTACTTCCCAATGTATCTACACCACTTATATTATCGTCCCCACATCTTGATTTCTTCATGGCACCACCTTTATGAAGTCACCAAACTCATAATTTCCCATTTAAAGAAGATATTGTGATATTTTGCTTTCACTCTCTCTTTTTGTCCTTTTCATTATTTTTAGGTCATGTGATTTTTATAAAATTTAAGTAAAACGTTTATTACATGAATTTAACTGATTCTGAGGTAATCCAAATTATAGTTTAGAAAGTTTGAATCTAACACATATGAAGTCATGAAGATCGAATACATAAGCATTACCATATGTATTTATACAATTATACAAATCAACCCTACGATGGGAGCCTAATGAATAGGAAGTGAAATTTGATACATGAGATTTAGAATTGAAAACCAAGTTGCACCGGGAATAAAACCAGTGCTATTTTTTATTTATTTTTACAAATCAGATACTACCATTAGACAAAAAAATTATAATAAAATAATTAAATCATAGATAATTGAGTAACTTGTATTCATTTAATGATCAATTTGGTTGCATTAACTCATCATCATCTCATAAATCAAAATATAATTAAATGCGTAGTAGTTTAAAAACAAGACGATCGAACTTTGAGACTATCAGATTGTTTGCGTTTTCACCTGAACATCCGACACCGGATTACTACGCAACCACCGACGGTGTTTTTAACCGCAACCAACCAAAACCACTATTCTCAACAACCGTACAAGTCAACATCTCACAACAAATATATAAAACCGTACGTACATCGATAACTCAACCTCGACCCGCCAATCCGCCATAGTCGCCGACACTTGCTCAGTGGCAATTCAATGGCGTCGCCACAGTATTATCTCAATACCCTCTTCTTTCTTCTACTTCTACCCCTGCTCCATCAATTCACCACCACCGCCGTCGCCGCCGCTCAGGTCAATTCTAACTCCGTCCTTGTCGCGCTTCTTGATTCCCGTTACACCGAGTTGGCGGAGCTCGTAGAGAAGGCGATTCTGTTGCAAACACTTGAAGAGGCTGTCGCCATTCACAACATTACCATTTTTGCACCCAGAAATGAAGCTTTGGAACGCGAGCTAGACCCGGAGTTCAAGCGGTTCCTTCTTGAACCTCGGAATCTTCGATCGCTTCAGAAGTTGATCCTCCACCACATCCTCCCTACTCGACTCGATCTTTCACGGTGGCCGAATGAAACTACACGCCATGATACGCTATCGGAAGATCCCTTACATCTTTCCAATTCCGAGTCGTCGGTGAAGTTTGTTGGTTCTGCGGAGGTTGTTCGTGTGGAAGACGTTGTTCGAAACGATGGAATTATCCACGGGATTGGTCGGTTGTTGATCCCAAAATCCGTACAACAGGATTTCAATACTCGCCGGAGCTTGCGTTCCATTTCTGCCGTTAAACCGGAGGGAGCACCGGAGGTGGATCCCAGGACGAACAGATTGAGAAAAATGGCACCGCCTGTTCCTGTTGGTTCGGCCCCTGTTCTTCCGATATACTCCGCCATGGCGCCTGGTCCTTCGTTGGCTCCCGCTCCTGCCCCCGGACCCGGAGGCCCTCGCCACCATTTCGACGGCGAGAGCCAGGTCAAGGACTTCATCCATACGCTTCTACACTACGGAGGGTAATTACCAATTAACAACTATTGTTTACGATTCAACGATTCAATTATGCATCATCCAGAAATTCCTAATTCGATTTCATGTTTAGGTACAATGAGATGGCTGACATTCTGGTGAATCTGACAAATTTGGCAACGGAAATGGGGAAATTAGTGTCAGAGGGATACGTATTAACGGTGCTGGCGCCGAACGACGAAGCCATGGCGAAATTGACCACCGATCAATTGGCGGAGCCAGGTGCGCCGGAGAGGATCATGTACTACCATATCGTACCGGAGTATCAAACGGAAGAGAGTATGTACAATGCAGTAAGAAGATTCGGGAAAATTCAGTACGACACTCTTCACCTGCCGCATAAGGTGATGGCGCAGGAGGCCGATGGGTCCGTAAAGTTCGGCGACGGCGAGGAAACGGCGTATTTATTCGATCCCGACATTTATACCGACGGAAGAATATCGGTTCAGGGGATTGATGGGGTTTTATTCCCGTCGACGACGGAGTCAGATTTGAAGAAGACGAAGACTGCAGAAACGGTTGACCATGTTAAGGTCATTCCCAAAACTCGTAGAGGTACGTCGATCATCTTCCTGCATTGAATTTATGTCTTGAGGCTTTTTAATTTATGTCGCCGGAAACAATGGTGGTCTGTTCTCCGGGGAATTTTTGTTTCATTTAAAGATTACAATATTTTATTATAACTTTTAAAAAAATATATATATAACTTTAACTATTAATTAATAAACTTTCATTGGCTTGTGAAGGTGTTTGCAAGCATTTATCGCCATCAATACATTTACATGTTAAACGAATAATAATTCATTAACTGATAAACTTTAAATAATTAACTATTTTTATTTTGAGTGGTTTATCAAAATACCATGTTTGTATATAAAAAACTTAAAATTACCTATTTGTACATTTTATTTTATGAAAGATCATTTGTTTATATGTTTATTAAATTGAATGTTGTGTTTGGAATGAACATATATAATCTAATCTAATCTAATCATATACTAAACTAATACAAAAGTCTTTGTATTTTATACATATCGTGCAAAAGGGTAGTTAAAGTTGGGCTGTCGGTGGGTCAAATAGAGAAGTCAACAAGGACCAAATTGTCATTACGCTAAGTGACACGACCTTAAGTTTAAGAGTTTAACTATTATCAACTCTGGCCCATCTATTCATTTCTCATTTTTTGTTCTTAAAAAAATAGATGTGTTACTAAAACATAATAGATTTCCTACGATTTTATAATTAAAAGAATTAAAATAAGTTTCAGTGGGGAATATTTATAAATATTGTAGAATCGTCTTAATTGTTATTAAATAGTTGTAGAGGGCAGTTACGGGGTCCATTGAATACTTGGCAATTAACATGCGGCCAACTGTCGGTCGCATCGCTTTAGAATACATCTTGTACCCTACGTTAATTTGTTTGTACATATATATACACATCGTGCGTCTACTTGCTTATAGGATTCTAAAGCAAGCATGCATTCTTGTTGCATAATGTTAAGTAAACAAAACATTTTATTAATCATTTTTATGCACATATCAATATCATATCATTGTATGTCTTGTACATCTTTGACATTTTCCAATTCTAGGCTGTCATCAAGAATAATTCAATCTCTACCAAATAACATCTTTTGTCAATACTCCAATTTTGTTTTTGTCTTTTCTTATTATATATGCTTCTTAATTCTATATAAATTATGAATAAGTTATACCCCATACTATGTTTGTTGGATTGGCAATTTCTACTATAGTCTATTATTAAGAAGTTAAGATAATGATGATGATGAGTTGAACAAATTACAAGTTATGCAGTTGCTTTCGGGTATTATATAAATAGGGATGGACTTCATTTTTAATTTCAAGATAATTAAGTAATAGTTTTACCAAGTATTCTCTTAAATAGTATGTTTAAATAACATTTGTTCGATAGTCAAAATAATTAAATAATATGAGTTATTTATTAATGATGGGTAGTGATTTTAATTTCAGGAAAGTTGCTGGAGGTAGCATGCAATGTACTTTGGAGCATTGGGCAAGATTCCAGTTTCACCACATGCCACCATATTTGATCACCCAAAATTGCAGGGAATCAATTGTGTAAAGACATAAAAGAAGGTGGAGGAGATAGAGATTTGTTAAGGAAAAGGAAGTATCCTCGAAATATTTGGGTTTTGGGGTGTGATTAGGATTGTTTTTGTGTGTATTTGGGGGACGGGTAAAATGGTCATTTGATTTGGGATATATCGATCAGATTTTTGATGGGGTATAGTCGGAATAAGATATGGTGTGTATTGGTGGCAGAAGAGAAGGGGAGTTGATTCTGTGTTTTGTACGTGTAGGTTGGTCGAAGAGCATCCTACCACTTGGAAAGTTGGAAGTGGGACCTCTCAATAAAAGGAACACACCCACAAAATTTATTTAGAAAAACAATACATCAAAATAACAAACAAACAAAAAAAAAAAGTTATGATAATAGTTTGAAATGATGTTATAAAACATGTTAATAGATTTGCAATTATAAAACATGTTACATGTTCATCACATTTTGGAAAAGTAAACAATACTTGGCTCAATACAAGTTGAAAAAATAAACAGATATGAATTAGGATTCACATATCTTTCTAATTAAACGAAGGTTTATTGACTTCATAATACAAGTCTGCATTTAGCAAACAAATTATAAAGTTGCAATAATTAATGCTTTACATAATTGCAGAGTCAAGTCCACGCAAAGGTGGTAATGTGATTAGGTTACAAATCAGACATTCATATCATGTTTTTAGCTGATACGACGCGATATTTTATTTTTTTAATTAACATGAAAACAAACCAATTAAAAAACAATAAATACGACACGATACAAATGACATAAAATAACAATTAGTTTATTTAATTAATACTTAGTCAAACATAATACGAAAAACACGACAAATAAATGATAAATTGTGTCAAGTTCGTATGAAACTTTGAACACGAACATGGCACGACACAACATCGTGTTTTTTACACTTGATATGAACACAAACACGAATTCAAGTTTCAATTTCATGTATCAATCAATTTCATTTCGTGTCGTGTCATGGATTGTCACCCTAATATGGATTGGAATCGGGTTAATCAAAACATGAAAAAATATTAAATTAATCTGAATAATACAAGAATAAGTTGATTAATAATGTCAAGATGTTGGACCGAAACACCATACGTTACGACAATGGTGATTGGTAAACCTGGACAAAACATATGAAACGTTATTTAGGGATTTGTGATATAGTAACACTTTTTATTTTTGAGATGGATACTGAATGACGATAGACAAATAGATGTTATGTAACATCCATTTTCCTCCTTTTTTTGGGCCATGGGGCTGGAAGTCGATTATGTAAGGCTTTGGGCCTCAATGAGACAAAGTTGAGTCTTTGTGGAATAAGGTAATGTTAGTTAGGAGATTTAACCTTGAATTGTGTTTTGGGCCGAAGGGTAGAAAGAGAAAAAGTCATAGGGCGGGTTCTTGCATGAAATATGGATTTTTGTTTGAGAGGTTTTTAGTCCAATTTATTTAAATAATATTGTAGAGCTCTTTAACACCTTTCCGTAGATATAAAAAGCGTCGAAAACAGAGTTTGAACGAAGAAGTTGCGACCGTTTGAAGTTAGGTCGATTTATGGGTTAGCCGTGTACGTTGGGTGTACGGGGAGTACGTTGGGCGTATGCGATTAGTGCCCAAACCCTATTTTCGTGGTTTGAGCCTTATTTAAGCTCCTTAACTTCATCAAACACATTGCATTCTCAGCCTCCACATATCCAATACCTTCTTTTGAAACCCTAATCCTAGATTGAGCCTTATGAGCAAAGTGAAGGTGTTTTTAAGTGTTCTTGGTACACCTTAAAGAAGAAGGAACTCATTAAAAAAAGTGTTGGTTGCATTGGAACTTGTAGATTCAGACTTTGTTCACCTTGATCTTTCTCCTGGAGGTATAAAGTTTGTATCTTGATGATGAAATTGTTAAATCTAGCTAGTTTTGAGTGTTATGAGCTTTTGGTCACTTTAAGTGCATACAGTTTAGATCTTGAAGGTTTGTGACCTTGTTATGGATAAAGTTGCAAGCTTTATCTATCTAAACATCATTTTGATTCAGATCTGAAGGTTAGAGACTTTGACTTAATGGATTAAGTTGAAAAAACTGCATTTTTTGGTCCCTTTGAGACTTAAAGACTATATATTGTTGTTGGGACCATTCTAATGGATAAAGTTGGGAACTTTATCCATTATGGAGCTATTATGAACTATAAAAACGTGATCTTGGTCCTTCTATCCCTTTCATGCAAGAGTTGAGATGTCTTAAATGGATTAATAAGTCAAGGTTTTAGCTTTTGGACCTTCCATAGCCATGGAAAGTCATAAAGTTGGAAACTTTATGACTTAAGATAATGTTTTGAGGCTAGATCTGAGTTTGGGTGGAAAATCCTTAAGGAATTAAGTGCTTAATGGAAAGGATGGAACCAATTCCTGTATGTTGGGTGTAATTTTCTACATTGGGCATACTAAACCATTCCATGTACGTTGGGCGTAAGTTGAGTACGTATGGTGTACTCAACCAACCTTGGACTTTGACTTTTGTTGCCTTTGTTGACCGTTGACTTTTTGACCAAGTTTGACATTGGGTCAAACTTGATGATTTTGGGCTATTGATTAAGATGTTATCTGGTTCTGGTGTTAGTGGCTTCGCGAGAGCAAGCAGTGCACAAGGGAGCATATCGCAGTCTAGGTTCTTCGATTCATGTGAGTTTTCCTCACTGTACTTATGGATCGACGACACCAATGTCGGCCTACTAGGTTATGTATCATTATGTATAGGATGTTGTTATGTTGTAGTGACCTGTTAGATTTGTATCCTGATATTTAGGATGTTGCTATGCGGTAGTGATATGTAGATATGTCTGTTATTTGTTTATTGGCTATATGTTTATTTGTTACATATGTTGACGTAGTTGGTTGGGTTGAGACTGTACTGCTTTGTGCCGCCAGTCAACAAACTCGATAATGTTTATATCGGTATGTTGTTATGGTTTACTAGGTTAAGGTGGACTAGCTGGTATTGAAGACCAAGATACCTAGGGTGGTCCGTATAGACTGAAGGCCTGCAAGGCGGTCGGGTCAGGTCGAAGGCCCGAAGAGCGGTCCAGATAGGCTGTAGGTCTGGTGCGTCGGTCCAGTCATGCTGAAGGCTCTGAGAGCGGTCGAGATAGTTTGTAGACTAGTACGGCGGTCCAGTCATGTAGAAGGCTTTGTATGCATATTGTTGTTTGTTATGTTATGTGATGGTACTTTTGGGGAACTCACTAAGCTTCATGCTTATAATTGTTATGGTTTCAGGTACTTCAGATGATCGGGAAAAGCAAATGTGTGATCGTATACATCTTTCGGATTTTATGTTATTGGATTTTGGAATGCTCTGATTAACAAATTATACTTTTGAAACGACGTTTTTGTTAACAATTATTAACTTGGGGTAGTTTTGGAAAAATGAAAATTTTACTTTGATTTTTGGGATGTTACATGTTAAACAATAGAGGAATTAGACATCAAATTCTAATACCAAATAAGATATATGTCATCCTCAAATTTTACTCCAAAAGAGGTCTTATAGGATGGGTTGTTTGTACAACACTCATAGCGTAGTAGGTGCAATAAAAAGATAAATGATTTGTTTAAAATGTTAAAGTAAATATAATTATATATTGGTTATTACTTATTAGTAACATTAAAAATATATTTTATTGAATAAAATAACCTACATTTTTTGATGAGGTGGATGAAACACTTTTCATGTACTAAGGTTCACTTTTCCGTTCAAGAAAAAAGAGCCAGAAAAGGCAACGAAAAAAATCTACGGAAAATAGAACAACTCATTTGACTCGTCATGCCCACAATCCAAACTCCAAAAAATCAGACGTAAGTTCCGGGTATCAAAAAATCCGAGAAGAGTGAAGAAGTAGCCATATAACATATTTCCCATGTTCGTGTGAATAAAAGTCTCGATGATTCGAACAAACTACGGTTCCTTAAACCAATAGAAACCCCACGAAAACAAAATTGTTGGAATAAGTCAACATCATTTCTCCTTTCTCCACCTAGCTGGTTATGTGACATTCCCATTTTCATGGTCAGAACTCGATCCCCTTGATCTTCCTTTGGCCAAAACCCTTCCTCTTCTTGCCTAACAAATTCTTCAAGGTTCCAATAGCCTTCACTCCTGCTCTAGATGTCCACAGATGCTTAGGTTCTTCTCAATCGGCCAAAAAGACGGACAATGACGGCCTAAAAGGCGTTATATACGATCCAAAACCAAACGGCTAGGGTTTCTGCTGAACAGCGTCGACTCGCCGAGTCCATATCTGGACTCGTCGAGTCCAGTCGCGAACCCGCGACCAAGTCTGTGGTCCTACTCGGCGAGTCTGGCTCCAACTCGCCGAGTCCCTTCCAAAAATGCCCCAAAAATAGTTTTAAAGCAATACCTGAAATTCCGGGCTGTTACAACTCTCCCCCACTAGAACTAGACTTCGCCCTCGAAGTCTCACTCTGCGAATAACTCCGGATGTTGCTCCCGCATCTCACGCTCCGGCTCCCAAGTCATCTCCGATCCTTTCCAATGTTGCCACTGAACCAACACCAGAGGTACTTCCTTGTTCCGCGGAACCTTGATCTTCCTATCCCTGATAGCTACCGGTCTCTCGGCGTAATTCAGGCTCGCATCCACCTGAATATCCTCTAACGGAACCACTGCCGATTCATCGGCTATACACTTCCTCAACTGTGATACGTGAAAGGTATTGTGAATCTGTCCCAACTCTGCTGGCAACTCCAATCGATAAGCTACCCGACCTACCCTTGCAATCACACGAAATGGACCTATGAACCGGGGCCCCAACTTGCCCCTCTTTCTGAACCGGATCACTCCCTTCCAAGGAGAAACCTTCAGGAGAACGAAGTCGCCAACCTGGAATTCCAGCTCGGACCGGCGTCTGTCCGCATAACTCTTCTGTCGGCTCTGGGCGGTCAATAACCTCTGCCTAACCTGCTGAATCTGCTCTGTCGTCTGGAGTACGATCTCTGTACTGCCCATCACTCTCTGTCCCACCTCTCCCCAGCAAATGGGAGTCCGACACCTCCTACCATACAACAACTCAAAAGGTGGCATACCAATGCTCGAATGATGGCTGTTGTTGTAGGAAAACTCAGCCAAAGGCAAATGCACATCCCAGCTACCCCCGAAGTCTAACACACACGCTCTAAGCATGTCTTCCAATGTCTGAATCGTCCGCTCACTCTGACCGTCTGTCTGGGGATGGTATGCGGTACTAAAATGCAGTTTAGTACCCAGCTCCTCATGGAATTTCTTCCAGAACCTGGAAGTGAAGCGTACATCACGGTCTGAAACAATCGAGATCGGCACTCCATGCCGAGATACTACCTCTCTCACGTATAACTCCGCCAACTTCTCCGCTGATGAACTCTCGCTAATGGCAAGGAAGTGTGCACTCTTCGTCAATCTATCCACAATCACCCAAATTGCATCGACTCCCCTGGCAGTTCTCGGCAATTTGGTGATGAAATCCATAGTAATCTGTTCCCACTTCCACTCAGGAATCTCCAAGGGCTGCAACTTACCATGCGGTCTCTGGTGCTCGGCCTTAACCCTACGGCAGGTCAAACATCTTTCAACGAACCATGCGACGTCTCTCTTCATACAAGGCCACCAATATTCCTTCCTCAAGTCCAAATACATCTTCGTAGCACCGGGATGGATCGAGAATTTCGATCTATGAGCCTCCTCCATCAAAGTAGCACGCGTACCGCCCACGAATGGTACCCAAATCCGACCCTGAAACGTCAGAAGTCCTCGTCCATCCTTAACGAACTCTGAAATTAACCCAACGACCCGCTCTTTCTTCTGCATCTCGGATCTCACAACCTCGGTCTGTGCCCCACGAATAGCATCTAATACTGGAGACATCACCGTCAGTCTCAGACATACGTCTCGCAATGGAGTGCTCTCCACCCTACGACTCAATGCATCGGCTACCACGTTAGCCTTGCCTGGGTGGTATAGGATCTCACAGTCATAATCCTTAACCACGTCCAACCATCTCCTCTGACGCATATTTAGGTTGGGTTGATCCATCAAATACTTCAAACTCTTATGGTCCGTGTATATAGTACAACGAACCCCGTACAGGTAGTGACGCCAAATCTTGAGAGCGAACACTACTGCCCCCAACTCTAAGTCATGCGTGGGATATCTCGCCTCGTGAGGCTTTAATTGCCTCAATGCATAAGCTATCACATGGCCTCTCTGTATCAACACTGCACCCAGTCCCGAAATCGATGCGTCGCAATATACGACAAAATCCTCCATCCCCTCCGGGAGGGCTAATACCGGGGCTTCGCACAGTCTCTGACGTAGTGTCTCGAAGGAAGTCTGTTGCTCGGGTCCCCATGAGAATGTAACACCCTTCCGGGTCAATCTGGTGAGCGGTACCGCGATCTTGGAGAAGTCCCTAATAAACCTCCGATAGTACCTCGCCAACCCAAGGAAACTCCTGATCTCGGAAGGTGACTTCGGTGCCTCCCAACTCATCACTGCTTCCACCTTGGCCGGATCGACCAATATCCCTGCCTGATTAACAACATGTCCAAGAAATTGGACCTCCCGCAACCAGAAGTCACATTTGGAGAATTTTGCATATAGCTTCTCCGACCTCAATACCTCAAGGACCTCCCTCAAATGTCCCTCATGCTGCTCTCTAGTTCGCGAATACACTAGGATGTCGTCGATAAATACAATCACAGACCGATCCAGCATCGGCCTGCATACCCTGTTCATGAGGTCCATGTACACTGCCGGGGCATTGGTGAGCCCGAAAGGCATCACCACGAACTCGTAATGCCCATACCGCGTCCTGAATGCTGTCTTCTGGACGTCCTCATCCCGCACTCTTACCTGATGGTACCCTGATCTCAAATCGATCTTGGAAAACCAAGATGCCCCTTGCAACTGATCGAATAGATCATCGATCCTAGGTAACGGATAGCGGTTCTTGACCGTCACCTTGTTCAACTCCCGGTAATCAATGCACATCCGGTGTGAACCATCCTTCTTCTTGACGAACAGAATCGGTGCTCCCCACGGCGAGCTACTCGGCCGAATAAATCCCTTCCCCAGCAACTCCTGGAGTTGCGAGGATAACTCTTGCATCTCTGGAGGTGCAAGACGATAAGGCACCTTCGCAATAGGCGCAGCCCCCGGAATCAGATCGATACCAAACTCTACTTGCCTCGCAGGAGGTACTCCCAGCAACTCCTCAGGAAAAACATCTGGAAACTCGCGCACCACTGGAACCTCCTCCACTGTCCTCGGTCTCTTGGAAGCCTCCCGCGTATCCATCACATACGCCACAAAACCTCTACATCCCTGCTGTAGGCATTGCCTCGCCCTAGCGGCCGAACAAAAAGCTGATCCCGAACGGGTACCCTCGCCGTATACCGTAAGAACTCCCCCACTAGGGTCTCGTATAGTCACCAGCTGGCGCTCACAGTCGATGACAGCGCTGAATCGGCTCAACCAGTCCATGCCCACGATGACACAGACATCCCCCATCGCAATAGGAATTAGGTCAATCGGAAACGCAACCCCGAAAATCTCTAGTACGCATCCCTGAAGAACCTCCGTGGCACAAACCACCCTCTCGGCCGCTATAGAAACGCTCAGAGGCCGACTTAACGGCTCACGACTAATGCTGATATGCTGACTAAAAGCTAAAGATACAAAGGATCTACTCGCACCCGAATCAAATAACACTAGAGCAGGCATAGAGTTCACAAGAAAAGTACCTACACATACATTAACATAAGCATAACATCTCGACTTTAAAGTAAATACGTGAATTACAGCATACCTGCCACAACATCGGGCGCAGCGCGGACCTCCTCCGCAGTCAGCTGAAAGGCTCTCCCGCGAGCCCTCAGGGCCTCGACCTTCGCCGGTCGGGTTTCAGTAGTCCTGGTAGTAGGTGTAGATCCCTGACGAAGCTGCGGGCACTCGGCCTTCCGATGGCCTGTCTGGTTGCAGTGAAAGCAAACCATGAACCCCTTAGGACAATCCCTGGCAATGTGTCCTTCCTTGCCACACTTGTAGCAACCACCAGCTCGACACGGCCCCTCATGACCCTTGCCGCACTTTCCACAAGTGCGGCCCTTCGGACCTCCCATCCTCGAATCAGCGGACTTGATCCGCTTGGCTGCCGGCTGAAACTGAGCCGGTCGTCGGTCCACCTGCCGAGACTCGGCCTCCTCCCTGGCCTGAGTCTCCAACTCGATCTCGCGCTTCTTGGCCTTCGCCTGAAGCTCAGTGAAAGTACGATAGGTGGAGTTTGACACAAACTCCCGGATATCCCTCCTCAAAACGCCTAAATACCGGCTCATCCATGACTGCTTTGTAGACACCAGCTCTGGGCAGAACATCGCCCTCTCGTGAAACTTCCGTGTGACCACCGCAACGGAATCAGTACCCTGCTTAAGGGTCAAGAACTCCTGAATCAATCGTTCCCTCTCCACTGGGGGAACGTACTCGTCCCTGAACATCTCAGTAAACCTCTCCCATGTCACCGTTGTAATATCCGCCAGAGTGAAGTTCGCCGTCACGAACTTCCACCAATCCTTCGCTCCCAGACGGAGCTGGTTCAAGGCGAACCGTACCCTCAGGTGCTCTGGGCATGAGCAAGTGTAGAAGCACCCCTCAATGTCGGCGATCCACCTCATCGCAGCAATCGGATCCTGCGTCCCATCGAACTCAGGGGGTTTCGTGTTGCTGAATTCCCGGAATAGCAACGAATCGCCCCCTTGCGGCCTGGCAGCGTCACAGCTGCGGTAGCGGCATCGGCTGCAGCCTCAGTCAGTGCGGCGTACCGCTCCTCAAACGTCTCCATCAGTGTGGTCTTAATAGATCCAAACATCTCCGGGATCTCAGCCCGGATCGCTGCAGCTACCTCCTCCTGAATCATCCGACGAATATCCTCGTCGCTCACACTGCTCGAACTCGCCCCATGACGTGTGGTAACCATGATGTCTCTGAAATACAACATAAGATTATCAGAGACTCCATCAAGTACAATTGTACTCGATAACGCAACCCTACTCAGTCTCCGATATCCAGGGATTCTTACTTGGGTCTTCCACCGACTCGGTGTCCTTGGTAGTACGGGCCCAATACTACCGACCACACCGTGTCAGTATTCGTCCCAAATCTTCCTCCCCAAACCCCGAATAGTGAGTACTCTACCTCTAGTATGCACTATCTACCTGCACGCTATCGAATATCTCATATAAGCAAACTCCCTAGACTAAGGCATCACAAAACAGGCCATTCTAGTCCTATCATGAATACCTAGTCTTCTAGCATGCATAACAATTCATAATTCAGTGCATAACATAACATTGTAAGGTATTCTGGGGATCTTTACCGTTCGGGCGCTGGTTGATCGTACACACTGCTCCGTTCTTGTTTACCACTTTACCATTTATAAAAATTTATGTCTTTATCATTTTTAAAAAGATTTTTCCTCAAATCCTCGGTTTGAGTTCAGTTACACCCGAAGGTACACCCGAATCCCTCAAACCAAGGCTCTGATACCAATTGTAACAACGCAAATTTTCAAATAAACTTTTCATTTAAAATAAAGTGATTTCATTCAACCAATAGTATTCATTCCATGTTTCATATCAAATACATATATAAAATCCCCAAGATCTCAAATAGCAGCAGTTTGTATGCATCATGCCGGCGCCTTCCCATGGTCCTCGCTAGTACCTGAAACACATACATAACAACTTGTAAGCATAAATGCTTAGTGAGTTCCCCAGTATACGACTTACACACATACGCCCTTCCAGGCCCTGACCTTCCGGTCCACAACACTTCGCCTTCCGGCCCGTAAAATAATCGCCTTCCGGCCCATAACATATTGCCTTCCGGCCCGTAACATATCGCCCTCCGGCCCATAACGTATTGCCTTCCGGCCCATAAACATATACAGCACATAATACATTTACTCTAACACATATAACACATGCATCATATATCATACCTGACTTTTCTGTCACATAACATATTGCCTTCCGGCCCATAAACACACATAGCATGCATAGCAACTACCTTTCTATTTATAGCATAAATAACACATATCATATCCGACCTTCCGGTCTCACACTCAAACCCTTCCGGGTGTAGTATAGTGAGAAGACTCACCTCGTGGTAATGAAAACTATCAACTCTTGAAATCACTCGCACTCGATCCGCCGATCTGCAGACTCCCTATAATACCATATACCCTTATTAATACTCTTATCATTCAAGACAACTGACCCTAAGAAATTATATGCAGGTCAACTCTGGTTAACGGTCAACTGGACCGGACTCGTCGAGTGCAAAGGTGACTCGACGAGTCGAGACGTCCTCTTTAACTTTCCCTGATGTTCCCTTTCTACTCGTCGAGTATCCCCCTTGACTCGACGAGGTCCACGTGGAAGAATCGCGGGGCCACCCCGACTCCACTCGCCGAGTCTGAAGAACAACTCGGCGAGTCCCAGTGAATCTTCAAGCTACTCGCCGAGTCTGTTCATTGGACTCGGCGAGTCCATGCCATGCAGTCGATCAACTGCTTCCTGAAATACGTATGGTCCCGAAATACACAATCATGAGACTTTCTGGACCTCTAAACATCCTATTACTGGGGTATAAACGTTTGGGTAATAACATAATAATCCATCTAATCACCAAATGGGTTTCATAAACCCTAAGTCCGTGTACACATCAAAATAACAGGAATGATCCGAAGTATTACCTGAAAAACGTACTCTCGGTGTCCCCAAACCTCAGAACTCGATCCCCTTGATCTTCCTTTGGCCAAAACCCTTCCTCTTCTTGCCTAACAAATTCTTCAAGGTTCCAATAGCCTTCACTCCTGCTCTAGATTTCCACAGACGCTTAGGTTCTTCTCAATCAGCCAAAAAGACGGACAATGACGGCCTAAAAGGCGTTATATACGATCCAAAACCAAACGGCTAGGGTTTCTGCTGAACAGCGTCGACTCGCCGAGTCCATATCTGGACTCGTCGAGTCCAGTCGCGAACCCGCGACCAAGTCTGTGGTCCTACTCGGCGAGTCTGGCTCCAACTCGCCGAGTCCCTTCCAAAAATGCCCCAAAAATAGTTTTAAAGCAATACCTGAAATTCCGGGTTGTTACAACTAGTGATTTATATCTCCTTAATCTCTCAGTGTAATGTGACTTCATATCAACACCTGTTATCTTCTTTACTCTTAAGGACCTGGTGAGTACATAGGGTTTTCAACCCACAATAATATAATTATTATGTTTAATCTTCAAACAGTAAATCAACCCAATTATCCATCCCCGTTATCTTCTTTACTCTTAAGGATCTACCCTAAGAATCAACTATTCATCGTTCATTTATTCCTAAGGAATTGGCACGAAGTCCATCGTTACCAAGGTTTATAGATTACAACTGGTGAACATGTAGTCCAAAACATATTGTGAACACTTAGTTCAAAAACAACTAGTGAACACACTTAGTTCAAAAATACCTAGTGAACACACTCAGTTCAAAATACCTAATGAACACCTAGTTCAAAAACACCAACAGGTTACGAGCCTACTAGCATTCCAATGGACTTTCTAGTATAGTATGTGGTCCTCATCTATACTCCACTAGATGACTGGATCACTGTTAACATTGATGTCTTTCATCGTGTTATCACACAACAACTATTTCATCTACCCATGTTTTACCCAACACATTTTGTAGATATAAAATACATATACAGTTTAAATCATTTAAAACATGTATAAAAATCTTTCACCTAACATAGACAACATGTATTCAGACAATATGCACACATAGCACGTAATTTATATTAAAATATTTCATATATATATGTGTAAGATGAAACAAACTATGCACTCACCTGAGAAGGTGGTGACTCGGCACTCGGAAAACACTTTGTTACACTTAGCACAATTTTCCTTTGACAAAACCTAATATCATTACCACTAGACTTTAGTCTAATATTCATCGAGACTAATTAATAGTATTGCTATTATTACTATTAAATAAGCACAAAACAATATTTCTCGACTACTATATACAAATAGGGGCCAGACATAAAACACCGGAGGGCAGAACCATTTTGGCGTATAACACTTCTGAAATCCAAAAACCCAAGCGGCCCTCCAAACCAGATTCCCCGTACCGCAAGTGGTTAAAAAGATATTATAACGACACTTATATAACTCATAATAATAAACCAAATATTTATTATAAGGTCCTAATAACATTACTATATTTAAATAAAAATTATTTTTAAAATAGTGTAGGCGTATCTTACCTACGAGGGGGTTTGGCTAGAAGTCGGGCTCTGCAGGGGCAGACTTTCGAGCCGAAAGCTATTTTTCTCGGAGCCGTCGAGCGCTCTGGGGCTTTCTTCTAGCTCTAGGGGAGTTTTGGGAGGTTTAGAGAGAGTGTAGAGAAAAGAAAGAATGAGAAATGTGTGAACAAATGAGGGTGTGAAATGTTCTATTAATATGGTGAAATATGGCTGAACTTGATGCCACATGTCACCATCTGGTGGCAAGCTTTGGGGAGGAAGCAATGACCAAGATTGTGTCACGTCACCCATTTTCACACAACACACTTCCGAATTCTAAAATCCGTAACTTTCTCATATGAGCTCCGTTTTTGACGTTCTTTCTATCCACGCGTAGGTAAAAATAAGATCTACAACTTTAATTTTGACTCCGTCGGCTAATTCTCGACCGATCTTGAATTTAACAGTAGGAGGAGATTATACTGTTAAATGTTCGCGTAAAATTCATAGCTTCTACATACAGACTTCGTTTTCGTATGTCTTTTTATCGTTGAGTTCCTATTAATGAAATCTTCAACTCTCATTTAGGTCACGTAGGCCAAAAACCGCTCGAACTAAAATTCGAGCGTCGGGTTGTGCACTACTATATCAAATCTTAGAAAATTCATAATTTCCTCATACGAAGTCAAATTTTGGCGTTTTTTTTTATATTATCGGTTTAACGTATACTGCACCTTTTGTTTAGATTACTAAGGTTAAAAAGTCATCTATCGTAAATTCACTATTTACGTCTCCCAGTGCTGTGTCGGTTTTGCCGTAAAACTGCAACGAGCCATAACTTTTTCGTTATAACTCGGATTTTGGCGTTCTTTATATGTACGAAACCCCTGTAACATATACTACAAATTGGTTAAGATTAATCATTCTAAATAATATTCCATTAAAAACTAATTTTTAACGTTCATTGTCTCTAAATTGACTAGCCCGGATCTGCGAACGTTACAGGTTAGTATTGTTTTGTTTTACCATATGATTGTGTAGCAATTCATTTTGAAATAAACTAGGACTTTGTGTTTCTTTTTGTTTAGCTTCCTGGGTAGCTTTCGATTCCTCGTTCACGTCCACCTTTTTGTGCGTTCTTCATTTAGGTATATGGAATGATTGAAGGTCTTCGATTCTTGTTGTCATTCATCGTTAACTAATGTTCAGTTTGTTGTACATATGTACCCGTTGACTCGAATCTGGTATCAGTCAATTTAGTTTATCCGATTCTTGCGATTTGTAGACTTGTAGTTCATATAGTCTAGAAATACGTTATGATCACTTCGATATTGTTTTAATTTCTTTATGCTTGCCGATTGTAATTCATTCGTGAGTTTAGATTATGATTAGCCGTTTTGGGTTTTTGATTTTGGATAGATCTTTATTTTATCGAGTAACAACAGTGAAATTGGATCTCTATGTTTAAATCGGGAAAGGGGTTCATTGAAAAGAGATTGCTATATGGGGAACACTTGTGTCGGACCAAGTTTTTTAATGAATGTATTCACCCAATCAATTTCCAATACAATGTGGCGAACCCGATCACCTGATGAACCTCCGACAGCCCTTAACAGAGATGAAGCTACATATCACCAATCACCATTACCCATCCAAAACAAATCACCACAACAGATAACGATCCCGAAAACTGGAAAGAAACAAGAAACATAACCAGTGAAAGCCAAGAAAGCTAGTCAGATGAAGAGGGTGTCAAGTGTCGTACTCCGTACAGATTCTGTATTGCAAAGAAAATCGGCAACCTGAAGGAATTCTTCTATTTGGGGAAGAAGTTAGGACAGGGGCAGTTTGGGACGACGTTTCTTTTTATAGAAAAGCTTACGGTGAGCTCTGCGCCTGTAAATCAATCGCAAAAAGGAGGTTATTTACCGAGGAGGATGTATAAGATGTGAGAAGAGAAATTCAAATAATGCATTATCTAGCGGAACATTGAAATGTTATATCGATTAAAGGGGCGTATGAAGATGTTGTAGCTTTCATCTTGTTATGGAATTGTGTACCGGATGTGAGCTTTTTGATCGGATTATTTAGCATGGACATTACACAAAAAGAAAAGCGGCAAAGCTTACTAAAACTATCGTCGGAGTTGTGGAGGCTTGTCACTCTATGAGTGTTATGCATTGGGATTTGAAGCCTAAGAAATTTCTTTTTGTGGATAAAAGGGAAGACGCTCTTCTCAAAACTATAGATTTTGGATTATCGATTTTCTTTAAGCCAAGTATACTTTTGATTCATTCTTCTTGTTCTGTTCGAAAAAAAGTATTTATATTTTACAATCTTTTGACTTCATTCATGGTTCTTCTATAAATTTGATTAATTTTTTTTCCAGGTGAATCTTTTCATGATGTAGTTGGTAGCCCATATTATGTTGCACCAGAAATGTAACACCCAAATTTTCAAAACATTTTTTACATTTTCCAAAAGCATACTTTCATTCATAAATATTATAAAAATGTCATTGTATCATATATCAACCATAGAAACCCAACCCAAGATCATAATACATAAAAACTCCTAGTGTGTGTACTGATCATGCCGACGCCTTCCCGCGATCCTCGCTGGTACCTGAAACATATAACACAACACTGTAAGCATAAATGCTTAGTGAGTTCCCCCAAAATATCACATATAACACATATTAGCCACTCGAGGCTATAACTTTGTGGACCCGCTGGTCCTAACTCTGTGGACCCTCTGGTCCTAACTTTGTGAACCTTCCGGTTCTAACTCTGTAAAATCTAGAACATACACAACATAATTCACATAGAAATAATGCAACGCATCACAATAACATAAACAACATACAAGATACTTTGTCATGTAACTCTAATTACCACTCTATGTAAAGTATAGTGAGAAGACTCACCTCGTGTAACTCGGTAATCTCGATCTCGGTAAAATCTGATCTAACCTTCACCTAATCATATGAAATAAACACTATAATCAATACATATCTCAAGGCTTTACTATTCCCTCTCTTAGTACTCAATAAGGGTAAAAGACCAATTTACCTCTCTCATGGCTCCAAGACCCTAAAGTTGACCAAACCGTAAAAGTCAACTCTTCGGGTTACGCTGCGCGTACCAAACATGTACGTTGGGCGTACCCGACGTCTTTACAGAAATGGGGTGCGCGACCCCTTACGCCGCGCGTACTGAGATTACACCCCGTGTAACTCCCACTTTCAGACTCTAAGCTTTTGGGGTCTTAAACAGTTAAGACCCACATCTAACTTCTAGATTTGACCACTTCTAAGCCTCTTAATCCATAAAGTTGGTGACTTTAAGCCTTTGCATGGTTCGACAAGTCACTATCACCCATAATATTCCATTTCCTAACTCTAAAGAGCTCATAACTCAAGCATGACCTCATATCAACGACCAAGATGGAAACTTTATGGGTCTATAACACAAATACAACTGAAATGGGATAGATCTAGGTCCATGGAGCACATTACAATCATAAAGCCTCCACCTTTAGGACTTTTAACCCTAGAAATGGTCCATGCAACATCAAACCAAATAAGGAGGAAAGTTTTGAACTTTATACCTTTAGATGAAGCTCCTTTCTCTTAAGATCTCATATCCAACCTTGCACTTCAAGCCCTGGCCTCCACAAGCTATTCTCATTCTTCTTCACTAACACACCAAAACACTTTTAGCTCCAAAATACGCACACTCAAGCTATGGACGATGGAAGGCTCTCTCTTAGGGTTTCACTCTCTGATATGGAGGCTGAGAAATGAGCCTTAGCATCCTTTAAATAGTACACAAGCCAAACATTTAGGGTTTGCATCTGGACCCATTATGCCCAGCGTACCCAAGCGAGTCTGCGCCCAAATTAAGCGCATGAGTATGCGCACGTACTCCCCAGTACGCCCAACGTACTCATTGGCTACAAGAATTCTATCAAGGGACCACTCTTAACAACCTGACAAAAGGGAAGAGTTTAATAACTTTACCAGGATTTCGGGATGTTACAATTCTCCCCCACTAGAACCAGACTTCGCCCTCGAACTCTCATGCCAAAAACAACTCCGGATGCCGCTCCCGCATCTCTGACTTCATCTCCAAAGTCATCTCGGACCCCTTCCGGTTCTGCCAATGGACCTAAACCAAAGGCACCTCCTTGTTCCTCAGAACCTTAACCTTCTGGTCCAAGATCGCGATCGGTCTCTTAACATAATTTAGCCATGTGTCCACCTGGATATCCTCTAACGGCACTACCACCGACTCGTCGGCCATACACTTCCTCAGCTGAGACACGTGGAAGGTATCATGAATCTGGCTCAACTCCGCAGGTAGCTCCAATCGATATGCTATCCTGCCTACCCTCGCGATCACCCTGAACGGTCTAATGTACCGGGGCCCCAACTTCTCCTTTTTCCTGAATCGGATCACTCCTTTCCAGGGAGACACTTTCAGAAGTACAAAATCTCCCACCTGAAACTTGAGCTCGGATCGTCGCCTATTCGTGAAACTCTTATGGCGACTCTGAGCTGTCAACAATCTCTGCTTGACCTGTTGTATCTGCTCTGTCATCTAAAGTACTAACTCAGTGCTATCCAACACTCGTTGTCCGACCTCTCCATACAAAATGGGAGTCTGACACCTCCGCCCATACAGTAACTCGAAGGGAGGCATACCGATACTCGAATGGTGGTTGTTGTTATAAGAAAACTCAGCTAAAGGCATATATGTGTCCCAACTCCCTCCAAAGTCCAATACACAAGCCCGAAGCATGTCCTCGAGCATCTGAATCGTCCGTTCACTCTGTCAGTTCGTATGTGGATGGTAAGGGGTACTGAAATGCAGCCTAGTACCCAACTCCTCATGGAACTTCTTCCAGAACATGGAAGTGAAACACACATCTCGGACTGACACAATCGAGATCGGTACACCATGCCGCAATACCACCTCCCTCACATACACCTCTGCTAACCTCTTTGTGGAAGAGTTCTCACTGATAGCAAGAAAATGAGCGCTCTTCGTCAGCCAGTCGACGATCACCCAAATTGCATCGACGCCTCTTGCAATCCTAGGCAATTTGGTGATAAAATCCATGGAAATTTGTACCCACTTCCACTGTGGAACCTCAAGTGGCTTCAACTTTCCATGTGGACACTGGTGCTCGGCCTTTACCCTACGACAGGTCAAGCACCTCTCTACAAACCACACCACGTTCCTCTTCGTACAGGGCCACCAATAGTCTCTTTTTAGGTCCAAATACATCTTAGTGGCCCCGGGATGGATTGAGAACCTCGACCTGTGCGCCTCCTCCATCAAAATGGCACGTTCCCCACCCTCAAATGGCACCCAAATCCAACCTTGGAAGGTCATAAGCCCCCGAATATCAGTAATGAACTCATATATCTGTCTGCTCACCCACTCTTGCTTGCGGTTTTCCGATCTCATGGCCTCTACCTGGGCCTCCCGAATGGTGTCCAACACCGGGGTCATCACTGTCATCCTCAAACAAACATCTCACAATGGGGTACCCTCTGTCCTACGACTCAAGGCATCAGCTACCACGTTAGCCTTGCCCGGTTGGTACATGATCTCACACTCATAATCCTTCACCACGTCCAACCATCTCCTCTAGCGCATATTCAGATTAGTCTGATCCATCAAATACTTCAAGCTCTTGTGGTTCGTGTATATAGTACACCGAACCCCATACAAATAGTGACGCCAGATCTTGAGGGCGAACACTGCTACCCCTAACTTCAGATCGTGGGTGGGATATCTCATCTTACGAGGCTTCAACTGCCTCGAAGCGTATGCTATCACATGCCCTCTCTGCATCAGCACCGCACCCAGTCCCGATATCGACGTGTCACAATATACCACAAAGTCCTCCGTTCCCCCCGGAAGGGCCAACACTGGGGATTCACATGATTTCTGGCAAAGTGTCTCAAACGAGGTCTGCTGCTCTGGACCCCAATTGAATGTTATGCCCTTCCGGGTAAACTTGATGAGAGGAATCGCAATCTTGGAGAAATCTTTGATAAATCTCCGATAATAGCCGGCCAACCCCAGAAAACTCCTGATCTTCGAGGGGGATCTCGGCATCTCCCAACTCATCACCACCTCGATCTTGGCCGGATCGACCAATATCCCGTTGTGGTTGACGAGGTGTCCTAGAAACCGAACCTCTCATAACCAGAAATCACACTTGGAGAATTTGGCGTAAAGCCTCTCCAATCTCAGAACTCCAAGGATCTCTCTCAAATGCTCCTTATGTTGCTCTCTAGACCTCGAATAAACCAATATATCATCAATGAACACGATTACTGAACGATCCAACATCGGCTTGCACACCCTGTTCATGAGGTCCATGAATGCCGCCGGTGCATTGGTGAGCCCGAAAGGCATCACCATGAACTCGTAATGCTCATAATGAGTCTTGAATGTTGTCTTTTGGATATCCTCGTCACACACCCTCATCTGATGATATCCAGACCTCAAATCAATCTAGGAGAACCATGACGCTCTCTGCAACTGATCGAACAAATCGTCGATCCTCGGTAAGGGTAACGATTCTTGACCGTCAGCTTGTTCAGGTCCCGATAATCAATGCACATCCAGTGTAAACCATCCTTTTTCTTGACAAAAAGGATCGACGCTCCCCACGACGAGTTACTCGGCCGTACAAACCCCTTTCCCAACAGCTCTAGAAGATACGAGGATAACTCCTGCATCTTTGGAGGTGTAAGGCGATAGGAAACCTTGGAGATAAGCGTTCCCCCCGGAACCAAATCGATACGGAACTCTACCTGCCTCTCGGGAGGCACACCTGAAAACTCCTCGGGGAAAACATCTGGGAACTCACACACTATCGGGACCTCATCAACCGACCTCGGTCTCTCTACACCTACTCTCGTATCCACCACATAAGCCATAAACCCACTACAACCCTGCTGTAGACTCTGCCTCGCTCTTGCGGCTGAACAAAATGCAGACCCAGGACGGGTACCCTCGCCATAAACCGTAAGAACTCCCCCACTAGGGTCTCATATGGTTACCAGCTGTCGCTCGCAATCGATAACCGCTCCAAATCTACTCAACTAGTCCATACCCACAATGTTGGTGATTTGTTACCATCAATGTTATTTAAGTGTAATGGGATTAATTTGTTGACCAAAAGTTATCTTGATAAATATTAAACAAGTAAGGAAGGTGTGGAGTATACACTTGTTTAAATTTGATCAAGTATCAAAGTACACTATCATTTAGGGGCGAAGCCCCTGAACGAACGGGGGTCCGGGGCAGCGCCCATGGGAGCGGGGTCCAAGGGGGCAGAGCCTTGGCTGGGATCAAGCTGCTAGGTCATCGCGAAGTTTTTTTATATAGGTTATGTTACTATATAAAAAATGCATTAGAAATCCCGTTTTTTAAATAATTGACCCAATTTTGACTTTTATTCAGTTGACTTGTTTTATGATCGTTTTGGTGGTTTCATGACAGTTTTAAACTGTCATATGACAATTTTTAGACAAAGATCTAAATTCACTTTTGGTCTTATTTCTGGTACTCACGAAATCATATCCTCGCATTCTCTTTCTTTATTTCTGATATAATCCGAGTTTTATCCAATTGAGGATTTGGAAGTACCACCCAAATACTTCGATTAGAAAAGTGATTATCACGATTCTTAGATTTCCAAGTGACACTAAACCATATTTCCAACACACAATGACGCAAACATCTCCCATAGCACTCGGGACCAAATCAATCGGAAAATCAACGCCGAAGAACTCGACTACACATCCTCGAATCACATCTGTGGCATACACTGCTCTCTCGTCAGCTATGGAAACTTGCAAAGGTTGACTCAACGCCTCTCGACGGATACTGATGTGCTGACTAAAGGCTAACGATACAAAACACCGACTCACACCCGAGTCAAATAACACCAAAGCAGGCACAAAACACACAAGGAAAGTAACTACGCATAACATAATATAAACACCATATAATAAACATCATATTAAATACATGGAAGAATACATACCAGCCAGAACATCGGGCATCGCGCGAACCTCCTCCGCGGTCAACTGAAAAGCTCTCCCCCGTACCTTCGGTGCATCGGCCTTCACCAGCCGTCTCTCTGTAGCTCGAACAGCAGCAGGGGCAGATCCATGTAGCTGTGGACACTCGGCCTTCCGGTGTCCGATCTGGTTGCAGTGAAAAAAGACTGCAAATCTCTTGGGGCAATCCTTAGGCATATGTCCCTCCTTACCACACTTGTAGCAAGACCCTTATCTACACACTCCTTCATGACCCTTGCCGCACTTGCCACAAGTATGACCCTTCTGGTTCCCTGATCTCGAATCAGCGGACTTAGCTCGCTTGCCTGCCGGCTGGGACTGAGCCGGTTGCCGATCCCTCCCCTGAGACTCCGCCTCCTCCCTAACTTGAGTCTCCAACTCTATCTCCCTCTTCCGAGCATTAGCCTGAAGCTCGGCAAATGTCCGATATGACGAGTTCGCCATGAACTCTCGTATGTCCCTCCTCAGAATACTCAAATACCGACTCATACGTGCCTGCTTGGTAGACACATGCTCAGGGCAGAACATCGCCCTCTAATGGAACATCCTGATGATCACAGTAACAGACTCAGTACCTGTTTGAGGGTCAGAAACTCCTAGGCCAAATGCTCCCTCTCCACTGGGGGAACGTACTCATCACGAAACATAGTGGTGAACCTCTCCCATGTCACCGCGGCAAGCTCAACAGACGAAAAGTGCACCGTCACAAACTTCCACCAATCTTTCGCTCCCAAGCGAAGCTGGTTCATCGTGAACCGGACCCTCAGATGCTCTGGACATGAACACGTATAGAAGCATCCCTCAATATTAGAAACCCATCTCATCGTAGTAATCGGATCATGCGTCTCATCAAACTCTGGTGACTTTGTGTTGCTGAACTCCTGGAACAGTAACGAATCGCCACCCTGAGGTCTAGCAGCAACAACAGCTGCGGTAGCTGCAGCGGAACAATAACGAATCGCCACTCTGGAATCTCTGCACGGATGGCCGCAGTCACATCCTCATGAATCATCTGGTGGAGCTCCTCATCGCTCACCCCGTTGGTCCCCGGTCTGTGGCGTGTCCTAACCATGATGTCTCTAAAATACAACATAAAACATATCAGAGGCTCGCTCAAACATACACGCACTCGATAACTTGACCCTACTCGTTCCCTGGTACCCCAAGGATTCTTACTTGGGCTACGCACTGCTCCGGTGTCTTTAGTAGTACGGGCCCAATACTACCGTCCACACCGCATCAGTATTCATCCCAATTCCTCCTCCTAGGATCCCAAGTCCCAAGTACTCTACTCTCACTATGCATAGTCTACTCTCTAGAAGATCTCTCATAGTTCCTAGCTGCTATTTATTCGCTCTCAAGCATCTACTAGCAAAACCCCTAGGCTAAGGCATCACAAATCAGGCCGCTCTAGTCATAATAAGAATACCTAGCCTATTCTAGCATGCATATCATATCATAACATTTCTCATAACTCATAATGTAAAGGGTATTTTGGGAAATCACTGTTCGGGCGCTGGCTGATCGTACACACTGCTCTGCTCTGCTCTTTCAAAACTTTTTACTCTTTGAGAAAATATTATGAATTTTTATTTTGAAAATCTCTCAAATCATCTGTTTGAGTTCAGATACGACCGAAGGTGCACCCGAATCCCTCAAACCAAGGCTCTGATACTAACTTGTAACACCCAAATTTTCAAAACAACTTTTACATTTTCCAAAAACATACTTTCATTCATAAAATATTATAAAAATGCCATTGTATCATATAGCAACCATAGAAACATAACCCAATATCATAATACATAAAAACTCCTCGTGTGTGTACTGATCATGCCGACGCCTTCCTGCGATCCTCACTGGTACCTGAAACACATAACACAACACTGTAAGCATAAATGCTTAGTGAGTTTCCCAAAATACCATATATAACACATATTAGCCACTCGAGGCTATAACTATGTGGACCCTCTGGTCCTAACTCTATGAGTCATCCGGTTCTAACTATGTAAACTCTGGAACATACACAACATAATTCACATAGAAATAATGGAACACATCACAATCACATAAACAACATACAAGATACTCTGTCATGTAACTCTAATTACCACTCTAGGTAAAGTATAGTAAGAAGACTCACCTCGGGTAACTCGGTAATCTCGAACTCGGTAAAATCTGATATAGCCTCCACCTAATCATATGAAATAAACACTCTAATCAATACGTCTCTCAAGGCTAGACTATTCCCTCTCTTAGTACTATCAGAAGGGTAAAAGACCATTTTACCCCTCTCATGGCTCCAAGACCCTAAAGTTGACCAAACCGTAAAAGTAAACAAAAGTCAACTATCCGGGTTACGTTGCGCGTATCAAACATGTATGGCGGGCGTACCTAGTATCTTTACAGAAACGGGGTGCGCGACCCCTTACGCCGCGCGTACTGAGATTAGGCCCCGCTTAACTCCCAGTTTCATACTCTAAGCTTTTGGGGTCTTAAACAGTTATCTGACCACTTCTAAGCCTCTTAATCCATAAAGTTGGTGACTTTAAGCCTTTGCATGGCTGGACAAGTCACTATCACACATAATATTCCATTTCCCAACTCTAGAGAGCTCATAACTCAAGCATGACCTCATATCAACGACCATGCTGGAAACTTTATGGATCTATAACACAAATACAACTGAAATGGGACAGATCTAGGTCCATGGAGCACATTACATTAATAAAGTCTCCACCTTTGGGACTTTTAACCCTATAAATGGTCCATGCAACATCAAACCAAATAAGGAGGAAAGTTTTGAACTTTATACATCTAGATGAAGCTCCTTTCTCTAAAGATCTCAGATCCAAACTTACACTTCAAGCCCTGGCCTCCACAAGCTATTCTCCTTCTTCATCACTAACACAACAAAATATTTAGCTCCAAAATACACACTCAAGCTATGGACGATGGAAGGCTCTCTCTTAGGTTTTCACTCTCTGATATGGAGGCTGAGAAATGAGCCTTAGCATCCTTTAAATAGTGCACAAGCCAAACATTTAGGGTTTGCATCTGGACCCATTACGCCCAGCGTAACCTTGGGTACACCCAGTGTACCCAAGCGAGTCCGCGCCCAAATTAAGCGCATGAGTACACACAACGTACTCCCTAGTACGCCCAACGTACTCATTTGCTACAAGATTATCTCAAGGGACCACTCTTGACAACTTGACAAAATGGAAGGGATTAATAACTTTACCTGGATTTCGGGATGTTACAAGAAATCCTGAGAAAAAATTATGGCCTTGAAGCAGATGTTTGGATCGTAGGGGTGATTGTTTACATCTTATTAAATGGGGTTCCTCCTTTTTGGGTTGGTGAGTGATTAATATTTAAGGGGGATGCATTGAGTCCTATATGGGTAAAGTCAGTTATCTTTCTGAATAAACCATATGGATGAGACTAAAATGGCTATTTTTTCCTTACTTCCAAAAAAATCTCATTATTAATCAATCATATCAATATTCATCAATTTTAACGTTCTTATTCTTGTACTTTTTATGTTATATTGTGATAAATATATTACACAAATTACCATAACAAAATTTTATATTAATTGTTATAATTTGGTGATGGATATATAGAAACAGAGCAACGAATATTTGAACAAGTTCTTCATGGTGATATTGATTTCTCATTTGATCCATGGTAAAATATTTCTGATGGAGCAAAAGATCTTGTGAGAAGAATGCTTATTCGAGACCCAAAAAGGCGATTAATTGCAAATGAAGTTTTATGTGAGCCTTCAATTTGCGTACTAAAATACTATTTATAATAATTTTCTTTAGTTTAATAAGTTATATTCTAACTAATTGAATTTTTTTAGGCCATCGTTGGGTTCAAGTTGATGGTGTGGCTCCAGACAAGCCTATTGACTCTGTAGTTCTAAGTCGGGTGCATGAAACAATTTTCAGCCATGAACAAGCTCAAGAAAATGGCTATTAGGGTATCTTTAAATATTCAATTAAAAATGTATATAAGTATAAAAATATAATATAATAATAATATAATGTAGGTTATAGCGGAGAGCTTATCGAAAAAAAATAGTTGGACTGAAACAAATGTTTGAAATGATTGATACTGATAACAATGGTCATATTACTTTTGATGAACTTAAAGATGGATTAAAAAAAGTTGGTGCTAATCTCAATGAGTCAGAAATCTAGGATCTTATGCAATCACTAAGACTAAATATTTATTACAACATATTTTAGATTGATATATGTTGAAAATTTTTTGATTATGATTGCATGGTGAACTCAGGCAGATGTGGATAATAGTGGAACAACTGATTACAGAGAATTTGTTGCTGCAACATTGCATATCAACAAAATTGAGAAAGAAAATCATTTATTTGCAGTCTTTTCTTACTATAATAAAGATGGAAATGGTTACATTAGTGCCGATGAGCTTCAACATGCTTGTGAGGAGTTTGGCATAGATGCTCACCCTGAAGAGTTGATTCAAGATGTTGACCAAGACAATGTAACTTCCTTATTGCCCTTTCTGTTTGTCATGTTTACATAAGATAACAATACATTACATGACATGACAGAATATGAGAGTCATGTGGTTTACATACTAGGACAAGAGTTCAAGATCAATGTGTACGAGACAAAATTTGTTTTTTTGGTCCCATCCAAAAAGGTAGAAAAAGGACATCATGCTCTTTGACTTTTTTGTCAATGAAAAGACATTAATGCCATTCTTATCTTTTTCATTGAAAGTAACCGTATAAAGTGTTTTGTTCATGATAGATAACACTAGGGATGAGAATTTGGCCCGAAAAACCCGACCCGAACCGAACCAAATTAGACCCGAATAAGCAATTCGATTCGGTTTTCGGGTATCTATATAAGGCTTATTCGGGTTTCGGGTTATTCGGTCCGGGTTACCAGAATAAGGGCTTATTCGGTCCAAAATACCCGAATCGAATATGAAAACTGAAAATTCACGCTTTTTTTTGCCCTTCACGATTGCTTATTCAGTTTCAATGTTTTCTGTCGGATTCCATATTGCACCAAATCGATTGCTACCCCAAAAAAACCCACGTAATAAACCAAAACAAAATCAAGGAAATCGGATTCCATATTGCACCAAATCGAGTTTGAGTAGTCGACGACATCTCTTTGGCAATTGGCATTACTCCTTTCTTGCGAGTTGCGATATTAGTTTTTGATCGATAAGGACTTGCGGCTGCTACCTTGTTACTTGCGATATTAGTTTTTGATCGACCTGGACTCATTGATCGATCATTAATACTCCATTCAAGTTATGGAAAATTGGGTGCCAAATCAAGAAACTCAAGTAAGTTTTTGTATCTTAATCTACTACTCAATCTTTCAATGTGTTATTATGAATGTTATCAACTGAAATTTGAGTGTGTTATGTTAACAGTTAACATTTTCTCTATGTATGTTATCCTTGAATGAGAGAATTTAATGTAGAAAACAACCATATTTGCTCTTTTACTTGTTTCATTCCATAATATTAAAATGATTTTATTATTGTGCTTTAGATTGATGATGAATATGTGTTTGTTGATAACACTCAAGTTGAAGGAACAAGTCAAGCAACAAAGCCGAAGAAAATGAAATATGTCCAAAGGGCGGCTTGTTGGGTCGATTATGATGTAATTCATATTGACAAAGTTAGATATAGCAAATGCAAAAACTGTGGAACTTTGCTCGAAACTGAATCCGGCAGAAACGGTACTTCTAGTATGATTAGACATACGAAAAGATGTAGAATGAACCCAAAAAATTTAGAAAAAAAAGTAGAAAACCAAATCATTTTAAATTTAAAAAAAAAGTGAAATTGGGGAGAATAGTATTGGGACTTGGAAACATGATGAGAAAAGAATAAAAAAAGCTTTGTCAAACTTATTTGTAGTTGGAGAATTACCATTCAAGTTTGTAGAGAATGAATCATTTATTGAGTATATAAATGCATTGAACGGAAAAGTAGTTTTGCCATGTAGAACCACAATTTCAAATAGAGTCATCGATTACTATCTTGAAGAAAAGACTAAGTTGTTTAAGTTCTTTAGTAATCCCTTAAGTAATGTGCATTTGACCACCGATTGTTGGACAAGCTCATGTCAAAGGTCACGACCCACTTTATTGATGAAGATTGGGTCATGCACAAAAGAATTATCAACTTTAAATCTCTAGATAGTCATAAGGGAGAAGACATTGGGTGCATGTTGTTGACTTGTCTTCAAGAGTGGAGTATCACTAACGTAATGACCATAAACGTAGACAATGCTAGTTCGAATGATAAAGTAATCGAAATTCTAAAGAAAAAATTACCAAACTAGTATAATGGGGGGGAAACAATTACACGTAAGGTGTATGACCCACATCCTTAACCTTATTGTTAGGGATGGGTTTGATCAACACCAATCTAGTATCAAGTGCATGCAAAAGGCCGTTAAATACATTAAGAATTCTACACAATGGAATCAAAGGTTCAAAGAATGCATGAAAGAACTAAATGTGGAATCCAAGAAATTTTTGTGTAATGATAGCCCAACCCAATGGAACTCCACATACGATTTGTTGAAGATTGCGGTGGAGTTGGAGAATGTTTTTGGCATGTTTGAAGTCAAAGGTAATTTCATATTCCATTCCTTTTTTTTATTATTATTATAAATTTCAGCATGTTTGGAAATTTTTAGCCAACTTTGAACTGTCATAACGTCTTTGTTATTTGTTGGATTAGTTAATTTTTTCCCATCATATAGTTCACAATTTAAACTACAGTTTAGACTATTTAAATGCATTATTTGGTTATATATTCAGTGAGATACATGCCTTTAAACATAGGGTATTAAAGCTGAGTTTATTTCTTTCAGCATGTTTGGAATTTTGTAGCCAACTTTTAACTGTCATAACGTCTTCGTTGTTTGTCGGATTAGCCCAATTTTTTTCCAGCTTGTAGTTCACAATTTAAACTACAGTTTATACTATTTAAATGCATTATTTGGTTATATATTCAGTGAGATATATGCCTCTAAACATGGTATAGTAAAGCTGCTTTTTTTTTCAAAAAAAAAAATACTAACATTTACTTTATTATAATAGATCCTACATATGTTCGAGATGTTTTGACCCCCTCAAAAGACGATTTCAACATTTGTAGAGCTATGGTTGGATTTCTCGAAAAATTTAAAGTGAAAACCGACATAGTATCGACGTCAACAAAACCGATGACACATCATTTTTTTGGAGAAATATGTGATGTGCACAAACACATTAAGGAATGGGCGGCTAGTCCCCAATTTTGTTTGATCGGGAAGGACATGATTGACAAATACGATAAGTATTGGGGCAACCTTAAAATTTTTAATGATTTTTTGTATTTTGCGGTCATATTAGATCCACGGTTCAAGTTTGATTTTCTTCAACAAGCCTTTGAGAAGTTGATTAAGTTGAAAAATACACAAAAAGATCTCATGCTCAACTCGGAAGTCATTTTGAAGACTAAGGCCTTAATACGGGGTCTTCAACAATGATTTGAGAATTTTTTAATTTCTACAAATCAAAGTTCGACAATACCGACACTTCTCAAAATCAAACACATGGTTATGAAGATGTAGTTGTGATTGATGACGAAAATGAGTTCATGGGTGATTTAATAGTGCAAACTGATTACCCATCAGCATCAATGGAAACGGAGTTGATACGATACCTAAACGAGCAGTTAGTTAAATACAATAAAGATTTTGATATTCTACTTTAGTGGAAACACAATGCATCTCGTTACCATATTGTATCCTGTATGGCGAAAGGTATAACTTTATTATTTGTATACTTTTTTAATATATATATATATATATATATATATATATATATATATATATATATATTTTAACATTTTCTATGTTTATGTTGATAGATATTTTGGGACTGCAAATCTCTACTGTGGCGTTAGAAGCGGCGTTTAGTATAAGCAGACGGATATTAGATCAATATCGAACAAATTTATCTGCAAATATAGCAGAGGTTTTGGTTTGCACCCACGATTGGGTAAGGAAATCAAGAAAGCCAATTGTGGACAACATTGATGACATTTTGAAAGACGATGAGGTCGCGAAATATTTAGAAGAGGCGATAAACAATAGAGATGGAAATGGAAAACAACCAATTAATATTCCCAAATAGTTAATTCGTGTTTGGAAAATGTTATTTTGGATATGGTTAAAAACTTAATATTTAGATTTTTGGATGTTTTGGGTGTTTTGAAGATTTTGGATATGGTTAAAAGCTTAATGTTTAGATTCCCGAATAACTATATCTTAAGATTTTGGTTTTTGTATTTTTCATTTTAATCAAGAATATTTAATCCATGTTATCCGTGTTTATATTCTTAGTACACAAATTCTAACTTTTTTTTGCACATTTGGAACAATTATATATACTTTGTATTATTTTTAATTAACAAATTTGTTTCTTTAAAATATTTGTTAAGAAATCATAAAATACAAAAATCATACAAAATACAATAGTTATAATCACATTGTAAATGTTAATCGGGTTATTTGGGTTATTCGGGTTACTCGTGTTATACAATAATAATATGGTATTAATCATCTTGTACATGTTATTTGGGTTATTTGGGCCGGAACCGAACCGAACCCGTATTATTTATTTGGTTCAGTTAGACCCTTATTCGGTTCTCGGGTTATTCGGGTCGGTTCTGGCCCGAATAACATCCCTAGATAACACTATCATCTTTGATTTTTTTTTTCTTTTTTTTTTTTTTTTCAGGATGGACGCATAGACTACAACGAGTTTGCGGCGAAGATGCATGGACATGCCAATATGAATGTGGGTGCTAAGAAAAGCTTAGATACTAGTTTCAACACTAAGATTACAAAAGCACTAAAACTATGAACATAAAAGTTTTTCAATTTTTTTTCTTGTTTATTCATTAATGGTTATTTGTTGAGAAATCATACGAAGATATAGGATTAAATAGTTGTTTGTTATACCAATCGAGATTCGGGTGTCAAACTCTTGCAGTTTTGAAGTTCAACTTGTTTCTGCAAGTCTACACAAATTATATTTGTCTTATATACATACAAGTTATTGTGATAGAGAGTAATGATGATACGATTCTTGTTCATTTTTTTGAGTGAGTATTGATTTTGTAATATATAATAACAAAAAATATTCTCTAAAACTTTATATCTAACATAAATAATTGCACTGCGATGGAAACTAGATGTGTTATATTATACATAATTAATCAAGTAAAGAATTTATATCGGTTATCAGAACAACTTCGTATCAAGATATGATTTGTAATGGACTTTGGTTTTCGGTTTGAAGATAAAAAATTGGATAAACCATAAAATAAAATAAAAATAAACGATGAAAGACTTACAAATAGTGATGATTTAATAGAAATCCAACTTTTAATTTTTTTTTCTTCTATTGAGTTGTTCTTTTTAGGGAAAATGATATAAAAGCCCTTAAGTTTTTACAAAAATATCGGTTTTACCATTGGACGTGTTTTAGGTCCAGTAAAACCCGAAATTTTGTTTAATTTGTTCATTTTTACCCTTATAGCCGGTTTCCAGGTAACCTATCGGTTACCTAATATTAGTAAAGTCCTTGAATTTTAAAAAATATTTGGATTTACTCTTAAGTTTTTCAAAAATATTCGAATTTACCCTTACATTGATTTTTATTTAGATTATTATTATTATTATTATTATTATTATTATTATTATTATTATTATTATTATTATTAATTTTTAATACATTTTTAAATGTATAAAAATATTTTATACATACATTTTTAAATGTATGTAAATATTTTTACTAATATAATTATATTTTTAAATGAAATAAATATATATTTATACCTACTATATACAAATAAATATGTATTTAATGGAAGACATGGTAATTCAAATGTATATAAATACTAAATACAAATATATATATTTATATTAATAAAAATATTTATATATATTTAAAAATGTATGTATAAAATATTTTTATACATTAAAATGTATTAAAAATACGTAGTAGTAGTAATAATAATAATAATAATAATAATAATAATAATAATAATAATCAAAATAATCAAAATAAAAATCAAGGTTAGGGTAAATCCGAACATTTTTGAAAAAATTAAGGGTAAATCCGAACATTTTTGAAAATTCAAGGGCTTTTCTGGCCTTAGGTAATCGGTAGGTTACCTGGTAACCGGCTACAAGGGTAAAAATGAAAATATTAAACAAAACTTCGGGTTTTACTGGACCTAAAACACGTCCAAAGGTAAAACTGATAATTTTGTGAAAACTTAAGTGCTTTTATGTCATTTTCCCTTCGTTTTACATTAAATGTAAAACATTTCATTAAAAAAAAAAAAACATAAACATACATGGTATAAATGATAAAGAAGTTTATCTTTATAAGTAAACTTCTTTATTACACACGCATATCATATATATTTGTCTTTTTATATAAAGGGACGAGAAAAAGAATTTGAGACGTAACAATGTGCACCAAATATGGACGTTATAAACATACCTATTTCATCTTATAATAAATATAGGATTGGGAAAAATACTGACTTTTAATAAGATATTTGAGTATCAATCAATAGCTAAATTGCTTTTCAATAAATAAGAAATTGTAAAACATATCCATGAAATTCATATTATTGGTAACAAGGTTATCAAGATCGAGATCCTACCTATGATCATTTTTGGGTTTGCAAGATCGGGATCGAGATCTTAAGATTTCACAAAATATAATATAATTTTCATTTACAATATTTAATCAATAAAAATATTTCAAATATTTAATTTTTTGTTCAAAAATTATAAAAACTTTAAAATATTAGTAATAAGTCACAATAAAGAATAATAAATGGTAGACTGGTAAAAGGTAAAAAACATAAAGTGGTAAAAACAAATTCATTTGCATAAAAAAAAATCAAAGGAGGGTATGATCGGATCTCGATCCTACGATCTTACCCCAAATACGATTCTTTTACAATCCGGATCGTTTTTCATACCTAGGATCGTACGATCGTACGATCTTACAATCAGGATCGCGATTTTGACAACCATGATTTGTACCTTGTTTTATTTTTTAAAAAGAATTAATGATATATAAATATTCATAAAAAGACTTTATTTTTTCGGCAAAACCACTTTTGAGAAAACACTTCCATTCATTCTTAAAATATGCTTTGGCTAAAAAGTTTAACCAACAAAACTTCCCCGCCATGGGATGTAATGGGAGGGAAAAGTTTTCGGTTTTATCAATTTACATATTGCTCCCCGTACGATATTACCTATTGTCATTTTGTTACCAAGGTTTGCCTAAATTCCATTGTTATAGTATGTTAACTTGGCAAGACAACATTTAATAAAATCACCACCAAATTGCGAAAAAAGTTAATAAATTTGCGAGAATAATTTTTATGACATTAGAAACTATCTATCACAGAAAATCGTGAATTTTAGTTATGGGTTCACGAATAAACAAAAAAAAAATGGATAATTCACAAGGGTTAATTTTTGCAAGTAAATTAAAAAACACAAACTTTTAATTAAAATTCACAAGGAACTGAAAAGTAGGATTTTTTAAAAAATGTGTTAAAATTTGGTAAGGATAAATATTTATAACAAACATTGACAAAATAAGGTATGATTAAAATGGTTAAGATACATTTCAGTTGGACCTTTATTTGTTTATATTTGTTAGAAATGTTTATTTTAATCGTTTAACTTATAAAAAATATATTATTTTTGTGAGTTATTCATAAATTTAAGCATAATCATTAATTTGTTGCTAAATTAATGAATATCTTGTAAGAAAAGGTATCCTCATAATTTCCGAAGTGTTTTTTCTTAAGCAGTTTAGATGATTATTTTATGATAAAATAATACTTATTTCTTACACATGAATCGAACATTTTTTTATTGATTCATTATCAGTAGATATTTTATATTTAATGGGAGATGAAACTGTTTGTTTGTTACCAATACATTTTAACCATATAAATTTCAATTTATTAACGTTATTAAAAAAAGATTCTTAGTTTCATTATATAAATACAACTAATACATTTTTGCATTATACTTTTTATTTTACAATCTTGGGGTATTTTATCCAATTCAAAGATTTTATATTGGTAACCATTTTTAAGATGATAAAGAAAAATCAAGTAACTTTGAGTTTTTTTGTTTACTCTCCGATTTAATCACACATTTATAGAAAATTTAAGGCAGTTACACTTATATCAAGCCTTAAAAGTATCATTTATCGGATGAATGAAAAAGACAATTTGAATATTTTTTTTATAGGGTATTGGGAAAAATGAAGTTCCGTAAAATTAGAACAAATCCACATGGATGTTTTATGATTTTAGTTTCCAAGGTAAATCGTCTTCCTTCTAGATAGGTTCGGTTTCTATTATGAGTGATAGACAATGAAATATTTGAAAGAAAATTTATATATAAACCATTCACTATCAATTACTTTTTTTTAAACATATCGTGTTTATTACACCTAAAATATAAAAAAAATTGTTGATGTTTACAGTGGATGACCGATGATACATATCACGATATCGCTTCCTATTATGTAAGTTGGGGTATTAAAAAAACAATTTAGAAAGTTTGGAGAGAAATTGAACCATAAGTAAAGGGAATTTTACAAAGAGGTGTTTTATGTAACTAATACTAATCTAAGGGGTCTTTTTGTAACTTTAACCGGAATATTCGCCTCCCATTTTCTCTCTCCAACGCTCCCTGCCTTCAAAGCATTTAAAAAAAATATAAAAATTAAATCCATAAGCCGTATTTGTGTCTGCGCTCAGATAAAAACCCTAATTTCCCACTCTTTCTCTCTCCACCGCTCAACTTTCTCTCTCTCTACGCAATTCCTCATTCGGCAGCTCGAGCTTCTCCTATGGCGACGGCGGGCGACGGTGCGACTCCATACCAAAGCGGCGGAGCCGGGGGGAAGTTTCGGAAGAAGCCTATTCGGCGTAGTGGTCTGGCGACACCGTACGATCGACCTTCTACCGCACTCAGGAACAAGAGCCCTAGCCTCTTCGCGAAACTCGTAGACCCGGCGTCTAGGCTCATACACGCTGGGGCTGATAGGTTCTTCGGCGTATTTCGTAAGCGGCTTCCTTCCATCGCTGCACCGCGTCCGCCAGGTTCAATATATTTGTTACAATTAGATTGCTTTTTTCATTTTCTTGCGATTTGAATTTATTTTTGGGATTTGTGGATGTACAGATTTTTTTTTGTATGATCGTTGTCGGAATTATATATGTTTCGTGTGACTTTAGGCCTGATTTGGTTGTATTGGCTGATTTCTGATCTTTTATTTGCTCCGTTTTTATATTGCTTAAATTTTTACCATATAAAGGGCGTATCTTTAGAGTCACTTCTTATAAGCTCGACATGGTGTGCTCTCTTGCTGCCGCATTTTAAGCTGCGTAGGTTTAATATTGGTTTAGAAAGAACTCATCTTAGTAATCATTGGCATTCCTTTAGAATTGAGTGGTTTTTATTTTGTATGAACTGAGCTGCTGATGGGTGGTGTCTTGATTCGATCGGGTTTAGCATTGCTGAAGGCTTTTTATACAATTTGTTAGTTTTTAGAGTGATATGTCCCCGAATGGGAACAATTTTTCTTCGATGTATTAAGTTTGTAGTCATGTTGGTGAAGGGGAAAATTTGGTAGGGGAGTGGAATTGAAAAGTTTTGGTTTATTGGTCTCTTTAACATTGTTCAGTTTCATAAGGCCTCCAATAAACAAATGATTAGGGTTTTCTTATGATAACGACTATGAAAAATATATCTTGCAATTGGAAAGGCCATCACAATATCGTTTATACATATACTTCATTTGAAGACTGTTTGTTTTCTGTATATCTGTAATTCATTACCATATGTTTTAATGCACAGCATCACTAATGCTTGTATATTTGTTATTCGTGCTTATTACATTATCTACATAAGCTCCAGCAAGACATAAACTGGATAGAGTGGTAAGGGAATTTGGAGGAATTTGATAATACTAGAAGTAATTAACTCAATATCAACTATGGATCATAATATATTTATCTAGTAATGAATGTAAAACATATCTCTTGTTATAATACAAGTCAGGTTAAATATGGACAACCAAGCGAGTCTTTTATCATAAATTCATAAAACTATGCCATACATTGCAACTTCATGTCATTTAAGTTTCAATATTTTCTGCGGATTTATATTTTTCTAATATGAAATTGGTTTTTTAAGCTCTACATTTATTTGGTCTTCATGTTGGCTATGCCATCCACATTACATATTCTTTATATCACACTGATTTATCTCTTTTTAATGCTCGCAATATCCCTTACAAAAGTTCTCTTGTGCTCAGAGACCCTTGAAGAACCGGATCCTAGCACCGATGAAGGTGGGAATTTGGCTAGCATCTCTGCTTCCACTGAGATATCAGAGCTTGAGAATATTCTGAAACAGAAGACTTTTACTAGGTTAGCTCTTTTGTTTATGAGCATTATCTTTCTTTCTGTTTGGCCAGTATTGATGTGATATACCATTTCAGATCTGAAATCGAGCATTTGACAGCTTTGCTGCATGCAAAAGCTACCAACTCAGATGACGATGACGGGGATAAAGCAAAGCTTCCCAGCCCATCATCTCATTTTCTGAGGCTTGAAGCATCCACAAGCAGCCCACATAATAAGCATGTGGAAGAGAGGGAAAACATTCATGCTATTACTTCAACTCCTGTTGTCACTTCAAGAGTGAGTTGTATTTGTATGAGTGTGTTCCTTTGTTTTAAAGATGTTGCCAAAAGGGTTTATGCTTTGTACTGATACAATGTAAATATATGCTATCTACAGACATTTGAAGAGGATGTTGCTTCACCAGCTGAGCTTGCAAGGGCTTACATGGGTACAAGAGCACCCAAAGTGTCACCATCAACCCTGAGATTTGGCAGCCAAGATTCAGCATTGCTTAATACCACAGCAATCCTCCCCAAAACACCCATCACATCACTCGTACCAAGAACTACAGGAACCTTCAAAGGTCTTGAAAATGGTTTTTTGACAACCCCAAGATCAAGAGGCAGATCAGCAATATACAGCATGGCACGCACACCATATTCCAGACCACCTTCAACTTTTGGCCAAAAGGTATAGATAAACCCACCACTTTAGATACCCTTTGACCTTTTTTTGCATTGTCTCAATATCTGCAATTGATTTCATTTCAGGGTATGAATTCACCATCATTGCCATTGTCTCAGCCTGCTTGGGAACAAGAAGGGTCAATTGAATCAAGCAAAATGGTATCCATCTATATATATATGATCTAATAATCTAGTTGTTTTGTAACATTTGAATTTATGTTGACTTGTTAAGCTTTGGTTCAGGCTTCTAAGCGTAGGAGCTCTGTGCTAGATGATATCGGGTCTGGAGGCCCGGTGCGTAGGATTCGACAGAAAGCTAATCTTCTTTCTCAAGGAAGTCCTCTTTCAAAAAACACAAGTGAATTCAGGCAGAAACTGCTTTTAAGAAATGAAGCTGATTCTAAAAGCTTCAAGGCAATTGAGGAAAACGGGGAGACTAGCAGGTCTAGTTTAGGTTATGCATCTGTCCCTACAAAGTCGACTCAAATGGCTACAAAAATATTGGAACAACTTGAAAGATTGAGCCCAAAGGAGAAGTCTCCAGGATCCAGGCTTACTCGAATGAGTGAGAAATCGCCCTTGTCACCACAAGAGAAACTAGATTCTTCACCCAAACTTATGTCAAGTTCTGAAGATAATAAAAAACCAGAAAGTTTGTTTCCTGATGCTCGTGAGTCAACCACCTCCCAGACCCAGAGTAAAGGTAAAGAAAAAGTTGAAGAAAATGGGCCTAAGAAGTTTGCTGTCCCTCGAAATGTTCTGAGCACTATGAATGGGAATTCTGGTGTATCTATAAGAGATAACGGACCAGCAGAGTCTACATTCAAGCTGCCAGCAGAGCCTCCCCAGAAGAAGCGATTCCAGATAAGTGCACATGAGGTATGTTACATCATCTGTATTCAACTTATGTAATGTCTTTACAAAATTATGCTCTTAATTGCTATGTTTGTCTTGTGAAGGATTATCAGGAGGTAGTGGATGATGATACCCATTCTAATGGACATGTGTCTACTATCCCATTTGGTCAAAACAAGAAACCGGAAACATCTGCTGAAGTCATTCAAACTCCTCCAGTTGAGAAAATCCCAGGAACGCAAAAGACTGATGATGCTAAATCTCTTCCAAAAACCAGTTTTAAATCTGTCGATGGTTCTGTTGTTAATAAGAAGGTGGCATTTAACTTGCCTGCAAGCAACAACAATGCTCAGCCTCAGCCAGCCGCAATAACAGATACTGTTTCTCCACAGAAGAAAGCAACAGTTTTTCCAACATTTGGTGGTACCACAAAAGTTACTGAGAACGTGTCACCATTCTTGTTTTCTGCTAATGAGCCTTCAGTATTCAAACCAAATGCTACCTCAGATGCAAAACCGCTTGGCTCAACCAGGTAATGATAAATTTTTGCAAAAATGATGTTGTTTGTTGCATATAATATGACGAATCTCATGTGTGTGTTGTGTCACGTTTTCTTTTGGTGCTGTGCAGCATGTTTAATTCTGTTAATAAGGAAAGCAATCAAGTCCAATTCCCAGCATCCAAAAAAGATGACAATGGCAATGCTCTGATCAATAATAAATCAGAATCTTCACCTCCATTGGCACCATCATCGTCATCAACAAGTGGTGTATTTTCATTTGGTGCCAAGAATACAAATATTACCAATGGTTCAATTTCAACCCCATCTACATTTGCTCCCTCCTCTCCTTTTTCAGCTTCTTCTACAAACAACCTTTTCAGTGTTAGCACTACTGCTTCCTTGCCATCCACCACCATGTCAGCCGCCAGTGGTGTTGCCCCTGCCCCTGCCTCACCCATCTTTAGTTTTGGGTCTGTAATCACTTCAACTAAATCTGCAGAACCTCCAAAAGAGACCACCGCAGAACCAAAATCTGACACCACCACCTCGCCTTTTGGTACTCCGACCACCACCACCGGAGGAGGTAACATGTTTGGTTTCAGTTCTCCAGCAGCCACCAACAATCAGGGATTCCTTTTCAATGGCGGCACCAGTGGATTTCAGACATCTTTTGGTGGGACTACCGCAGTCCAGTCGTCTACTTCAGGGGGATCCCTATTTGGTTCCTCTGTTCCTAGTTTTGGTCTGAGTTCCACTGTTGCCACATCAGAAATAAAATCTGGTAGCTCCACCACTACCACCACCAACGTAACACCTAGTTTTGGTCTTAATTCAGCATGGCAGCCTCCCAAGTCTTCACCTCCTACAACATTTTCCTTCGGGGCATCTTCATCTTCAACATCCACTTCTCCTAGTCCCTTTAATAATGCTTCTACAGGATCTTCCCTGTTTTCATTCTCTGCTACAAATTCAGCTTTCCCAGCTCAATCTACATCTGTTTTTGGAAACTCGACCCCTGTTTTTGGATCTTCACCCAACAACAATGATCAGATGAGTATGGAAGACAGTATGGCTGAAGACTCCACACCCACTCCTTCTCCTTCACTTCCTGCATTTGGACAAGCTAGTGCCACACCCACACTAACCCCCGGTTTCATGTTTGGTTCAGGCACCCCGACATCATCAACGGTTCCCTTCCAGTTTGCTGGCCAGACGAGCCAACAACCACAGAATCCTTTCCAGACAAACCAGACACCATCTCAGAATAATCCTTTTCAGTTGTCTGGTAGTGCAGAGTTTAGTGGTGGAGGAAGTTTTTCATTGGGCTCAGGTGGAGGTGACAAGTCTGGTAGAAGGATTTTGAAAGTTAGAAACAGCAAGAACAGGAAGAAGTGACAAACTTAATAAAAAAAAATATTACTTGGTGAGATGTCTGAATGCCAGAATTTGTTGCGTTTTTATGTACCATTGTGGTATTATAGAATATAATAGATGTTAGGGAAGGATATGATGTTATATCTCATTTTTGGAGCAAGTTTTTTTTACAAGGGCTGCTTTTCCAGATTTCATATCAACGTGCCAAGTCATATCTTTCTTGCTTTGTACTGTAAAAACGTACAAACCTAAAACCTATCAATCAAAGTTAGAGCCGTAATGCTTCTACGGCTTGTATCTTTTTCATTCAAACTTTTTTACTTTAGATTTACAAGGTTTCTCTGTATCCACCTATAAACAAACATATTTAGTAAACTTTTGCGTTGTCATCGTTCTAGAACATTGATCATCTAAACTTGTATTTCATTATGTCATTGCAACCTCAAGCTCAGATCTACGGTGTTTTACCATTTTTTTTTTTTTTAAATTACCCAACTTTGTAAACCTATCGGAATCTGCTTTTTTGATTACTCATTTTTTTTAGACACCAGAAATTTGCTAAAAATACAAAGTTTGAGAGCATCTTATAACTGAGATAATTTTATATATATCCTTTACTAACTTCTTAAATATCATATTTACCTAAATTCTTTTTTTTAAACAATTTGTAATCATGATTTTTTTATTAAATAACTATTATACCCTTATTATAAAGCTACATTTAAAATATTATTTTCCATTTTTACCCTTTTTTTAAAAACACGTAAACAACCATTTACAAATCAAGTATATATGCAGAAGCAAATCAATACATACATCCGCCATTTAAACGAACCATGATTTTTTTTTTTTTTTTTTTTTTTTTTTGACATTGTTAAAACCAAATGTGAAATAATGGACTGTGAAAAGTAAAGCTTTTCATGAAGCATGATTAGACACACTTTTTTTTTCACATATCCAAACTAATTGCACAGGAACAAAAAACCAAAGGAGATCAATTAAAACCCATCTTTGTATCTCGGTGCATACCGATCAAAGGATAAACGATGGAAAATCAATAGAAATTAAGAAGCAATTGCAGTAGTGCCATAGAATTCAAAGAGCAGCCCAAATATAATTAAAGGATTCAGACCCAAAAAAGTTTAAACAGATGGAATTGTTCATCTGCCTCTTTTAAGGATGAGATGGATCATGGAACAATGGATATTTTTTAGTAAGAGGGAGAGAAAATACAACCAGCTCCGAAGTAAGTCTAATACTGTCAATCTAAGTTATTTTAATAATTAAAATGATTTAAAAAAATTGTTAAAAATGTTTAAAAAATGATTTGTACAAATATGATATTTAGGATGTTTAAATAGGGCATATATGATATTTAAAAATTAATCAGGACAAATACGATACTTCATAGTTTATTTAGGGCATATACGAAAATTTTCCTTTAACTTGGGTTGAAACCAAAACACTCCCATATAAGTACACCTAGGGGTAAAATGGTAACAAACAACCCAGGCATCGATTAAAACACCAAATGAAGGGTTTTCATGGAAAAAACACTTAAAAGACAAAAAAAAAGCTACTAATAAACGAGGCCAGGCTTTCTTGGACCAGAACCAGGCCTGCTTTGCATGGCCAATCCCGGGTCCTATTACGGGTAACCGGGCTGAAAGCAATGCCCTTGTTTAAGACAAGTCTGCAAGATCAGAAAGTCCTATTCATGCATGCATTGTACAAAGCTTGATAATCTAGCAACACCCCAAACTCATAACAACTTACACGCTAGCAAAAGTCCAAATTAGGCTGTGTTTTGCACGCATAAGCTGGCTTATTTTTTAAAGCTTATTGCAATTTAGAATGTGGTGAGACCACAAAAATAGCTTTTAAGCCGAAGCACACAAACTTAATCAAATTTGACATTAGTAATGAGCACCAGAACTGTTATAAACTCGGCCATGAGGGTGCTGAACCCTTGATTCATAGCCTTGACTTGTCATGGGTTCCCGTGAATGTTCACGATACTGAGGATGCTGATGCTGATGCTGATACTCTCTGTAAGACGACTCATCTGGTATTGCTCCGTAGTTGTCATACCGCCTACGTGCTTCCCTAGCCATCCCCCCAGGTGGGCCCCTTTCTGTCATTGCATTTGCAGCTTGTTGATAATGATGCAACCGTGTCTCTGATTCCTTTCCAACAAACTCTCCTACTCGTGACATATGTTGGGCTCTAAGTGAACACAGATTCTCTTGGTATCGCATATTGATCTCTACTATTCTCTGAAAAAAAAAAACAAACAAAATGGTGACACACGGACTAAAACTGTAATTTAACTCTTACAATTATATGATGAAAATTCTATAAGATATGAAATAACAGAATAAAGTAACCTCTTTGTGTCTAGCATTTTCTGCATCCTCGGCATTGTTTAGATCTTTTATTAATTTCATTATCTCATCTTGGAATCTCTGCTCCATTCCTTCAAAACTTAATTGAGGAGTGTAAGTGTTGTCCTCATACCCAACTTCCATTTCTTGCTCATGTGACTGTAGTCTCGTTTCCTTATTTGCTTGATTCTCATAATTATTGAACTTTTGATTTCCCATCCTTTCTTGGGACTGGATCTTCATGTTTCCTTTATGACCTCCTTCACAAATTGGAATGCATGTAAGTATCCATCACCAAAACTAAATGGTTTTCTTTTAGTTTTTAAATCAGAATTATTAATGAAGGAAATACTTACCTTGGGAATATGAATGAGGGGACATTGGATTTAATTCAATCTGTGGGTTTGTAATTGTATTCCACTGCTGTCTCCCATCTCCTCGAAATGGAAATTGAGGTGTTTGAGCATGTTGTTGCATTCTCTGTGAAGACGCATGAGATTGAGAACCACCATATCTGTTCACACTTGCATCACCATATGGTGTCTGCCTGTTCATCTTCTCCTTTTACTCAAAAAACAGCAACACAATCAATCATACTTAAATCAGTATTCCAATCGCAGTTACATACTTACATCAACAAACATTTCATACATAAATCAGTAAGTCAGTAACTCAGTATCCGATTGTGGTAACAGATGAGTATTTCGATCTTTTGAAAAAAAAGTATATCGATACAAATTTCATATGTTGTCTTACCTCCCAAAAACCCTATTTAGATACAACAATAAAGATGCAATTACTGTTCCATTTCACGTAAGTAGGCATATATATATGTATACTGATAAAACTGTTTGTGTGTTTGTGTGCGAGGGAGGGAAAATGAAGCGAGGCAAAACAACAAACATGTGGTGTGCAAATAAAAAGGCTGTACAAATAAGGCCAGAACGTCCCAAGAAACGCAAAAACCTGAAAACCTAATCAGTGAGGCATGCGAATGAAGATTAATTTTAAACAAAATATGTTTCAATATGTTGAAATTTTAAATCTACTCAAACAGAAAAGAGAGAAACAAAAGTGAAGACAAACCTCAAGCGAAGGATGATGCACGAACTTTTCGGCCCGAGTTCTTCGAGAAAGTTGGTGGGTTTGTGCAGAAATAAGAAGAAATTACAGGCGATAGATCGTCTGGTTTGATATAGTTTTGAAATTAATGGCGAGACGATGACGAAGATTGAAGTTGTGTTGTAACAAGGGTTCTTTGGACTGCTGATGTAAAACATCTCATGGCCTTTTACAAATAAAAATGAGTTTTATAAAACTAAAATGTAATGAATTGATAAATTGTTTTTAATGATATATTATTGATTTTTTTTGTTTTATTATACATTAAATTTTATTTTATATCATTTATAGTAAAATTTTGACAAAAGTACATGTTAATAACATTAGATAAAACATATATTTTTCAAGTCCATGATTATTTTCATAATATATCATAAAAAAATAATCGTTATAACACAACCTTAAATACTAATAATATTTAGAAATTATGATCTTCAAAAATCGATATAAATAGTATTAAACAAATATATTTATTTACTTCAGACCTTCGGGAATCATCTCTCATAATAATGGGGGTTTAGAGGGGGCAAAGTGGACAGTTGTACATGATCCAATTTTTTTATTATATATTTTTATTTAAAAACATAAAATTATAATAAAGATAAGGGTTATTTTTTTTTGTTCGTTGGGATCTTTAAGAATATTTTATTTTTCAGGACCGCTCCTCCTCCTAATACACTCATAAATAGATATAGAAATTGATAAATTTATTTGTTTTATATCGTTATATTAGCTTATAAGATCTTACTTTATGTTGAACTTGGGTCTTCCAAACAAGCAAACGCCTAACGGCTATTCTACGTGCAATTCTTCCATCGAACAAGTTTATGCAAATACGGGCTTTTATCTACATCACAAATACAAACATCTTTTACTTTTGTCAAGTGGTATACCGTTTTTATACACATTTTAAGGACAACTCTCTCAGAGTTTAACGATTCCATAACCCTATTAATTGTTAAGTACTTGTGTGTAAGACCAAAAGTTTATTAAAACACATAGTTTGGAGTTAATATAACTCCATAAACAATAATCAAAGCAAGGTCAAAACATTAATTCATAAGCAGGGCAGACCTAGGAGTGGTCTACGGTGGCACTGACAACCCCTAACTTTTCCAGCCGTCGTGGAAAAGTTTTCAAAAATTTTATTTTTTCTATTATTGTTCAATCCCTACTATAAAATCCTATGTCCGGCCCTATTCATAAGTTCGGGTGTCAAACATAGTTCCTATGAATTGATACAATTTGTGATCTATGCAATACACAATTGCGTATGTTATCCTTGTACTCTATACGTTATCCATCACATAACTTCTCGTAGTCAAGATAGCAACATGGAGTATAAACCCGAAATAAATCGAGAACAGAAGACATGTTCTTCGCTCCATCAGTAAAAAAAAAAAAAAATAGTAAAAATGCTATTTTACATGCTCTTAACTTCAGAAATCAATGAAATGGAAAAATGACCAGAGTTAAAACAAAGCCTACCAATACGATTTAAAAAAAAAAAAAGAATTCATTTATGAGGTAAACATTAAAAATTGACAAAACACATCGTTAGAGAAGTAACAAAATCGTTGAAGGTTGAAACTACAACATCGCGATTCGCGAGAGGGGCATACCTCACAGGCAAACAGGAAACCATGTGGAAAACAGCTATGGCGCGCGCCACCAGGGCTCTTCGGTCGCCGTTGCAGGGAATTACCAGCACACCTTTCGGCAGCCACTACTCCTCCAGCAGCAAATCTACTTCATCTGCCGTTGTTAACTCCATGATTCTTCGTTCTCTTAAAGAACACTACACCGAAGTCTCCAAAATGGCTCCTCCCCCTGTAAGTGCACATCTCAATCTCTAACTGTAGGGTTTACGATGGCTTATATTGAAAAACTGAAACAAAAGTCTACACAACTCTTTGAAATTACGTCGAGCACCTGGTAGGCACTATTGATTCAACAAAAGTACTTGTCCTATGGTTAATTAGGAAATGTAGGGTTTAAGTGGGGTTTATGTATCTGTCTCTAGATAATATGTGATTTATTATTTGTTCACAGAAGGTGAGTCCTCCTTCACCATTTACAGTTGTGAAAGGGGCACTTGACAGCGGTGGTCCTGTTCTGAAGCGAATGTATGGAGATGAGGAGATCAGTATATCTGTAATGCGGATGGTTAACATTCTCCCTGGATTGGATCCTGCTGAGATTGATGGTGACGACGAGATCAATCAGTTGTTTCTTCATGCTGATATATCAAAGCCTGGGCAAGACTTTGTTTTGCATTTTCTGTGTGGGTTGTATCCAGATGCTTTGGGAATTCATTCTGTTTCCTTAAGACATAAGAGTGAAACTTCAGGGCTCCTTGAAGTTCCATCCAAATACAATGGTCCTGATTTTGAGTAAGTCATCTCATGCTCTAAATTGAACTGCCATAGTTATCTATGTGTTATCTCTTGATTTTTAAATTCTATTACAAATATCATCCTGTGATTCACTTTATATTTGACCATAAATATGAGCAGAATGTTGGGATTTACCTGAGATGACTTCATAATCCTATTGACAGCATAGAAATTTTCTGGAAAACCAGCAAACTCTTCTCTAAACTTATTCATCATCATACTCTCATCAGCACGCCAATGTTCAGTGTGGTTTTTATCTTTTTTTCCCTTTGATACCTTGTGTAGTTTATAGTTCTTGGCTATAAGATGACATACATGCTTCTTTGTTATGTATGCATTTATACACCTTATCAACAATCCAAGATTGTGGTCTCTACTGCAGCTTCTGGTGTGTATAGGTTACAGAACCTTCACTTTTCTTCCCCCCCAAAAACTATCCGGCTTACAACCCTGATGAATACCTATGATCAGTAAACAAAAGAAGAATGGTGGATTTGGCTGAGTGATGTTATTGGTTTGTTGGAAAAGCAGGGAAGGTGTTTGATGAAATGCCCAAATGAAATGGGCGTGGTGGATGCGGGTGAATAGATGATACATGTTTGTGTACCACATACACTGGTTGGTTACTTTACTTGCTATGTATAAAAATTAAAAATGATGAAGGGAGAAAGAAGAAGGATGAACGAGATGAAGATGGGGGTAAAACGGTCATTTTTCTTACCGAAGAAATTAGTAACACAGAAACAAATAAAATCAAACAAGAAACACGTTTGATATGTTTATCCACACAACTTCATTCAATCAGCTCTCTTTATTGATTGTGCGAAACTCTGAAACAATGATACACATGATGAGTTCATATTGTTGTTAAAACAAGCAATGCCCTTGAATTATTAGGTTTTTATAATATTATAAAACTAATTGGTGTTTATACTAATAATTAACAGAGGGCTTGATGATAGAATGAGGGATGCGTTTCATGGTTACATTGAAGAGAGAGGCATAAATGATGCTCTATTTCCTTTCCTCCAAGCATGGCTTTATGTGAAGGATCACCGAAGTCTTATGCACTGGTTCAAATCAGTTGGGACATGTGTCAAAAAAACCAACTAACCTTCGTGTCATGTCATCTTCTTACATGGTCTACTTTTATAACATTTTTTTTCCCTAATGGATGTATGATCCTGCTTTTAATAGTCTTTTATCTTTATATATTAATTTTTTTTTTCTTTTTTTTTCCAAATTATTATATGCATTTTGTGTTCTAGCTTATTATTCTTTTCATATACATTTTATCTACTCAAAACCCATGGCCTTTCCGGCCTCAAAAAGGTTATTTTAATTTCTTATGGCATGTGGGGTTGTTTTTAAAGACTTAATTTGGCCCATTACGTAGAGAAACTTGAATCAAAATCATTGGAGGAGTTTTGGTTCGTTGTATTTTCACATAATTTTTCAATAAATAAATTCATCATTAATACACTTGTACTTTTATTATAATTACATTAGTTGCATCATACAGTTAGACAACTAATATTTCAATTGTTAAATTACCTTTTTTGGTTGCCAACTTCTCCCTAATTTATGTTTGTTTTAGTTGATTAAACGAAAATTAGCGTTGATATTGTTAGAGTATTCAACAATTTTATGAGGTTAACTCTTTTTTCCCCTCCCAACACCTTTTATGAATATTGTTAAAACTAATGAATATTATGATTTTTTTTTATTTAAAATGTAAGGGATTTATTCGCTATAGAAAAGAATATTGTATTCTGTATATAACACTTTAAAGAACTTAGATGGAAAAAGAAAAAGAAAAAAAAAAAAAGAGCCCCCAAGTCTATTTTGCCTTCTTTAATGCTACATGTGTTGGTAACCCAAAAAGGATGATATAGGATAAAGATATACTATTAGATTTTGGTGGTGGTTATTAAAATCACTGAATGTGCATGAATTGACTTAACAAAGCACAACAGAATAATCTCTTATTAAAAAGTAATATATCCTCACAAATTTTGAAAAACATTGAATCTGTAAATGGTTGAAAAATAAAGATAAAAGACTTTTATTATGGTCTTGATGAGCGGACATGGTTCTTTCAGAAAAAATAATTATGCTGTGTATCAAGCACAATGAAGTTCAATTGATAGCTTTTACAAAGTTACGAAAACTGTGGCATATGATATGATATGTAGTTTTCTAATAATTGTATTTATTTTGAAAACTGACTTATTGTTTTCTAATAATTGTATTTCTTTTGGAATGTCGTTGTTCATACAAATTTCTTGATTATATTCACGCATATTGTTTTATTGTGAAATTATGCAACTATTTGAAATCTTGACATGTTGTGGTGGAAACTTGAGAGTTTCAATTCACACCACGACACGTAAAATCAACATTTCCATAAATCATTTAAAATTAAACACAACGATGCCAATTAAAATAAAAAACCGTGGCAATTGAATATTAAATATATATATATATATATATATATATATATATATATATATATATATATATATATATATATATATATATATATATATATATAAAAGTCAACTATATTAAATCAAATGACTTGGATAAATATAGAGTGGGGGAACGATGGGCCATTGAAGAAAAGGTTTTGCTCTTGTTGCCATAAATTCAAAGTTGACACAATTATGATCAATTGTGTCAACTTCTCCTCATATTATGTGGGATACAAAAGAGATTTTGGATCTTTTTCTCCCCAATAGTAGGACCATTCGAGGTTATTTTCGTCAATTCATCATTCAAAAAGTGAGTGGATTGGTCATTGTGCACTTGATAATGATATATTGATGGGCCACAGCCTTCCGATTTGAATATACCATTCGTTTTCTGTTCTAATGCTCGTTTTCGTTAACTACATAAACTAAGGATAGAATTGTCATTTTAATAACAACTTTTCACAAAATTACAAGGATTATTAAAGACCATAGAATTTTTGTTTGATAGTTCATACCTTATTTATCTATTTTTATATCTTTGACACGTGGATGATTAAATGATATATCTTAGATGTTAAAGAGTTATGGTACGTCATCGATGACATGTGCACTCCATCTTACGTATCGTATTGTTGGTGCTAAGTACCAAATTTGTCATTTTTGTTTCGATTATACTCATTAAATTTGCACGTTATTCATAATTCATGAAACAATCAATTCCATGTTGGAAATTTTATTGGAGATGAATATTAATTTGTCTAAAATCTTAAGCCATAAGAATTAAAGAAAGAATGAGTGATATGAGCCACATGTGAGAGAAAAAAGGTACAAAGAAATGTGAGACACAAAGCAATAAAAGCATGATAAATATGATATGATATGATGATTGATGCCCATATACCATGGCCATGATGATTCTATTGTAGCCAACCATTGACTCTCTCACATGCCTTGCCAACTTTTTCACATTGTATTTTGGGTGGCTCATTTCATGTCTCATGAGGCCAATGTGGGCCCAAACTAGTTCTTTTTTATTGACTTTCTAAGTACAGGGAGGGAGTTGACCAAGCAAAATCTATATTGTATTGATATCAAAGTAAAGCCGAGGGTTTGAAGTAGCATAAATAATACTAAGGTTTTTTCATATATGTTTTTACTAGGTATGGTATGGTAAGATGTATGGTTTGACTCAATCTCAATCAGTATACTACAATTAAAAACATTTAATTAAGTCATATAGTATTTGACATCTTTATTACATGAAATTAATTGCTCAATTAGATAATTGTATACATTATTTAACATATTTCTTTTTAATTCTTAGTGAAAATCCGTAAGTACCTTCAAGTGGTGATGAAAGATGATGGGTCATACAACGTTGTTGGTGTGTATAGTGATTCTTATGATGGAGATAAGTAACTTCCAATTAAAGTCTATCAAAAATAGAAAACCATAATTTATGGCAATTATTGATGATGGTATTAAAGAACAACCTTCACAGGGTTTTGCTTGAAACTTGAGTGGCTTAACTAAATTTCTAATGTTAGACAAAAAAGGACAAAGAAAACGTAGTAGCCAATGTATAATTAATACGCAATTGGTTGACTTTTTGTATGACTAACAAATAAATTTTAGAAGTTATCTCGACATTATATGTCCACGGATATACCTTAGTTTTAAACGACTTTTTCCTAAGCTTTGGCATCTAGAGCTCTCCGTCCATTCAAAGATTTATTGTCATTGCAGCTTACAACTTACCGATTTTGATTTAAAATATCTTTTTTTGTTTTTTGGATTTCGCTTTCTAAGGGTACAAATTCAAGTTTTTAGTATTTTAAACCTCTCTGTGAAAAAGAATGGGTCACCCACTGAACCCATTCCTAATCATCAACTTTAATGAGCCACACCATTAAAATGAGTAGCCACCTCAATTGTCATATTTGATAATAATTGACCTAATGGCTTCGTTTCTTTACATGATGATTAATATTTTTTCCAAAGTATTTTGACGAGGTACCCTACTATCAGTTTGAGGATGAGCGTCGGTTTGAGGATGTGGATTTTGCTAGAACGGACAAGAACAAATTTGTGGTTTTTCTTTAAAGATTCACACATGAGAAGTATGAGAATATGTATTAATGTATGTCGGACTTGCAATTTCCTGAACGGTTGAGGATAATAGCTATAGCATCGACTATATACACATCATCAAAATAGGGTACGTTTGTGGTTGTATACTTTCTGTTTACATTGATCACCTTGGTATGAATTTGCATAGTTGGCTTAATGATGAAAAAGTTGAAGTATGTAGTCCTGAAGACGAGCATTCAGGTGTATATGGATTTTCAAGGTGAAATGGGCGTTGACATTGGCTCAAATGATTTGCAAGGAGAGATGGATGATGGGGTTAACTTAGATAAGTGTACTTCTATGAACAAGACCATCAATGATGTGTTTTTGAGTAAGCTCTTCCCCAAGGTGAATCCAATCCCATGCAATCCACCTCATGAGGAGCCATATCTTCAGATGGATAAAAATGAGGCAATAGTTGATGAAAAAAGAACCTATAGTGAAGTTGTTCAATGGAAAAAGTAGAAGCATATGCTAGGTATACAATTTGAAAGTCCTAAACAATTAAGACATATGTTGTGTATGTTGGATTAAGGTGTCTATGCCAGTAATTAAATTGGTATATTCTTATAATTAGAAACAAAATCCTTTTTGGGTTGCCCTCATAACTAGAACTTGGTTAGAATGACATTTGTAGAGAGAGAGAGAGAGAGAGAGAGAGAGAGAGAGAGAAAGAAAGAGAGAGAGAGAGAGAGGATAACTTATTAAATTATTTTGATTAATAAACTAATTGGAAATTATGAGGAAATGATTTGTTAATATATTATGTGATTAATATACTAATTGGAAAGAGATAACCAGTATGTTAATTTATTATGTGTTTAATAAACTAATATGAAATCAATTATTAAATAATTGAGTTGTTGATTTATATGATTAATAAATTGACATGAAATCAATTAGAATTGATTAAGTATTAATAAAAATCAATATGGAATTAATTCGAGATTAATTGGAATTAATTAAAGGTGCAAAAAGTGAATTTTAATTGTTTAATAGTTGAACAAAAGAGACAATTCTAGAACCATCCAAAGGAGAACGGTTTTAGGAACCTCCTTGGGTTCCTTGAAGACTCTTGGATGCATATAAGGAAATGATTTGTATGGAGATTAAATCCATTCAAATCTAGCTTTGTCCCTAAGTTACCTAAACTATAAATAGGACCCCTTAGGCTAGGATTTTCATATTTATTCTTTCCTAAAAGTATATGAATAAAATTTCCTTCTCCTCCTCTCTCCTCAATTATCTTTTAGTTCTAGGTTTTGGTTGTGAGCCATTAGAAGCATCATTTTTGTGCTAGCTTTCCAATCTCTTTAAAGGAAGGATTGAAGTGATTTATTTACTACAACAAATCAAAGGTATGTAACCCTAATTCTTGTATTATATTTAAATTCTATTAAGGTTGATCTAGTTTTGTTGTTCTTAGTATGTTTGCATTCAAAGTATATGACAAAGATACTTTAGCTTGCAAGTGCCATTAAGTGTTAAGTGAAATCCCGCATACACATTAGTTTTGTAACCTATAAAATCCATCAGTGTAGTTATGTTGTTGATAATGGTTATCAATGATGTTATAAAAAAATAGGAGACTTTTAGTTAAATGTTTTTCTTGTCCATGCAAGTGTAGACTGTAGGCTTCATGGATAAGTGAATAGTACTCTTTCCAAATTAAGTTTCTTATAAATGAGCATAATTATGCAAGAGATTTCAAATTGGGTTCAGTTGGTAGCTATGCTTGGATTGATAGCTGTTACACTACACAAATCTTACACAAACAAAAATTAAGTGTTATGCTACTTAAGGGATATGTTAAAAATAAATTTGATATAAAAGTGAGTATTTTTTTTATCTTCTTAACAAGTCTAGAAGCAAAATAAGACATCAACAAGATTCTGGAGATCTCCCAACTCCAAGAACATCATTAAGGGACCCAAAATACACTAAAAGTCTCAAAAATCTAGATCTAGCAACCAACAAGCATAAAGTTCAGAATTTGAATACTTAAAATCACAATAGTGAGTAAGAAGCTTGCATTTCCTAGATTTAGCCTTTGGTGTACCAAAACCTTCCTTGCTGCAACTTCAAACTTCAACAAAAAGGTATAGAAGAGGCTAGGGTTTGGGAGAATAAATGTTTATGCGGGATGAAGGCCGAGAATACAAAACCCCTAAAAATCATATTCCTTAAATAGGGAGCAAGACCCAATATCTAGGGTTTTAGGTTGTGACAATTTTGCGTCGTGTCAACATAAGGTCGTGTCGCTACTTAACGGCATGGCTCACGCCGCAAACCCTAGATGTTAATGAGATAAATCACATCCTCAAAACTAGATGTTATAATTTTTATAATGTTAGTATCTGTTATAGCCATTGTCATGTATAAATTGTTGTTCTTTATAATAACTCTTTGTTGTAAGTTATTTGAAACCCGAATTGTAACATCCGGACTCCCAGGTATATTATTGTGTGTTTACTTTTTTGAGATTTATTGAGTGACTCGTCGAGTTGTGAGTCCAACTTGTCTAGTAGAGTCGAGTTGACCGTGTGGGATTAATGAGTGGACTCGACAAGTCAGAGAGTCGACTTGCCGAGTTGGTGCTGGGTTGTGAAACCCTAATTTCTCGGGGTTGGAGCCTATATAAGGGAACTTATGCCTCCATTTCTGCCTCACCAGCTGCGTAACCTTCCTGTGTAAAACCCTAAACGTGTGTAGTGAACTAAGAGAGTCTTAGAAGCTAAACTTGGAGTAACCTAGTGCATATTTTGAGGAGAAGAAGAGATTATCCAACAAGGAAGCAAGAGAATCAGTTGGATCTAGAGTATCTTCATGCTAGGGTTTCAGTGGGAGGTAAAAGCTTGCACCTTTCTCATTTATTTGCCTAGATCTCACTATATCAGAAGATTAGGGTTTCTTCCACCTTTTGTTGGGACTTCTAGCACATAGAGTTATCATGAGGTTTAAACCTCAGATCTAGACCTTGTGAGGTCCTTAGAGTTCAAAGGTCCCAACTTTATTCATCCACATGAGGGTTATTGTTCCTAACACCTCGTGAGAGCATGTTTTGGTATATTACAGCAAAAAATACCATACATGAACATAAAGATTGAAGCTTTACGTGACAACCGAGTCTTGAGATGCTAGATTTAGTGTTTGGAGTGGTAGATCTGCTTTGAATCGTCTGAATAAGGAATGAGTTTGAATTAAATTGTCGAGTCGATGAGCCGACTCGATGAGTCGGTGAGGGTTTGTACCAATGAGCTTGATCATGCGATAACTCGACGAGTTGGGGGTCAAATTGACGAGTTGAGCTGGACCTTCACGAGACTTCTGAGGAAAATGAGTGGACTCAACAAGTCACATCGGTGCACTCGGCGAGTCGGGTCAAACATAGGCTGTTGACTCGAGTTTGACTTCTGTTGACTTTAGGTTTGGGTCAAACATGAGTAATGGAGATCATGGAGGAGTAAAATGGTCTTTTATCCACTTCAAGAGTTAGAGAAAGAAAGAATAGCCATCGGGTATTAGAGTCGTGAAAAGAGTATTGATTAGAGATATTCATCCTTTGTGTTAGGCGGAGGTTAGTTCGAGATTCGAGTACAAGGTTATTTGCTTGCTTGCTTGCAAGGTGAGTCTTCTCACTATACTTACCATGAGTGGTATCTTTGTGTGACTGAGATGTCTTATGTGTTTATGTTGAGTACTAAGATATCCTGCATTTTGTGTATGTGATTTACATCTAGGTTCTGGAAGTTGGCGGATATACATGTGCGGGAGGTGGTGGCTAGACACTGGGTGTTAGTATCGGTAGTCTCTGACAGGGATGTTCCATTTACATCTAGGTTCTAGAAGAAGTTCCATGAGGAAATGGGCACTCAACTGCATTTTATCCTGACATACCACCCCCAGACAGATGGACATAGTGAAAGGACGATCCAGACACTTTAGGATATGATGCGAGCATGTGTGTTGGATTTTGAAGGGAGTTGGGATACGTACCTCCCACTGGAAGAGTTTTTGTACAATAACAAATACCATGCCAATATCGACCAACCTCCATTCGAGATGTTGTACGATAGGAGATGCAGGACCTAGGTTTGTTGGGATGAGTTTGGACATCGGGTCATGGGGAGCACTGAGGTAGTGCTCAAGACTACCTGGCTGATTCAACAGGTGCGCGACCGATTGCGGGTAGCGCAGAGCCATCAGAAAAGTTATGCTGACCAACGGCGATCAGACCTTGAGTTCCAGATGGGGGACTTTGTGTTACTAAAGGTGTCACCCTAGAAGGGGGTCATCAGGTTTCGAAAGAGGGGCAAGTTAGGAGCTCGATATATAGGCCCGTTCAGGATTACGGCCTGGGTGGGCAAGGTAGCATATCACTTGGAATTAGCGAATGAGCTTAGCTAGATTCATAACACCTTCCATGTGTCGCAGCTTCGAAAGTGTGTCACTGACGAGTCCGCAGTTGTCTGTCTGGACGACATTCAGGTAGATGAGAGCATGAACTACATTGAGAGGCCTGTTGCGATTCTAGATAGGAAAACCAAGGTTCTTCGGAACAAGGAAGTGAAGTTGGTAGAGGTGCAATGGCAGCACCGAAGGGGCTCTGAATGGACATGGGAGCCATAGGAGGAGATGTGAGACCACTACCCAGGTTTATTTGGGGCAACAGACTTCGAGGACGAAGTCTAGTTCAAGTAAGGGAGATTTGTAACACCTGTTTCAGGTATTAAGTAATTTACATGAATTTTTAGGGTTTGTGCATGGACTCGGTGAGTGGATGTCCCAACTCGTCGAGTAGAGGCCATCTCATGGACGCGGGGGCAAGACCTACTCGACGAGTCAAAAGTATCGACTCGGCGAGTAGGAGCTGAAGAGAGAAAACACTAATTTTAGGGTTTGCACCCTATATAATCTCCTTAAGAACCTTGAGGTTGACCTTTCATCAGCCTCCAAACCCTAAGAACATCTGTGCTAAACCCTAATCCCCATTTTCTTTCATTTTGTGAGGAATATTGACTTTTGAAGCTTAAGAAGAAGGAAATACTAAGGAGATCCAGCAAACCAAGCCCTCAATCTTAAGCTTGACCATCTTGTGGACTGCTGTAAGTCTTCAAGACTCGAGTTTTATCTTAGAATATGGATAGATCTTGAGTTTACTCTTCATTTCCTATCCTTCTTGTTGATTGCATGCATGGGGTTCATAAATTTTGCAACTTTATGGATCTTTAGGGCAAAATGGTCCTGAGGTGGGCTAGATCTAGCCTTTGGTCAAGCAAGGACGCCATGCAAGGGTTTTTAGGGCATATTTCCCTCTTTTTGGCCATTTTAACCTAAGGACATGCATTGGACATGCATGCCCATAAAGCCTCCATCTTTGGAATGTTTTGAGGACTAGAAACTCTTCTGGAAAGGAGGGATTCCAGATCCCTAGAGTTTTGGAATTTATGACAAAGCTTTGAAGCTTTCCAACCTTTGATAAGTGTGACATCCCAAAACTAAAGGCCATAAACTTCATTTTAAGTTTAGAGGTTTATAAAATAACTTGTCAATACATTGCCAAGATCACATCAATACATAAAATCGTAGTATCATGTCTCAAAAACCATATCATCTGTAAGTAATAAAATATCAGAGTACAATCCCAGAAAACTCTAAGCGGAATCATATGGCGTGTGTGATGCGCTGCTACCCTGCCAAATCCTTCCCCCTGGACGAAGAGGTACTTGAAACCAAAACTGAAACTGTAAGCACAAAGCTTAGTGAGTTCCCCCATCATACCACATACCATACCATCACATAGCATACATACAGCCAGACGATTCTGGGGCACCCGTCCTACCCATGTCAAGCCATTCTGGGGTGCTGACCTACCCATGCCAAGTCATTATGGGGTGCTGACCTACCCATGTAAAGCCATTCTAGGGTGCTGACCTACCCATGTCAAGCCATTTTGGGGTGCTGACTTATCCTCCGGTCTATCTCAACTGAACACGGGGACTATTTCACCCCTACTACTAACACATAATATCATATCACAATCATGCTGTCAGACATAACTGGTGTGTCCGACCTACCTATTGGTCCTAACGACCGAATCGGGGACTAGCACCCTCCTACTGATACTATCTCACATAACATAGCAAACTAGCATAGTCACCTATCAAAAAAACTAGCATACTCGCATATCAATCATCAACAACCAAACAATTATCACAAAGACAATCATCACAACTATTCCTCTACTAGTGGGCTGGCCTTGGTGCCTTAGACCCACTTCTACTGAAAGGTAAATCACCTCGATGTCGTGTAGTGTCTGATCTACCCTCAGCGTGAAGGTCGACTCTCCTCGACTCCTCAATCCCTACACGATAATCCTCAAATCATCAAACAGAACATGCAGCCCTAACCAAGGTCAATACCATAACCAGTCAAAGTCAACTTACAGTTGACCTGACTTGCCGAGTTGGTCTACCAACGCATCGCGTCCATGCTCCACTTAACCCGATCTAACCCCTACTCCACTCGTCGAGTCTAGAAAGAACTCGTCGAGTTCTCCTTCATTTAACCATCGGGAACATCTTCATCCGACTCGCCAAGTTCTTCCTTGAACTCGGCGAGTTTATCTCCATCATAAGAACATGTCCAGTCTACGACTCACCGAGTTATATGAACAACTCGTCGAGTCGGTCTTGAAAGGTTAGGAGATTGACTTGGACTCGCCGAGACTGTTCATACACTCATCGAGTCCCATGATCCTCAGGTCCCTTTTTGCGTCTAAACATCTACAGGACTTCCCTAACTAACAACCGGTCCATTCACAAAATGGATTTGATGGTCATTACACCTTGACTCGCCGAGTCCCAAGAACAATTCGACGAGTCCATCCTTAACCATTATTGTACAACCGATTTAAATGGGTCTTAACGCATCAAAACTATAGATCTGGCCTCCTAATGTCCCTTTTATACGTAAAGTTCCATACTTGATGCGCATGCATGAGGTTTTTGGCTCAAAATCCATAAAAGGTGCTCTACAATGTGCATGGGGTTATCATGGCCATAGAGTTGGCACCTTTATGCCATGAGACCCCTCCAATGACTCAGATCTGGAAGTAGAACCCCATGAATCACTTCACAAATCTGAAAATGGCTTAGAAATCCCTAAATGCACCAAAAATCTAAGCCATAAAGATGAACAACCAAAAGGAAGACCAAAACATGGGGCATTTACCTTGGTTGAGCTGAAGATGGAATAAGATCTCTGGATCTACTAGCCCCAACTCGAATTCCCAAGCTTCTCCCTTCCTTTCAAGCTTCACAACCAACCAAAAGCACCAAAAATGGCCTTAGATCACTCAAAGCGGCTAGGGTTTCGATAAGAGGTGTTCTGGGAGCGTAAGGGACAATGGAGGCTGCAATAAGGCATTTAAATAGGGTGCAAACCCTTAGATTTAGGATTTTCCTCAAACAACACCTACTCGAAAAGTCATTCTACCGACTCGTTGAGTAGGTCATTTAAAATGTCCGTGGATCCCGACTCTACTCGACGAGTTGGGTCTCCAACTCGTCGAGTCCCAGAGAAAAACATGAAAATACTTTGAATTAAGTGCATACCAAGAATCGGGTGCTACAAATCTCCCCCATTTATTTTAGACTTCATCCTCGAAGTGTGCTGCTCGATCCTGAAAAAGCTATGGGTAATGCTCCATCATCTCGTCCTCCGGCTCCCACGTCCATTCTGAGCCTTTTCGGTGCCGCCATTGCACCTTCACCAGCTCGACCTTCTTGTTCCTCAAATCCTTCGACTTCCGGCTAAGGATTGCTACAGGCCTCTCAATGTAATTCAAGCTGTCATCCACCTGAATATCCTCCAGAGGTACCATTGTCGAGTCATCCACCAAGCACTTCCGCAACTGGGAGACATGGAACGTACTGTGAATATGACTAAGTTCGGCCGGTAGATCCAGCCGATATGCCACCTTGCCCACCCATGCTATAACCCTAAAAGGTCCAATATACCTAGGTCCTAGCTTGCCACGCTTCCTGAATCGGATGACGCGCTTCCATGGCGTCACCTTGAGGAGGACCATATCCCCAACCTGGAACTCCAGGTTTGAGCGGTGCTTGTCGGCATAACTTTTCTGCCGACTCTGAGCAGTCTGAAGTCTGCTCCTGACCTTCCAAATCCTCTATGTCGTCTTGAGCACCACTTCGGTGCTCCCCATGACCCTCTGGCCCACCTCACCCCAACATATCGGGGTCCTGTACTTCCTCCCACATAGCATCTCGAAGGGAGTACGATCGATACTCGCATGATAACTGTTGTTGTAGGAGAACTTAGCTAACGGGAGGTAGGTATCCCAACTACCTCCGAAATCCAACACGCACGCCCGTAGCATATCCTCTAGTGTGTGGATGGTCCGCTCGCTCTGACCATCCGTCTGCGGGTAGAAAGCGATGCTAAAATGCAGACGAGTACCCAACTCGTATTGAAACTTCTTCCAAAACCAGGAAGTGAACCGCACATCCCTTTTTGAAATCACTGAAACTGGCACCCCGTGCCGCACCACTATCTCCCTGATATAGATGTCGACCAACTTTTTCGGCCGAAATACTCTCCTGAATTGGAATAAAATGGGCGCTCTTGGTTAATCAATCAATGATGACCCAAATCGAATCCACCCCTTGCATGGTCCTGGGAAGCTTCATAGTGAAGTACATCGTAATATCATCCCACTTCAACAGTAGGATATCCAACGGATGGACCTTACCGTGAGTTCTCTGGTGCTCAGCCTTACCTGGAAGACCTGGGGGGAGTCTGTGGTAGTTGGATATAAGACCATGTGGGGGATCCCATGGCATTCCTAGGTAAAGACCATGTGGGGGAGCCTGTTGTAACACCCCGAATACAGAAGACCAAGAAAGGAAAGGAAACCCTCAAAATCAGGAAGCGACTCGTTGAGTAGGTGGGATGACTCGACGAGTAGGAGCACGATTCGGGTCGCGGGTTAAGTGACCTACTCGATGAGTCGGGGGATCAACTCGGTAATTTGGTATGGTTTGGGAAAACCCTAAATTCGGGACTTGGTACCTTGTTTAAGGATGTTATTCCCCTTCTCTTGGTCACATCTCCAGCCTCCAAGACCAGAACCCACAGATCTTGAAACTCTAATGTCTGTGAGCCATTTTTGAGAGTCTTTTGTGTTCTTGAAGTCAACAAGAAGAAGAGTAAACTTAAAGGCTTAAGGAGAGGCTTGTGGATCCAGAAGTAGCTTCTCAATCTCATCATTTTCTGGTAATCAAGCCTTTAACTTGATCATTAGTTCATTAGATATATTCTTTCCCCCTTTTATGAAGACTTTGGTCCAAGAATGGTTGCTTTTGGGATTTGGACATCCCCAATCCAGATCCTTTCAGATCTGGAAGTATTTAGGGTGGTTAAGGCATAAAGGTGCAAGCTTTATGCCATTAGAACTCCCCAGGCAAGGTTAAAGAGGTTGTTATGGTGTTTTGAGCAAAAATGGCCATGCATGGATGTAAAGGCAGAGGCTTTGCGTGTTATTTCGACTCTAGATGGTTAGATCTGGGTCCTGGATGCTTTGTGCCCGACTAAAATCTTCTGAATCGAATTGGACTTAGGAGGAATCGACGATTTGCTCTTGGGACTTGGCGAGTCAGACCGTTTCTTGCATAAAACCCTTCTGTTAGCGGGTGTGTGTGGAGTTGGTAGAGAACTCAACCAGTTGTGTTCATTATGGACTTGAAGATCATCGTACTCGACGAGTTCAAGGGTGAACTAGGTGAGTCCAAGACAATATCCCTAACTTATGAAGATGGAATTGACGAGTTCAAGGGGCACTCAACAAGTCAGTTGTAGAAAGGTCCCAACATTTTTAAAGGTGAACTCGATGAGATCAAGGAAGACTCGACGAGTAGGATCGAAGTCCAAATCTACGTGTGGATTGTGGGGCTTGACGAGTTGGTGGGCCAACTTGGAGCGTTGACTTTTACCGTTGACCTTGATCAAGTTTGACCTGGTTTGACCTTTGAGGGTATTGTGGTCTAAGTGTTATTTTGGGTATTGATAGTTCAGGGAGCTGAAGGATCAGCAGTTCAGGAGTTATCGGTTAGCAGTCAGAAGAGTTCAGCTAGTCTTCAGCAGTGTGATGTGAGTCTCCTTACTATTTGTATGGGTCTAAGGCACTAATACCGGCCCATTTAGTTTATGTACGATAAGAAGACCCGTGGGTTAGCCCTAGACCTTATGCATGAAAGACCAGGAGACGACTCTTGGCACACAGTATGTTATTATGTATGGTAGGAAGACCCCGGGGGTTAGCCCTAGGCAATATGTATGAAAGACCAGAAGACGACTCCTGGCACACTATATGCTATTATGTATGGTAGGAAGATCCGTGGGTTAGCCCTAGGCTATATGTATGAGAGATCAGGGAGTGGCTCCTGACACACTATATGTTGTTTAGATAACTATAGTAGTATGTATGCTAGTTGTCTTTGTGATGTTTGCATGGAAGACCAGGAGGTGGCTATTGGCAATTTTCTGTAAGACCGAGGGGGGGTGGCCCCAGGCTTGGCAAGAAAGACCACGTGCGGCCCGTGACATAAAGGCTAGACTATGTTTGGCACATAACACCATACTTGATTATGGATATGTTTGATATATATGACTCACAGTATGTATGACATTAATGTCACAATTGATATGTATGGTATGTGGTATTTGGGGAACTCACTAAGCTTCGTGCTTACGGTTTATAGTTTTGGTTTTAGGTGTCTTCAGTATCAAGAAAATGGAGCTCGGGACGGTCGCAGCGCATTCACCCGTGTTATTCCGCACTATGTGATCTTTAGGATTGGAATCTGATAATTGTTTTAATTGAAATGTTTTCAATGTATGGAACAAAGTTGTTAACGGTTTTCTTATATTAAAAATGAAAATTTTGGCATTAATTTTGGGGTGTTACAAGTTGGTATCAAAGCCTTGGTTTGAGGGATTTGGGCACACTCTCGAGTGTGTCTGGACTCAAACTGAGGACTTAGTATGAAAATTTTCAAAAGAAAAATCATTTTTTGTATAAAGGAATTTTGAAATGAATTTGAAAAAAGAAAAGAACTTTCAAAAGAAAAGGGTGTGATGCGTGCAGTCGGTCGAGCTCAAGTAAGTGGTTCCCAAAATACCAATACATAGTTGTTAAATGATATGATATGATTATGTGATTCGCATGCAAGAACTGATCAGCCAGTAGTAGGATGGCCTGTTAGGATTATGCCTAATTGTATGAGCCTTTGAACTACATGCTAGTATAGAATCCTGGTAAGATGATTTAGTGGCTTGTTTGGTTAGATTTTTCCGTTTGTCTGAATGCTGCTTGCTTTGTGATTTATGGGACTTCGACTGATAGGAGTTAACTACTAGATAAATACGTTAAGTCACATGTGACCAGGGTTGAATAATCATAGAGTGATGGATTTGACCCTACTACGCAACTCTCGTCTGAGTCTAACCGTTGTAGGGATGAATCCTTTACTCGAAGGATTATCCGAGCCTCACCACATGTGATGGTATTCATGTAGTGGTTAATTGGCATCATGAAGAGTCTTTCAGCAGTTAAGGACTGGGGCGGGTTCGGGAATCTAGGAAAACTTAGGATGAGAGTAGCTGAGAGTAGTGACAGTAGAAGGGACTTGGTAAAGTCGAAGCAATCCTTGAGGAAGGTACGGATAGATGTGGAAGGTAGTATGGGCCCGTACTACTGAAAGCAGACGATCCGTACTTGAGTCAAGGAGGGCCGAGATGGAACCAGGGAATTTGTAGCATATGTGATACCTCTCAAGATTTTGTATGACCCTGACGATTATGTGTTACGTTTTAGAATGGTGATGATTACGCGACATGAAGCAGGAGGATCAGGATCGGGATCTAGTTCAGGATCAGGATCTGGTTCAGGATCGGGATCCGAGCCAGTTGATGAGAGTCTGCATGAGTTCATCGCGTCGGAGATCACGAGAGGCATCCTTGAAGCGACCCCGGTGATTTTTGAGTCGATTTAGGAGGGGATTGTCGAGTTGACAGAGGATCGCCTCATGGCGTTCAAGAGCGATATAGAATCTGTCCAGGCGGGGACACGCACACTATCCTTCAAGGAATTCAGGGGACGTGGTGTGCCAGACTTCCACGGGGTGAAATACCCCATTATTTCCAAGAGATGGATTGCAGACATGGAGTCTGCTTAGTTGATTAGCTTCTGTCCGGAAGGGTCGAAGGTCCGGTACGTTGCGGGATGTTTGAGAGACAAAGCCAAAGATTGGTGGGAGTCGGTTGGTGACTCTCTGGTAACCTTAGCCATTGAGTCTATGACTTGGTCAGACTTTGTGGCCCGAGTTAGGATAGAGTTGACATCGACCGTAGAGCTTCAGCAGCTGGCCAGGGAGTTCCTCGACACGAGATAGACGACAGAGACAGCGTAGGAGATTACCTCCAAGTTTCGGGAGAGGGCCTTGTTGGTGGCTCAGTATGCAGGAGATGAGTAGATGCGGAAGACCCACTATCACGACATGTTAAGAGTTGACATTCGGGAGCATGTCAGCTACTCAGCATGCCTGACCTTGGATTCTATGATTGCTAGGGTACGGGAGAGGGAGATTGATTTGGAGCACATTACGTAGAGGAGGTCAGATCAGATGTATACTTTGGAGGGTTCTGGGAAGAGACCCAAGACTTCGGATCAACGATTGGTAGATCGGCAGGGCCGAAGTCGGTGCAGCACGTACGGGAAACTGCATGAGGGAGTTTGTCATTCCATGGGTTCAGGCTGTTACAAGTTTGGTAGGGATGGTCACGTCATCAGGGATTGCCCATAAGGGGCAAGCCCATTATGTTTTCACTGCAATCAGGTGGGCAACAAGAAGGCCAACTGCCCGACGTTGAGGGGAGGAGTAAGGAGTGCGAATGCCCCGACTAGGTTGAGGATTACAGATGGTCGAGGGGGTAGGGCCTTGTAGTGACAGACGAGGAAGATCTGGATTACAGCATGCAATGTTGCAGGTATGTATCAGTTTTCCTTTTCGATTCTATATGTATTATGATTGTTCTTGCCTCGGTCTCGGGTAATAGTGTGTATGAGCTATCTCCCTGGTTGTATTCGCATTGTATTTATGGAAAATGTCATAAGCCAATTGCATACCAACAATTATTAGTAGCTAGTGTAAGGTCATTTCCCTTGTCTGGTTCGAAGGGTTCAATGTTATCTCGGTTACGGCCGATATCGGTTTAGGAGCATCATGAGAAATCTCCAGTCAGGATTCAGCAGGATGGTTATCCATCAATGTAAGGATTCGGTGAAGCTTAGTCTTTGTGCTAGGGATAGCTTTTGGAAGCATCAGGAGAGGCAGTCTATCACTAAAGGACTTGCTCTGAGCATCGGATAATTTGACTTTAAGATTGAGGGGGGCATCAGGTTAAGCTTTTGGGGTCATTAGTGTCGGGATTTTAGGAAACGTTCATCCAGTCTTCAGTGATTATGCAACTTTTGGAGTGGGCTAGTGATGGATCGCAACAAGATTAGGCATGGGTAGTTAGCGTGCCTATCGTGTAAGGGAGGAAGGAATGGAAATCCACCGATTTTCACGTGCCATGAAGACTTAATCGAATCTAAGTGAGGGAGAAACAATCATGTACTCAGAAGCAGGAACGGTTTTGAAAATGGGATAAGTTTTGCATTCTTGCCAGGGAGAAAGATGGCCTAGACGGCTGTATAAATTGAGAATAGTAGGAATTGGAAGTTCGGAAAACTTGCCAATGGTGAGATCGCATTCTCAGGATGTCTAATAGCAGGTTTCATAAAATTAGGTTGGGAATTTCGGTCAGGACATGAGTACAGCTTGGGGTACTATATTGTGCTTGTATGCTCGATTATGGGTGTGTTTGGGTTAGTAGTCAACGAAAGACCATGGTAAGCATGGAAAGTGTTGTAAGACTGCGGGATAGCCGTAGCATTCACTAGTAGCTAGTCAGCGTGGAAAGTGTTGTAAGACTGCGGGTTAGCCATAGCATTCAATAGTATTCAGTCAGCGTGGAAAGTGTTATAAGACTGTGGGATAGTCGTAGAATTCACTAGTAGCCAGTCGGTGGGGGAAGTGTTGTAATACTACGGGTTAGTGGTAGAATTCACTAGGGGCCAGATAGCATGAGAAGTGTGGCAAGACTATGGGGTGGCCCGTAACATTGGTTAGCAGATAGTGTAGAAGTGTTGTAAGACTATGGGGTGGGCCATAGCATTCACTAGTTGGCAGATAGAGTAGGAACATTGTAAGACGGCGGTGTGACCCGTAGTATTCGTATATTAGTATAGTAAGACTGCGGTGTGGCCCGTAGCATTGGTATTGTAAGACTACGGGGTGGCTCGTAGCACTCGTTAGTTAGCCATTAGTAGGTTGGTATCGTAAGACTGCGGAGTGGCCCGTAGCACTATTCAGTTAGCCGTTAGTATAATGGTATAGTAAAACCATGGGGTGGCCCATAGCATTCATTAGTGGTCAGTTAATATGGAAGCGTGAGACTGCGGGGTGGCTCGTAGTATTCATTGGTCCCGGTTCGGCAGTAAGAATGTATCAGATGTGTGGCTTGCTTGTGGAGTTTTTCAGATAGGTTAGATCGGGGCAGGGAAGGCCACATAGATGTGAGTAAGACACAACATAATTGGGTTTGGTAACCGGGTGGAATCTGATATTTCTAGATAGTCAACATATTAGTTGGGACCAGGGTGGTCTCGGTTCGTCTGGAAAGTGGATAAGTGATAGCAGGGTTTTCGAACAGGGGTAGCGATAAGGGAATTCTTGTGTGGAGCAGTTAGTTGACTGAGTGGTGCGACGCCTCTTACAGTAGGGTTAAATAATCTCAGAAGGAATGATTTGATTCTGTTGCGTAACTCTCATCAGAGTCTAACCGTTGGAGGAACAAATATTTTACATGAATGATTATTTGATCCATCCGCTGGGTTGGGCGTTCAGCACTGAGGCGTATTAATAGGAAGCATTCAACAGTTGTGCCTGACTGAAATCGTTTGAATAGAATTGGACTTAGGAGGACTCGACGAGTTACTCTTGGGACTCGGCGAGTCAGGCCATTTCTTACCTAAAACCCTTCTGTTAGCGGGTGTGTGTGGAGTTGGTAGAGAACTCAGCCAGTTGGGTTCATTATGGACTTGAAGATCATCGTACTCGACGCGTTCAAGGGTGAACTCGGCGAGTCCAAGACAATATCCCTAACTTATGAAGATGAACTCGACGAGTTCAAGGTGCAGTCAGTGAGTCAGTTATAGAAGGGTCCCAACGTATTTAAAGGTGAACTCGACGAGCTCAAGGAAGACTCGACGAGTAGGATCGAAGTCTAGATCTACGTGTGGATTGTGGGACTCGACGAGTTGGTGGGCCAACTCGGTGAGTTGAGTTAACTCGGAACATTGATTTTGACCGTTGACCTTGATCAAGTTTGACCTGGTTTGACCTTTGAGGGTATTGTGGTCTAAGTGTTATTTTGGTATTGATAGTTCGGTGAGCCAAAACTCGACTTTAAGCTCTTAATGCTTTAAGACCAAACGTCCAACTTATATATCTTAATCTCAGGAAGGTCTTAACTAATAAAGTTGAAAGCTTTAAGCTTTTACATGGCTCAGTGGGATCCACAACTAAATCCTAGGTCCACAACTTCACCAAAGGACCAATAACTCATGTATGGAAGAAATGACTAGAAATGATGCTTAAAGGTTATGGATTATACTCACAAGATCCACAACTAGAAATGTACCAAAAAAGATTAAATTTTTATGACTTAATGACCTCAGAAATGAATAGAAATGATGCTTAAAGGTTATGGATTATACTCACAAGATCCAAACCATGGGACTAAAACATAACCCAAAAATAGATTAACACTAAAGATATATAAAGTTTGAAGCTTTATACCTCCAGAAGATTCAATATGAAAAACCAAGTCTGGTTCTACAAGCTCTAATCTTCCCAAAACCTCTCCATTTAACTCCTTCTTCTTAAAAATGAACCGAAACACACAAGAATTACTCTAAGAGCTTAAGGACATCTCAAGGTGGCTAGGGTTTCGAAATGATGCTTTAGGATAATAGAGGTTGGCGATGAGAGAGGCCTTGAGGATCTTAAGGTGTTTAAATAGGGTCCAAACCCTAAAAATTAGGGGTTGACACCTGTATAAGTACGCCCAACGTACCAAGAACGTACGTCCAACATACTCAAGGAAACCCACAACTAGATTTAATGATCTACACCCAACATACCTATCATGTATGCCCAATGTATGGACCGATTTTGCAAACTTTTTAATAAATTAATCTGAATATAAAAAATACTTGGAACACAGGTATTACAGAATGGGTACTATGTTTTCTTAAAGTGCATCCAATTATTTTAATGATTTTATATATGATGGGGATACGTTTTCTCATAATAGAACTGGTCATTTTAATGATTTTATTTATGATGGGGTTCTAACATTAGTTCCTTTGGGTGGTTATAGTTTCATGAGAATTAGTGAGAAATAAAGTAAAGTTTACAAGTTTTTGGTTGATGATGTCTGATGAGGTGGTTAAAAATACTCCCAATTTTTTGTTGGTTTTGTAACACTCGTTTTCCAAAATGGTTCGTTTTAGGACATTAAGGAGTCAAAAGATTGGATTTTAGGAAAAACCGAGTGTCATGATGTGATCATAGGGTGGTCACAACATGACAAGCCAAAGTGAGGAACGTGTATCTAGACTGTGGTTACGACATGACGTGTATGTGGTCATGACGTGAGGAAGGTTGCAGCCCAATCCCATGATCTTTTAGGGTTTTATATTTAAACCCCATTAACTTGATTTTAGGGTTCATTGTCAGCCTCCATCATCCTCAAACCTCAAAAAACCTAACCTTAATCCCTCTTGGTGGTTCTTGGTTCATTTGGGTGCTTTTGGTAGCTTGAAGGAGAAGAAGGTGTTCTAGTGTGTTGATCCAACAAGGAAACCTAATCATTATCCTCTTGTGCACATTCTGGATCTTTGTAAGTATCCAAGATTCAAACTTTATTCTTCTAAGGTTCTATATCTAAGTCCTTGTCCCTTTATCTTGAAGTTTGAGCAAGTTGAAGTGATGAGATTCCATAAAGTTGGCAACTTTATGGATCCTTGAAGCCATTTGAGTGTATATGGTTTAGATTTGGAATTTGGTTGTGTATTGGACCCATGCATGAGATCTTTGGTGATATTTCCCCATGTTTGACCAATTTTAAGCCTTAGACTCTCATTGATCATGATTGGCTAAAAATCATTGATCTTTAAATGATTTTGGGCATTAGGAAGCTTTCTGGAAAGTGGAAGTTAAAGACTTAATGGATTAAGGTCTAAAACCATTAACTTGTAGTCTCAAACTGTGGTCACGACGTGACATTGAGGATGTCATGTCGTGACAATAGAAGTTTTCATAATTATATTGTCATGCTGTGCTCACGATGTGATCAAGGAGGGTTCACGTCATGATGCTTGCTGAGTGGGTTTCCCGTGACCGGGTTGGCTAAGTTAGAGTGATACAAGTTGGAATCGGGCTGAGTGTGTTGGAATGGTCATGACGTGAGGTTTATTGGTTGATATTGTTGGTTGTTGACTTTAACTTTAACCGTTGACTTGTTGACATGGATTGACTTTTGTTCAAGATTGTTGGTTTTAGTGTTTAGACTAAGGTTGGACCTTGTATTTTTTAATAAGAGTGTTGTAGCATCTTTTGCGGGGTTTTGACCTGTGGTTTAGCTGATTTCGTGAGACATGTGAGTCTTCTCACTATACTGTGTAGGATGCTAATTGTCTTTGTGACTCTTGCATGTATATGTTGGATTGAGCCCATAGATATGTTGAGTTTGGCCTGTTGGTATGCATGTTGGGCTGGGACCATTTATATGTTGGGATGGGCCAATTTGTATCTTGGGTTGGGCACGTTGTATGGTATGTAGTTTTTTTGGGGAACTCACTTGCAACATCCCAAAATTTAAGGCCAAAAAATTCATTTTTAATATAAGAAAACATTTAGTAACTTTGTTCTAGACATGAAAAACATTTCAGTTAAAACAATTATCAGAGTCTAATCCCAAAGATCACATAATGCAGAATAACATGGATTAATGCGCTGCAATCGTCCCGAGCTCCTTTTTCTTTAAAACTGAAGATACCTGAAACCAAAATTGTAAACCGTAAGCACGAAGCTTAGTGAGTTCCTCAAATACCACATACCATACATATCAATTGGGCCATACATGCCAGACAAACCGTGAGCCATACATATCAAACATATCCATAATCAAGTAAGGTGCTATGTGCCAAAGATAGTCTTGCCATTATGCCATGGGCGCACGTGGTCTTTCTTGCCAAGCCTGGGGCCACCCTCTCGGTATTACAGACAGGTGCCAAGAGCCACCTCCTGGTCTTCCATGCAAGCATCACAAAGACAACTAGCTAATCAACATATAGTGTGCCAGGAGCCATATCCTAGTCTTTCATACATAATAGCATATAGTGTGCCAGGAGCCACCTCCTAGTCTTTCATACATATTGCCTAGGGCTAACCCCCAGGGTCTTCCTACCATACATAATAACATATTGTGTGCTAGGAACCGCCTCCTGGTCTTTCATGCATAATGCCTAGGGCTAACCCCTAGGTCTTCCTATCGTACATAAATTAAATGGAGCGACATTGGTGCCTTAGACCCATACAAACAGTGAGGAGACTCGCCTCACAAGCTGAATGTAGAACCCTGCAAATAACCCTTCACTGCTAGCTGACGGATCCCCGAACTGCTGGTCTCTCGACTCCCCGAGCTACCATTACCCAAAATGACAATTAGCCCAAATCAATAATCCTCCTTAGGGTAAAATGACCATTTTACCCTTAGTCTAACTTGGTACATATCTAAGGACCAAATCCATAATACAAAAAGGTCCAACACTAGGTAGGCTTTCCAAGCCCACTAGTGGCCCACTAATGGCCCAATCTGCCAAATTGGGTCCAATCCCTCTAATGGGCCTTACCCTAATCCTAAACATATTATTAGCCCAAAACATCTGACTTCTGATGGGCCATTAAGGCCCAAAGACCCAAAGTCCACTGCTTGGCCCAAAACACTCCAAGCCCATAACTGATGAGTGCACGGGGAGTACTCTTCTATACGCTAAGCGTACTAGCTCAAGGTGGTGTACGTTGCGCGTACCTGCACGTACGCCCATCGTATGCGTCATTTAAGCTCCTTTTCTCATTAAGTGCTTAATACTCCATTCCATAAGCTATAATTACAGATCCAATTCCTCTTCAATGTCTTAATCCATAAAGTCACTGACTTGGTGACTTTCCATGTCCCAAACATGCCCAAACTCCAAAAATGGTATTGTACTTCTATGAAAATGGTCTTAACTCTTGCATGAGCCCAAAAATACCACCAAGATGACAAATTTATGTCTTAGGGAATCATTTAGCATCAATGGTGGCAACCCTTACTCTAGGAATCAGATTTGGACCATAAAGCTTCATCCTTGGGACAAAAAAGGTCCAAAACTCCACCATAATAGATCTAAGCATTCAAGAAACAAGTTCAATAATTTATACCTCAAGAAAGTATAAAATGAAGCAATAACCCTAGATATATACCTTCTCCTTTAATCTACCACCTTGCTTTGCTCTTCACTTCCATGAAAAGTGGATCCAAAAAACCAAAATGCTCTCTAAAGGCCCTCTAGGCTCGAAGAACACTTAAAGGGGAATTAGGGTTTCGTGGTGGCTTGTTTAAGAAGGATATGGAGGCTGGCCCCTAAGGCACATTATTCCTTTTATAGTGACATAACCCTAAAATTAGGGTTTTAGAAACACTAAGCGTACGCTGGACGTACTTCTCGTACGTTGGGCGTACGCCTCTCTGCACCCGCGACCAAACGTTCCTATACGCTGGGCGTACCCAGCTAAACACCCACATGCGCTCCTTGCATGCATGGGTTGCCTTGTCACAAAACTCCATTAAGGGCTAAAATTGACAATAACTTCAAAGTGCCATAACTCCTTCATTCTAAGTCTGTTTCCGACGAACTTTATATCCATGAAAAGGTGGCGGGAAGCCCTACGCTCATAGCCACACACCCAAGCCTAAAACCTTTCGGATAAAACCCGAGACTAGTACAAGACCGAATCGCCACCACCCTTTGGCTTCCAAGACCACAACCGAGTACTTTCAAAACGGGGTGTTACATCACTAAGCTTTGTGCTTACGATTTATGGTTTAAACAGTTTTTAGGCACTTGCAGTTCCAAAAGGAAGGACCCAATTTGACTACATAACATCCCTTTATGATTTCTGCACCGATGATTACTATTACTCTATTGTGATGATTGTGATACATTTTTACTAGGATTGGTTTTGAAACACTTGATGTATTGATTTGATGGTTATAAAAATGAAAATTTTTGCTACCATTTTTGGGACATTACAACGAGGTTTCAGATTTTGGTCAAAGACCTTCCAGGTCGTATGATTTTTGGATGTAATCGGAGGATTTTTTTACCAAACTGTTAGTCTTGTTTTGAATGATCAATTTGAAAAATACTAGTACTAATAAATTTATTGAGTTCAAAAATAAATGCCAACATTTAAATAACAACATAAAAATGTCATAAGGTGATTAAAGTGAGAAAAGACGAGGAAAAGCAATACCTTTAAATCGATTGAAAGACATTGATAAAATAATGGAAGAGGGTGCATCAACTCAAGCTATTGTGTTGGATGGGTTGAGTATGCTTAAAAAATGCATGGATTTGAGCAAGTTGAAAGTTGTAATCATGCTCGAAAAGCAAAGATAAAATAGGGAATTTAAGGAGACACGATCTTTAAAATTATCATGGAAATTTACTAGATAGACTAGATTCGAGTATGTTTACACTTGGCTAATGGTGAATGAAATAGTGGATTGGTAGTAAAGGACGAAAATGTGATATATATTGTTTGAGTTGATTTTGTGAAGACTTATGATTCACTTAACTTTGATTTCCTTTAACTCAACCATGTAATTTTATGGGTTTTAGTTTGAAATGGATAAACTAGATTTGAGCCTATTTACATGTGGCTTGGTTATTGGTTTTAGTAAATGACAATCCTACTCATGAGTTCTAATTAAAGAGGGGTTTGAGACAAGGCGATCCTATGTCTCTTTTTTTATTCATTAGACTATGGAAGGTTTACATGTAAAAATAGAAAATGCAACCTCAATTGATTTGTATAGAGGTATAAAATTTGGTTTGGAGAATTTTTTGATGTCACATTTGTTTAAGGCAAATGACATGTGACTTGTGGTGAAATTGTCTCATGAAGATATCTCAAACATTGTTACTGTGTTGAGATGTTTCTACTTAGTTTCTGGATTGAAAGTTAAATTAGGTAAATCGAATTTATATGACAATGGGGTACCATTTGATGAAGTGGAAGAGTCTACAACAATAATGGGGTGTCGAGCAGAAAAATTATCGTTTACTTACCTTGCTATTCCAATTGGAGATAGTATGGCTAGAGTGAAAGGTTGACAAACTATGATTGATAGATTTTATAAGAAGTTGTCGAATCGGAAAGTAAAAGTGCTTTCTATTGGTGGTAGATCAATTTTACTTAAATTAGTTTTGGGGCTGATTGGTTTATAATACATGTCATTGTTTTTGGTGTCGGTCACTGTTACAAGGTTGTTGGAGGCTTTACTATAAGATATATGTGAAGTCTCATATTAATTCTCCAAAAGAGCATTTACGAAAAGATGAGAGACTCCAAAACATATAGACACTTACTGGATTGTATCATATCGATGTGAGATACATTAACACTTCCCCTTAGAGTCGGAAGCTTGATGAGGATAAACATGGATATACTTAGCCACAAAGGTGCAAGACGTCAACTTTGATACCGTATAAGATATATGTGTAATCCCGTATTAACTCTTCAAAATAACCCTTACGGAGAGAGGTGGGGACTCCAACACATATATGTTGGGTTTTGAGCATTCTAACACTCCTAAGTGTACATGCAACCCTAAATACCTTGGATCTATGTTTTCTCTATTATACATGCAAATAAGAACATCCAAGGTATTATCCTAATCTAGCATACAAAACAATGAGTGTAACAAGATAGATAACATACCTCTTTGATGTAGAAGGTCTTCATGAAGCTTGAGTGCCTAGCCCCAATAGTGTGGAAGCCTCAAATGGAATCACAATCATCAAAACACTTAGAATAACTTGAGAGAGTCCTACACTTCATGAAATCGGCTAGCCCTTTGTTACACTCTCTAGTGGCCGATTTTTTGTCAAGAATAATATCATTATATAGTGTTACAATTAGGGTAAATCCTTAATTGTCATGGCTTTCCATTTCCTTGGATCCATGGGTTCAAATACACCATGGAGCACCCATGGACCATCCTATAGGTTTTAGCCCAACTTGATTATCCATGGAGCATTAGCCCACTATATAAGTATGGATGATTTACACAATCAACCCATATATTTAATTAGTCTTCTTTTGATCACTTAATTAATCCTAGATTAATTCTTGATCAATACTAATTAAATAATCTTATTATTCTTATTATTAATATACTAGAACTTATAATATATTAATAACCATAAGTGTCTTATTTCTCTCATTATAGTCTATCCAAGTGCATGATGGTATGCAACCCAAATAGACCATGCCGGGTCGGGTCAAGTCTTACCAATTATAGTTATGGACTTAGACATTAATCCAACAGTCTCCCACTTGGATAAGTCTAAAACTATTATTGCGTATGACTTCAGGAACCAACCGACAATCGTAGCTCTCAAAAGCTTCTGTCGAACTCTGACCTTGTAGATGAACTCTGATCTTGTCAATGACTTGTCCATTAGATAAGGGATCATATAATCCTCTGTTCTCATGATATCAGCCGGACAAATACATGGAACAACGTCGTACTTATTGTCCAGCAGTTTGTTTCCCGATTTTCGATTTGTTTGACAAAGAACTTAATCGAACACATCAATTCAGTTCTGACCGGCCGGTACATAGGTCACAACAAAATCATCGAGGGGCCCAGATATCGCTTCTATTTCTAGAAGGAACAGATAAACTTCGACTCATATGCTTGTTCTACTACTTGTTGAATTGTACACAAAGGCACGTTTTATAACATCAAGTTACTGATGCGTTTACGTGCAATCAATGCACAACCAACTCATAGGTAACAACTCATATCTCTAGGTTTGAAGATTTATATGATATTACCATCTCACGATCACTCGAGATAAATTCCATGAAGTGATACAAGTGAGCGTGGGTTTATTCCAATACTCATAACTTATGAGCACTCATGAATGTTGTAGCACCATTGCCATGACTAAACCCATTTAGCCATCTACAAACCCGATTCATGACAGTCTTGATTCATACCTACTTCCAACATATGAACGACTGTGGAGTGTTTAAATAACTTAGTCATTCGGAAAGAATAACCTAGCTATTTTGGAAGTCAAAACATGCAAAGTGAAACACAATAATAATCGAATCTAATATGGTCTCAGAATCCTTTTGAATATAAATAAAACCACTTTTTATTTATCACCATATTGATTACACATTATTCAATGTTTCAAATAATCAACTTAAGACTTGAATAAAAACAACAGTCGTCCCATGCTCCTAGCATGTACACTTTGTTTTTCTAAACAATAGTTATGCCATACCCCAAGTATGCACACTATGTTTGTCTATGATCCTTACATTGTGATGTAGATCAATTGAACATGATTCCAATGATACTCATTTCACAATCCCAAATCCTTATTGTAAATGTGAGAATCCCCGATTCCTATCATTTACCAAAAAAAAACTGTTAGAATTTAAACTTTTATGCAATGTTCCTCTTGTAATGATTATTCACAAAGTCACCAAAACCTTGTCACTAGTCATTACAGAGTATTCCAAAGAAGATCAGCTCCTTGGGAACATCCTTCTTGCATTAAGTTTCCTAATCTTACATAGATTTAATAACTTCCACCTATGGAGACATTTCCATAGTCCCATTTGACTATCACTTCCGAACAAGAGTTACCTCTTTTCAGAAAATGTCAATATGGTCCTACCAAAATTAACACTAGACTTCCAAATGTCCCTGAGCAACCAATCTTTGGCGAACCTCAGATTGTCCTCGACAATTGCTTAATCACTTTAGTCATATCTAGTTCTAGACTTTTCCCTTCTAAATGCCTTAAGCATTTGGAAAATTTAGAAAGGATAAATATTATAGCACGTGAAATCGATCCTATATCCGAAGCATATGGGACACGATTCATGATGTTTGACATAAAGACATGATACTAGACCAGTCTTTTGCTACAATATTTTTTATTTGCCATGTTTTCAAAATTTAACTATGAAGAGGGATGCCGTAATCATAATCGAATTTTGAAAACACAATATATATAGAATTTTCTTAAGTCGAACCATTCAGACATAAAATTCTTATATATATTCTTGACTAAAGATGATTAAAATCTCAATCTAAGCTTTAGAGTTGAAATGAAGTATAATTTCCTCTCCCTTAATTATAGCAAAACAACTTTTCAACCCCTGCAACTTCACGAATTGAAATTTTGTTTTCTATAATTAAGATTGCTAGCTTGCAATACTAATCATAATAATCATGCTCCCACTAACATGATGATTATCAGCATAACACTTATGCTCCCACTAGCCCTGACATATTTTCAGAAATCTACTGGACTTGTGAAATTTAGATTCATACATCCTTTCTTAGATAAATCACATGTGTGTCTAAACAATTTTCAGAACTATGAAAAGGGATGCCGTAATCATAGTCTCAATTGCTTAGGCATTTGCCATTTCTCACAAGTCCATGTTAGTGTGCCGGTTAACCACACGCGCTCCACTAATGACTTTTGAAAATGCAAATGACACAATTGATATTTACTTAAAATCTATTTAGTGAAAGCGTTTCCTCACCATCATTTTCATGAATTGGAGAGAAACCTTATGACACTTAGATTTTATAGTGTATGAGTTCCTATCCATGCGAATTTGTCAAAACCATAATCACAAGATAAGGTTAGTGATAAATTCAGCCTTACATGGATTAAACTTGTTCAATCTTAATTTCTTGTCACCTTGGTAGCATAAGGCCCACCAATGCTTCCAATTTGAACTCTGATAACTCACATGCAAATCCAACTTATTTGAAGTAGGTACAGAAATAAGAATTATGTCAACACGATAGGTTGCAAACCTTAAGTCGTGTGCTAGTGATAAATTACAGGTTTTACTCTCGATTAAATCTTGAAACTCTTTCAGGATCTTTAAGGCTCCTACTGTCCTCTTGACATATAAGTTTTCCTAGTCAAGAACCATTCCTTGACAAAACAAATATTCAAGGGATAGTGCGGATTCTTATCAAGACTAAAACTTCACACAATTGGTCTTAGTTGGTCTTTGTCTCATCCAAGACATCACAACTTACCAATCTCAAATGTACAAGAGTAGAAAACATTTTACACTACATTTGATAAGTGTTTTAAACCTTACTTTATGTTACTCAATGTTACAATCTTGGAGTATGACTCTAAGAATTGTTTTGGAACGAAGTATGACTCATCTTCTTGATCTTAACCAATCCAACAATTCATGATTTCTCTTCTTAGCCATAACAATGCACTAAGACATCCTTAGAGTATGAATTTGTGATATGGTTTCTAAATCATTAAGATGATCATGAAATATGATACTAAAGTACTCTCCCATCTTTTCAGATTTGAGAAACTTTTATCTTTCTGCCTAATTTGATTCTTCTTATTCGCTCTGCCATACATTGGAACCTTTCCAATGTTACAGAATTATACTTAACCTTATAAGTATAATCATATTTACTAATCTTTAGTAAATCATGACAAATCAATCTTTGTGGTGGACCTTGACCAGTGCACACTCAGTGTACCTAATTCCTTAGTCCTTCAATTGACTCACATATACATGTGATCAAAGAATTAGTCTTAATTTTCCAAAGATGAAAATTCTCATTCATCATACAATACAACTTGTATGATTCCAAGTTTCTGTCCAATTGAAACTTGGGTGATGAAAAACTTTCTTCATTTGGTAAATTCAGACACTACCACAAATGAAAGAATCAAATCCACTTTCCAATATTGCTATTACTGGAAACATATAAGCAACAATTTTCCACAGATGCCATTGTAAGGATATTTTTAAAATAAATAAAATTAAAACCTTTTTTTCTTTTATTTTAAAACTTTGCGGAAAAACTTATCCTTACAATCCACATGAAAAACTTGTTGTTATCTATTCATAAGCAATATATTATAACTCTTAAGCAACAGCTAAAAATTCTGATTACCGAACCATGCGATCGAAACCCATCTTCGCAATCAAAATCAGCATATACTTCTTTAAGCTTCCTATCTTTTCTTTTGATTCTTAAAAAAAACATCAACACGTGACCCATTCACATTATGTAATAAGAATCTTCAAATAGGAACTTAATAGAGTTAGTCAGTGGACTTTAACTGAAGTAGAGTCAAACCTCTTGACTTCATCAACCTTATGACCTTTCAGGTGAATAGGGCAGCTTCGCAACCAATGCCCCTTCCTTTGGCAACAAAACACATGTAGACCCTTTGATAATGGCACATGAGACTATCTCAGACTTAGCCTTTCTCTTTACCATTTGGTCAACCGAGTTGACTATGGCCGATCCCTTTCCATTGGGAAGAGAAATGCTTTTCTAGATATCCATTGCTACCATTGCTAATGTCCATTTATGGTTTGGGAAGTTGATCTTCTAACAAAATTTGCTTTACTAGTGTTCCAAATCATTTCTGATTCCACAACACAAAGCAAATAGATAAGATCATTAAGGCTCGTGTCATAGTCTATCTCATAGTAGTCCCAAAGTGACCCGCTATGTTACTAAGAAAGTGATTGAACATCCAACTTTCACGAGACTTTGACACCCAACTCTCCCGTCTTGTCAATATGTGACTACATCTCCAAGATGTGACCACACCAAGACCTTAACTTGCCAATAGGGCTTGAGTGACTTTAAACTTTTCAAGAACTTGTAGGTGAGGGAGAATAATTGGAGGAGATAGAGGAAGTGAAGCATGATGTTGAGGAACATCATCTTCAAGAGATTTGGGAAGATCATAAATGTCTAAACCAGACATGTTTTGGGAGATATTCAAGATAGTTGATTTAAAGTCCTTAATATGACACCCAATATGAAATATTAAGGCTAGGACCCAACAAACTATTTTATAACTTAGAAGAGGGATGCCGTAATCCAAGCTATAAAATATTTGAAGGTAGGTGAATGACGATTCACCAATTTCCACCAAGATAAACGAAATAATTTATTAGGTTTTAATTGGATTTGAAATTCCTAGATCTTTTGAGATTCATTGAACTTTTCAATGGCATGTTTCAATCTCGAGTGTGCCCTCTCAAATTTTGTGACTGGGATGCCGAGGATCACAAAACAAGGTGTGAATAACCATACCAATTCACTTGGTATCCTTAATATTATCACCTAATCAATGTGCCGGTTAACCACACACGCTCCATTGATCTATGACAAACATTAAGTCACCCTTCGTGGTCCTTACTAGTCCAAGTTAGTGTGCCGGTTAACCACACACGCTCCACCAACGACTTGGTAAGGTACAAAGTGTGAATTCCATGGGGTAGCACCAAATTCACATTTTTCCTAAAGTAACTAAGATTGGGAATTATTAAGATTTTAGTTACTTTAGTATTTATCATTAATACTTTTAATGAAGGGAGAATTTAAAGTCATTGTCCTACCCGTTCGGCTAACGACCCTCCACCGATCAAGCAAGCGGTGGGTGAGAGTATACACCCATTAAGTCGCCATTTTATAGGCAACAACCTTATACCCACCTTATAGACCGGCTTCGTGAATGAGGCCTACTAACGGTAAAACGACTTGTTCTTATACATATATATAATAATTAACCATTAATGTTATAAATAGTATAAGTGTTGAATTTTAACTCTTTTAAAATTCTAAGGGCTAACTTGGAATTAAAGTATTCATAAGAGAAAACTTTCAAATTCCAAAACTTGAGGGCAAGTTTTGAAACTATTCAAAACTAATTAATTCCATAACTTATGTGTTTAAAGTAGCTTTAATCCAAAAACTCTTCAAGTTCCATAACTTATGGAAGACTTTAAACAAATAAAAGAATTAACTTTTCTTTATTTTTTATAACTTATGGAATTAATTAAGGTTACACTTTATTTATTTATTTATTTATTAATGAAGTGACTCTTGAATTTCCATAACTTGAGGACAAGTTATGGAGTCATAAAAAAAAATTAAATGACACAAGACTCTTCATTTTGTAACCATTACCAACTTTTATGAGTTTTATGAGTCTTTAATGTGACTCTTCATGTAACTTGAGGACAAGTTACACAAACACATTTTATACTCAACTCTTAGATTAAAATGGATTGAAAACAACTATTTCAATTAACTTTTCTATCAATCTAAGCAACTCATAAGAACAAGATAATTCATATCAAACTTCTTCATGTAATTAGTCTAAACCTTAAACTAATACAAAACATGAATCTATTGACAATTATCTTTGAAAATGGATTAGCATGAACATTACCACATTAAAAAACAAGTTTATAAGTTCAAAAACAACTTAGGGTAATGTTCCTAGTCCATTTCTAGCCAAAAACCTCGAAAATATGCTGTCTGGGGTCCAACTCGTCGAGTGCATGAACAAAACTCGGCGAGTCTGCTGGGCTGACAGCATCAAAACTCGATTTTTCAGCTCCATTTGCAAGTATAACAAGAAAACAAGCCTAGGCTCTGATACCACTGTTGGGTTTTGAGCATTCTAACACTCCTAAGTGTACATGCAACCCTAAATACCTTGGATCTATGTTTTCTCTATTATACATGCAAATAAGAACATCCAAGGTATTATCCTAATCTAGCATACAAAACAATGAGTGTAACAAGATAGATAACATACCTCTTTGATGTAGAAGGTCTTCATGAAGCTTGAGTGCCTAGCCCCAATAGTGTGGAAGCCTCAAATGGAATCACAATCATCAAAACACTTAGAATAACTTGAGAGAGTCCTACACTTCATGAAATCGGCTAGCCCTTTGTTACACTCTCTAGTGGCTGATTTTTTGTCAAGAATAATATCATTATATAGTGTTACAATTAGGGTAAATCCTTAATTGTCATGGCTTTCCATTTCCTTGGATCCATGGGTTCAAATACACCATGGAGCACCCATGGACCATCCTATAGGTTTTAGTCCAACTTGATTATCCATGGAGCATTAGCCCACTATATAAGTATGGATGATTTACACAATCAACCCATATATTTAATTAGTCTTCTTTTGATCACTTAATTAATCCTAGATTAATTCTTGATCAATACTAATTAAATAATCTTATTATTCTTATTATTAATATACTAGAACTTATAATATATTAATAACCATAAGTGTCTTATTTCTCTCATTATAGTCTATCCAAGTGCATGATGGTATGCAACCCAAATGGACCATGCCGGGTCGGGTCAAGTCTTACCAATTATAGTTATGGACTTAGATATTAATCCAACAATATAGACACTTATTAGACCGTGTCACATCGATGTGAGTTACACTAACATTTATGAGCTAGATTTTTTTAGGAGGGAATGAAGTGGATTGTAAAACTCCTTGTATTAAGTGGGATTTGATTCATCTTTCAAAAGACACAGGTGACCTTGATATTGGAAGTTTAGAGGTTTTTATTTATTCAAGTGTTTATTTTGAAACGGAGATGACGTTTTTTGAGTGAAGATAAAGCTCATTAGGTGAAACTAATTAATGTGATTCACGCAGAAGATAATGGCTTGCTGGTTGGGGAGACTGGAACTCCTAAGTCACATAAATGATAGGGGTATTATTCTCACTTGTTACAAAAACTTGTGGGAGATGTAGTGTTTGTTAGATGTAATATGCATTCTAAAATGCCATGGTAATGGCTATATTTGTTTTTAAAGGAAAAAATATATTTAATTTATATAAAACAGAGGGTGTGAATGGAATGAAGGGATGGTTGATATTAAAATATCATATAATCAGTTTGGTTTGATGTGCACAGTCATCGAAATTGACACGTTCAAAAACGCACTTTTTCAATAGTTAGACATTTGGTTTATATTACGTAATTAAAATTAGATTCATAAATTATCACTATTTATTAGTTGATGTCATTTTAATTGTTATTAAGGTCATCTCCAGTTGGGGCTTAATGGGAGTTGTACAGTGGTATGACATGACATTAAATGAGGTTTAATATCATTACGTGTGAACGACATAACGGAGTTGTATCTTTATACAAGTGTATCATAGGGTTAATGATGTGCCGATGACTTTCCATACAACTTTTATACATAGACAACATATCATATCTAAAAGTAATTTTAAAAATAAAGATTTTCAGTCTTATAGGTATCAAAATTAAATGAAATAAATGGTTATAGAGACAACATTTTTTTTTAAAATCTAAAGGTACTTTTAAATTAAATTTTTACAAAAGTCTCTTAACAAAAATGATAGCAAATTTGTCATATTTCTATTTAGTTATAACACTAGGTGTGAGCTCTATGTATTATATGAGTTTATTTAAAACAATTAAATATGTATAAACATTTGAGAAATTTTAATTTATAAGAAAAATAAGAAAAATATTAAATTACTAAAATTAAAGTGTTGTTTTTTTTTTCTTTTTTAAATTTAAACAAATCATTTAGATAAAATAATCAAAACAAATTAATGGGATTTTATTTTAAAAATTTGAAGTTATAAGGAAAGTTCATTAATGATATTGATATGCATCTACTATAATAAATAAGGTTTTTTTGCCACCTGTTATCTTCTTCTTCATTTTGATACTTGATATTTTCTAAAATTTTTAAATTTTCTATTTTCCACTTGTCATTTTATTGTATTTTTCATTTTATTAAATTAAAATTTCACATTTAATATGTAATGTAATATATATGTAAAGTATTTATTAGAAAGAGTTTATATATGTAATGTATTCAATACATTAAAGTTTCAATAATTTTAATAATTCAATTTTTTTTTCATTTTTCTTATAAATTCAAACTTTTCAAATTGTTAAAATTTCATATAGTTTTTTAATTAAACCCATGTAATACATGAGTTTCACACCTAGTTTATTATTAAATTAAATACCATATGGAATTTAATAAAATAGGAAAACCACAAAATTACATATGAAATAAAAATTAATTCGAAATAACCACAAAATGACATGTGGCAAAATGGATAAAAGTGTGACAAGTAGTAAAAAAAAATTCATTTATTAAAGAAGAAGAATATGTTTTAAAAATATAATATATGTTAGTATGATAACATGTCTCGTATTACTAAGTCTCGTAGCATCTCAACCACTTGTCTTTTGAACCTTGATAACAAATTTGTCATATTTCTATGTAATTATTCGAAATACCATAGTCTATCTAAAATAAAACAAAAATGATTAATGAAAGATTAAATGTTAGGTTATTCTTTTGGACCATTCAATATAGAAACCATAGCACAGGTCTTCTTGCATGTAGATACCAATGAATGAGTCACCGTCGAATTATTTAAAGAAAACAGTCCCATCTTTCCTTATCAAAACAACCCTAAGCACAAAACACCACTGGGGTCACTAACAATTTATTTAAGAATATCATAACTTGACCTAAACCACCAACAATTTTATTTTAGGTCGCTCGTAACTTAGGTAAGATACTCAGACTCTCAGAGGCCAAAACATGGCATGGAAAATAGTTTTGGCTTGAATGAGGCTAATTCCAACTATATATATGGTATATTTGAAACCAAAATCAAATAGCTATCATCTAGTAAAAGAAAATTACCTGAGTCAGTTTTGTAAGACCGTAATTTTGAATTTCTTTTGGAAATCAGTATTTCATGCCCTAAATATTTTCTAACTAAATCTCTTTTGAGCATAATTTGAATGATTGTATTTAACTTTAATATGTGATATCCATGAATTTATAATGCGTCTTTGATTAGATATTTAATGATTAAACCTTTGATTATATCAAAATATTTAGCGCAAGTCACGAAAATGAAAAAGAATATGGATCTACAAAATACATTTAGTATTTAGGGTAAATTTCACAAAATTCAGTATATTTTGTTATAAAGAATATGGATCTATAAAAATTTGATTTTAAAATTACATTATTTTTATTTCAATTTAGTTGTAAAGTTTTCTACTTTTTTGTAATGTTAACCACTAAGGTGACATAAAAAACTAAAAATATACATATATACGCAAAAATACATATACATACGTAATACATAAAAAATATAACACATAAAAATATATATAAATACGTAAAAAAAATAGGTTTATACATTTAAAATACATAAAAATATGTGTGTGCGTGCGTGCGTGTGTGTGTGTGTGTGTATATATATATATATATATATATATATATATATATATATATATATATATATATATAAACTTAAAAAATACATAATGTAACATCCGATTTATGGTATTAACTGAACTTGCTGATTTTGAGATTTGTGATTGGCCATGACGTGGTGAAGGGATCACCACGACCTGACAATCTGCATGAAACACATGTTTGATTAAAGGTTATCACGATGTGGCAGCATGTGTGCCACGATGTGGCGACGACAGGTGTGCTAAACCCTAATTTCTGGGCTTAAGGCCCTATTTAAGGGAAATGATGGCTAGTGATTCCTCCACCCTTAGCCTCTATAACCTCCCAGATCACTCTTGGTAAACTATAGCCTTTCTTTGAAGTTCTTGTCTCAATTTGGTGTCTTTGGTGCACCTTGATCGAAGAAGAATAAGGTTTCGGTGCAAGGACCAAGCAAACAACTCCTCTCCATCATTGGAATCATTCTATGGACCATTTGTAAGGCTTCAAGATCTTATCTTTTTTGGGTCCTCTTTTGTATATCTAGGATTTATAACATATTTGGCTTTTTAGTTATGGTAGGAATGGTCCTATGAGATAAAGTTTGCAACTTTATGACTCACCTAAGTCCTTTGAGCCTTATATCTTTCAGATATGGAAGTTGGTTGAGTTTTAGCATCATGCATATGGTTTATGTCACATTTTCTTGCATTTTGGACTAGTTGGATGAAGGATATGCATGGGGAATGCATGTCCATAAAGTTTGGATTTTTATGAGCCTTTGGAGTCCCTAGATATGGATTTAGGGCTCAATCCATTAAGTTATCCAAGACCAATATCCAAAATGTGGTGCATTGGTTGCCACGACGTGGAGAAGGAAAGGAATTCATGATGGTTCTGTTTGGTGCCGACACGACATGGTAGCATGTCGACCACAACATTGAAGCACTTCATGATCGCGACCGTGACTGGATAGCCATGACGTGGTCATGGGTTGGCCACGATGTGGAGGTCGACAGGCGTTGACTTTGATCATTGACATTGACTGTTGGCTTTTTGACTTGGTCGACTTTTGGTCAAACTGTTAGTTTTGGAATGTAGATTAAGGTTTGACGTTGGATATCTTGATAGGTGAGTTGTAGTACCAGTTTATCGACTTTCGAGCTGTGATTATTTGACTGCGAGTGTGAGGTGAGTCTTCTCACTATACTATGTAGGTTTCTAGATTGTTTTTGTGAATCTTACATGAAAGACTGTGGTTGGATCACAACACCTGTATGAAGGATTGTGGTTGGATCACAACACTTGGATGAAATATTGTGGTTGGATCATAACATTTGTATGAAAAACGGTGGTTGGATCACAACACCTATTTGTCTTTGTGACTTTCATGGAAAACCATGGTTGGATCATGGCAAGAAAGACTATTATAACATCCCAAAAATCAAGAGTTAAAATTTTCATTTTTATTCAACCAAAACACCAATTATATTTATAAAAAATTCAAAGTAACAAAGTTATCAGAGAGTACAATCCCAAAATCAACATGTTGCAGAAACATGGGTGGATGCTTTACGATCAAGTCGGGCCCTTCCATATTGAACCGAAAACACCTAAAATAAAAAAACTGAAAACCGTAATCAAGTAGCTTAGTGAGTTCCCCAAAATACCACATACCATACATATCATACATATAGTGGGCCTCGCCCGATGAGTATAACGGGCCCCACCCTAACTCGCATAATGAGCCCCACCCACTGAATATAACGGGCCCAACCCACTGAGTATAACGGGCCTCGCTCAACATACAAATCATATAAGCATAACAAGATAATAATATACAAAATAATCATCGGGCCCCACCCAGTAAGCATACAAGCACATACACATGCAAGAGTCACACAGACATCTAGCATCCTAACATAACAAACCATGGGCCGACATTAGTGCCTTCGACCCGCTAAACATCGTGAGGAAACTCACCTCAATCCGTTGAATCTCCCAATAAATTCTCAGTCTACTGATCCGGAAATCCCTTTGTGCTAGCACGATCAAATAATTATCTAATTAATAATTGGATCTTGACCCAAAACAAGATTCAAAGCCACTTAATCCATAACCAGGATAAAAGACCATTTTACCATTTCCTTACTTGACCAGAAACCTGGGCCCAATCCATTGCTCCAAAAAGCCAAATTTCCTAAATGGCAACCTGAAGCCCAATATGTCCCAATGTTCTAATTGGGCCCAAAAACTATCATGGTACCAATACCAAGAAGGCCCACAATCAATCCATGGCCCAAGGTCAAAAGTCCAAAGGCCCAATCCCTAAAAAGCCCAAAATGTCCATCCTGGGGAGTACGCCCTGCGTACCATAGACGTATGCCTTGCGTACCCAACCACGAAGTAGAATATACAAGTTCTTGATGCATCGACCAAGCACTATGTTGAGCGTACGCCTTCATACACCCAACGTACTCATCAGAGGACAAAACTCACCATTAAGATCTTATTGGGTTAAGTTAAGTTGTCCAAACTCTTATCTTAACCCTAAATGATGTCTTAAACCATAAAGTCAAAACCTTTAAGCCTTTGCATGGCTAAAGAGGGCTAAATCTCCAAAATCCTTTGCTTTCACAACACTCAAAACCACTTAACTGTTGCATGGTTCTAAGGAAACAATCAAGCAACCATTTTTATGGTTCATAATTGCTCCATACTGGATGAAATTTCGAACTTTATCCATTAGAATGGTCCCAACAAACAAGATCTAGTTTTTAAGTCTCAAAGGGACCCAAAGTGCATTTTTTTTCAACTTAATCCATTAAGTCCATGTCTTAAACCTTCAGATCTGAATCAAAATAATGTTTAGATGGATATAGTTTCCAACTTTATCCATAACAAGGTCACAAACTTTCAAGATCTAAACTTTATGCACTTAAAGTGACCAAAAGCTCATAACACTCAAAACTAGCTAGATCTAACAATATCATCATCCAGTGTAACATCCGTGATTCCAAGGTATTGCTAATTTATTTAATCTTGAATTTATTTGTTTCAGGCCATGAAGTTGTTTGGGGCTTAGAGGTTGGGCTTCTTCGTGTTTAGGCTAGCTGAAGTCATACGTTGGGCGTAAGTATGGCGTACGTGGGGGGGGGGGTAGTAAGATCAAGGAAAATGCAGAGTCATGCACGTAATCTCCGATGAGATGAACTCCTGCATTCGTGCATCGATCGACTCAGTACCTGCTACTGAGCCAGAAACGAGAATCTGAACTCCATTCCCAAGTGCTCAACACCATACCGAAACAGCAAGCAAAAGATCCAAATATACCCATGAATCCTCATCCCACAGGCTTCCTAGATTCTCCAAGACTCTCCCCGATTCGAGTATGGATCTTGTGCGTTCAATAGTACGGGCCCAATACTCCCTTCTACACATATCCATACTTTCCTCAAGAAGGATCCCGAATCCTCTAAGTCACCTTCTCAAATCCATACCCCAACACTCGCTAACCAACACAACAAAACCCACTGAAGCAATCCCTAGGCTTTCCTAGGTTCCCGACACCACCCTGCCATCAGCTGCTGAAGAACTCCTCATAATGCCAGTCACCCATCTCATGAATACAATCACATATAATAAAGCTTAGATAATCCTTCTAGTAACAAACTCATCCTTACAACGGTTTGGCTCAAACAAGAGTTGCGCAATAGGGTCAAATCCATCACTTTAAGATTATTCAACCCTTGTCACATGTGACTTGACATATTCACTTAGTAGCTAACCCCATCACCTAATAGTTCCACAAATCACAAAGCAAGCAACATTCGAGCATAGGAGTTGATTGGCACTAAAAACAACAAAATTAGACAGATCTTCATACAAAACTCTCGACCTCTACCTCCCAGCATCTTGGATGAACCTTCCCCCTGCCTCTACTCTTGCAAGAGTAGCTAAACATTCCTCGTGTTGACCCACTATAACCGCACCCACTCTAAGGAAACCACAACCTCCTCATCCAATAACGCAACCGGCCGGATGACCCCACACAACTTACCTTACTAAAAATTTCCATGTGACCCTCTGTTGGTGCCAGAGACTATTGCATGAATACAAGTACATGCCCCATAGTTTAAACAATCTTAGGCTAAAAGATTCAATCCCACAATGGTTGGACTCAGAAAAGAGTTGCGCAGTAGGACCAAACCCCTTATCCTAAGATCATTTAAACCATGTAGCATGTGAGTTAGCACATGCACTTAATTATCAGATCACACGCGAAAGAGTCATACAACAATCAATCAAGGATACTATAAGAGATAAGGCATCATATAACATGCAATTCTTGTTGGAATAGTGTCTAAGGCTGCAACTATAATAGGCAAGTATTTGATCCGGTTGTGCATGGTCCTTTTGGGTTGCCTTCACCATAGCAACTTGATGGATGATTTGTTAAAAGAGAGTAAATATTACAAGGAATAATATATGGTTATTTGATTAATATAAGTCATAAATTAATTGGAATTAATTTGGTGACTTAAAGAGATTAATTAAATAAGAGGGTATAAACTGTCAATTGTTTGATAGTTAAACTTTAGACTGTAAATCCATTGGGATATGCTTTGGACGAATTCTATGAGATATAGGATAGCTAAAATCGTCCAAAGACTTATCTATGGAATGGATTTGGATAGCCTTAAGAGAAGATTATCCAATTAGGGTTTAGCTTGTAACCTTAAGGAGTCTACAAGTATAAATAGACCCTAGGGGTGAGGGAATTCGACACACCATCTAAAGTAGAGATACTCTGGCCGAATTCCTCCCCTCTCCTCTCTCCTAAATCATCTTGCTTGCTATTGGTGTTTGTAAGCCATTAGAGGAGTGACATTTGTGACTCTAAAAGCTCCAAGACAACAAGATCAACAAGGAATCCAAAGGTATGATTCTAGATCTATTTCAATGTTGTTATTTAACCTAATTAGCCATTAGAAGTCTTGGATTCAAAGCATGTTTAATTAGAAAGCCTAGATCCAAGCATTAGGGTTTTGCATGCGCACATAGGCAAGTTCTTATGGCTAAAACCCATCAGTGGTATCAGAGCCTAGCTTGGTTTTCTTTAAATTGTTGCTTGATTAACTGAAACAAACCTGCAAAATTCGATTTTTAGGTTTTTGGGTCACTGACTCGGCGAGTCCCAAGGTGGACTCGGCGAGTAGGCCTGACTCGGCGAGTCCCCTTGAGCACTCGGCGAGTCCAGGCGTCAGGAATGGCCAGATTCGGGATTTTTCATAATTATCTTATGGAAACTTACCTTAATCATAATAGATCAATCTAAATCCGATTTTTTTGATATATATGACTATTATCTTGATCTAATTAAAGATATTTATCATCTAATAAAATATTTAATTTCCTTATGTGATAATTGATTAATTATTTTGATAATTATCTTAAAAGAAATCTTGGATAAATCAAATAAAGATAATTAGGATATTAATTGTTAATTGGAATTATTTGTTATTTGATCCTTCATGTTTTAAATGTTTAAAACCTACCCTAAAGTTTTGAAATTTATATTTGTGATTAAAAGTTTTAATTTAGACAACTTAAATTTCAAACCCTAGATTTTGAAAAGTTTTAAAATACAACCCTATACTAATATGATATTACTAGAATAATATATATATGTATAACTAAATGCTAGTCTTACCGTTAGTAGGCCTCATTCACGAAGCCAATCTATAAGGTGGGTATAAGGTTGCGGCCTATAAAATGGCGCTTAATGGGTGTACACTCACACCCACCGCTTGCTTGATTGGTGGAGGGTTGTTAGCCGAACGGGTAGGATAGGGCAACCTCATCCTCTCATTAAAAGTATAATAAGAAATACAAAGTAACTACACGTTTTAAAAATTTCCCAATCTTAGTTACTTTAGGAAAAGTGAATTGATGCAATCCCATGAAATTACACTTTGCACCCTTGCTAAGAAGTTAGTGGAGCGTGTGTGGTTTACCGGCACACTAATTGGTTCTAAGCAAAGGTGGCAAAGGGTGATTCATTGTTTATCATAGTTCGATGGAGCGTGTGTGGTTTACCGGCACATCGAATAGGTGATCGTTACAATGAAGGCACCATGTGAATTTGCATGGTAATTCACACCCACTTTGTGATCCTCGGCATCCCAGTCACAAACGAGAGGGGCATATCGAGATTTAAACATGCCATTGAATAGTTTCAATGAATCTCATCCGAACCTAGGAATTCTCAAAAAACACTTAGGACTAATAGTTTAAGTTTTGTAATGGAGAATTAGTGAATCATCATTCACTTACCTTCAATTTATTTGCATGTTAGATTACGGCATCCTTTTTCTAGTATGTAAATGTTATTGTTGGATCCTAGCCCTAATTTTCTTATTGGGTGATAATTAGGGATTATTATTCCAATCTATCTTTGTCCTTTTCCTAATTGAAGATGTCGAACGCAAACAACGCTGCTGCTAGTTCTTTCACGTTGATGAGCCTTTGCCAAAAGGTCACCTTCGATGGAACGAACTTTAGCGAATGGATAAGATACATTCGCACCATTGCTCGCTATGAGGATAAGGAGTATGTCCTCGATGAGAAGCTCGAGAAAATCAACCCCGAAGTTGCTACTCCCGACGAAATCACCGCCTTTGAAACTCATGAGCGAGATGCAACGAAGGTACATTGCATCATGATCGCCACCATGAACTCCGAATTCCAAAAGTCCTACGAGGACATGTATCCATACGAGATGCATCAAGACTTGTTGGAGAGATACCACCAAAACGCGAGACAAGAGCGTTATGAGATTTTCACTAACATGATCTCCGCTAAGATGGGTCATGGAGAATCTCTTACCGTGCACCTGCAAAAGATGCAAAGGTATGTCGACCGCCTTCGCAAGTTAAATGTTGACTTCGGTGAAGACTTGGCGATCGATATGGTGCTTCACTCTTTGCCTCCGATGTACAACCAATTTAGGATGACCTACCACATGAACAAAGAAGAGGTCACCCTAAGCAAACTCCAAGGTCTCTTGAGGGTCGCTGAGAGGAACTTCAAGGACAAGTCTGTTGCACCTACTCCCAATCCGTCCGCTGCTCCTGTCTTGGCTATTGGTCAAGGGAAGGGAAAGAAGAGGAAAGCTTCATCGAATAACTATCGCAAGGTGAAAGCCCGAGATGGTGCCTCTTCTAGTGGGACCAAAGTTGATCCCGCTAAGCCCTGCTCCAACCCAAAGGAGGCAGAGTGCCACCACTGCCACAAGATAGGACATTGGAAGAGAAGCTGCCCGGATTACCTGCAAGTGATCAAAGAAGGAAAGATCAAGCCATCTTTCGCAGGTATATACACAATCAAATCTAACGATTCTAATCATGCTATTTCTTGGGTTCTTGATACCGGTTGTGGTTATCACATTTGTTCTAATGTGCAGGGACTAAGAAGAAGTAGGGATGTAGAGCAAGGAAGGATCAATCTAATCATGGGGAACAGAAGATCGTCGCCTGTGACCAAGATTGGAGTGTATTCTTTAGTGCTTAGGAATATTTTGGTTTTAGATTTGAACAATTGTTGCTATTCGCCAGAAATGGCTAGAAACATCATTTCATTTCATGGTTTATATAGATAAGGATTTAGATTTTCTTTTAATAATGAGAATGGTTCTATTTTGGCTTATCTAAATGGTGTCTTTTACTTTGAAGCTATACCATGTAATGGAATATATGAAACTGTTATGATTGTTGATAACTTAGGAAATGATGTTTTGAATATTGATTCTTCCACTAGTATGGATAAAGCATCCTTGTGGCATTGTCGTCTTGGACATGTCAACAAGAAACGCATAGCACAACTCCAAAAGGATGGAGTGTTGGAGTCATTCGACCTTAGGGAAGATGACACATGCGAGTCTTGTTTACTTGGAAAGATGACTAAGTCACCCTTCACGAGTACTTGTGAAAGGGGTGAGGGGCTGTTGGACCTAATACATACCGATGTATGTGGACCCTTTAGATCAACCACGAAGGATGGGAACCGCTTCTATGTGACTTTTACCGATGACTATAGTAGATATGGGTATATCTACTTAATCAAGCAAAAGTCAGACACCTTTGAAAAGTTCAAAGAGTTCAAGAATGAAGTGGAGAATCAATTGGGCAGGAAAATCAAGATGCTTCGATCCGATCGAGGAGGAGAGTACCTAAGTCTTGAATTCCACGATTACCTCAAGGAGTGTGGAATAGTTTCGCAATTGACGCCTCCTAGGACACTGCAGTTGAATGGTGTGGCAGAAAGGCGTAATCGAACCTTATTGGATATGGTTCGTTCTATGATGAGTCGTGCTTCACTACCTATCTTCTTTTGGGGGTATGCCTTAGAGACTGCCGCCCATATCCTTAACCGAGTCCCTACTAAGAAGGTTGCCAAAACACCTCACGAGATGTGGACGGGGAAAGCTCCCTCGTTGGAACATATCAAGGTTTGGGGTTGCGAGGCTTTCGTAAGACGAGATACTCACGACAAGCTTGAACCTCGAAGTGAGCGATGTATTTTCATCGGCTACCCGCAAACATCCTTTGGATATCTCTTCTATAGACCGAAAGACAATATTGTCTTTGTTGCGAGGAGAGGAGTTTTTCGAGAGCGAGAACTCATAAGCCAAGGAGACAGTGGGAGGCAAATCGAACTTGAAGAGATTCAAGAGTCGATAGATGAAGGAACCTCTACCGCTGGCATTCAACCCGAGGAGGAAACTCCGGTTGAACCGATTGACGAATCCTTACCTCTTAGACGTTCCGATAGAGTTAGAGTTCATCCCCAGTTTTATGGCTTTCATATTACTACCGAAGGGGACACATATATTAGTGATGGTACACTAGTAAATCTTGATGAACCTAATAGCTATAAGGAAGCCATGGCAGGCCCGGAGTCTGCGAAATGGAAAGAGGCAATGGATAGCGAGATCCAATCCATGTACGATAACCAAGTTTGGAATTTGGTTGATTATGAGCCCGAACGTAAGACCGTTGGGTGCAAATGGATCTTCAAAAAGAAGACCGACGTGGATGGGAATGTACACACATATAAGGCGCGATTGGTCGCGAAGGGCTTTACTCAAACTCCCGGAGTTGACTATGATGACACCTTCTCACCAGTTGCGAAGATTAAATCTATTAGAGTGATGCTAGCAATTGCCGCATTTCATGATTATGAGATTTGGCAAATGGATGTCAAGACCGCTTTCCTTAACGGAAAGTTGGCTGAGGATGTTTACATGGCTCAGCCAGAGGGGTTTGTGGATCCGAAGCATCCGAATAGAGTGTGTAAGCTTGAGAAGTCCATTTATGGACTTAAGCAAGCGTCTCGCAGATGGAATCTTTGCTTCGATGAGAAAGTCAAAGAGTTTGGATTTGTACGAAGCGAAGACGAATCTTGTGTATATGTCAAAGCCAGTGGGAGCATAGTAAGCTTTCTCGTTCTATATGTCGATGACATATTACTCATAGGAAACAACATCCCGACTCTGCAGGAAGTCAAGTCCTGGCTCGGAAAGTGTTTCGCTATGAAGGACCTCGGAGAAGCTTCTTACATTTTTGGAATAAGGATAGTAAGAGAAAGAAGTAAGAGACTAATTGGACTTAGTCAGAATACTTACTTAGAGAAGGTACTAAAACGTTTTAGTATGGAAAACTCGAAGAAGGGAGAATTACCGATACAAGGAAATGCCAAGTTGAGTAAGACTCAAAGTCCGAGTACCGAAGCTGAAATAGCAGAAATGAGCTGAATACCATACGCTTCCGCAGTTGGCTCAATCATGTATGCTATGACTTGTACTCGCCCTGATGTAGCCTTCGCTTTGAGCATGGTTAGCAGATATCAAGGGAACACTGGCAAAGCACATTGGATTGCGGTGAAAAACATCCTTAAGTACCTTCGGAGGACGAAGGAATGGTTCTTAGTCCTCGGAGGGAGTGATGACTTGAAGGTGCGAGGGTATAGTGACGCCAGCTTTCAGACCGACAGGGACAACTACCGTTCGCAGTCGGGCTGGGTCTTTACCCTAAATGGAGGAGCAGTGACATGGAAGAGTTCCAAGCAGGAAACCGTAGCTGATTCAACGTGCGAATCAGAGCACATTGCAGCGAGCGAAGCGTCGAAGGAGGCAATATGGCTAAAGAACTTCATTGGTGATCTTGGAGTTGTGCCGGCCATAAAGGAGCACATGGAGATTTTCTGTGATAACGAAGGTGCGGTTGCCTTGACCAAGGAACCGAGGGATCATGGTAGATCTCGACATATCGACAGAAAATATCACTTCATTAGACATCGTGTAGAAGAAGGACAACTCGTAGTTGTTGGATAAGGTGTCTAAGTCCATAACTTATTTGGTATATACTTGACCCGACCGGCATGGTCCATTTGGGTTGCATCTCATCCAAACTATTATGGATAATTTTATGAGAGTTATACACATATGTTTATTAATATATTATGAGTTATAATATATTAATATGAAGTTACGTTATTTAATTAGTTTTAGTCTTAAATTAATTATGAATTAATTTAGAGATTAAAAGGAATACTAATTAAATTATGGGCTATTTGTTTTATATAGTGTGGGCTAATACTCATTTGTTAATGGGCTAGGCTTATGTGGAAGTCCATGGATGATCCATGGAGCTTTTAACCCATGGATCCTTGGAAAAGGAAAAGACATGGGTTATTAGGGTTTCACCCTAACCATGCATACTATATAAGCATGCTTATGGAGCATGAAATGAAAAAAAAGGGGAAAACTAGTGAACTAGTGTGTGTGTGCATGTGTGTGGCTGATTTTATACAAGGTGTATACTCTCTCAAAGTTTTCCAAGAGTTTGTGGTGTTTGTGATTCCATTTGAGGCATTCACACTATTGGTGCTTGGCCCTCAAACTCCTTAGAACCAAACTCACCAAAAGGTATGTAATCTCTTCTAACTCTTTTATGTTGAAATGTTCCCCATGCCATGTTAGATAGGTTATAAACCTTGGAAAATTATTATTTTGCATGTATTTAGACAAACATAGATCCAAGGTTTATTAGGGTTGCATGCACACTTAGGAAGTGTTAGATTGCTCAAAACCCAACAGTGGTATCAGAGCCTAGGCTTGCTTGTTTGATACTTGATGCAAAATAGTGAAAAAAGTCGAAATCGTTGCTGTCTGCATGGTGGACTCGCCGAGTCCATTGGGGGGACTCGACGAGTCCAAGGCAAAATTCAACCTACTCGACGAGTCAGTTCATGCACTCGACGAGTAGGATCGAAAGAGTGCAGATTCTCGACTTTTGCTGCTGGAAATGGACTAGAAACATTACCCTAAATTGTTTTGGTGTTATAAAACTTATTTTAGTTGGTGTAATGGTTGTTCTAATCCATTTACAATAACATATATCAAAATTCCATGATTTTATGTGTTCATATAATTCTTGAATTTTTTGATGATCATGTTCATGTTCTTATGAATTTAGAAAATGATAGGAATTATTTGCTGAATTGTTTAGGATTAATTCTTTATCATTTATGTGTTTTAATGGAGTCCATAATTTGTCCTCAAGTTATGGATCACCAAAGGTCACTTTCATTTAACACACACTTAAAACACATAAGTTACATGAAAATGAAGAGTCTTCATTTTTATGAACCTTTAATTCATAAGTTATGAAATGAAGAGTTTTGCAAAGTTACAAAACTTGCCCTCAAGTTTTGGAATTTGTAAAGTTTCACACACTTTAATAAACTTTAATTCCAAACCTTAGAGTTTTAATAGTTAAAATTCAACCCTTATACTATTTATAACATTAATGGTTAATTATTATATTTATGTATAAGAATAAGTCGTTTTACCGTTAGTAGGCCTCATTCACGAAGCCGGTCTATAAGGTGGGTATAAGGTTGTTGCCTATAAAATGGCGACTTAATGGGTGTATACTCTCACCCACCGCTTGCTTGATCGATGGAGGGTCGTTAGCCGAACGGGTAGAACAATGACTTTAAATCCTCATTAAAAGTATAACGAATATTATAAAATAACTAAACTCTTTTAATTCCCAATCTTAGTTATTTTAGGAAAATGTGAACATGGTGCTAGTCCATGGAATTCACACTTTGTACCTTACCAAGTCGTTGGTGGAGCGTGTGTGGTTAACCGGCACACTAACTAGGACTAGTAAGGATCACGAAGGGTGACTTAATTTTTGTCATAGATCAATGGAGCGTGTGTGGTTAACCGGCACATTGATTAGGTGATAATATTAAGAGTACCAAGTGAATTAGCATGGTTATTCACACCTTGTTTTGTGATCCTCGGCATCCCATTCACAAAACTTGAAGGGCACAATCGAGATTGAAACATGCCATTGAAAAGTTCAATGAATCTCAAAAGAATCTAGGAATTTCAAATCCAATTAAACCTAATAAATCATTTCGTTTTCATGGTGGAAATTGGTGAATCGTCATTCACCTACCTTTCAAATATATTATTACTTAGATTACGGCATCCCTCTTCTAAGTGTAATATATTGTGATTGGATCCTAGCCTTAATATTACATTTGGGTGTCTTATTAAGGATCCTAAATATCTAATCTAAACTTACTTTCTTCTTTCAGATGTCTTCCAACACTAATGCTTCAGGCTCTAACCCAACTGGTTCTTTCTCTCTCATGAATCTTTGTGGGAGGGTCATCTTTGATGGTTCCAACTTCATGGATTGGATTAGGAACATCAGGATGGTTACTCGTTACGAGGACAAGGAATATGTCCTCGATAAGGAGTTAAAAGAACTTGATGAGTCTACTGCTACTCCTGAGGAGATCGCTGAATTCAGGACTCATGAGAGAGATGCTACTAAGGTGGCATGTATCATGATGGCCACGATGACAGCCAAGCTCCAAAAGTCGTATGAAGATTTCTACCCTTTTGAGATGCACCAAGACCTGATGGAAAGGTACCATCAGAGTGCTCGTCAGGAGCGGTATGAAATAATCTCCTCCATAATAACTACCCGCATGAAGGATGGTGAATCCGTCACGGGCCACATGCAAAAGATGCAAAGGTATGTGGACCGTTTGCTGAAGCTGAATGTTAACATCCCCGAGGAGTTGGCAATTGACATCATTTTGCACTCCTTGCCTTCTTGTAATGATCATTTTCGAATGACATATCATATGAACAAGGAGGAAGTTACCCTCAGCAAGCTTCAAGGACTCTTAAAGACCGCTGAAACCGGTCTTAAGGGTAAAGCGGTTGTTACCTCTACTACTCCTACTCCAACTTCTACCCCTGTTTTAGCTATTGGGCAAGGCAAAGGGAAAAAGAGGAAGCACCCTTCGAAGGGTACCAAGGGAAAGTCTCTTGAAGGCTCCTCATCAAAGACTAAGAACGGTTCTGTCACTCCTTCTGCCATTCCCAAGGATGCTGAATGCTTTTATTGCCATGAAAAGGCACACTGGAAGCGAAACTGCCCTAAGTACTTGCAGGATCTAAAGGATGGGAAAGTGAAACCCACCTATGCAGGTATTTACACTATATTGTCTAATTACTCAACATATTCTAACTCTTGGGTGCTTGATACAGGATGTGGTATTCACATATGTTCTGATTTGCAGGGCCTAAGAAGAAGTGAGGATGTGGAGCACGGGAAGATAAACTTAATCATGGGGAATAGGAAGGCTTCACCTGTTTCCAAGATTGGAGTTTATACTTTGTTGCTTGATAATGGGTTAAAATTAGATTTGAATAAATGTGTGTACTCGTCTGAAATGGCGAGGAATATTATTTCTTTTCATGCTTTGTACAAACAAGGTTTTACCTTTTCGTTTGATAATGAATGTGGTGGTATTAATGCTTTCTTTAAAGCATTACCTTGTGATGGCGTGTATGAAACTGTGTCGATTGTAGACAACTTAGGAAATAATGTGTTGTATATTGATTCTTCTACTAGCCTAGATAAAGCATCATTGTGGCATTGTTGTCTTGGACATGTAAACAAGAAACGCATAGGCCAACTCCAAAAGAGTGGAGTCTTGGAATCATTTGACCTCAAATCAGATGATAGTTGTGAATCTTGTCTACTTGGAAAAATGACAAAATCACCCTTCACTGGAACTTGTGAGAGGGGTGAGGGTTTGTTGGACCTAATACATACTGATGTATGTGGGCCATTCAAAACCGCCACAAGGGATGCTAATCGGTATTATGTGACTTTTATTGATGATTTTAGTAGATATGGGTATGTCTACTTAATCAAACATAAGTCTGAAACCTTTGAAAGGTTTAAGGAATTCAAGGAGGAAGTAGAAAATCAATTGGGCAGGAACATTAAGATGCTTCGATCCGATCGAGGTGGTGAGTATCTTAGTACCGAGTTCCTTGACTATCTTAAGGAGTGTGGGATTGTCTCACAATTGACTCCTCCCAGGACACCACAGCTGAATGGTGTAGCTGAGAGGCGTAATCGAACCTTGTTGGACATGGTTTGCTCTATGATGAGTCGAGTTTCGTTACCAATCTCTTTTTGGGGGTATGCCTTAGAGACTGCCGCCCATATCCTTAATCTAGTCCCTACAAAGAAGGTTACCAAAACACCTCATGAGATGTGGACTGGGAAGGTTCCCAATTTGGACCACATCAAAGTTTGGGGTTGCGAAGCCTTCGTGAGGCGTGAAACTCATGATAAGCTTGAACCCCGAAGTGAAAGGTGTATTTTCATCGGCTACCCACAGAAATCCTTCGGTTACCTCTTCTACAGACCTAGTGAGAATGTGGTCTTTGTAGCATGAAGAGGGATCTTTTGCGAGAAAGAATTTATAAGCCAAGGAGACAGTGGGAGGCAGATTGATCTTGAAGAAATTCAAGAATCAATTGGTGAAGGAACCTCAGACACTAGCAATCAACCTGAGGAGGAAACTCCTGTTGATCCAGCTGACGAGTCTGTACCTCCGAGGCGTTCCACACGGGTTAGGAACACACCTTCGTTTTATTATGGTTTTCATATTACTACGGAAGGTGATACGTTTATTAGTGATAGTACACTAGTAAATTTGGATGAACCTAGCAGTGTTAAGGAAGCCATGGCAGGCCCGGAGTCTGCTAAATGGAAGGAGGCTATGGACAGCGGGATACAGTCCATGTATGACAATCAAGTTTGGAACTTGGTTGACAATGTACCAGGCCGTAAAACAGTCGGGTGCAAATGGATCTTCAAGAAGAAGACAGACATGGAAGGAAAAGTGCATACTTATAAGGCTCGACTGGTTGCGAAGGGTTTTACTCAAACTCAAGGTGTTGATTATGATGAAACCTTTTCGCCGGTAGCAAAGATTAAGTCTATTAGGGTTATGTTAGCCATTACAGCATTTCATGATTATGAAATATGGCAAATGGATGTCAAAACCGCTTTCCTTAATGGAAAGTTGGCTGAGGATGTGTACATGAATTAGCCAGAGGGTTTTGTCAATGCAGAGTACCCTAATAGAGTATGCAAGCTTGAGAAATCCATTTATGGATTAAAACAAGCATCTCGTAGCTGGAATCTTTGTTTTGATGAGAAGGTAAAAGAGTTTGGCTTCTTGAGAAGCGAAGATGAGTCTTATGTGTATGTCAGAGCTAGTGGGAGTATAGTTAGCTTCTTGGTACTGTATGTGGATGACATACTACTCATAGGAAATGACATCCCAACCTTGCAGGAGGTTAAGTCCTGGCTTGGGAAGTGCTTCGCTATGAAGGACCTAGGGGAGGCTACCTATATCCTGGGGATAAGGATATTAAGAGAAAGGAGTAGAAGACTAATTGGACTTAGTCAGAGTATCTACTTGGATAAGGTGTTGAAAAGGTTCAACATGGAGAATTCCAAGAAAAGAGATTTACCGATCCAAAGCAATACCAAACTGAGTAAGACTCAGAGTCCGAGTGCAGAGGCAGAGATAGCTGAGATGAGCCAATTACCATATGCTTCCGCAGTTGGCTCGATCATGTATGCTATGACTTGTACCCGTCCTGATGTGGCATTTGCTTTGAGCATGGTCAGCAGGTATCAGGGGAACCCTGGCAAGGCTTATTGGACCGCGGTAAAGAACATTCTCAAGTACCTGCGGAGGACTAAGGATTGGGTCCTTACCCTTGGTGGCAGTGATGACTTGAAAGTATTAGGGTATAGTAATGCTGGTTTTCAGACTGATAGGGATAATTTCCGCTCTCAGTCGGGCTGGATCTTTACCTTAAATGGAGGGGCAATTTCTTGGAAGAGTTCCAAGCAGGAGACGGTGGCTGATTCGACTTGTGAATCAGAGTATATAGCAGCGAGTGAAGCAGCGAAGGAGGCGATATGGCTAAAGAACTTCATCGGAGACCTTGGAGTTGTACCAGCTATTAAGGAACCTATAGAGATTTTCCGTGACAACAATGGTGCGGTTACCTTAGCCAAGGAACCAAGAGATCATGGCAGATCCCGACACATTGACAGAAAATATCACTTCATAAGACACAAGATTGAAGAAGGACTCCTTGTGACAAGGAGGATATCGTCGGATGAGAATCCTGCAGATCCCCTTACGAAGGGACTGACGAGGGTTAAGCATTTTCAGCATGCGAGACGCATCGGTCTGAGGGACGATATTAGTTTTACAGATTAGATAGTTTTCCTGAAACTTGTAAAATGTAATCGACGTTTGATGATGAATAAAATTTGTGATTTATTTATGAGTAAAGTGTTACTATCATTGTCAATTATTTACTATTGTTTCAGTTTTGCATGTTTTGACTTCCAGAATAATTAATTTATTCAAACCTCCACAATCGATCATACGTCGGAAGTAGGTATGAATCAAGATTGTCATGAATTGGGTTTGTAGATGCCTTAAAGGTGTTTAGACATGGCAATGGTTGCTGCAACATTCATGAGTACTCATAAGTTATGAGTATTGGTATAAACCCACGCTCACTTGTATCACTTCATGGAATTTATCTCGAGTGATCATGAGACGATAACATCATATAAATATTTAAACCTAAGGATATGAGTTGTTACCTATGAGTTGGTTGTGCATTGATTGCACGTAAACACATCAGTAACTTGATGTTATAAAACGTGCCTTTGTGTACAATTCAATAAGTAGTAGAACAAGCATATCAGTCGAAGTTTATCTGTTCCTTCTAGAAATAGAAGCGATATCTGGGCCCCTCGATGATTTTGTGTTGACCCATGTACCAGGCCTGGTCAGAACTAAACCGATGTGTTCAGTGAAGTTCTTCGTCAAACAAATCTGAAAATCGAGAAACAACTGCTAGACAATAAGCAAGACATAGTTCCATGTGTTTGTCCGGCTGGTATCATGAGAACAGAGGATTATGTGATCACTTATCTAAAATGGCGCTTCATAGTTCGACAGAGTCTTCATTGTTCGAGGGAGTTTTCGAGAGCTACGATTGTTGGTTGGTTCCTGAAGTTATAGGCAAATATAGTTATTAGACTTATCCAAGTGGGAGTCTGTTGGATAAGGTGTCTAAGTCCATAACTTATTTGGTATATACTTGACCCGACCGGCATGGTCCATTTGGGTTGCATCTCATCCAAACTATTATGGATAATTTTATGAGAGTTATACACATATGTTTATTAATATATTATGAGTTATAATATATTAATATGAAGTTACGTTATTTAATTAGTTTTAGTCTTAAATTAATTATGAATTAATTTAGAGATTAAAAGGAATACTAATTAAATTATGGGCTATTTGTTTTATATAGTGTGGGCTAATACTCATTTGTTAATGGGCTAGGCTTATGTGGAAGTCCATGGATGATCCATGGAGCTTTTAACCCATGGATCCTTGGAAAAGGAAAAGACATGGGTTATTAGGGTTTCACCCTAACCATGCATACTATATAAGCATGCTTATGGAGCATGAAATGAAAAAAAAGGGGAAAACTAGTGAACTAGTGTGTGTGTGCATGTGTGTGGCCGATTTTATACAAGGTGTATACTCTCTCAAAGTTTTCCAAGAGTTTGTGGTGTTTGTGATTCCATTTGAGGCATTCACACTATTGGTGCTTGGCCCTCAAACTCCTTAGAACCAAACTCACCAAAAGGTATGTAATCTCTTCTAACTCTTTTATGTTGAAATGTTCCCCATGCCATGTTAGATAGGTTATAAACCTTGGAAAATTATTATTTTGCATGTATTTAGACAAACATAGATCCAAGGTTTATTAGGGTTGCATGCACACTTAGGAAGTGTTAGATTGCTCAAAACCCAACAGTAGTGAAGAGGATATCATCAGAAGATAACCCAACAGATCCGCTTACGAAGGGACTGAGTAGGGTTAAGCACTTGCAGCATGCTAGGAGTATTGGGCTGAAGGATGATATTAGTATAGATTAGATAGTATTAGAAACGTATAATAGATAAATGTAATTAACATTTGATGATTAAATAAAGGAGTTTTATTTATAAGTAAAGTTACTGTCATATGTTAATAGTTTAACTATTGTTTCACTTTGCATGTTTTGACTTCCAGAATAATTAAGGTTATTAAGAATAATAGAAATTGTTCAAATGGTCCACAATCGTTCATATGTTGGGAGTAGATATGAATGAAGATTGTCATGAATTGGTGTGTAGAATGTCTAAATGGTGTTAGACATAGCAAGGGTTGCTGCAACGTTCATGAGTGCTTATGAACTGGTTTTGAGCATTGGAATAAACCCGCGCTTGCTGGAATCACTTTATGGAATACGATATAAAAGGTGATCGCAAGACGATAATATCATATAGTCTTAAAACCTAGATATATGATTTATTATTTGTTAATTGATTGTGCATTGATAATGCGAAAACGCATCAGTAACTTGGTGTTATAAAACGCATTGTTGTGTATAGTTGGTTAATGAATAAGTAAATGCATATAAGTCGAAGTTTATCTGTAAATTTTATCCTAAGAGGGTAGAAGAGATATCTTGGCCACTCGATGATTTGATTTGACTTATGTGCCGGGCCCGGTCAGAACTGAATTGATGTGTTTGATTAAGTTCTATGTCAAATAAATCAGAGATCGAGAAATCTAAATGCTTGACTAACCATTCCATAGGATTGTCAGCATGATATCTAACAGAGGACTGTAAGATCCCTTATCTAAAGGACAAGATTGATTAGATCAGAGTTGACAGCGTCTTTGAGAGCTACGATTGCAAACCGAATTGTACTTGTATAGTTACTAGACTTATCCAAGTGGGAGACTGTTGGAATAGTGTCTAAGGCTGCAACTATAATAGGCAAGTATTTGATCCGGTTGTGCATGGTCCTTTTGGGTTGCCTTCACCATAGCAACTTGATGGATGATTTGTTAAAAGAGAGTAAATATTATAAGGAATAATATATGGTTATTTGATTAATATAAGTCATAAATTAATTGGAATTAATTTGGTGACTTAAAGAGATTAATTAAATAAGAGGGTATAAACTGTCAATTGTTTGATAGTTAAACTTTAGACTGTAAATCCATTGGGATATGCTTTGGACGAATTCTATGAGATATAGGATAGCTAAAATCGTCCAAAGACTTATCTATGGAATGGATTTGGATAGCCTTAAGAGAAGATTATCCAATTAGGGTTTAGCTTGTAACCTTAAGGAGTCTACAAGTATAAATAGACCCTAGGGGTGAGGGAATTCGACACACCATCTAAAGTAGAGATACTCTGGCCGAATTCCTCCCCTCTCCTCTCTCCTAAATCATCTTGCTTGATATTGGTGTTTGTAAGCCATTAGAGGAGTGACATTTGTGACTCTAAAAGCTCCAAGACAACAAGATCAACAAGGAATCCAAAGGTATGATTCAAGATCTATTTCAATGTTGTTATTTAACCTAATTAGCCATTAGAAGTCTTGGATTCAAAGCATGTTTAATTAGAAAGCCTAGATCCAAGCATTAGGGTTTTGCATGCGCACATAGGAAAGTTCTTATGGCTAAAACCCATCAATTCTATCATACAGCTCCTAAAGATCCTTATCCCAATACTAGCATGTTGTTCTAACATATCAAAGAAAAATCTCAAAATAATTATGTGGTAATTTGGGGTCTCCGGCTGATCGTACACATCACAACCTCGTTGATTATTTTGAAAACTATTTTAAAATCAATTTGGGGTCTCCGGCTGATCGTACACATCACAACCTCGTTGATTATTTTGAAAACATCTTTTTCCTTTGTTTAAGATTGGATTCACATGAATGTTCCTCTAATTCACTCAAACCAAGGCTCTGATACCAACTTGTAACATCACAAACATTCAAACAATTTTAAACTTCTCAAAACGACCCCTTTTACTAATAAAAATGTTTACAAAATTAGTGTTCTCAAAACATTATTTAAAAATTAGTGTCTCCCATGATCAATGACATAAAATCAGGATGTGTACGGTCACACATTCGCCTTGCCACAATTCTCTGAAGTACCTGAAACCATAAACTAAAACTGTAAGCACAAAGCTTAGTGAGTTCCCCCAAAGTACCAACACACAGACATATAACATATACCAACAAACAGAAAGCATACAGGGCCTTCAGCATGACTGAAACCCCCTACTGACCTTCAATCTATATGGCACGCCACAGAGCCTTTAGTCTGACTGGAACGTTCTTCCAGCCTACAAACTATATGGACCGCTCATAGAACCTTCAGCATGATTGGTACGCCACACCGGGCCTTCAGCTCATCTGGATCGTTCTTTGGGCCTTCGGCCTGACTAGTACGCCCTACTGGCCTTCAGTCTATCCTGGCCGACATGGGCCTGTTGGCCTTCAGCACAAAGCAGGACCGCTTCAACCTAACCACACATAAACCATGTCGACATATACATAACATATAAGCATACATATAACACACTGATATATATATATATATATATATATATATATATATATATATATATATATATTATCGGGTTTGTTGACTGGTCACACAAAGCAGTATAGTCTCAACCTAACCACACTATATCAACACATGTAACCGGTAAACATATAGCCAGAACAGATAACAAGTAGATATAACAGATCACTAAGCATGACATCATCCTATCTATTAGGATATAGATCTAACAGATCACTACAGTACTCAATCATACGATAAACCAGGATAACAATCCAAAGGGCCGACCTTGGTGCCTTCGACCCATAAGTATAGTGAGGAAAACTTGTTGGGTTTTGAGCATTCTAACACTCCTAAGTGTACATGCAACCCTAAATACCTTGGATCTATGTTTTCTCTATCATACATGCAAATAAGAACATCCAAGGTATTATCCTAATCTAGCATACAAAACAATGAGTGTAACAAGATAGAATACATACCTCTTTGATGTAGAAAGTCTTCATGAAGCTTGAGTGCCTAGCCCCAATAGTGTGGAAGCCTCAAATGGAATCACAATCATCAAAACACTTAGAATAACTTGAGAGAGTTCTACACTTCATGAAATCGGCTAGCCCTCTCTAGAATAATACTAGTGCCGATTTTTGTCAAGAATAGTATCATTATATAGTGTTACAATTAGGGTAAATCCTTAATTGTCATGGCTTTCCATTTCCTTGGATCCATGGGTTCAAATACACCATGGAGCATCCATGGACCATCCTATGGGTTTTAGCCCAACTTGATTATCCATGGAGCATTAGCCCACTATATAAGTATGGATGATTTACACAATCAACCCATATATTTAATTAGTCTTCTTTTGATCACTTAATTAATCCTAGATTAATTCTTGATCAACACTAATTAAATAATCTTATTATTCTTATTATTAATATACTATAACTTATAATATATTAATAACCATAAGTGTCTTATTTCTCTCATTATAGTCTATCCAAGTGCATGATGGTATGCAACCCAAATGGACCATGTCGGGTCGGGTCAAGTCTTACCAATTATAGTTATGGACTTAGACATTAATCCAACAGTCTCCCACTTGGATAAGTCTAAAACTATTATTGCGTATGACTTCAGGAACCAACCAGCAATCGTAGCTCTCAAAAGCTTCTGTCGAACTCTGACCTTGTAGATGAACTCTGATCTTGTCAATGACTTGTCCATTTTAGATAAGTGATCATATAATCCTCTGTTCTCATGATATCAGTCGGACAAATACATGGAACAACGTCGTACTTATTATCCAGCAGTTTGTTTCCCGATTTTCGATTTGTTTGACAAAGAACTTAATCGAACACATCAATTCAGTTCTGACCGGCCGGTACATAGGTCACAACAAAATCATCGAGGGGCCCAGATATCGCTTCTATTTCTAGAAGGAACAGATAAACTTCGACTCATATACTTGTTCTACTACTTGTTGAATTGTACACAAAGGCACGTTTTATAACATCAAGTTACTGATGCGTTTACGTGCAATCAATGCACAACCAACTCATAGGTAACAACTCATATCTCTAGGTTTGAAGATTTATATGATATTACCGTCTCACGATCACTCGAGATAAATTCCATGAAGTGATACAAGTGAGCGTGGGTTTATTCCAATACTCATAACTTATGAGCACTCATGAATGTTGTAGCAACCATTGCCATGACTAAACACATTTAGCCATCTACAAACCCGATTCATGACAGTCTTGATTCATACCTACTTCCAACATATGAACGACTGTGGAGTGTTTAAATAACTTAGTCATTCGAAAAGAATAACCTAGCTATTTTGGAAGTCAAAACATGCAAAGTGAAACACAATAATAATCGAATCTAATATGGTCTCAGAACCCTTTTGAATATAAATAAAACCACTTTTTATTTATCACCATATTGATTACACATTATTCAATGTTTCAAATAATCAACTTAAGACTTGAATAAAAACAACAGTCGTCCCATGCTCCTAGCATGTACACTTTGTTTTCTAAACAATAGTTATGCCATACCCCAAGTATGCACACTATGTTTGTCTATGATCCTTACATTGTGATGTAGATCAATTGAACATGATTCCAATGATACTCATTTCACAATCCCAAATCCTTATTGTAAATGCAAGAATTCCAAATTCATGTCATTTACTGAAATCTGTTAGATTCTAAACTTATATGCATTGATCCTCTTGTAATGATTATGCATGAAGTCAGAAAGACTTGACATCAACCATTACAGAGCATTCCAAAGGAGATCAGCTCCTTGGGAACATCCTTCTTGCATTAAGTTTCCTAATCTTACATAGATTGAATAACTTCCACCTATGGAGACATTTCCATAGTCCCATTTGACTATCACTTCCGAAAAAGAGTTACCTCTTTTCAGAAAATGTCAATATGGTCCTTCCAGAATTATCACTATACTTCCAATTGTCCTTGATCAACCAATCTTTGGCGAACCTTAGATTGTCCTCGACAATTGCTTAATCACTTTAGTCATATCCAGTTCTAGACTTTTCCCTTCTAAATGTCTTAAGCATTTGGAAAATTTAGAAAGGATGAATATTATAGCACGTGAAATCGATCCTATATCCGAAGCATATGGGACACGATTCATGATGTCTCACATAAAGACATGATACTAGACCAGTCTTTTGCTACAATATTTTTTATTTGCCATGTTTTCAAAATTTAACTATGAAGAGGGATGCCGTAATCATAATCGAATTTTGAAAACACAATATATATAGAATTTTCTTAAGTCGAACCATTCAGACATAAAATTCTTATATATATTCTTGACTAAAGATGATTAAAATCTCAATCTAAGCTTTAGAATTGAAATGAAGTATAATTTCCTCTCCCTTAATTATAGCAAAACAACTTTTCAACCCCTGCAACTTCACGGATTGAAACTTTGTTTTCTATAATTAACATTGCTAGCTTGCAATACTAATCATAATAATCATGCTCCCACTAACATGATGATTATCAGCATAACACTTATGCTCCCACTAGCTCTGACATATTTTCAGAAATCTGCTGGACTTCTGAAATTTAGATTCATACATCCTTTCTTAGATAGCTCACATGTGTGTCTAAACAATTTTCAGAACTATGAAAAGGGATGCCGTAATCATAGTCTCAATTGCTTAGGCATTTGCCATTTCTCACAAGTCCATGTTAGTGTGCCGGTTAACCACACGCGCTCCACTAACGACTTTTGATAATGAAAATAACACAATTGATATATACGTAAAATCTACTTAGTGAAAGCGTTTCCTCACCATCATTTTCATGAATCGGAGAGAAACCTTATGACACTTAGATTTTATAGTGTATGAGTTCCTATCCATGCGAATTTGTCAAAACCATAATCACAAGATAAGGTTAGTGACAAATTCAGCCCTACATGGATTAAACTTATTCAATCTTAGTTTCTTGTCACCTTGGTAACACAAGGCCCACCAATGCTTCCAAGTTGAACTCTGATAACTCACATGCAAATTCAACTTATTTGAAGTAGGTACAGAAATAAGAATTATGTCAACACGATAGGTTGCAAACCTTAAGTCGTGTGCTAGTGATAAATTACAGGTTTCACTCTTGATTAGTTCTTGAAACTCTTTCAGGATCTTTAAGGCTCCCACTGTCCTCTTGACATATAAGTTTTCCTAGTCAAGAACCATTCCTTGACAAAACAAATATTCAAGGGATAGTGCGGATTCTTATCAAGACTAACACTTCACACAATTGGTCTTAGTTGGTCTTTGTCTCATCCAAGACATCACAACTTACCAATCTCAAATGTACAAGAGTAGAAAACATTTTACACTACATTTGATAAGTGTTTTAAACCTTACTTTATGTCACTCAATGTTACAATCTTGGAGTATGACTCTAAGAATTGTTTTGGAACGAAGTATGACTCATCTTCTTGATTTTAACCAATCCAACAATTCATGACCTCTCTTCTTAGCCATAACAATGCACTAAGACGTCCTTAGAGTATGAATTTGTGATATGGTTTCTAAATCATTAAGATGATCATAAAACTCATACTAAAGTACTCTCCCATCTTTTCAGATTTGAGAAACTTTTATCTTTCTGCCTAATTTAATTCTTCTCATTTGTTTTGCCATACATTGGAACCTTTTCAATGTTACAGAATTATACTTAACCTTATAAGTGTAATCATATTTACTAATCTTTAGTAAATCATGACAAATCAATCTTTGTGGTGGACCTTGACCAGCGCACATCCAGTGTACCTAATTCCTTAGTCCTTCAAATGACTCACATATACATGTGACCAAAGAATTAGTCTTAATTTTTCAAAGATGAAAATTTTCATTCATCATACAATACAACTTGTATGATTCCAAGTTTCTGTCCAATTGAAACTTGGGTGATGAAAAACTTTCTTCATTTGGTAAATTCAGACACTACCACAAATGAAGAATCAAATCCACTTTCCAATATTGCTATTACTGGAAACATATAAGCAACAATTTTCCAAAGATGCCATTGTAAGGATATTTTTAAAATAAATAAAATTAAAACCTTTTTTTTTCTTTTATTTTAAAACTTTGCAGAAAAACTTATCCTGACAATCCACATGAAAAACTTGTTGTTATCTATTCACAAGCAATATATTATAACTCCTAAGAAGTAGCTCAAGAATCCGATCTTCAAACTGCGCGATAGAAATCCATCTACGCGATCAGATTCAACATATTCTTTTAAGTTTCTTTACCTTTTCTTTGATTCTTAAAACATCACCATGTGACCCAGTCACATCATGTATCAAGAATCTCATAATAGAAACTTAATAGAGTTAGACAGTGGACTTTACCTGAAGTAGAGTCAACCTTATCGACTTTAACATCCTTAGGTAAATTATGGCAGCTTTGCAACCAATGCCCCTTTCTTTGGCAATATAAAGATATGGACCCTTTGATAATGGTACACGGGACTATCACAGACTTAGCTTTTCTCTTTACCATTTGGTCAACCGAGTTGACTATGGCCGATCCCTTTCCATTGGGAAGAGAAATGCTTTTCTAGATATCCAATACTACCATTGCCAATGTCCATTTAAGGTTTGGGAAGTTGATCTTCTAACAAAATTTGCTTTACTAGTGTTCCAAATCATTGCTGATTCCACAACACAAAGCAAATAGATAAGATCATTAAGGCTCGTGTCATAGTCTGTCTCATAGTTGTTCCAAAAGAACTCACTATGTGACTTAGAAAGTGATTGAACCACCAACTTTCTCAAGACTTTGACACCCAACTCTCCCGGCTTGTCAATATGTGACTACATCTCCAAGATGTGACCACACCAAGACCTTTACTTGCCAATAGGGTTCGAGTGACTTTTAAACTTTTCAAGAACTTGTGGATGAGGGAGAATAATTGGAGGAGATAGAGGAAGTGAAGCATGATGTTGAGGAACATCATCTTCAAGAGATTTGGGAAGATCATAAATGTCTAAACCAGACATGTTTTGGGAGATATTCAAGATAGTTGATTTAAAGTCCTTAATATGACACCCAATATGAAATATTAAGGCTAGGACCCAACAAACTATTTTATAACTTAGAAGAGGGATACCGTAATCCAAGCTATAAAATATTTGAAGGTAGGCGAATGACGATTCACCAATTTCCACCATGAAAAGCGAAATAATTTATTAGGTTTTAATTTGATTTGAAATTCCTAGATCTTTTGAGATTCATTGAACTTTTCAATGGCATGTTTCAATCTCGAGTGTGCCCTCTCAAATTTTGTGACTGGGATGCTGAGGATCACAAAACAAGGTGTGAATAACCATACTAATTCACTTGGTACCCTTAATATTATCACCTAATCAATGTGCCGGCTAACCACACACGCTCCATTGATCTATGACAAACATTAAGTCACCCTTCGTGGTCCTTACTAGTCCAAGTTAGTGTGCTGGTTAACCACACACGCTCCACCAACGACTTGGTAAGGTACAAAGTGTGAATTCCATGGGCTAGCACCAAATTCACATTTTTCCTAAAGTAACTAAGATTGGGAATTATTAAGATTTTAGCTACTTTAGTATTTATCATTAATACTTTTAATGAAGGGAGAATTTAAAGTCATTGTCCTACCCGTTCGGCTAACGACCCTCCACCAGTCAAGCAAGCGGTGGGTGAGAGTATACACCCATTAAGTCGCCATTTTATAGGCAACAACCTTATACCCACCTTATAGACCGGTTTCGTGAATGAGGCCTACTAACGGTAAAACGACTTGTTCTTATACATATATATATAATAATTAACCATTAATGTTATAAATAGTATAAGTGTTGAATTTTAACTCTTTTAAAATTCTAAGGGCTAACTTGGAATTAAAGTATTCATAAGTGAAAACTTTTCAAATTCCAAAACTTGAGGGCAAGTTTTGAAACTATTCAAAACTAATTAATTCCATAACTTATGTGTTTAAAGTAGCTTTAATCCAAAAAACTCTTCAAATTCCATAACTTATGGAAGACTTTAAACTAATAAAAGAATTAACTTTTCTTTATTTTTTTAACTTATGGAATTAATTAAGGTTACACTTTATTTATTTATTAATGAAGTGACTCTTGAATTTCCATAACTTGAGGACAAGTTATGGAGTCATAAAAAAAAATTAAATGACACAAGACTCTTCATTTTGTAACCATTACCAACTTTTATGAGTTTTATGAGTCTTTAATGTGACTCTTCATGTAACTTGAGGACAAGTTACACAAACACATTTTATACTCAACTCTTAGATTAAAATGGATTGAAAACAACTATTTCAATTAACTTTTCTATTAATCTAAGCAACTCGTAAGAACAAGATAATTCATATCAAACTTCTTCATGTAATTAGTCTAAACCTTAAACTAATACAAAACATGAATCTATTGACAATTATCTTTGAAAATGGATTAGCATGAACATTACCACATTAAAAAAACAAGTTTATAAGTTCAAAAACAACTTAGGGTAATGTTCCTAGTCCATTTCTAGCCAAAAACCTCGAAAATATGTTGTCTGGGGTCCAACTCGTCGAGTGCATGAACAAAACTCGGCGAGTTGGATGCATTTTGCCTTGGACTCGTCGAGTCCCTTCATGGACTCGGCGAGTCTGCTGGGCTGACAGCATCAAAACTCGATTTTTCAGCTCCATTTGCAAGTATAACAAGAAAACAAGCCTAGGCTCTGATACCACTGTTGGGTTTTGAGCATTCTAACACTCCTAAGTGTACATGCAACCCTAAATACCTTGGATCTATGTTTTCTCTATCATACATGCAAATAAGAACATCCAAGGTATTATCCTAATCTAGCATACAAAACAATGAGTGTAACAAGATAGAATACATACCTCTTTGATGTAGAAAGTCTTCATGAAGCTTGAGTGCCTAGCCCCAATAGTGTGGAAGCCTCAAATGGAATCACAATCATCAAAACACTTAGAATAACTTGAGAGAGTTCTACACTTCATGAAATCGGCTAGCCCTCTCTAGAATAATACTAGTGCCGATTTTTGTCAAGAATAGTATCATTATATAGTGTTACAATTAGGGTAAATCCTTAATTGTCATGGCTTTCCATTTCCTTGGATCCATGGGTTCAAATACACCATGGAGCATCCATGGACCATCCTATGGGTTTTAGCCCAACTTGATTATCCATGGAGCATTAGCCCACTATATAAGTATGGATGATTTACACAATCAACCCATATATTTAATTAGTCTTCTTTTGATCACTTAATTAATCCTAGATTAATTCTTGATCAACACTAATTAAATAATCTTATTATTCTTATTATTAATATACTATAACTTATAATATATTAATAACCATAAGTGTCTTATTTCTCTCATTATAGTCTATCCAAGTGCATGATGGTATGCAACCCAAATGGACCATGCCGGGTCGGGTCAAGTCTTACCAATTATAGTTATGGACTTAGACATTAATCCAACAAAACTCACCTCAGAAGCTAATCCCACGAATAGTCTCTAACTACAGATCTACTAAAATCCACACGCTATCAAATACCAAAAATGACAACCCATTAACATCTAGCCCCTAACTCACACTATGAGTCCAAAATATGGTAAAATACCTTTTTACGCTTCCTCAAGCTTGGCCTAAGGTCAATGCCCAAATTGGATGACCAAAGGTCCAAAATCCGAAATAAGCATCTAAGGCCTAAATATGGCACAAGTTTCCAAATTGGTCCCAATTCCTTTCGTGGGTCTTCACCCAAGAATGTCCAACAAGTCATAACTTCCCAACCATAAATTCCAGATGGCCCAACATGGCCCAACACAACCAAACCCAAAACGAAAGAGCCCAAGCCTGCTGAGTACGCGGGGCGTACTCAGCCTGAACACTCAGCGTACAATATGGATGGATTGTACGTGCAACGTACATACTTGTAAGCCCAACGTACTCACTAGCCATGGCCATCTTTCTAAATTATCACTGAATCCATTAAGACTTGGATCCAAAATCAGATCTGACTTCCCCAAGATGGTTAATCACATAAAGTTGCCAACTTTATGTGCATGCATGACTAAATGGGACTCTAGAGCTCAAAGGGACTTAATATTTGACTTAATACATGAATGGAACCAAAACCACCATAGGAACCCAAGATATATCCAGATCTATAATTTCAAGCTTCAAAAACGACTTTAACTCCTACTCATCAACCAAAAGGGTCAAACTGACCAAAAATGAACCAAGAAGAAGATCCATGAAATGAAAAGGCGAGGTTTAAACTTTATACCTCCCAATCCACCAAAAGGAGATGCAAATGTTGGATCTTAAAGCTTTCCTTCAAAGAACAAATCTTCAAGTTTCTCCTTCTTATTCTAGATCCACAAACCCTCCACAAAATCTCACAAGAGCTTCAAGATCACCAAACAAGGCCTAGAGGTCAAATTAGGGTTTTTTGAGCATGGAGGTTGGCTAAGAATTAATCAAAATAGGCTATAATAAAGATTATATAGGGTACAACACAAAATTAAGGTTTTTCTCACTTACCTTCGTACGCCCAATGTACTCCTCTACGCCTAACGTATGAGGCCTCGCACTACCGCATCACCCCTCGCAGTACGCCAATCGTACACCACTTTATGCCAAGCATAATGCTCTTTGCATCGGTATGCTGCACGTACTCCCTAGGTACGCCCCGCATACAGGGGTTTCCCCTTAAACCCTTAAGCACTCCGAAGTCCATAATTTCTTCGTTATAAATCCCATTTCGATGATCCTTATATCCATGAAAAGGTAACGAGAAACTCTACACTTTAATCAACTCGTACCTGCCTAACCATAACCCGAACAACATCTATGTTACATAGGATCCTGAGCTAATATATTATCAAGATACTCTTTTGCTCCAAAGCACAAACCGAAAACCCAGATCATCCAAATTACATCATCCACCCCAAATGGGCAACAATTCAAAATAGGTCATTATATTTACGAATTAATGCAATTAGTGATTCTTAAAGAATAAAAACTATATTGTTTAGAAAATGTTATTCTTGATAATATATTGTATAATTCTTTAAGCATGTTAATTATAAAAAAATATTGAATATAACCATATTCTGTAAGAATAAAATCGAAAATATCTTTACTAGTTTATGGTTGACTTTGTCATTCTGACAGAATAAAATCGGTTATTATTAAAAACTATATTATAATTAAATTTGAATTAATTTAAAAAAAATCAAAAATATAAAAATAAGAGATCTAATTATCCCTTAAAATCTGAAAATTTCCTTTTTTTAATATAGGTCATTTGACAAAAATACCCTAATGCTCAAATTTATATGATTATATGATAAATGTTACCTTATTGTAATATCATAGACTCTCAGATCCTGACTTTTGATTTTATTTCATCCGGTGGTCCAGATCTGTGCATTCTGGCACACAATAGCTAGTAAAAACACAATAACCTAAGCATATATATATATATATATATATATATATATGTGTGTGTGTGTGTGTGTGTGTGTGTTTTGGCACACTTATTTTTACGACTTACAAACGATTTAGCTGATTTTTTCTATTTTTCCTTAATACGAAACTTGTATTATATAGTCTGCAGTGCGCACGATTATAGATTATCCTATTCAAGGAGTTAATTTTAATAATTATTACATATTATGTGCAACCTGAATTTGCGAGCGTTACATATTGGTTCAATAACTGAATTTTTCTATCCTTCTACTATTGAAAATGCCAACAATCCAATCTTTTTTTTCAAGAAAGTGCAATCCTTGCACCGAAGAATGAAGTCGTTCAAGAGATTGGCGAGCATTTTTTATCATTATTTCCAAGAGCTCAACAAGAGTACTTAAGCTCAAATAGTATTTCTCATTCATATTTTGTTCACGATGACTTTGATGAGACTTTACACTCCCCTAATTTTCTAAATGGTCTTAAACCTTCAAGTCTGCCAATTCATAAGTTGGTATTAAAATTCGGTATTCCATCTATGTTACTAAGGAATATTGATAAAAAATGTAGACTATCTAATGACACGAGACTACGGGTTATTGCATTTGGTAAGTGTGTTATAGAAGCTGAGATAATATATGGAAGTAATATTGGAAACCGTACATTTATTCTAAGAATGTATTTGATGCATTCAGATAAAAGGATTCCTTTCACATTTCAAAGAAGACAGTTTCTACTGGTTGTATTTAATACTCATCTCTCATAATGGATCACTAAATAACATAAAATAGTCAAAGGCATGTTTTTTAAGGAAAACCGTATGCCACGATGTGGCATGCAAGATGAGGATCGTGTTTCTTGGATGGACTCCACGATGCGACATGAAGGGTGTCACGACGTGGTGATTGTTTGGCACAAGCTATAAATTTTAGGGTTTGCTCCATATTTAAGCCTCTAACCTTTTATACAGGACATTATTTATAGCCTCCACCACCCTAAGAACCTTGAAGCAAACCCTAATACCATTCCCTCCATATTTGAGCTCACTTTTGGTGATTTGGTGCATTTGGAAGGAAGAAGAAGACCCTTGTTGTGTAGAGTACCTCTTGGCAAGCTTATAGATTTCATTTGAGAAACTTCTAGACCTTTGTGAGTTTCCTTTTTTCTGATCTTGTTGGTTTGCCTCTTGTAGATCTAGGTTTAAAAGGTTCCTCATCATGTTCTTGATGTGTCGAATGGATAGATTCAATAAATTTGACAGCTTTATTGGTCATAGAGGTCCCTAGATGGCTAGATGTTCTAGATCTAAAGAGTTGTGTAGTTTTGAATTCATACATGGGGGTTTTGACCCCATTTCTTCCATTGTTGACCTAGATGAGAGAGTGACATGCATGTCCATAAAGTTTGGATTTGATGAGCCTTTAGAGTCCCTAAAAGCTTTATGGAAAGTTGGAGTTGAAGGCTTAATGGATTAAGGACTCAATCTATTTAGTTGTTCTCAAGCAATAGCCACGATGTGAAATGAAGGGCGCCACAGCGTGGCAATGAGGGAACCGTCGACTGTTTTTTTTGGAGTGAGAAATGACATAGCCATGAATTGGACACGACGTGAAGGTCAACCGATGATGATTTTGACTGTTGACTTTTGAATTGGTTGACTTTTGGTCAATTGGCTAGTTTTGGAATGTGAACTAAGAGTGTACCTTGTGTGGTTTATTATGAGGTGTATAGCACCCATTCATTTGATTATGAGAGTTGATAGTTATTGACTACGTATGCGAGGTGAGTCTTTTGACAATTATATAAAAGACCAGGATTTGGCTGCTCAAAATTTTATGTAAGACCTGGGCTTGGCCCTGATATTTGTATGTAGGATGCCAGTTGTATTTGTGATGCTTACATGTAAGACCAAGATGTATCTCTTGATACTTGTATGTAAGATCAAAGTTTGGCTCCCGACATTGTAAGGAAAGACCATGATTTGGCTCATGGCTAATCGTAACAGTAAGACTATGGATCAGCTCATAACATTCCCTATCCCATATATGGCATGTGGTATTTTGGGGAACTCACTAAGTTTTATGCTTAAGGTTTTGTGGCTTAAATATTTCGAGGTACTTCCAGTTCTAAAGGCTGGACTTGATTGCACAACACCTTCTTATGGCTTTTCCGTGCTAATTATTATTGTTTTACTTTGATGTTTGAGAGATATATTTTATTATGATTGGTTTTGGAACAAATGTTTGTATGAATTTGATGGTTTAAATATTAAAACTTTTATTAATATTTTTGGGACGTTACATTATATGTTTTGCGATGACAATAAATAAAAGTCAAGGAAAATCACTTTCGAAGGTGGTGTTGTGATATTGCCATATTTATACATGTTTTTAGGCAATATTTACTTATATTTTTATTAATAATTTGGTTATATGCATTGAAAAATGGTACTTATAAGGTTAAAATATATATTGCAGCCAAATAGAAGACATTTTGAAGAAAAGGAACTAAAAGCATCAAAAGATGGAACTTTGGAAGATGAAGACTTAAAAGAATGAAAATCCAGCGAATTCACGTACTCACCACGTGAATATTTAGTATTCACGATGTGAGTGGGACTATTCCAGAAGATAAGCATCGCGAAGGAGGAATCCTTGTAGAACACAGATATCTACTGCATTCACGTCGTGAGTCATACTTATTCACGACCTGAGAGCGAATTTTATGATAACTATATATACTCTTGATCATTACGACTCGAGAGACTTTTGGCCAACTTAGAGGGTTCCTGGAGACGAAATTCAGAGGGAGAAGAAGTCTGGAATTAAGTTACTTACCAAGGAAGAAAGAAGAGTTCATATTAGCTTAATAATTTGATACACTTTAATTATGTTTTTGAGTATGAGTTATTTGAGTTTGTTTGCTAGTATGTCCAGCTAAATCTAGCTGCTTCTATTAGCTAGATGAAGTTGGAACTCATGGTTTCAATAACTTAGTTTTGATTTACTTGAACCTAGCATATTTGATTTAATATTTGATTGCTTTAAATTTCTGTTCTGTGTAGTTAGTGAATATGAAGTTGCATTAATTTGAATACCTAATAAGTTTGTGAACACTAGTTTATTAGAGATAAGATCAACCCAATCTTAGATAAGTAATTGGACAGTGCTAGAGAACTCATATTATGACCATAAGTGTGTATTTCAAATCAATCTTACGTGGCTCCAATTCCATTTAATAATTGATTCTATGTTAACTATTGTATGACCATCATAGATTACATGAATTAATAAATGTTAGTAAATTTAGAACTGAATTGCTAATACTATCTTAATTTGTAACCAACAGTAATTGTCATAACTAATTTATAAACCATTAAGGGAAAGTGAATTTGAACTAACAGAAGTGTTTGTTAATTAATTGAATTGTGTGCTAAGAGTTAAGTTCATCTAAACTTGCAAAATTAGATAAAACTCCCCACTTTGCTAGAAAATTAGGTTAATTTACTGGTAAATAGATTAATTAGTTAAAATTGTTCCCTGTGATTGACACCCGATTTACCCGACTATTCTATAATTTGACTAGGTACACTGCTTATGTGCAATTTAGTTAGTTAAGTTAGTTAGGTTATAAATATAAAATTAGGTGTAGCTAGCTAGACATAATTTGCACGCATCATGTTGTTTTTTAAACAACCATTATTCACGCATGGATAGTTGTTGTTGGAAAATTGGTGTTAACCAATTTATAAAAGTGGGGTTTTTCCCATTTTTTTAACATGTCCAAAATAGATTTATATGAATGATAAATTAATGGTGTTGGAAGAAGTAAATAAAAAGAGTTTAATGGTTGAGAGAAAGAAAAGAAAAGTCTAGGGACCTTTCATGCAGATATTTCTTTCCTTTGTAACTGAAATTGTAATTAATATTACAATTTAATTACATATTAACACACATTAATTTTGTGATTAATAGAGGTGTTTAAATGAGAGGTTATAGAATGTGCAATGTAAATAATACTACTATACAACCATTTGAGGACCAGAATATGAATAAAAAAAACTCTCTTCTTCTCCATTACATATTCTTAGTTTTCTTGGTGAATTAAAGGTAAAATCCCGACCTAACGAGAGTTTGGGTGGTCTAGAAGAACCACTTCTAATTGTTGTATCATGAGCAACAAACATTAGATAGCAGATGAATTTGTTTTAAGGACAATGTGCTAAACACATGCCTCAACTTTTCCTATTTCTTATTTGTTTTCGTAAATTTCCATAATATTATTTCTACAGTTGTATGTTGCATTATCAATAGTTAAAAATAAAGATGGGTTAAAAATATTAATTTTATATAAAAATGGTAAAACTTATCAATACGACATCTAATGTTGTAATTAAAAGAGTATTTGAAAAATTGTGATTCATAAAAATAAGTGTCAGTATTTCAATAGTTATTTTTTTATATATATTAAGTTCTTTGGTTATTCATCATTTTACCGGTATACATTTATCACGTTTAAATTAAATGATCTTTATTGTTTATAATATTATATTTATCATCATTTTATAAGTGGGTACATTTTAATTTTATTTGTGTTCTCTCTCTCTCTCTCTCTCTCTCTCTATATATATATATATATATATACGGATGTCAACGGGGGCAAACGGGGCGGGGATTGCATTCCCCGCCCCCACCCCCAAAATTTTCCTTTTCCCCCGCCCCCGTCCCCGCCTTCGAATCCCAGGATTACCCCCGCCCCCGCCCCCGTTTGGGTTGACTTTTTTTTTTGGTAAACGAAGGTGTTGTTTAGGCTAAAAGAATTTATTTTTTGAGTTAAAAGAAACTATTTTGGATAAAAATAGTTATTTATAACATAAATTTATATATTTAAAATAAAAATATTATAACATCTTAAAAACGGTATACTATAAACTTAAAAACATGATATTTAATTGAATTTTGGAAAATTAATATCATTGTTATTATTTATTATATTTTTATAATTAATATATATTAATATAAATAATATATTAACGGGGTCCCCACTTGGGGTTCGGACGGGACTACCCACCCCCACCCCCGCCACCGAAACTAAAACGTGAGTTAACATTGCCCCCGCCCCCGCCCCCATCTCCGATTTTATGTAAAATTATCATATATATATATATATATATATATATATATATATCACTTTATATTAAAAAAAATGTATAAATTGTATAATACACATGTCTCACACCTATTTTATATATATATATATATATATATATATATATATATATATATATATATATAAAATAATTGTAATGGTTTAAATATTTTATTGGTTAATTATTATGTTAGTATATAGTTAAAATTACATTAAAATTCACTGGCACCATTTGAAACCTATGCATTTTTCTTGAGAAATCTTTTTAATAGAACTTTCTATTGTAAGTAATTTATTAGTTGCTTGATATGATTCTTATTAGATCTTTTCGATTAGATATATATCATTTTATATCACAGTTAGAAACCTTTGATTGGATCATATAGTTTCTAATATCTCTCTTATTACATCTACTATGAAGTTGAATCTAATTCAATGGGACATAATAGATTTAACTCAACTATACATCACTTTACCTGTTTTTTTGAACAGACAAGTATTTTTGAACACAAATAGGGATGTTTATTTCAAAATCAATATTGTTTTTCACTTGGTTAAAAATATTTGTTTTTGTTATGAAACATTTGTTGGTTTATTACAAAAATATATATCTCGTTGATTAAAAAATTCATGTTTTTAGAATTTCCTACAAAAAAAATATTGCAAATTTAATTGAACGTTCAAAATGAAAATCATATTAATATTAAAAAATAATAATAAAGCACGTAATGTAAGGAGATGGGCATGAAAAAAGATCCCCAACTAACAAGCATGAAAGCATAGCGTACAAGTAGATGAAGCGACTGATGTGGAAATTCTCAACTCAAGATGTCATTGTTTAAGATTATGTTGTGTGCGACTATTCGGTGCTGCCGGCCCCCTTCCTCCCTCCTCCCTCCTCCCTCTTCCCCCCACACCACCCCACCCCACCCCACAACACACACACACACAAAAGAGCAGCATATACCTATAAAGAATCTCTCCTCCCTCTATAAACACGACATACTCTTCTCTCTCTCTCTCCTATTCAATTCCAACTGCTTTTCAAAAATTTCTTCTCATCTCCTTCACCTAATTCCCAATTTTAGTCTCAAACGCACGGAGCCAACGATCAAAATTGAAAAAGATGGTAGTGGGCATGATGAAATGGAGGCCATGGCCACCGCTTTCATCCAAGAAATTTGAAACCAAGATTATCATCCGTCATCTCCAAGGTTTGCCTGATAATACTGCAATCACCGACGATGGTTCCCAAGATCTTTCAAGATTGGCTGTTGAAGTTAAGTGGAAAGGGTCAAATAAGTCCAACAATCCGCTTAGTTTTAAGCGAAGAAGTGTGAGGAGGAATGTTACAAAGAAAGGATCTTTGAAGGATGATGGAGTTATCGAATGGAATGAAGAATTTGTTACTATTTGCAATTTCTTGGGTTTAAAAGATGGGGGTTTTCATCAGTGGGAAGTTGCATTCACGGTGTTCGATGTAAGTCCTCATCCAATTAACATAATCATAATATATTTTGTCTGGTTTTAATTTATTATATTATTCTTTCTAATGATAATTCTCTTGCGTTTTTGTTGTATTCCAAGAATTTATCCTGACTTTTTCATCCTGACCTAAATTTACAAGTTTTAATTGAATTGAAATTTCATCAATCAAGCCTAATCGGAAACCGATCAACTTATCTTTTTTTGGAAGAATCTTGGATAAATTCATAAATTCTTCATTTAACTTTTGTTTGGTTTTGACTTTATATGAACATCAGAGTGGTTTTCCTCTGGGACTATTCATGTAGCAGTGAATTTGAAGATCTGTTTTGACTTTATTGGGATGGTTTTTCATAGATGTCAATTTCAATAAATATAATTTCCAAATTTTTTTTTTTCTCCTTATTAAGTTTCCTACACATTCAACTAATAATTATATCCGATTAACAGATCATATCTTTAGCTAAAAGCCATATACTGGATCAATAATAACTGCATACCAGCATATGTCCCATGTTTCCCCCCCAAAAGGGCCTCGATTTACAGGAAAAAATAATCATAAATCTTAACAAATATTAAAATATAGAAGATAATAAAGACCTCGAAATATTAACAAATATTAAAATGTAGAAGATAATAAAGATCTCGAATTTAATTATCTGATATTACCGGTATTATATGATCACTTGATCATCTCCATTAATCAGGATAGAGACCGATACGCGTACACCTCTAAGTGGTTCGTTTTGGTTAAAGAAGAAAAAGTTATACTTTGAGTATTCCGATATTGAACATATGTCAATAAAAGAGGGTAGCCTTTTTAGTATTTTACCAATTGTAGGCTATGGTTGGCATTTAATTATTCATATCCATCTTTTAACGTGCCCTTCCTACAGAGTCTCACATGAACAAGGATGACGAAGAACTTATCTTTAAATTAAATCAAGAAGGAATTATAATTCTATTTCTTAATATTTTTGTACTTTTCCTACCAAAGTTGACTTGGTAAGCAACCTGCCCTAAATAACTTTACCATATTTCTCTACAGAAAGAAGCTTCCTCTTGTCTTCAACCGTATATAAACTTTAAGTTTCTCGATCAGCAAATTAATACACTGATATGATGATATCTTTATTGCGTATGCATATTGATCATAGTTTGACTATTTTTTTTTTTGAACAGCAAGTAGATCATAGTTTGACTTTGAATTATTCTATTGGCTAATTAGTTTATTTCTCCTCTTGTGATCAGGACTTAAATCAAGAACCAAAAAAGGGGTACTCTTCTATTGCAACTGGATTGTTAGATCTTGTGGAGTTTTCTTCTTCTGCTGAGCAAAATGAGATCGATATAAGCATTCCACTTTCAATGGGTAGTGGCATAACAGAGGCTGGACCTATACTTCATGTAAGGGCCCGTTTCTTTCTTTTTCCCATTAACTTTTGTCTGTATAAAGTGTATTCTAGAATCTAGATTAATGATGTTTTTTAAATAAATCAATTTGTAAAACCCATTACATTACACCAAAATAAATCATTCAACTGGTGTGTAATATAATATTTGGTGGAAAGAGTGATTCCTCTCTCACCTACTAACCATTTTCAATATCAAAAAGAATATTTTAGGTATATTCTTTGATCGTTGGTTGTGTATTTAGTCTTTGTTGATTGAATTTTCAGGTATCTCTAAGCCTACAAGAGCTGAGGATTGCACACGAGAATACAGAACAAGCACAAAGATCCATTATACCTCTTCCATTGACACCTCAAAATGGAGAACTCTCGATTACAGAGAAAGAGAAAAACGAGCCCATGGGCCTGAAAGCGGGCCTTAAGAAAGTTAAAATCTTCCGGGCTATATCCTCAGCTAATCGGGCTAAAAAGCCATGTCATGAAGAAGAGGGTAGTAGCGATGGAAAAAGCTCAGGTACAAGTTACGATGCAGACTACCCGTTTGACACCGATTCACTTGAAGGAGATGAAGTCGACTCTGAAGAAGTCAAAGATGCCGAATCCACTGCTCGTAAGTCTTTCAGTTACGGAACCCTAGCCTATGCAAATCACGCTGGAGGAGGCTTATCTTACTTCAATTCAAGCTCTAGTGAAGATGAAGACTGGATATACTACCGAAACTACAAAGAAAAATCCGAGTATCCGACTGAATCCATCATCGATCCTTTAGAAAAAGAAACCCTCCCAAAACGAAGCATCATCTTCCCATGGAGGAAACGAAAGTTGAGTTTCCGGTCACCGAAAATCAAAGGGGAGCCACTTTTGAAGAAAGATTCCGGGGAAGAAGGCGGTGATGACATCGACTTTGATCGCCGGATGTTGAGTTCTTCAGACGAGTCAAGTTATGGAGTGAAAAAGTCAAACGAAGACCATTCCTCAATCTCTGAATTTGGAGACGATAATTTTGCAGTCGGGAAATGGGAGAAGAAAGAGGTCGTGTCCCGAGACGGACACATGAAACTTGAGACGCAAGTTTTCTTCGCGTCGATTGATCAAAGAAGCGAAAGAGCAGCAGGTGAAAGCGCGTGTACGGCTTTAGTCGCGGTTATAGCCGATTGGTTCCAAAATAACCCGAATGAAATGCCGATTAAATCCCAATTGGATAGTTTGATTCGAGACGGGTCGTTAGAGTGGAGGAATCTTTGCGGGAATGAAGTTTATCGGGCCCGGTTTCCGGATAAACATTTTGACCTTGACACTGTTCTCCAAGCGAAGATCCGGAATCTTTCTGTTAACCCGGAGAAGTCGTTTATCGGGTTTTTTCAACTTGAAGAGGGTGAAGGTGATCTTCACTTTCTTGATGGGGCTATGTCGTTTGATGGCATATGGGATGAAATTAGTAACATTGATGGCATGAACATGAACATGAACCCGTTGGTGTATATCGTGAGCTGGAATGACCACTTTTTTGTGTTGAAAGTTGAGCATGATGCGTATTATGTTATTGACACGTTGGGGGAGAGGCTTTATGAGGGTTGTGATCAGGCGTATGTGTTGAAGTTTGATAAAGATACGGTGATTGAGAGAGTAGTAGTACAAGTTGATGCTCAAAAGTCAAATGAGAAGACGGAAGGAGAAAAGGTCGATGAATGTGAAAGTAAAAGTAGTGAAGACACTTCAAGTGTGGAGAAGAGCGAAAAAGAGTTCGTGTGCAAAGGGAAAGAGTCGTGTAAGGAGTATATAAAGAGCTTTTTGGCTGCAATTCCCATAAGGGAATTGCAGACGGATCTCAAGAAGGGGTTGATGGCGTCATCGACACCTCTTGTACATCATAGGCTGCAAATTGAGTTTCATCACACTGAGTGTTTGGTTGAAGCAAAGACAGAGACAATGGCGATTACAATATGAAATAACAAAGATTAACTTTTTGTTAATTGTTTTTGTAGGTTAACACTTTTGGCCTAAAGATAATTGTGCGTGTTTTTAAAGGAACGGGTTGAAAAGTAAAATTCTCGTTCTTGTGTTTATTTTGGTAGGCGTTTTTGTACGAGTGAAAGTCTGTAACATGGTTGTGAGACTTTTGCGGTTGTTCACGTCTTGGATGGAAGTTATAAATGTAAATGTTTAATACGTATAAATCTCTCAAATTTTTAAGTGTTTTATTCTCTACAAAATACAACCACAACGTGCTAACATTTTATTTTTACCATGTTGAAACATGATTGAAAACGAATATAAAAGTATTATATAAGAAATCAAATAATGATATTTGTCATATTTAATAAAATTAATAAAATGTTATTGTTATTAGAAAAAAAATGCTAGGAGAATATATAAGAATAAAATATATTTACATAATTACATATATTGGGTTGTAAAACCTTTAAGAACTTTAAAAACTCTTGCCATATGGATATTATGCACCAATTACACTTAACTTTAAAAGCAAACAATTCAAATGAATTTTGAATAGAAAAGCAAAATAAATTATTGTATAAAACAATGAAAGAAACAAAAATAATGAATAGAATTTAGAAGTGAAAAAAAAAGCATACAATATTCAAACATTTTGTCATGAACTGATAATGACAACACACGCAACATAGGAACCATTTCAACAGCAAACAGGGCATCTGGTAAGCCCATTCTCGTTACATTCAGTACACTTTTCCGGCAATCCTTGATCACCGGAATCCACCTTCCGGCTACCGCTGCAATTACAACACACCACAAACCGAACTCCAGCACACCCTTCGCATGGCCCTTCCGACGTCTTTAGCGGTATTTCAGCCAATAGTGGCCGGAACTTCCCTTGCTCATGCAACCGTAAAACTTCCTCTGCTCCTCCGATGTACCTACCGTTTATAAACAGCCTCGGCGGTGCTACTTTTCGGCCCAGAATCCGCCATAGTTCATCTCTGAAATCCAAGTGCATGGATAGATCTCGTTCTTGGTATAAAACCCTAAAACTTTCAAGTAAAAATCGGATACTGGAGCAATCTTCGAATGTCTTTCTGATGCTTCTGAATCCTGTTGTGTACAGAATCACCGAATTTTTTCCTCCAGGCGGACAGATTTTCTCGAAATCCGAAAGGGGATTTTCGATTTCATCTAATTTCAGCGACTTCAGTGGCGGCTCTGTCTCTGGTTCTTGATCTAAATAGTCTTCGAAGTTCTGTAAAACTCTATTTCTCCTCTCTGCTTCTTGTGCTTTAAACTCCAAAACCGCCTGCTCAAAAGCAGCTAGAAGATTCGGGTCGAAAAGTGTGCCGGAATCTAAATCCGGTGGCCGGAAAGACGAGATGTCAATCTCCGACAAAGGTTTAGCAGCAAGAATCTTGGAATTCGCATGGACCAGTTTATGATCAGTAACCGGGGCACCAACGGGTCGAACATTCTCTTTGTCCTCGACAACACTATCCGTATCGGATCCATCGTCATCTTGAAGATCCTTCATGAGCTCCGATACATCAATGATTTCATGTTCTTGGACTGAAACACTGCTCTTTTTTTCAATCTGCTGTCCTTCTTCAGGAACCGAAAGGGATTCACATTTACTGCTTGGTCTCGGAAAGAAATTATCGATAAGCCCATCGGCTGCATTAACATGAAGAATTCGATCAGGTTTCAGGTACCCGATTGTTTTGATCGTCTTCAACTTCTTCAAGAGCTTCACCTTTACACCCTTCATTTTCTTCTTCTTCAACTTACAGAAACTGTATCCACCAAGAAGATTTATTCCCTAAAGGATCAATGAATGAGATAAAAATGGGGATTTAGATGGGGTTGGAAGTGAAGACTGAAGACTGTTTGCTTGTTTTATCTTCTTAACGGCTAGAAAGATTATGGGGGCGTAGTTTTAAATTTTGTTATGATAGGGTATGGGGAGATCCACTATTAGCTGGAGTAGAGATGGTTTTGGACCGTCAGATGAAGTTGATTAGACACGTGTAGGATCATGAGTGGTAGAGTAGTGTAAATCCTTTATGGTGGTAGACAACGGTCGAGCCGGAATGCTGGCCTACTGAGACTTTTGCTTTAGTACCGATCATCATCTAAACAATCTTTTGCCAAAAATTAAACATTTTTTTAGTTTACAAATGATTGCTATTTAGGTTAGAAAGTATTTATTTGATCTAATGTATTTTAACAATATTTTTAATTAATAATGAAATTTCTTGTGTTAAAAACAAAAAGGAACTATTTTTAGTTTAGCAAAGTACAATAAATGATGTTGAAGAAAGTTAGGACGAAATATCTGTAGTTACTACTAACTAGAATCCACGTATGATAAGTTAATAACAACTGCCATAATAGTCTACAAATTACAAAAGTATCATATATGGCATTATACGATTAGAAGTATCATAGACCAATATAAATGTCTGAAAATATAGCTAAGCTAAAGTTTATTTAGGAAACCGTACCAAAGATCAAGGTTGTAAAAAACGTTCGACGTTAGTTAGGCGGTGGACTAGGTTAAGGGATTAATCGGTTAGACGGAGATAAATCGGGAGATTAATCGGGGACTATTAATTGCTAACTCGTTAAATTTTCAAAAATTAAATATGACTAATATTTAAAACAAAGTTCGTAAATACCACTAATATCTTAATAAAACATGTTAATATGATTAATACAACATTAATCATTCTTCAAATGGTTTTTATTGAATAAAATTTCTTCAAAGTGTTAAAATTTCATCATTTTCTAGTATTTTCGTCATTTTGTATGCAGAGATTAAAAGTTAGTCGTCCTTTAATCGGTCGGGTAACGCCTAGGGATTAATTGGAGATTAATCGAGACTTAATCGAGATTTTTACAACACTGCCAAAGATAGAGCAAATAAAGAATATTTTAAAGTTCTCTAAATTTGACATATATATATATATATATATATATATATATATATATATATATATATATATATATATATATATATAAAATAAGGATAAAATACTTAAATACATAAATTTATTATAATTTGGGTATTTTTGTGATTTAACTATATGGAGTGTTCGGCACAGAGCGTTTAAGAGTTTCTATCTTCTAGCGTTTTACAAAACGTTCCGTTTTAAACAGAAAGCCTTGTTCGACAGTACAAGCTTCTAACGTTTAGTTTAAACAAAATGCTCCAAATCCAAATGCTACTTCATGTAGCGTTTAACAAAACGCTACAAACTACAAACTACCCGCTACAAACCATCAACTACCAGCTAATTTTACCGAACACGCTCATATTCTATTTTCGTCAATAAATATATGTGACATGTTGACCAGTTCAACCTCACCCATTATAGAAGGTTAAAATTGTTATGATATGAAATTTGCCAATGGCTTTATTGGAATTCTTAGTGTCAATGTTTAAGTATAAAAATTTGCGATAAAACTACTAAATTTTGAAGAAAAAAGAAATCTTTTGTGACCACTTTTTATCTGTTATAATAAGCATAATAATCGACATAGAAGAACCGTAAAGTGTTTTTCAATCGTTCAGGAAATCATTTATGGATTCAGAACCGTACTATCTTGTTTTTAATTTTATTAAAAACTTTTTTTGGTTATTGATAAAAGTTCAAACAGAAGCGGACACTTAAATATTTAGCAGTAGTGGTATAAAAAAATTGATCAAATATAATAACATAGGCCTGACAAACGGGTTCGTATCATGTCGAATTAGGTTGAAACATTAACTAAGTTGAAAATGATAGATCCAGACAAGCGAACACAACACATTTAATAAACGGGTTGTCATATTATAAAAACAAATATACCTTACACACATTTTATAAATTACAATATTTAAACATTTCAAATAAAAATTTTTATGCTATAAAAAAGTAAGTACATGGTATAAAAATGAAAAACCATTTAATATTATCTACATTCAAACAAATATCTTCTTAGGTTTTATGTTATTTGATATCTTTAATCTAACTAAATTAATAGAATTTCTAAACAAAACATTTCATACCGTTAATGAAATTTTAAATAAAATATAATTATACTGAGATACAAACCAAAAAATATAATACATAATTATAATTTTCTCCTTAAATTCACTAATATTATTTGATTGTATTATATTTATTTTGTATTAAAATAATAGATGTAAAATATAGAAAAATCACTACTCCTTACATTAAACAAGTTTTCTACTTTTCTTTTCATAAATTGTATCCATCTATATGGAACATATCTAGTTATCTACTAAAAAAACAAAGAAATAAGAAATGTTTACCGGTTATCTCATGAACAACGAAGAGAAGATGAAAATGGAGGTGGGTTAGAGCCATCGATGGCGGAGGATGCCGGTGATAAGATTTGTTCTCATATTCGTTGCTCCTTTGGTTTTTCCCTCTTACATTTCTGTTTATTTTCTTTATTTTTCTGCTTTTTTTTCTCTCTTCTCCTATCCCTCTCTAACTCTTCCGCATGAGTAAACTAGAAGTGGGCTTGTGTATTGGGTATGGTTTTTTGGACTATTGATTATTATTTAGGGAAAATGATACGAAAGTACTACGAACATTTTAGGGTTTACCTTTTAAGTCTTTAAAATTTTTTCGGGTTTTATGAGTCCCTAAACTAAGATATGACCTGCTTTTATAGTCCCTCTTAACTTGTAATAGCTGGTTCAGTGACTTTTTAGACCAAAAAAAACTCACATTGTACCCTTACAAAACCAAAGTGTAATAACGTGAATTTTCAAAACAAAATTTTCATTTCTTAAAACATGCTTTCATCCAAATCAAGTCAAAAAATCCAATGTATCGTAACATAATACGAATCATATAAATCCCAAGATCATAAACTAAATCCTCTGATAGTTTGTACAGATCACGTCGGTGTCTTCCCACGGTCCTCGCTAGTACCTGAAACACATAACACAACAACTGTAAGCATAAATGCTTAGTGAGTTCCCCAAAATACTACTTACGCACATACGCCTTTCCAGGCCACGACCTTCCGGTCCATGTGTCTCAGGGAACTTCCGTCCCAACCCGGTAAACCTTTCGATCCTACCCACATCGACCTTCCGGTCCACATCACAATGTCTTCCGGCCCATAACATAAATGTCTTCCGACCCATAACATAATGCCTCCCGGCCCATATCAAGCATAGCATACATAGTACATACAAACGATTAACTTATTCACATACAATGCATACAACTCATAACATATCCGACCATCCGGTCACACATAAATACCCTTCCGGGTACAGTATAGTGAGAAGACTCACCTCACAGGAAGTCTAGAATCTCACGTGCTCGCCATCTCCGAATCTCGAAACGAAGACCCAACCCCGCCTAATCATAACGAAATATCATTCTAATTAATATAGGCTTCCAAGACTAGGCTACACCCTTTTCATTATCCCACAGAGGGGTAAAAGACCATTTCACCCCTCCTTGACTCAAAGTCCACATGTTGACCAAAACCCTAAAAGTCAACAAAAATCAACAGACCACAGTACGTGGGGCGTACCAACTTCTGACGTGGGGCGTACATCGATGAACTGCAATCGGGGTCTCAACCCCTTACGCTGCGCGTACTGGGAGTTACGCCCAGCGTAAGTCCTAGATTCAGCCATATTATATTTTTGGTCTTAAATGGTTAAGACACTTCTTCAACTTCTATATCCGGCTCTCTTTAAGTCTCCTAACCCATAAAGTCGGAACCTTTAAGCCTTGGCATGGCTGTAAAGGCTCCTACACTCTCTAATACCTTTCTTTTCAACTCCAAAGATCTAGATCTCATACATGGCTAATTATTTACGTCCACGGTCACATTTTTATGAACATAAAACTCAAATAGACCTGGAATATGATAGATCTAAGCCAATGGAGACTACTTGCTCATAAAGTCTCCATCTTTGGGACCAAAACCCTAGAAATTGGTCCAAGAAGCATACCATAAGAACTACAAGGCAAGATCTGAACTTTTTACCTCAGGAAGAAGATCCAAACTTTGCTATCCACGGATCTACACTTGTACACTAACTTCTAGCCTCCACAATGGACTCCTCTTCTCCTTTGCTACCTTGAAATAACAACTTAAAGCTTAGAACACTCACACCCAAGCTATGAACGAAGGAACAACTCTCTTAGGGTTTCTTTCTAAAGGATGGTGGCTGAGGAACCAAGCTATCTCATTCCTTTTATAGCCAACAACCCAAATTAGGGTTTTGGGTCTGGATCGGTTACGCCCGGCGTAACCTTGGGTACGCCTAGCGTACCCGGGTGATAACGCGTTCAATAAGGCGCGCGAGTACGCGCAACGTACTCCTTGTACGCCCAGCGTACTTGCCTAACACAAAGGCCAAAAATGACAAATAATTAAAAGATGAAGGCTAATTGGTTGTACCTGAATTTTGGGTTGTTACAATTCTCCCCCACTAGAACCAGACTTCGTCCCCGAAGTCTTATACCGAAAACAATTCCAGATGTTGCTCCCGCATCTCCTACTCGGACTCCCACGTCAGCTCGGACCCCTTCCGATGCTACCACTGCACTTGCACCAAGGTACTTCCTTGTTCCTCAGAACCTTAACCTTTCGATCCCTAATTGTCACCGGTCTCTCAACATAGTTCAGGCCTGCATCCACCTGAATATCCTCTAATGGTACTACTGCCGACTCGTCGGCAATACACTTCCTCAACTGCGTTACGTGAAAGGTGTCGTGAATCTGACCCAGCTCCGCAGGTAGATCCAAACGGTAGGCTACCCTGCCTACTCTCGCGATTACCCTGAAAGCTCCAATATATCGAGGCCCCAACTTGCCCCTCTTCCTAAATCGAATCACTCATTTCCAAGGAGAGACCTTTAAGAGTACAAGGTCACCAACCTGAAACTCGAGCTCGGACCGACACCTGTCCGCATAACTCTTCTGGCGACTCTGAGCGGTCAACAATCTCTGCCTGACCTGCTGTATCTGCTCTGTCGTCTGAAGCACAATCTCCGTACTACCCATTACCCGTTGCCCCACCTCTCCCCAGCAGATGGGGGTCCGACACCTCCTCCCATACAACAGCTCAATGGGTGGCATACCTATGCTCGAATGATGGTTGTTGTTGTATGAAAACTCTGCCAAGGGTAAATAGGTGTCCCAACTCCCTCCAAAATCCAAAACACACTCTCGGAGCATATCCTCAAGCGTCTGAATCGTCCGCTCACTCTGCCCGTCCGTCTGTGGGTGGTATGCGGTACTGAAATGCAGTCTCGTTCCCAACTCCTCGTGAAACTTCTTCCAAAATCTGAAAGTAAATCGTACGTCTCGATCTGAGACAATCGACATCGGAACCCCATGCCGCAATACCACCTCCCTCACATACAACTCTGCCAATCTCTCAGCGGAAGAGCTCTCACTGATAGCAAGAAAATGAGCGCTCTTCATCAACCTATCCACAATCACCTAAATTGCATCGACTCCTCTCGCAGTCCTTGGCAATTTGGTGATAAAATCCATGGTAATATGTTCCCACTTCCACTCGGGAATCTCCAGTGGCTGCAGCTTACCGTGCGGACGTTGGTGCTCGGCCTTAACCTGGCGACACGTTAGGCACCTCTCGACGAACCATGCAACATCCCTCTTCATACAGGGCCACCAATACTCCTTCTTTAGGTCCAAATACATCTTAGTAGCCTCGGGATGGATCGAGAACTTCGATCGATGTGCTTCTTCCATCAAAATGGTACGCGTCCCACCCACAAATGCTACCCAAATCCGACCCTGAAATGTCATAAGTCCCTGACTATCGGTAACGAATTCCGATACCTGCCCGACAACCTGCTCCCTCTTTCGGTTTTCTGGTCTCGCAGCCTCAGCCTGGGCCCCTTGGATGGTGTCCAATACCGGAGTCATCACTGTCAACCTCATACAAACGTCTCGGATCGGGGCGTTCTCCATCCTACGGCTCAAAGCATCGGCTACAACATTAGCCTTGCCTGGGTGGTACAGGATCTCACAATCATAATCCTTCACCACATCCAACCATCTCCTCTGGCGCATATTCAGGTTTGGCTGATCCATCAAGTACTTCAGACTCTTGTGGTCCGTGTATATGGTACACCGAACCCCATATAGATAGTGCCGCCAGATCTTGAGAGCAAACACCACAGCCCCCAGCTCCAGATCGTGGGTGGGATATCTCGACTCATGAGGCTTCAGCTGCCTCGATGCATACGCTATAACGTGCCCCCTCTGCATAAGCACTGCCCCTATCCCAGATATTGATGCATCACAATATACCACAAAATCCTCCATCCCTTCCGGGAGTGCGAGCACCGGGGCTTCGCACAACTTCTGACGAAGTGTCTCAAATGAGGACTGCTGCTCCGGACCCCATGAAAATGCAACACCCTTCCGGGTCATCTTGGTAAGTGACACGACGATCTTGGAGAAATCCCTAATAAACCTCCGATAATAGCCGACTAATCCTAGAAAGCTTCTGATCTCAGTGGGAGATCTCGGCACTTCCCATCTCATCACCGTCTCAATCTTGGCTGGATCGACCAATATCCCTTTCTGGTTAACAAGATTCCTTATGAATTAGACCTCTTGTAACCAGAAATCACACTTGGAGAACTTGGCATATAGCCTCTCCGATCTCAGAACTCCAAGGATCTCCCTCAAATGTTCCTCATGATGCTCTCTAGACCTCAAATATACCAAAATATCATTAATGAATACGATCACCGACCGATCCAGCATCGGCCTGCACACCTTGTTCATAAGATCCATGAACGCAGCTGGGGTATTGGTGAGACCAAAAGGCATCACCACAAACTCGTAATGTCCATAACGAGTTCTGAATGCAGTCTTCTGGATATCTTCATCCCAAACCCTCATCTGATGATAACCCGACCTCAAGTCTATCTTGAAGAACCAAGATGCCCCCTGCAACTGATCGAGCAGATCATCGATCCTAGGTAACGGATACCGGTTCTTGACTGTCAACTTGTTCAACTCTCGGTAATCAATACACATCCGGTGTGAACCATCCTTCTTCTTGACAAAAAGGATCGGCGCTCCCCAAGGTGAGCTACTCGGTCGAATAAACCCCCTTCCCAACAGCTCCTGAAGCTGCGAGGATAACTCCTGTGTCTCTGGTGGAGTGAGGCGATAAGGCGCCTTGGCGATAGGTGCTGCTCCCGGAACCAAATCAATACGGAACTCCACTTGCCTTTCCGGAGGCACGCCCGGCAGTTCCTCGGGAAACACATCCGGAAACTCGCACATTACCGGAACCTCGTCAACCAAACTTGGCCTCCCCGCGGCCACTCGTGTGTCCATCACATAGGCTATGAATCCACTGCAGCCCTGCTACAAACTCTGTCTCGACCTGGCAGCCGAACAAAACATTGACCCACACCGGGTCCCCTCACCATACACAATAAGCACTCCCCCACCAGGGTCTCGTATGGTCACCAGCTGTCTCTCGCAGTCAATAACTGCTCCAAACTTACTCAACAGTCCATGCCCACGATGACACAGACATCTCCCATCGCGATAGAAACTAGATCTATAGGGAACTTGACACCAAAAATCTCGAGCACACATCCTCGAATCACGTCGGTGGCATATACCGCTTTCTCATCAACTATGGAAACCCTCAGGGGTCGACTCATCACCTCCCGATCAATACCGATGTGCTGACTAAAAGCCAAAGATACAAAAGACCGACTCGCACCCGAGTCAAATAATACCAAGGCAGGTACAGAATTCACATGAAAAGTACCTGCGCATATCATAATATAAGCACAGTATCGCAACATAAAAGTAAATATACGAAAGTATACATACCAGCCACGACATCGGGCGCCGAGCGGACCTCCTCCGCAGTCAACTGAAAAGCTCTCCCACGAGCCTTCGGAGCCTCGGCCTTCATCGGTCGAGTCTCGGTAGCCCTAGCAGCAGGCGCAGATCCCTGTGCTGATCCCTGGTGAAGCTGAGGACACTCGGCCTTGCGATGGCCGGTCTGGTTGCAATGGAAGCAAACCATAAATCCCTTGGGGTAATCCCTAACGATGTGCCCCTCCTTGCCACATTTGTAGCAAGCACCTGATCGACAGGCCCCCTCATGACCCTTGCCGCACTTTCCGCGAGTGCGGCCCTTCTGACCTCCCGTCCTCGAATCGGCGGACTTGGTCTGCTTGGCTGCCGGCTGAGACTGAGCCGGCCGCCGATCCATCCTCTAAGACTCAGCCTCCTCCCTGGCCTAAGTCTCCAACTCGATCTCCCTCTTCTGGGAATTTGCCTGGAGCTCAGCAAATGTCCAATATGCCGAGTTCGATACGAACTCCTGAATGTCCCTCCTCAGAATACCCAAATATCGGCTCACTCGTGCCTGCTCAGTAGACACCTGCTCAGGGCAAAACATCGCCCTCTCATGAAACTTCCGGGTGACCACAGCAATTGAATCATTACCCTGCTTGAGGGTCAAGAACTCCTGGATCAACCATTCCCTCTCCACCAGGGGAACATACTCATCTCTGAACATGGCAATGAATCTCTCCCAAGTCACTGCTAAAATCTCTGCTAGAGTGAAGTTCGCCGTCACGAACTTCCACTAATCCTTCGCTCCTAGGCGGAGCTGGTTCAAAGCGAACCGACCCTCAGATGATCCGGACATGAACAAGTGTAGAAGCATCCCTCAATGTCAGCAATTCATCTCATCGCAGCGATCGGATCCTGCGTCCCATCAAACTCGGGTGGCTTCGTGTTACTGAACTCCCGGAACAACAACGAGTCACCTCCCTGAGGTCTAACAGCAGCCACAGCTGCTGTAGCTGCAGCGGCTGCAGCCTCAGTCACCGCGGCGTACCACTCATCAAAAGTCTCCAACAACGTGGTCTTGATAGACCCAAACATCTCCGAAATCTCGGCCCGGATTGCTGCAGCTACCTCAACGTGGATCATCTGACGAAGATCCTCGTCACTCACACCGCTCATCCCAGGTCTGTGGCGTGTCCCAACCATAATGCCTCTGAAATACAACATAAAAATGTCAGAGACTCAATCGAGCATACTCGCACTCGATAACGCAACCCTACTCAACCGCCGATACCCAAAGGATTCTTACTTGGGTTGCCCACTGATCCGGTGTCTTCAGTAGTACGGACCCTATACTACTAACTACACCGCATCAGCATTCACCCCAAGTCCTCCTCCTTGGACCCCAGATCACGAGTACTCTATTCTTGCTATGCATTGGCTGCCTACTCGCTCTCAAGGCATCTCATAGCAGCAGGTTTCCCCTAGACTAAGGCATTACAAATCAGGCCACTCTAGTCCTAATATGAATACCTAGTCTACTCTAGCATGCATAACATATCATAACATATCTCATAGCACATATTGTAAGGGTATTTTGGGGATTTTACCGTTCGGGTGCTGGCTGACCGTACACACTGCTTCTTCTTTGGTTATCACAAAATCTCTTATAAAATTTTATGCTTTTACTATTGAATTTTTTTTCTCAAATCCTTGGTTTGAGTTCAGTTACCCCGAAGGTGCACCCGAATCCCTCAAACCAAGGCTCTGATACCAACTTGTAACAACGTGAATTTTCAAAACAGAATTTTCATTTCTTAAAACATGTTTACATCCAAATCAAGTCAATAAAATCCAATGTATCATAACATAATACGAATCATATAAATCCCAAGATCATAAACTAAATCCTCCGATAGTGTGTACAGATCACACCGGCGCCTTCCCACGGTCCTCGCTAGTACCTGAAACACATAACATAACAACTGTAAGCATAAATGCTTAGTGACTTCCCCAAAATACTACTTACGCACATACGCCTTTCCAGGCCACGACCTTCCGGTCCATGTGTCTCAGGGGACTTCCGTCTCGACCCGATAAACCATCCGGTCCTACCCACGTCGACCTTCCGGTCCACATCACAATGCCTTCCGGCCCATAACGTAAATGCCTTCCGACCCATATCAAGCATAGCATACATAGCACATACAAACGGTTAACTTATTCACATACAATTCATACAACTCATAACATATCCGACCTTCCGGTCACACATAAATACCTTTCCGGGTACAGTATAGTGAGAAGACTCACCTCGCAGGAAGTCTAGAATCTCACGTGCTCGCTATCTCCAAATCTTGAAACGAAGACCCAACCCCGCCTAATCATAACGAAATATCATTCTAATTAATATAGGCTTTCAAGACTAGGCTACGCCCTTTTCATTATCCCACAAAGGGGTAAAAGACCATTTCACCCCTCATTGACTCAAAGTCCACATGTTGACCAAAACCCTAAAAGTCAACAAAAGTCAACAGACTACAGTACGCGGGGCGTACCAGCTTCTGTACGCGGGGCGTACATCGATGAACTGTAATCGGGGTCTCAACCCCTTACGCTGCGCATACTGGGAGTTACGCCCAACGTAAGTCCCAGATTCAGCCATACTATATTTTTGGTCCTAAATGGTTAAGACAATTCTTCAACTTCTAGATCCGGATCCCTTTAAGTCTCCTAACCCATAAAGTCGGAACCTTTAAGCCTTGACACGGCTGTAAAGGCTCCTACACTCTCTAATACCTTTCTTTTCAACTCCAAAGATCTAGATCTCATGCATGGCTAATTATTTACGTCCAAGATCACATTTTTATGAACATACAACTCAAATAGACCTGGAATATGATAGATCTAAGCCAATGGAGACTACTTGCTCATAAAGTCTCCATCTTTGGGACCAAAACCCTAGATATTGGTCCAAGAAGCATACCATAAGAACTACAAGGCAAGTTCTGAACTTTTTACCTCAGGAAGAAGCTCCAAACTTTGCTATCCACGGATCTACACTTGTACACCAACTTCTAGCCTCCAAAATGGACTCTTCGTATCCTTTGCTACCTTGAAATAACACCTTAAAGCTTAGAACACTCACACCCAAGCTATGAACAAAGGAACAACTCTCTTAGGGTTTCTTTCTGAAGGATGGTGGCTGAGGAACCAAGCTATCTCATTCCTTTTATAGCCAACAACCCAAATTAGGGTTTTGGGTATGGACCGGTTACGCCCGGCGTAACCTTGGGTACGCCCAGCGTACCCGGGTGATAACGCGTTCAATAAGGCGTGCGAGTACGCGCAGCGTACTCCTTGTACGCCCAGCGTACTCGCCCAACACAAAGGCCAAAAATGACAAATAATTAAAAGATGAAGGCTAATTGGTTGTACCTGAATTTCGGGCTGTTACACAAAGAAATAAGTCCGGGGATCAATTTATACAAAAAAAACTCTCATTTCCTCCTACGCATTTGTAGCCTCGAGGGCCCAATCTTAGGCATTACAAGACCATATCTTACGTGACAATGGCGTATGTGGTATGAACTCGGATTACCTATGTGCTATGACTCGTATTCACAATACGATTTTGGGATTTGACTGTAGCGGTTTCACTAATAAGGACACTGCCCCCCCCCCCCCCCCCAAATCCCAAAAAGCTTTGGCGTGTGCCCTTTTTAGCAAAATCGTCCAAGATATGGAAGTCGACTTTGACACGACTGTCAGACAGAAAGCAGTCTTTGAGTGTCTGCGGGCGCCTCATGCTTAGGATTTTCTGCTAACTATCCCTATTGATGGTCTTGGCCAACATATGTCTCATGTGGAGTACCGAACTATCCTTCGTTACCGCCTCATGATTCCCATGTTTCTAATTGACGAGATATATCCAATTTGTCGCAAGGCACGTTTGGATACCTTTGGGGAACTCGCGGTTCATTGTAGGGAGCTCCCTGGTTTAAAGTATAGACATGATGTGGTTCGGGATGTTCTCTTTGATGCTTGTCGGCGTGCTGATATTTCTATGAAGAAAGAAGCGCTAGTGAACTTTTTGACGAACCCGCAGGATGGAAGGTCCTCACTTAGACCGACTGACATTTTGGTCTTTGGATGGTTATGAGGGAAGCATGCGTGCGTGGATCTTACTGGGGTCTCTCCTCTCGTTGGTTTGGGGAGTGGGGGGTTTCACAACTGGGCATGCCACATTGAAAGTCGTTGCGTGCAAAGTGGTAAAGCACGAGAATGCATGTATAGCAAATCAACATGTGTTTGTTCCTTTTGCATTCGATACATTTGGTTTTCTCGCACCAGAGGCGGTGGAGCTCCTCAATAGAGTCCAGCGGGTCATGCATTCTAATGTCATATCTCCTTTATCCACAAATGTAGTTTTTAAAAGAATTGATTTTGCTATCTAGAAATGCTAGCAACGCAGCTTGTTGCCCGTTTGCCTTCAATCGATATGTATTGAACTATACAATGTTGTTATATTAAAATTTCATTTGTATTGATCCGCGAACTTATTTTTTTTGCTTTATAGTGGTACAATGTGAGTTTTTTGGTATAAAAGGTCATTGAACCAGCTATTATAGATTGGTAGAGACCTAAAGAGCAAGTCATATCCTAGTTTAAGGACCCATAAAACACGAAAAAAACTTTAGAGACTCAACGGGTAAACTTTAGAAAGTTGATCATTTTTCCTATTATTTAAATTGCATTGGGATGTTTTTTTACAAGTTTAGACTAAATTTTTAGAAGTGGCTTTTGTATTAGGTATGGTTTTTTGGACTATTATATTTTAAATTGCGCTGGGTTGTTTTTTTATAAGTTTGGACTAAATTTTGATGCATCATATTTATTTATTGTTGGATTTATACTACCTTTTCTTTAGTTGCACAATAATAAAAAAATATATATTATAATTGAGTACGGGCCTGAAACACTATACAGGTAACAGGTCCACCCTTGAGTCCAAAGGAATCACAGGCGGGGCCTAAAATGGATAAAAAACAATATATTTCTACGAACTAAAAACGGGACATTTTCAAGGAAAAAAATGATTTTGGACTAGTTTAACTAAAACCGGTTCCAATGAGGCCACGTGTAAAGATTCTCAGACTAGTACTAAATAAATGGTTTGGTTTTAAACCCAATCGGTTTTTATCAAATTGGTTTTTTCCTAAACCGGTTTTTTTGCGCACCTACTACCCATCATTCCATCAAGGACAAATCGACTCGGACATCTCGGTTATCCGGTCCGATTAAAATTTATTATAAACATATGAACATTTTACAGAATCTAAATGACTAATAAAAGGAAAAAGAAAAAAAAAATGAAAACATCGAATTATACTAAGATTTACTTGCAAGATTGCATTTCTGCATAAATGAGTCAACTCTGTTGAACTGGTAGTGCAATCACCGAGTTCCGACACACTGGACAAGTAGGATGAGTCTTCAACCACATATCTATGCACTTGACATGAAAAAAATGGCGACATTCAGGCAACACCCGAACGACTTCTGTCGGTTTATAATCGGCCAAGCAGATAGAGCAGCCGGAATCCTTGGCATGATCAGCAGTGGTGCCACCTTTGTGAGCTACACTAGTGGCCTCGGAGTCGGAGTAAACAAATGTCGGGAAAGTTACAAGGACATCGTCATCAAGACCCGGAGAGATTCTTATTAGGTGGTGGTTGTGCGTATCATCATTGGAGGTGCTAATCGGTGTTGGTGATTGATCAGAGCGCCTGCACATGTAAATAGTGTATGCAAATGAGACTAGGAGGAGAAAGGAGAAGACGAATCCGGCAATGAATATGTAGTCGTTGCTTCCGGCGGCTTTGCTGCTGTTGGCAGTGTACGGTTGTTCTACGGCGTGCATACTGTGTGTGAGGGAGCATGGGGGAACTGATAGAGGAATGACCAAATGATCGCATATAATGCGTGTATATATATATTACCCTTTGAACATCTATAAACAATTATTTATATAAGTTGGAAGTAGACAAGTGGTCTTTTGCTTGGGCTGCAAACAAAACGAATAGTTAGCAGAAACTTTCATTAAATAATTCAAGTAAATGAATGTACGTAATTCAAATGGGATTTTATTTGATGCATTAAAGTTACAGAGTTTGCGCATTTTATAAAAAATCTCAATATATATATATATATATATATATATATATATATATATATATATATATATATATATATATATATATATATATATATATATATAGGATTAGGTTCATTTGAGACCACCTATATTTTGTGAGACCGTGAGACGTATTTTTTTTTTTTATAATTTTTTTTATTTTATTTTAATTTTTTTTAATTAATTCATGTTCCAAAAATAATATTTAAAAAAAGAATTTTTTGATTTTTCCATTTATTTTGCATTTTAAAATTATTTTTAGAATATGTACAGTGTAATATTTTATTTAGAATATTTCACGTATTTTAAAAAAAAATAGAATTTTTTTTTATTTTCTTTTTATTTTTTTTCGTTAATTCAAGTTCCGAAAATAATATTTAAAAAAAGAATTTTTAGATTTTTCCATTTATTTTGCATTTTAAAATTATTTTTTAGAATATGTCAGTGTAATATTCTATTTAGAATATTTCACGTATTTTTCAAAAAAAAAAAAAAACGGAATTTTTTATATTTTTTTATATTTTTTTATATTCTTTTTAGTTAATTCAAGTTCCGAAAATAATATTTAAAAAAAGAATTTTTGGATTTTTCCATTTATTTTGCATTTTAAAATTATTTTTAGATTTGGTCTTACGGTCTCACAAAATTAGAATGGTCTCAAATGAACCTAAACCTATATATATATATATATATATATATATATATATATATATATATATATATATATATATATATATAATAGATGTGAAACTCGTGTATTACACGATTTTATTAAAAGAAAGTTTTGGTAACCACAAATATCATGTTCATAAAAAAATAAGTAACGATTGAGTTTGTGACCTTTTGGTAAACCGAATGGACTATTTATGTAATTTGGTCTTAATTAATCTATACTAATAAAATTAATTAATATGAATTCAAAAATTGAATATATTAATAGAAAGTGGAATTTAAAAATAAAAAGTTATTATATACATTAATTAGCATATTTGTGAAATTAATTAATATGAGGTGGCATTTAATATGCGAGATTGAATAAAAAAGAAAAAAACTATAAAAATGACAAGTGGATATTAAATAAATTAAAAAAAAATCTTGAAAATGACAAGTGTTAAATAAAGGAGAAGATGACATGTGACAAAATTATTCTTATTTATTAAGGTAGATTTATTATTTACTAGTTTATAACCCGTGGGAACCACGGTTACAAAATTAATTAAACTTTTTAAGTAAAACTCAAAACTATTAATTAATTATTTTAAATAATTTATTAATTAAGATATATGTCGTTTAGATATATATATATATATATATATATATATATATATATATATATATATATACATATATATATATATATATATATATATATATATATATATAGAGAGAGAGAGAGAGAGAATAATAATCGTTGATTCAAATAAATACGTAAAATTATATCATCTTATAATTTGTATAAATTTTATTTTATTTTTTATTCTAATGTTATTAATTTAATGTAATTAAAATGAGAACTTTAAAATTTGAAATTTGAAATGAAAAATTAATAGATTGACAAATAGCATGATATTAATTACAAAGTCTAACATGATGACACATAGCAAAAGAACTACTCTTAAATTAATAACATTAGAATATATATATATATATATATATATATATATATATATATATATATATATATATATTAGTTTATAACCCGTGGGAACCACGGTTATAAAATTAATCAAACTTTTATAGTAAAAACTCAAAATTATTAATAAGTTATTTTAAATAAATTTTTAATTTAAAAGATATTTTTATTAGTTATGTGAAATTATAATCATTGATTCAGATAAATATATATATATATATATATATATATATATATATATATATATATATATATATATATATAAATTAATTTTTAATATATATTAGATATTTTTTATTTGTGAATTAATGAAAACAATAATTTTAAATTTTAAATTTTAAATAAAATCACATTAATGAGTACGTTTAATAAATTTAAAATGGAAAACTAATAAATTGACAAGTGGCAACACATTAATTAAAATGTCTAATATGATGACACATAGCAAAAAAGCTACTCTTTTATTAGTATAGGGATATATATATATATATATATATATATATATATATATATATATATATATATATGTCATACATACTTATAAAGCTAGCATTTTTTCTTGAATCTCATGCATTTGAAACCCCCATTCTTTTTTTCCTTTCACCACATTCATTTGAAAGTCGCATGATTTTTCAATTTCGTTATAATAATAATTATAATTTGGTAATTAGGTTAAATAAATATCAAAGCTAAAGTGTATTCATATATAAACAAAATTTCAATATTAAAATAATATCTTTAATTTTACTTATAAAATTATGTTTTTTAACTTTTAAAATATTATACTTAATTTATTAGTTTTAATATATTGTTGGATGTAAACCATTATCATTTTAAATGTATAATTTTTGAATAATTTGTATAAAATACTTAAATTATTAATTAAAATATAACATTATAGGCTCAACTTAAATATAAATTTTATTTAACATAAACAACCCAAAGATTATTTTATAAATAGTTAAAAGTGATAAATTGTAGTGTCTTTCTAATAATGATTGTAAGTTGGTTAATAAGGTTAAATAAATATCAAACCTAAAGTGTAATCATAAATAGACTAAATTTCCATTTTAAAATAATATATTTACTTCTATTTATAAAGTTATGTCTTTAAATTTTAACATATTATACTTAATTTATTAGATTTAAAATGTTGTTGCATGTAAACCATTATCAGTTTAAAGCTACAATTTTTGAACAGTTTTGATAAAATACTTAAATTGTTAATTTAAATATAACATTACAGTGTCAACTTAAATATAAATTTCAGTTCCACTAAAAAAACCAAATAATATTTTGTAAATAGTTAAAAGTAATAAATTATAGTGATAAATGCAAAAACTAAATTGTAATATCAGTTTAACTAAAATATTTCATAAATATATTTATATAATCGTTAAAAATTTTCAAATAGGTAGCTTAAAATAAATTACAATAACAATAATTAAAAATAACTCTATATAAATGATTATATTGTTACCTTTAAAATCAAAAAAATAATTTTTGGTGTTTTAAATAATTATAATGATAGAAATTAAAACATTAAGCAAATAAAATATAAAAAATTAGTTAAAAAATAGCAACTATAAATAATATTAAACCATATATAATATTTAATTTTATTGATGTGTAACTCGCGAGTAGAAATCATTCAAATGATTGAGATTATGACGTTATAATAAATTTATATCTTATCATATAACTAAAAATAATCAATATATTATATCAAATTAATATACGAACTATTATATCAAATTTAACAACAACATTAGTTTTATATATTTTTAAAATATATATTTGTAAAGACTTCAATTATATAGATGTTTCTGCTTATTACAATGTCAACTAAAATATAAATTTCAGTTCCATTTAAAAAAACTAATGAATATTTTGTAAATAGTTAAAAGTGATCAATTGTAATGATAAAAAAAAAACTAAATTGTAATTTCAATTTAACTAAAATATTTTTTTAAATATATTTTTATAATCATTAAAAGTTTTCTAAATAAGTAGCTTAAAATAACTTACAATAACAATAGTTAAAAACAACTCTATATAAATGATTATATTGTTAATTTTAAAATAAAAAACAATGTTTGATGTTTTCAATAATTATAATGATAGAAATTAAAACATTAAGCAAATAAATTTTAAAAAATTAATTAACAATAAAAACAACTATATATAACATCAAATCATATATTATTTTTAATTTTATTCATGTGTAGCTCACGGGTAGAAGTCATTCAAACGATTGAGATTATGAAGTTATAAGAAATGTATATATTATCATACAATTCAAAATAATCAATAAATTATATCGATTTAGTATATACAAATTATTATATCAAATTTAACAACAACGTTATTGTTATATTTAAAAAATCATATATTTGTAAAGACTTCAACTATATAGGTGTTTCTGCGCAACACGCGGGTATTCGCCTAGTGTGTGTGTGTGTGTGTATATATATATATATATATATATATATAGAGAGAGAGAGAGAGAGAGACTATTTAAAAGCTAGCCAAATGAAGATGAATATGATGAGTTTAACATAAAAAAATAACATTTATCTTTTAAATATACCTAAATGATATTTTATTTATTTAATAAAATTAATTTAAAAAAAAAAATTGAGGGTGGGCCTGAACCTATCCTGGTCCTAGGGTGGGCCTGAACATTTATCTTTTAACTATACAGTTTTTCTCGATTTTTGTCCTCTTTCCATAGAGATCAATGTTGATATATAAAAAATAATTTTTTTTTTCGAAAAAACTCACTTCATTTTGTTAGTTTTTTCAATATTTAAGTTTATTTTTATAAAAAAAAAAAATTATACCAAAAATATTAATTTTTGATTTCTATTAATAAACATCAACACCGATTAAAAAAACACCTCGAACAGTGTAGATTTACATTGTGAATCTAAATTATAAATATTTCAATTTTTAACATTCATAATGTGAAAAACTCTGATCCGTTCATATTTACACTGTGAATCTAACTTACTATTATGCACACTGTAAATCTGAGAATGTTTACAATGTGAATGTGAACAGGTTCACAATATTAATCTGAACATGTTCATAATGTGAATCTGAACTGAAATATCGTTTTTTTACATGAATATAAATCTATGTTTAAAAAGTACAAAAAAACATGAATTTTGATATATTTATTAATTTTTTTCTATAAAAAAATAGACCTTAACTTTTCAACAAAGAAAATGAAGTGAGTTTTTTTCGAAAAAAATATTTCGTTTTTTATATATCATAATGGATCTTTTTGGAAAGAGGACGAAAAATCATAAACAACGGTATACTCGGTTTTTTTCAATAAAAACATGACCTAAAATAAATTTTAATGAAAAAAAATGGTTTTGTTATAATCTGGTGCATGTGCGTCTATTATAAAAGTCAACAACCCTTCTTTTTTTTTTTTGCCGTTTATCGATTTAATTTTCGACGCTTTGAATTCGTTCATTTGTTTATGATTCTCTATTGAATTTTTTCCTTATATATATATATATATATATATATATATATATATATATATATATATCAGTTTTTTGTCTTTCTAATTTTGAATTTTAATTGAAGCTGCTCCAAATGTAGCTTCTCATCAACGAACCAATTATATAGGAACGTCAACTTCTGTCCTATTCTTTGTCACCTAATTCTTACGGAGTTAAGTGTAAATTTAACTATAAAAGATTCACCGGCGTTGCCGGGATCGGAAGGTATTGCTTTGTAAAATAAAGTAGCATGTTGAATTGCATTGAGATAATCTAGTTAAGAAAGATAAACAATGTCATCTAATTACATAAGTAAAGAAATCTAAATCATTATTTCTTGGAATAAATGAGGAAAATAAAGAAATGGTCTCACAAATTGAACTTTATTGTCATGTATGGCAGCGGCCGGAAAACCAATGCAGAACATATAGACTGTTGTTTTTTGTCCGTTAATGTGAGTGTAATTTGGTCTTTTAAGGTAGTAGGGACTGAATTTGTGACGACGGGTAACCCATATGGACCATTTATGTAATTTTGGCGGTGGTGATGGCAACTGGTGGGTGACTTTATGGTATTGGGTGTGTATTTTCTAATAAATAAAACATTAATTTAAAACCAAAAAGAGAAATATAAATTAATAAAAAAAATAGGATTATGAGTAAAAGAGTGATTTTGGTTTCCATTGTTGTCCTCAATGTGTCAAATCTGGTAAACTCATCGTTTAAAATAGGATTACGATACCAATTAAAATAAAGAATGACCAAAGTTTAAAATATCATCAGTTTTGTACCAATAGAATTTATAGTGACAGAGAAAGTTCGTAGAAAAAATAATTACTATTTATCGAGAATCGAGGTTAATTTATCTGTCACAAGGTCAAGCTATTCCCATCGTTATAGGTGTTGGTAATTGCAACAGAAATTTGGCCTACAAAGTGCAAACTATTTATCCCTATATTAGAAACTCTCAAACACTTTTCACTTCAGTAAAAGAAATCCTTCAACGACACCCTATTTACAAGTTAAAGATCTAATGAGGTAACATGTTTGTTAATATAAAAAAAAAAAAAAAAAAAAAAAAAAAAAAAAAAAAAGTGAAAAAGGGTCTAGAGAATCTAAAAGTGAATAAATTTTGAACTATAAGTTTAACTTGTACATATATTGCTCATACATCAATTAGTCAACTCCTTCCAACACATTCGACAAGTAGGATGAGCCTTCAACCACATATCTATACACTTGACATGAAATAAATGGCTGCATTTCAGTAACAACCTGACGACAGGGTCGACTCTACCCTTTGCAAAACTAAGCAAGAGCTTAGAACCCCCAATTCTAAAGGGCCTCCAACTTTAAAGCTTATTATGTTGATTATATATGTATGTATACGTATTTCTTGGATTACAAAGACAAGTTGGAGCTTGACCTAGTGGTAAAAATGATTGTTTATAAAACCAAGGGTTTCAAGTTCGAATCTGTTTTCTTACTTGAAGGGGCCCGATTTTTTTGTTTGCTTAGAGCCCCCAAATTAGTTGAGTCGTCCTTGCCTGACAACATCTGTAGATTTATAATCTGCCAAACAAATAGAGCAACCCAAATGAGTGACATCGATGTCTGTGTCACAGCTATCAGTAGCACTCTTGTGAGGAATAAGAAACGTGGGGAAAGTCACAAGGACATCGTCATCAAGGCCACGAGAGAAGCTTTCTGAGATGATGGTTGTCAGCCTCGTCGAAGGTGGTACTGGTGGCACCGAAAGAGATGCTGGGGGATGTTGGTGACATATGGCTCTTGCAAATGTTAGAAGTGTAAGTGATGATTATTATAAGAGGATGATGCAGAAGAACGAAACAACGAATATGTAGCCATCACCTCCTGGAGGTTTGTCGGTGTGTAGTGGTGCTACGTCGACCAATGTGGTGTTCATAATGCGTGTGATAATGTTGGGAAGTTGTTAACTAATGTTGTTTATATGAGAAACTTTGAAGAAAATTGAGAATTTGTTTATTTTCTTAATTTATTTTAAGCGGAAGTAACCATATAATTTAATTGAGTTATTATAAGAGTAAACTACATGAATGGTTCATAAGATTTGGGGTAATTTGTACGTTTGGTCCCTAACTTATTTTTTTAACTCGGAAGGTCTATAATGTTTGATTTTGTTACGTGTTTGGTCCATACTGTTTGTTTTTGTTACGCATTTGGTTAATGTCTTACTTAAAAAGACTATTATTTAAAGAGTAAATTACTGAAATCGTTTGTATGGTTTGGTTAAAATTGCACGTTTGGTCCCTAACTTTTTTTGTTTGCACTCTGATCGTCTCTGTTGTTTAATTTTGTTGTGTTTTTCGTCCCTATGGTTTGATTAAAGTTACATATTTGGTCCCTAACTTTATGTATGTAAGGGACGAAATACAACAAAATTAAATCACAAGGACGATCCGAGTGCTAAAAAAAATTAGGGTCAAAACGTACAATTTTGACCAAACCATAGGGATAATTTCAGTAATTTACTCTTATTTAAAAAGGGAAAATGATAGGGTGGATAAGGTAAGATGAGAGTGGGGTTGCGGGTGTGTTTATTTAAATAATTTAAAAAATCAATGACAAAATATTCTTTTAGGTAAGATAGGAACCAAACGCGTAATAAAAACAAACAATAACAACCTACCAAGTTAAAAAAAATAGATTAGGAACCAAACGTGCAAATTACCTAAACCATGAAAACCATTCGTGTAATTTACTTTTATTATAATATTTAGTTTTTATATTCATATTACATTCGTACATCATATTTGTATAGAATTAAAGATGCTATGCTACTCACGTTATGCGGGGAGAGAAGTTCTAGTGAAGAAGATGATAAATGACCCCTCTTAAGCGTACCTTCTTTTATTAGGTGTAGTTGTGGGTATTATTTTTAAAAAAATGTCAACTTATTCCACTCATTTAGGTATATATATATATATATATATATATATATATATATATATATATATATATATATATATATATATATATATATATATATATATATATATATATATATATAGGGTAAAGTGAATATACCTAACAACCTTATATAAGCTTAGGTACCTAACCACATTATACTACATTGTTTTGCATTATATTTCCATTGCAATCGTCTAAGGTTCTTAAACTTCAACTCTTAACTTGATTTACTTCCAAGATTTTCAGACATTCACCATTATATTCCTCCTACACCATTTGATTTGTAACGGTAGTATATGAAACCCACCAGGGGGTCTCCGATAGAAAGACGTCATTTGAAGGAAGATAATGGTGAAAGTCCAAAGATTTTGGAAGCAATCAAGTTATGAGGTTGAATTTTAAGAACTTTGGGTTATTACAATGCAAATATGATACAAAATTATGTAGTAGGATATGGTTAGGTACTTAAGCTTATATAAGGTTGTTAGGTATATTCACTTTACCCATATATATATATATATATATATATATATATATATATATATATATATATATATATATATATATATATATATATATATATATATATATATATATATGGAAAAGTGAATATACCCTGAAGGGTATATAAGCTTAGCTACCCAAACTAACTATACTACATCGTTTTGTATCATATGTATACATTGTAATTGTTCAATATCCCTATAATTCAACTTCTAACTTGATTTACTTCCAAAATTTTTATCAATTTCACATTTATATTCCTCTTACATAATTTTCGTTTTCAACTATAATATATATAGTCTAGTAGGTGTTTGGCAAAAAGATATGATGTAAGAGGAATATAATAATGAAATTTCGAAAATATTGAAAGTAAATCAAGTCAAGGGTTGAAGTTTAAAAACATTATAATGAATATATTAAACAAAATGACGTATTATAATGGGTTTGGGTACCTAAGTTTATATACCCTTAAGGGTATATTCACTTTTCCCACATATATATATATATATATATATATATATATATATATATATATATATATATATATATATATATATAATTTGAGAACTCAAAGTTTCCCGAGAACCCGAAAACTAAAGGTGGAACGTTGGGTAGAAAAAAAAAGATCGAGATGCAATGTGGCGTTTTTGTAAATAAATAGACAAAAATATGAGGAGGAGTATCTTAATTAATTCAGTCAAAGGTATTATAAGAATAAAAGTATAATTAAATGATTTCTTAAATCTAATGTCTGATAAAATAAATTTTCATCTCACTCTCCTACCCGTTCTCCTCTCTCGCTCAAACCTACGATGCATCCTCCGACGACTCACCTCCGTCGAATAGCCTCCAACCTCCTCCATTATCCGCGTCGATCGCCTCCCTCCTCCCTTCATCGACCACCTCTACCTCTGTTGACCGCCACACTTATTGCTCTCACGTTCTTCATAGAAAAAACTCCACTGAAGATGCTTTGATTTTGAATCGGTTTGTCCGCCATTATTGTACATCCGTTCTCCCTTGTTTCTCTATCATCATCGGACTACTCCATTACGATCGAGATCTCTCTTCTTTCTCTGTCGTTGTGCCTTCATCACCAAATATGTTTCTCCTACATATCAATCTGATTTGGTAAACACCTTTGTATCTATATCAATTTCTGATTTTATGATTCAATCATGTTGGCTTCGATCTGACCTACTGGCTTTACTTTCTGCGTATTGGAAGTCTACTAGATGAAACCAACACCTTTGTAAAAGGAGTAATAGAAGAATTAGGGAATTTTTTGATGATCGATAGAATATCATACTGTTCTTCCTCTTAAGAACTATATGTTGTGCAACTACTGATTAGATAACAGAAGGAGAAAAGCATAAGTGTTCTTCATTTGTTCTACCATTGCTTGTTATCTATTTTCTTTCTATAATCTTGAATATCGTATTAGTTTCATTCACCTAGATGGATTTTCAACCGTTCAGAGTTGGAAAATATATTTTGTTTGTTTTTAGCACACAACATGTTTGTTGAAATGCTTCAAAGAATGTTTTCACCCTTTACGTTTGTTAATTGTGCTTCTGTATTGGTAATTTCATCCCATTGACTATGGTTCTTGTAACCTGCCACCTGAGGATATTTCCAAATCAAATGATTGGCAAGATTTTACTGACCAGCTAATCAGTAAAGATGATGTTATAATGCCAAATTAGGGAAATCTTTGTTAACTATTAGAAATTAACTTTTATCTGAATGAAATGCAGCAGAAAGTATCTTTATCAGTGAAGATCGTTTGACTGCTGACCAACTAATCAGTAAAGATGATGTTATAATGTCAAATTAGGGAAATCTTTTTTAACTATTAGAAAATAACTTTTATCTGAATGAAATGCAGCAGAAAGTATCTTTATCAGTGAAGATCTTTTGACTGCTGATAAGCTTCAACTGCAATTTCTTGCAGTTGTAGACATAAATCGTTTGCTTTATCAAGGCCAGACATTACAATGGGGAATCTATAGGTAACTCAACTTATTATTACTTTTTTAGTAACAAAAACGTATAATTTATTGAAGAAAAAAAACTAATTTCAGGTACAATGCATGTTGGCTTCCATTGCTTGCTAAACATTCAGAGTCTAAAATCACTTAAAGGCCTTTAGTTGTTCCTCTTGATTGTGAATAGATTTCGCATGGTCATAGTCTTAATCCTGTATATGATTATGAAACAAATACTCATTTTTCCAATGATAATTTATGTAAAAAACTTTATGTTCTTGATGTATTTTTTACAGATTAGATACAAATCAGATTGTGAAGAATGTATGTGTGATGTGTCATAAATATGAAATATCATTCAAAATTTTCTATTCAGGTTCCTATCAAGCTATAGTTGTGGCAACTTTCTACACATGCAGATTTCTTAAATTTCAGGTAATTCTCACATAATATCAAAAAGTTTATATAAAAAAATAATGATGAAAAAGAGATTTACATGTGAATCACTTGTGACACATGTGAATCATTTGTGATTTACATGTGAATTATATGTAATTCACATGTAAATCATGTTAATTATTTATTTTTTCTAACCATATAGTTTATTTTAATTGCTTCTATATTAAGCTTCATAAATCACTTGTGATTTATATGTGAATCACTTATGATTCACATGGAATCACTTGTGATTTACATGTGAATTACATGTAATTCTCATGTAAATTATATTAATTATTTATTTTTCTAACCATATGGTTTATTTTAATTTGTTTCATTTTAGCAATATATCACAAGTAAATTGCATATGAATTACATGTGATTCACATGTAAATTACAAGTAAATTACATATAATTCACAAATAAATCACAAGTGATTCGCATATGAATTACATGCAATTCACATGTGAATCACATATGAGTTACATGTGAAACATATGTAGTTTACATATAATTCACATGTAATTCACAAGTAATTCACATATGAATTACATGTGATTCACATGTAAGTCATAGGTAATTCACATGTGAATCACATGTAAATCTTATATGATATATGCATGTGCATTTTTTTGAGTGTTCTTACATTAATCAATTTTTTTAATTTTCTTGTAGATTTTAAAGAATTTGTGGAAAATATAGAACATGTGAAAAGTGATAAATTGAAGAAAATATGAAAATCTTGATATGACGAAATGATAACATTGTGAATCTTCGTAGCATTTTTTTATTTTTTATATTTTATTTTTGTATCGAATAAAATACTTGTACTATTATGTTTATAGATTGATTTATAAAAATGAGTTTTTTTTTTATTTTATGATTTACGTACGAATATTATAGTATAAGAAATAAGCATATATTCATTTGAAAAAAATATGAAATATATGCATCTAAAATGTTGATTTTTTTTTTTGTTAAAAAAATTGGAGTTTTTTATAAATATTCTAGTTTTTTTTATATATAAATTTACTGATTTTTAAAAATTTATACTTTTTAAAAAAATGCAGCTTTATTAAAAAAACTGTAGTCTTTTTTTAAATTGCAGTTTATTTTTTTTTGAAAAAGTTGCACTTTTTTGAAAAAAATTGCAGTATTTTAGAAAAAAAATATGTAGCTTACCCATTAGACCTTTTTGAAGAAGATTCTGTTACTAACATGTTTACTTTCATTGTAGGTAATGTATTTGGGTTCAAAGCCCTGCGTGCTCTACGTCTGGAAGATTTGCGAATCCCTACGGCGTATGTTAAAACTTTCTAAGGTCCGCCTCACGGCATCCAAGTTGAGAGAGATAAATTGAACAAGTATGGTCGTCCCCTGTTGGGATGTACTATTAAACCTAAATTGGGGTTATCCGCTAAAAACTACGGTAGAGCTGTTTATGAATGTCTTCGTGGTAGCCAGTTTTTTTTTAAAAAAATACAGTTTTTTTTTTAAATTGCTGTTTTATTAAAAAATTTGCAGTTTTTTAAATACAGTTCTTTTTTCAAAAAAATTATAGTTTTTTTTTTAAATTATTGCAGTTTTTAAAAAAAATTTCAAAATTTTTAAAAATTTATGCTTTCCAAAAAAGTTTAAAAAAATGCAATTTAAAAAAAAAACAATTTTTTTATAACAAAAAAATACAAAATATTGTTTTATAATGTTAATTTGAGAGTTTTTTAATTAATATTTCCAATAATACAAAAAATTAAGTGGGATTGGTATGATGACGATCATGCCCTTAATGATTTGATTTTGATCCAACGCGCCACCTTTAGGTCTTAGATTTTCGGAAAACTATGAGTTATCACCGATCTCAACCATATATATATATATATATATATATATATATATATATATATATATATATATATATATATATATATATATATATATATATATATATATATATATATATATGTTTAGGTTCTATGGAAAACAAAAAACCATAAAAATTATAAAAATGCATGAAAAAAAATACTTAGAGATCACAAGACTTTTGTTTATAAAAAATCGCAGCTTTTTATAAAAATTCGCTGAAAAAAAAATAAAAAATATTTTTTTTTAATTTTTTTTTTCAAATTTTTTTCAGCGATTTTCTTTACAAAGTTGCGATTTTTTCTTAAAAAATGTCAAAAAAAGTTTTATGATCTCTAGGTATTTTTTATGCATTTTTATGATTTTTAGGGTTTTTTTGTTTTCCAAATAACATTTCCATATATATATATATATATATATATATATATATATATATATATATATATATATATATATATATATATATATATATATATATATATATATATATATATAGTGATATTGATGATTTCTATAACTTTAAATATGGAAATTGAATATTATAAGGGTTTAATTAGGTTAAAAATAAAATTTGTATACAATTATGGACGGAAAAAATGTAGCATTAAAAAATAGATTTGGAATACATATATTAATCTTTCATTCTCTTACCATATGCAATAGATGTATATTTGTGCAAATAAAATTTAAATTTCATTTTGACAAATAAAAGAAATGTGAAATAGAATAAGTAATTAAAATAAAGTGGTTTTAGATATGAAATTTGTAAACTTACAATTTTTTAAGACATGTGATAAGATACGCAACAAACATTGACACCATATATGTATTGATTTGTATGTGATAACATGATACAAGTATCATGTTACAATGATCAGCAATTTATGTGATGCATGATAAAAAAAAAACATTGTAATTTAGTAATCCCAATAACTTAATTGGTGATACATTAAACATACATATATTTTAAGTAAGCTTGTTGGCATACAACATATGCTATGCTTCATGTATAATAATAAGGTATAGAAAATAAATACTATAAAATCAGATCATAAATGAAAGCAAAAGAAACATAACATTCATTAACACATAATAATTCAATAATAAAAAAATTGTCATAAATAACACGAATAACATCGTGTTCAAAACAAATAACAATAAAAAAAAAATTCAAAAACATGTAAAAGACTTTACCAAAAAATCCATAAACCAACAATTAAAAGTGTGACACACAAAAAGTTAAAAATGAAAATGCCTATAAACATATTTAAGATGAAATGTACACTATTGATTGGTGGATTCATATGACTATAGCTTTTCCATTTTGAGATCTTCAGGGTAGCAGGAACAACACCACCTTTCGAAGAAGACCACTCCAAAGTGTTGGTGGTGGCATCAATCTAAATAGGGTGCTTCCCCCAACTGGATGATGGTGTTAAAGCTTTAAAATCAACAACCTCAAGATTGTCATCATGAACCGAAACAATATTTTCTTGTACACAACACATAAAATGATAAATATCAGATCATAATAAGTTATAAAAAAAATAACATATTTGCATAAATACATGAAAATAAAGATTTAAATTTAAATACATTTTTGATAACATATAAAACCAATGATAATAACAATGTTGATTAAACCAACAACACTATCATCATCAGTTTTAGTAACTTTTTTGGAACCATCATGACAATAAAATGAATACCAGCCTTCATCCATATCAAAATCAATGATAATAACAATGTTGATTAAACCAACTTCCTGTTTCATATATTGTTTGAAAGGATTCATATTAAAATCATATTTTATATGAATGGGCTATACAAAATAATAATAATAATAATAATAATAATAATAATAATAATAATAATAATAATAATAATAATAATAAAATGTAGAAAAAAAATTAAAAATGTTAACTAAACCTCATTGAAATCAGGAATCTCATCAATGCTTTTTATTTGAAAACAGGGGTAGTAATCCTTTGGATTGGCCATAATGTTATTTGGGTTGGGCAGTGATGTATGGCTAAAAAAACTCAAAATTCATATCCAAAGCATTAAGACTACATATACAAGAAAAAAAATATACAGTTAAAAAATAACAGTAATGATTTAGTAAGCATAAAAAAAACATTAAAGGATTAATTATTAAAGGGAATATAGACCTTTATTTGAACTCTAAAATGTGAGGCATATCATCAATCTAGATCCAAAGAAATAGTTACCAACTTGAGGCTCACTTGGATATATATATATATATATATATATATATATATATATATATATATATATATATATATATATATATATATATATATATATATATGCTTAGGTTATTCTATTTAAACTAATTATTATGCTATTGTATGCATAAATGTGGGCCAATCATTTTACTTAATTTAAGAAAGTGATTAATATATATTATTAAGTTAAAGATAATTAAAAAATACCATCTAATTACATTCTAAGGGTATTTTAGACAATTGAGATAAATTTCAAAAAGGAAAATTCCATATTTTTTGGAGATAATTAACTCTCTTGATTTTAAAATTCTAATTTTTTAAATTACTTTAATTTTAATTATAACATAATTTTTCTAATTATACCCGATTTTATTCTGTTAGAATCATATTCATTATGTTAGAATCATATTCTCTACGAATTCCAAGATACATATTTCTATTAGAATGATATTTAATGAGAATGCCAACACAGACAATTGAAGAATTAAAACAAAATTTAGAATGATATTCTATAGAATACATGTCATAATTGCTAAGGATTACATTTATTGTTAAAGAATAAAACTAAAAAACTTTCAAATCGGGAAAAAAAACATCAAAATCTGACAAATACACTAATACATTCTAAAAGAATAATGCTGCTAAGAAACACTTTCAATTTTGTTGTCCGTTCTTCAAGCATCAACTTCTTTAAGCATCAAAATTTTCAAGCATCAACTTCTGTGAAAACAAATATAACTGTAGTTTAGAATCCAATAACGCATTAGCAAATGATAAATAAAAAACTATATTCGTTTGGAAAAATATGCGGACTTGTTAATTGCACCAAAACCAATAACCAAAAATTGTAGAATATGTATAACCAAAGAGAAAATAATCCATATTCCATTCAAACAAAATTAGAATTCGTGTTTCCATTCCAATAGAATTTGAATTCATGATTCCATTCCAATAGAATTGGAATTTTACAAAATACACAAACCACTAAGGGAAAAGTAGTTTCGATCAGTAAAGTAGTTTGAGATAGAATTTGAATTCGTGATTTCATTCCGATAGAAAGTAGTTTCATAACTACATTTATAAATGCTCTTTCAATTTAAAGTCAATAACATATTCGATCAGTAAGAATTGACAACAAAGTTTGAAACTCAAACCATCTCTTCTTTCCATGTTTCATCATCATTAGCACTTAGAATAGATCCAACAAACCTAGAAACTAAAAGAACCACATCTGAAGTTGTTCATGATGGTTTTATCCATATCATTCCTAAAATAAAAAGACAATCCAGATAGTCAATTTATATGTTAAATTACAAAAAAAAAAAAAGTTTATCTAACAGGAAACAAAAAAGAAGAGCATAAATACAATTGGTCATGATGGTGGATATTGTGCACGCCAACAAGAAATCGAGAAAGAGAAAAGGGGGGAAATTTCTTAAACATTTCATCAAATGCTTATTTTGTACCTTCGACTCCTTCGTTGTTTATGCACCGAAATTCCCCTCAAATCATCATTCCCAACAATGGGTTTCATCACATGTGTAACGCCCGTAGATCCAGGCTAGTCAATTTAAAGGCAATAGGGGTCGAAAATGACTTTTTGACAAAAGATTATTTAGAATAAATAATCTTAACCAATTTGTGGAATATGTCTCAAGGTTTCCGTACATATAAAGAATGCCGAAATCCGAGCTATAACGAAGAAGTTATGGCCCGCCGAAGTTTTACGGCAAAACCGGCACGGCACCGGGAGACGTAAATAGTGAATTTACGATAGAAGACTTTTTAGCCTTAGCAATCTAAACAAAAGTCGTAGAATATGTTAAACTAAGAACATCGATAAAAAGAACGCCCAAATCTGACTTCGTATGAAGAAGTTATGATTTTTCTAAGATTCGGCTTAGCAGTGCACGGCCCGAAACTCGAATTTTAGTTCGAGCAGTTTTTGGCTTACGCAACCTAAATGAGAGTTGAAGGTCTCATTAATAGGAACTCAACGGTAAAAAGACAGACGAAAACGGAGTCCGGATGAAGGAGTTATGAACTCTTCGCGGTCATTTAACAGTCTAAACGCCTCCTACTGTTAAATTTGAGATCGGTCGAGAATTAGCTGACGGAGTCCATACGAAAGTTGTAGATATTGATTTTACCTACGCGTGGATATAAAGAACATCGAAAATGGAGCTCGTATGCGAAAGTTATGATTTTTCTAGGTTTGAAGGCTGATACGCGATAGGGGGTGACGTGGCACCACCAGAATTGGACACGTGGCACCACCAGAAGGCCACCACATGGACAAAATCGGTGAGTAGGTCCCCCCTACTCGGCGAGTCCATCAGATTTTTGCACTATAAATAGAGGTGTCGGGTCTAGCCTCTTCTTCACACCTCCCAAACCTTCTTTCTCTCTCTAAACTCTCTCTCTCTAAGCCTCCCTAACCCCCTAAAGCCTAGGGTAACTCCCTAGCACGAGGCGAAAGCCCCGGAGCGCCCGAAGGCTCCGAGAAAAGAGCCTTTCGGCTCGGGAAACGCTGCTCCAGCGAAGCCCGGTTTTGCGAAAAACCCGTTGTAAGTGAGCTACGCCTACACTAGTTTTAATATAACTTCTAATTAATTATAGTAACATTATTAGGACCTGAAAATAATTATTTGGGCTATTATTATGAGTTATATTGAGTGTTATTTAACGCTTATATAATAATAATAATAGCTAGACTATTAATTAGTCACGGTTATCGTTAGACTAAACCCTAGTGGTATTGATACTAGGTTTTATCGAAGGAAATTGTTTTGAGAGTATCGAAGCACTGTCCGAGTGCTGAGTCACCACCTTTCAAGTGAGTGCATAGTCCCGTTCATGAACATGATTTTAATACAAGTATTGATTGAAGTATTAATTATATGTTTATGTGCGAGTTAATTGATGTTGCTTGAAATTTGTGTTAAAGAACATACCTGATTATATTTGATAATTTAGGATAAAGAGTAGACCTAAATTAAATACGAGAAATATTGGGTAGTATATTCTTACGAGTACAAGTGAGTTAAACTTAGAGAATATAAGTTAGTATATGTCACTTATCAGGGAGTATGGATTAGACATAGTCATTGTCCCTAGTCCGAGAATATGGATTAGGCATAATCATTCGTCATTAATCCGAGAGTATGGATTAGTCATTGCCCCTAGTCCGAGAGTATGGATTAGGCATAATCATTCGTCATTAATCCGAGAGTATGGATTAGTCATTCGTCCCTAGTCCGAGAGTATGGATTTGGTAAATTCGTTCATTTCTGATCCGGGAGTATGGCGTAGGTAAAACGACTAATCTTAGGTCCGAGAGTATGGATAGCCTCGTTGCGAGGATCGACGGGGTGGGATAAGAGTTGTTTATATATATGTATGGTGAAATTGTATATTTTGTGAATTTTAAACTATATATATGGTATAACATTGTGGGATTGAAATCCCTATGTACTCACCAGGTTTCCCAACCTGACCCACTCAGTTTATTTATATCACAGGTGTTCATATGAAGTCACATTACACTAAGAGATCAAAGAGATGTAGATCACTAGTGTAAATAAATGTAAGTCCTGTTTATGCTTTTGTTCCTGTATTGACGATGACATCCCAAACGTTTTAAAATGAATAAAATACGTTTCTTCGAAAATGTTTTAATAACGTATTTATCGTGTTTTTCTGGGAACGAATTCCGCAACATTTTTATTAAAAGAAGAACTCTGATTTTTATAAAGCATAAACAAAATCGGTCTTTTGTGGCCGTGATTTTGGGGATGTCACAACATGAACCCATCTTCTCCGAGTTCGCCTTGGTCTTTATCTAGGTCTTTCCTTGATCATCACCATCATCGTGGTAGCCCTGATCCGGCTTCTTACGTTGTTGTGGTAAACGGTGGTGGTTCTTCTGCTTCGTCGTTTTACAACAATTTTAACGATCTCACCAAGGAGTATAGTACTAACAATGGACTGCAAAAAATTGTGATATTGAAATTAGGGTAGAAGGAAATTGGCATACCTATGGAGTGCTAGTATTGGTTGCAAAAAAACGGTGGTTGGAATACTCACCTTCATCGGTGGTTGGGACGAATTCGGTGAATCGGACGCCGATTGAGGGTGGAATACGAGGGGAAAAGGGGTTTGTTTTCTTGGCTAGTTCGATCGTCATCAACACATGAATGAGGAGGAACGATTCACGAGATCAAAGTTTGTTAGGTCGATCGGGGGGTAGGATTCCATCTCTGCCATTAAAAGGGGGAATTGGATTAAAATCAAACGTAACTAGCAAAATTACAAAGAGTATTTGTGAAAGTTATTTCTCAAATTACCTAGTTACCCTTATTGATTTATTTAATTATTGTTTTTCCTATTAATTTTTGATTGGTTCACAATCATGCATATAATAATACAATACTTAGTTATAATACTTGAACCTAACTCTCTCTCTCTCTCTCTCTCTATATATATATATATATATATATATATATATATATATATATATATATATATATATATATATATATATATATATATAATTGCAGGTTAAAAATCCTTACCACCCCAAGATTTGAGTTTGGCCAAGCATAGCAGGATGATGACCGTAGCATTTTCGTTTTGATGCTCCGAAATATAAGTATTTAGCTTCAATGAAAAATCGTCCCACAAAGCTACTACAATTTTCCTACCACTAAAAATGCGTGGTGGTTATTAATGAATGATAAATATAAAAGTGGGAAAGTTAATAATTTATAAACATTTGAACGCCTACCTTAGATCCTAAGCAACCAGATTCATTAACATTTTTTGTCTTCCATTCTCAACAATCGATCGCAAGGGATCCGTTAACACAATCTCCCTAACATCTCCTTCATCAAATAGCACTTCAAATACAGGAATAATTTTTTTTTATTTTGCCTGTATTTTTAATGCCCTATAGGTAACTATAAAAGTTTAATAAGTGTAAACAAAAAACAATTTATATAGTAAAATAAAGAATCCGTACTTACTTAGTCAATTAAAATCAAGTATATACTCTCGACCATTTTAGGTTGTTTTTATAGATCTGCTTCCAAAGCAAGAATACCTTAACACGTATGTTACAAGATTCCTTGGATGCATCGATGTCAGCAAGCTTATCAAAGACGAGTTGACCTGCATTGTTGTTTGCCACGAAAATTTATTCTCTGAAATCAATGGAGAAATAGTTAGAGAATTATGATATGCCACGGAAAATCGTATACCCTATATTTATAGGGAAGTATAAAATTGGTTAATGCTGCTATTGCATAAAAATGTTGAAATTTAACGCCTTTTTCATACTTAAAATTTGTCTTAATTATGGTATGATATCAAAAATAAAATCTTCATTATATTTCAAATATAATAGCAAAAATAGATAAAATCATACATAATTTAAGCATATAATTATCATATTTTGCATTAAAATAAATCATACTAAAATAAAAATAAAAATAGGATGTTAATTTATATAAAAGATAGATATCTAATAAAAAATGTAAGAAAACATCCTTAAATAAACGAAATTAAATATATTCAGTTTACAATTGTTAATGGGTATTTTTGTGTCAATCTGTAAATCAAGAACTAAATTGAAATATATTTTTGATAAGAGTAATATGTTGAGAAGAATGACCCATAGTGCCTTTCAATTAATAAAAATATAATGTTATTTCAATTTAATTCTTGATTTTGATGTATCTATTGGTTCAATTTAGAAGTACAATGTTATTTCATGCATTGACATATTCCAACAAACGAAAAAAAAACAATAACAAACAAATGGTTGGGAAAGTGGTAAGCTTCATTACAAACATGACTTTTTTTTTTAATTTAATCTTTCAGTAATACACAAATTGATAGCAATGTACTTTGAAAGCACATTGTTATAAGTTATAAAATTGTTTTTTAATAAATGACAACAATATTCTGTATGGTTCCTGCTTTTCAAAAGTAATAAAAGTAAATAGCAATATACTTTGAAAGTACATTTCTATAAGTTGTAAAGTTCTTTTTTGTAAAGTCTTAAAGCTTTTTTCTTAAGTAACATAATTTACAGCAATGTACTTTCAAAGTATATTTCGATATAGTAACCCGGTGTTTTTTTAGAAAGCAACAGAAATTGTTCCTATTAACATATTAAAAGTAAAAAACAATGTATAGTGATACCATTTATAAAGTTGTTAATAACAACAACGTATTTGAAGTTTTATGAAAGGGGTAAACAACAATGCACACTTTGATTGGAATCAAAAGAGAGAGATGGCAAAAGTAGTTGAATTCCAAACAAAATGATTTTGTTTTGGGTTTCAAATTTTATAACATAAATAAAAAGGATGGGATTTTAGTCGATAATATAATTGAAGAATTTTTCCAGATTTCATTGATTAAACTGATTCGAACGAAATCTCTGTTTTTGAAACAGATAATTTATATAAGTCATTAATACGTGGGAAATTTACATGAAAAACTAGGTTGCATTCCTTTTACGGTGGATGTATATTTAGCATAAGAGCAAAAATTCAAAATTTTAAAAAACAAATCCATATCATCTTAAAAATAATCCAAAAGTACGATGCTATTAAAGAACTTGTTTTTGCAAAATCCAATACTAAAAACATTTTTCCCAGAAAATTGTCATAATAATTACCAACTAATGAGCATTTAAAATTATACATAAATGGTCCATATTTAATAAAAAATACATAAATAGTCCACATGTGAAAGAAAATATCAATGTACTTTCCATTAGCAAAATGCTTTTAAAAAAAATTGTTGTCTTAATGAGCTCTTATGTACAAAAAAATGAAACTTTTTTTCATATCATCTAAAACGAATCCACAAAGTAATTGTTTTGAAAGTACGATGATATTAATAAACTTTTTTTTAAATACACTCACATATTAAGAACATCGATTACACAAGTTTCAAGAATGTTGCAAACAGGGGATATAACGTTGATTATACATAGACTCACAAACAAACTTAGGTCAACACATTAAAAAAATCGATATAAAGGATATAATCTTATTTTTATAACTAAATGAATGAGACTAATATGTTTAAAGCACATTGATTAAATTTTTTCATGACCTCTCAACATAAATACAGTAATAACATGTAATAAGAACAAAGTAAATGTAAGAAATTGGAGAAGAAGAAGAACAGAGTGTAACAGCCCGGATTTCCAGGTATTTATTAGTATTTTTTTTTTTGGAAAATTGTGAGTGGACTCGGCAAGTTGGAGCTCAAACTTGCCGAGTAGGATCGCGGTTTAGACGCAGGTTCGTGTCCGGACTTGGCGAGTCCACGCTGTTTAATGAAACCCTAATTTGCGGGGTATGAGACCTATTTAAAGGGGCTTATGGTTGTCATTTGCGGCCACCAACCCCAGAGAGAACCCTAAAGAGCCTGTGAGTGCTTTGTGAGAGAGAAGAGGAAGATCCTTGACCATGTATGGGTGTTTTTGCACATAGAAGAGGATCAAGGCAAGAGGAGACCAAAGAAGGTGCTAATCCAGTGATTTCTGAGCTCAGAGACTTCATTTGAGGTATCCATTCGTTCCTTTCTCAGTCCTTGATGTGAATCTTAGAGTTAGGGTTTCTTTGTGGAGAGATCCATGGAGTAATTGGCCTCTTCTTGTGTTGGTGCTTTAGATCTGGACCCAAAGAGGTCAAGAGACCCTTTTCCCTCAAGATTTATGAGTGTTAATGGAGGCCATGAGCTTAGAATAGCATTCTAGAGACCATATCATCAAATAAGGCCTTTGAACCTTTGCATGAGCACCAAGATTGTGACTTTATGTGATGAATGTGCTTGGAAGGAATGGATCTAGGAGTTATTGGAGCGGATCTGACCTCAGGAGTGAGTTTGAGTTCATGCATGGCATAGACTCGCCGAGTCCGAAGAACAGACTCGGCGAGTAGCATGAAGATTGTCCATAACCACTCAGCGAGTGGTTTTGCCGAGTTAAGGGGCTAACTTAGTGAGTCAGGGAGATTCAGAGAGGGTTGACGGGTGGGCTGAGTCAAACTGGAACTCGCCGAGTTGTTTTGAGACTCGGCGAGTTGAGTCGCGGTGGCCCCGCGATTCATGCCAGGTGGAACTCGTCGAGTCAGGGGAGTACTCGACGTGCCAAGAGAGAATCCGAGGGAGTTAGCGAACACGTGTAGACTCGCCGAGTCGCTCTAATGTACTCGCCAAGTCCGATCAAAGTTGACCGTTGGCCGTTGACCAGAGTTGACTTGTGTTGACTTAGTGGGGTTAGTCAACCTTAGTTGTGAAAATGTTAATTAGAGATGTATTGTATTATAGGAGGATTATAGCTCGGGGGATCGAGCACGAGTGGGTTCAGGGATTTGCGAGCTATCGAGATACACGAGGTGAGTCTTCTCACTATACTTTACCTTGAGTAGGTAACTAGAGTTATCTGATACAGTGCTTGTATGCTATATATGTGTTATGTGTTGCATTGCATTATTCTTCGTGATTTATGTTGTGCATGTTTACAGAGTTAGAACCTGAGGGTTCACAGAGTTTGGGTGCACAGACCCACAGAGTTATAGCCTCGAGTGGCTAATATGTGTTATATGTGGTATTTTGGGGAACTCACTAAGCTTTGTGCTTACAGTGTTTGGTGTTATTTGTTTCAGGTACTAGTGACGACCGTGGGAAGGCACCGGCTTGATCAGTACACATGCATGAGATTTTATGATTATGAGATCTTGGGATTTTGTATTACTTGGATTGAATTTCAAACATGGTTGTTTTATGAATATTAAGTGAATTGTGTTTTTATAAAATTTGAAAATTTTGTTTTGAAATTTACGGTGTTACACAGAGTAAAGAAAAAGCCTGAAAAAAGATTTGGAGAAGAAGACCGCTGAAGAAGAACACTGTAAATCGTAAGACTCAATCTAAAATCGTAAGAATAACAACTTCAATGTAATCATATATATATATATACATACATATATATATATATATATATATATATATATATATATATATATATATATGGTGTTTTTGTGTAAGGAAATCACTATCTTCTAAAATAATTGGGATCCTAAAATATCATCTTGGAGATTTCGGCTATTCATTTGCAAAAAAAAGAAAGATATCAATTATAATGATTCAACATTTCAAATTAATTGACTTGCTTATTTAATGAATTTTAAAATTCAAACTATTATCTCAAATTGATTCATGTTAGGTGAGATATATTGATAAATAAATTATAAATAATATTGACTTTAATTTTGATTCTTAAATATTTTGTTGATTTAATTTGTTAGATTAGATTTTATAGATTAATAACTGAATTATTGATATGCTTATTTAATGAGTTTTTTCAAAAATAAATAAATAGTAAATAAAGAAAGAAAGAAACTAAATTTGTTTGAGTTTTAAACCAAAAGCTATAAATAAAGGAATTAATTCAAGAACAATAATAATTATGGTTAATGATGGCATGGATTGTCGAAAGATGTATTGGAGGGGATGCATGCTTCAATTTGTAGATATTTGTATGAAGCCAAACAGTGGTGTGATAATTAGAGATCCAAGGAAGAGACAATATGCAAATTCTAAGAATAGCTAAAGGAAACCACTGTGTGGTGCTACTTTCTGTTATGAACACACAAAGCATCAATTGAAGCACAATCAACATGAGGATGAAGAGGATTAGAGAATTAGGGTTTAAGAGGGAAAAATATAGGAGAAAGATGGGAAGACTATTAATGTTTTTTGCCAGATTTATAGAGAAACTAATATTTTGTATATAAATAGAATGATATGCTTCAATTGATAACATAATTGTTGAATTTAAAGATTCTATAATTAAATATAATTGTGTTCGAATTGTAAAATATATTTTAGAAAGTATGGATAGGTTATGGAGCCAAGTAATTATTGTTAAAAGAAACAATGTTTGAATTCTATTTGAGGAAGATGATGTCAGCAAATTAATTTAATGGTGGAAAACATAGGATTAAAATACAAACAATGACACTAATTGTTTTTGTGTGAATTAAATGTTCTTTTTCAATAATATTTAGAGATTTTCGAAAGATATTCAAAAAATATTTAAAGGGAATTACATGGTCACCAACAAGGAACATGCTGTATTTATAAAACTAAATGATCTATTAAAATTTTCAAATAATCTAAATTACTTTTTCCTAATTTTTACATTAAGAGATTTCATTTTGATTTTTTTATTTTTTGACACCACCAGATGATTGTGGTAAATTACTAAATTACACTTAAATATTTTCAAATTTATTTTGAGAAAATTACCAAATTACATTTATATATTTTCAAATTTATTTTGGGAAAATTTCTGTGTACTCAAAGAATGGTAAACCTTATCATTGAAGGTCAGTATTATATTCAATTCAGGATCATCATATGAAGGGTAAATAACGGAACAATAAGAGGAAATATATATGCTTGGATTCGAATCCAGAGGCTCTCTATAAGAAAATTTACGAGTTACTTCCAAAGCATAAAAGAAAAGAGGAAAACTTTAAGCCCGACTTACTGATATGCTTCTACAATTCACTTGATGTACGTAATCATCCATACCGAATGTATTCATTTTGGAATTATTATTACAACAAAAAATTCAATTTCACTTGCCACATATGTATATTGCATTGGATTTGTTTAATCGGTCAACTCCGTTGAATTTGAATGGATAGTTTTTCCGGCGACGGCGAGTTCCGGCACACCGGACAAGTAGGATGAACCTTCAGCCACGTGTCTATACACTTTCGATGAAAAAAGTGACCACATTTCGGCAACAACCTGATAACATCCGTCGGTTTATAATCCGCCAAACAAATAGAACAACCGGATCCATTGGCATCGGTGGCAGAGTCAACCTTGTGAGGCATCACGTGCTCAGAGTAAACAAACACCGGAAAAGTCATGAGCACGGCGTCGTCAACACCTCGAGAGACTGTGAAAAGGTGGTTGCGGTCTTCGTCATCAACTGGTGGTGATTGAGATTGTCTGCTGCGGTTGCACTTGTAAGAAGCGTAAGAGAGGGTTAATAGGAGGATGATGATGGCAAAGGAGAGCCCGAGGACATAGGTGAGGCTTCCTTCTGGTTTTCCGGTGCTGTCGGTGGTGTACAAATCTCCGGTGTCCGGCGTGTCGCTCATATTGTGTATGAGGGGAATATTTGTCAACTTGGGTTGGTTTATATGGAAATATTAAGGTCCTTGACCTTTGAGTTTAATCAAAAACCATTACATACGTATTTTGGTAAATAGATACCATTCATTTTTTATTTTATTTTTAATTATTTCAAAAAGATCATAAATATTTTTGTTTAATTCCAGTTTACAACGTTCACAATAAAAGCTTTTTAGAAGTTTTCAATAGCTTTTTAATGCCAAAAAGCTGTTGAAAAACTAAAATATAAAAACCTATGAATTGAATGAGTTTTTCATATATTAGAGATTTTCAAAAAAAAATGCTACTTAACAAGTTTTTTTTAGTTTTTTTAATGATGTGGTGTGTCTTATTGGTTTTCTACCAATAAAAGATAGACACCAATAAAAACAAAAAATAAAAACTTATGAATGAGTTTTTCATATTAGAGATTTTTCAAAAAAAAAAAAATGCTACTTAACAAGTTTTTTTTAGCTTTTTTAATGATGTGGTGTGTCTGTTGTTTTTCTACCAATAAAAGATAGACACGAATAAAAACAAAAGGAAATTACTAAACATATATATTAAAATGGAAAAAAAATCCCTCCTGTTATGGATGATACATAAAAATTTCATATTAATTTTTTTAATAAAAAACTTCTAAAAAAACTCTTATATATGTTTTTAATCCGTTTAATCTAATAATTCAGATTGAGTAAATATATTTTCATTATATTTAAGTTTCACGTAGAATCTATGTATAAATACATAAATAAATAAGACAAAAAAGATTAATAATAATACATATTCAACATATTGTTTATATGCTTGCTAATTAATTTTATGTAATGATTGCTTTACATATAGATATTTTTTATTATTTTGTTAGAACGGCACTTTACATACACACAACAACATACATAAATGTAAGTATTTTATTATGGTCATTATCGTAATCTAACATTACCCTAACAGGTGCTAACCATATTCATATATTAAACGAATAAATTATATGAGTATTGACTTAACAAATATTACTATATTAAGGTTTTAAAGGATAAACAAGATTTCTTAAGATATACAGAATAACTCATCTTATCTTATACATAATAATTTAGTTGTAATAAATTTAAAAATATAATAATGGATTTATGAAAAAAAAAAAGATAACATTATCATAGAATTAGAGGATGTGTACGTGTTGAAAATACAAACCGTTTCATATTTAGATGGTTTTTGGGAGTGCTTTTTTAACTAGAAAAATGTTTTTAGATAAAAGTGTTTATTTGCTTATAGTGGTGGTAAAAAAAGTTTTTTGAAAAGTGTTTGGATAAGCTTTTGTAGTGAAAAAACCAATAAATCAATAAGTTAAAAAGTTTTTGACTTAAAAAGTGCTTTTTGAAGTTATTTTGGCTGAAAAGCCATAAGCAATTTCAAAAAACCACGTTTTACATGCTTATTGAAGCTTATGGAAAAGCTATTTTGAAAAGTGCTTTTGAGTTTGCCAAACACTTTTTTGGCTTATTAGCTTTTCAAAAAGCCAATAAGCAAGTAAGCACTTTTCAAACGCAATCCCAAATACCCCCTCAATCTTATTATTTACTATTTGTTTTGGTATTAGTTTGTTATCAATTTTGTTTGTAGGGTTAAATGTGTCAACTGGTAATACTTGTTTTGAAACATATTTTGTTATAAGGGAATATTTGTGTCTTGTTGTATTTCTTCTAGGTTGTGGATCGTTTTATTAAATGCTAACATGTTGGACACGCGTATCCTTGACCCATGGGTCACAGAAGCAACCTATATATATATATATATATATATATATATATATATATATATATATATATATATATATATATATATATATATATTGTTGAAATGCAGTTATGGATCGCCATTCATTCAGTTTACACACACATACACTCTTTCACCCGCACTCGTTTTTTTTCTCTTTAGATATTAGGGTTTCTGCAGAACTAGGGTTTCATACATGCTTGATGTTCTTAGTTCTTGATGAATATTCTTTTGAGTGATTTGTATTGAGAGTAGAATTAGGATTCTTGTATAAATGATTGAGTTGTAAAGTGTCATGCATAAAGAACTAGTTTCTTATCAATAAGGAAACTATTGAAGTTAGGAAAAAAATCATGGGTTTGTGTATTTTTATCATGGTATCAGAGCAGAGGTTACTCACTGCTCAGGGTTTTATTTGCTGACTGAATGACGTTGTCTCACAGTCTTCTATTACGCAAAGGTTGGAGTATTTTTTCTCTTTTCTTCCACACTTTTCCGCTTATCGATTAACCTTGTAGATTTTATATTATTGGTGTCAAATCTTGGGTTTCTGCTTGATTCCTTGTAGATCTACACCAGTGTAGGGTTTCATATATCTACACCAGTGTAGGGTTTCATATTTGTACTCTAATCCTTTTGTTTAGTTCTTGTTACTACGAGATCTCTTTTGTTTCAGGATTTGATCTTGGTGGACGCTCGACATTTGAATTCCTGAGAGGATCCGTGGTGTTTTTGAACTTATATCGGTCAATCTCTTTTCGAAGTTTTGATCAACTCTACTAGAGAACGAGTTTCATCATCGAAATAACTTTAGCAGGGAATGAAACCAAGAGATACGGTCTCTCCAAAAGCGTCTATAGGGCCTTTGTGACTTATTTCTCATCCCCCTTACTCCCTTTATTCTAGTTCCCTTTACTGTCTTGAGCACACCAATTACTTATTTGCGCAATTGTTTGTTTTCTTGTATTGTTTTCTGACTTTATGTTGATTGTCTTTTGGCCCCAACATACTGTAGTTACCATTGGAACTTTTAATCAACACAATAGTATGTGTTTTCTTGTGCGTTCTTGCTTGTTTTTTTGTCTAATTTTCAAATATGACTGGTTCCATTGATATTCCAGATAGTAGTGGTAAAGATAATATTGTTGATTTCGATGATCCCTTATATATATATATATATATATATATATATATATATATATATATATATATATATATATATTCATCCATCTGATAATGATATAACCTCTATTATCACTATGAAGTTAACTGGGAAATGAAAACTAGCATTTATGGCATAACTCTATGATGAGAGGACTTAAGGCTCGTAATAAGCTAAGGTTTATAGATGGTACTCTTAAACTATAAAAGGTAGAACAATCAAAGGTTTTAAAATGGTAAAATGCTAATTTTTGAGTCAATATATGCTCTAAGAATGTTGAAGATATTTGGAATGAACTTTTTGAAACATATAATAAGGCTGATGGATCTATTGTTTTTAACATTCATCGACAAATTAATTCCTTCAAACAAAATGATTCACCCCTTTTAGAATATTTTAATAACCTTGATTCCCTTTTGAAAGAGTTTGATGGGCTTACCAACTAGATTGAATGTATTTGTGAAGCTATTACTAAGTTTAATGATAATTCAAAACTAATGAAGTTAATGTGGCATCTAAGTGGGCTTGATGATGAAGGGTTTTAGAGATTATAAAAAAGATGTAAAGCGGTAAATCTTAACACTTAAGTTCACATGCAACCTATAAAGGATCTATGTTTTCTCTAATTGATATCAATAAACTATGAACATCAAGAACCCTAAAGGAAACATATAATAATTGAAATATACATAGGATTATATAAGAACTAGGCGAATGCCCGCGCGTTGCGCAGAAACACCTATACAGTTGAAGTATTTACAAATATATGTTTTTTTTTAAATATAACAATTTTATACTAAATTAATATAATATATTAATTATTTTGAATTATATGATAATATATACTATATACATCTACTATAATTTCATAATCTCAGTCGTTTGAATGACTTCTATCTGCGAGTTACACATGAATAAAATTAAATTAAATATATGGTTTAATGTTATTTATAGTTGTTGTAATTGTTAACTAATTTTTTAAAATTTATTTGCTTAATATTTTAATTTCTATCATTATAATTATTTAAAACATCAAATATTATTTTTTGATTTTAAAGATGATAATATAATCATTTATATAGAGTTATTTTTAACTATTGTTACTGTAAGTTATTTTAAGTTGCTTATTTGGAAACTTTTAACGATTATAAAAATATCTTTGGGAAATATTTTAGTTAAATTGAGATTACAATTTAGTTTTTGCATTTATCACTACAATTTATATTTTTTAACTGTTTACGAAATATTCTTTGGTTTTTTAAGTGGAACTGAAATTTATATTTAAGTTGACATTGTAATGCGTAGAAACACCTATATAGTTGAAGTCTTTACAAATATATATTTTTTATATATAATAATAACGTTGTTGTTAAATTTGATATTATAATTTGTAGAATAAATTGATATAACTTCATAATCTCAATCGTTTGAATGACTTCTACCTACGAGTTACACATGGATAAAACTAAATATAATATATGGTTTAATGTTATTTATAGTTGTTGTTATTGTTAACTAATTTCTAAAATTTATTTGCTTAATGTTTTAATTTCTATCAGTATAATTATTTAAAACAGCAAACATTATGTTTTGATTTTAAAGGTAACAATATAATCATTTATATAGAGTTAATTTTAACTATTGTTATTGTAAGTTATTTTAAGCTACTTATTTGAAAATTTTTGATAATTATAAAAATATGTTTAGGAAATATTTTTGTTAAATTGAGATTACAATTTAGTTTTTGCATTTATCATTACAATTTATCACTTTTAACTATTTGCAAAATATTCGTTGATTTTTATTAAGTTGGTATTGTAGTTTTGTATTTAAGTGGAACTGAAATTTATATTTAAGTGATATTGTAATGTTATATTTAAGTTAACAATTTAAGTATTTTGTCCAAACTGTTTAAAAGTTGTAATTTTAAACTGGTAATGGTTTACACATATAACAACATATTAAATATAATAAATTAACTATAATATGTTAAAAATTAAAGACATAACTTTATAAGTAAAAGTAAAGATATTATTTTAAAATTGAAATTTAGATTATTTATGATTACACTTTAGGTTTGATATTTACTTAACCTTTATTTACTAACTTATAATCATTATTAGAAAGTCACTAGAATTTATCACTTTTAAGTATTTACAAAGTATTATTTTGGTTGTTTAAGTTAAACTAAAATTTATATTTAAATTGACCCTGTAATGTTATATTTAAATTAATAATTTAAGTATTTTATACAAATTATTCCAAATTTGTATGTTTAAAATGAAAATGGTTTACATCCAACAATATATTAAAACTAATAAATTAAGTATAATATGTTAAAAGTTAAAAAACATAAATTTATCAGTAGAAGTACAAATATTATTTTAATATTGAAATTTAATTTATATGTGATTACACTTTAGGTTTGATATCTATTTAACATAATTGGCCAAATTATAATTATTATTAGAAAGAAATTGAAAAGTCATGGGAGTTTCAAATGAATGTAGTGAAAGGAAAAATAAATGGGAATTTCAAATGAATGTGGTGAAGAGAAAAAAATGTTTCCTTTATAAGTATATAATGATTTGTAAAAAATGGTTAGAGTTTGACGATCAAACCACCGGGAACCGCTAGGTATTAAGGACAAATTGTGTGTAATTTTAGGTTTATAATGTATATTAAATATATTATATTTATAATTTCCTTTAGAACATATGAAACTGTTCAAACCGTCTATCGTTGAAGATTGAATCAAAAATCAACAAAAATTAAATCTATTTATGCCATTAAAAATAAAATTTTGCATGAAGTATATTTGAAAGTTATGGATAAAAAATTTGTATGGATTACGTTCTCCTGATCTTCGTGGAAATAAAGAACCTCCAAAACGGAGATCGTATTAAGAAGTTACGCCCACGTTAAAGTTACAAAAATCAATATTTATATGATTTTCCTGAAACAAACTGTTAACTGCTTTGTTTGGGATAGCTACGAATCTCGTAAAGTGTTTTTGAGCAAGTTTTTGAATTCACACTACGGTGTATTACTTTATTATATTTTAATAGTATTTTTAAACTCGACCAAAAACATATTCGTAAAATCTGTCGAATCTGAAACAATTAATCGCAAAACTTTAAACGTTAATCCACAGAGCTCGGTACATCGGAATTGAATTATGTCTACATTTTTGGAATCACCACGAACAAGAAAACAAGCAGACTATTTTTCAAAAAAAAATACAAAACAATTTGATAGCATGCGAATCGTGAAAAGGGATTTACAACACAACAAAAAATACACTTCATTGATTTTTGTGCATAAAATATCTTTAGGCTGGAGGGTGTTGATTGCGGTTTCAAGCCGCATCCTTGCCGCCTAGACCGCAAACACCGCCCCCTGTGGGCGGTTTCCTACGGTTTTGGCCGTCGTGCGACTAGAAATGGTCGCACCCTCTTTCTTCTCTCTCTTTATCTATGTGTCTTTCTCTCTCTTCTCTTTTCTCTCACCTCTCTCTTTCTCTACCATGGTTTCCACTCCCTGGGTTTGGTAAAGAACCACACAAAGTGTGGTAAAAATGATATGACTCCTATGTAGGGATGAGCATAACCGGGTACCCGCATATTTTTGCTAGAACCGGAACCGCTCCCGGAACCGGCGGTTCTTAAGTTTTTGGAATTGGAACCGGAACCGCGTACACCGGTTCCTAAAAAATTGAAACCGGTTCCGGTTCCGGGTACCCGGCTTCTTAAATATAAAACTTTTTATTTATAAATTATAGAGTAAATGACATGGATATTAACATTTATAAACACTTCACACAATAAAAAACATCGTAGAAAATATTTTTCATCAAGAGAAATTTAACAAGTATAGATGACAAAAAATGAAAAATTACAAACAATAAACATAAAACAGCAACAGGAAAAAACAACACAGCAAAAACAACATAGCCTTGACAAATTACAAACAATAGGGTTACAAAATAAATAATCCTCATTAAGAATAAAAAATTAAGGAACACTTTTTTCTTCCCAGTTGGTTGTTCAAAGATTGTAACTTCTTCCATCTCCTTGAGCTGCATCAATAAAAGAAGAACCATTAATATGCAAAAAAGAAATTATGAATCATAGAGAATATTAAAGCATAGTAGTATTCCAGAACCTGAATGCTTGCAGCAGCAACCATGACAACACAAGTGATTATCTTTCATTTTTTCTGTTTGTTTTTTTATGTAACAGATATAGAAATGCAAGAGATTCACACAAGTTTCACAAGTGATTATCTTTCATTTTAACAGAAAGCAGTAACAGGTTCAGCCTTCTCAAAGCTTTTTTTTATGTGGGAATATAGAAATTATGAAGATAGAAATGATGCATTGGAACTAAAATATTTGTACCTGAGGTTGTTTATCAGCTCCTAGAAGTGCAAGTTACATCAAATTCGTCTCCTCACCAAATTCGTTATGCTAGCTAACAAGGAACAAAATGAAACAAACCACAACCAACATCAGTGTAAATAAAAGCGGATGACATTAATAAAGAGTTCAGTGGTCTGATTTGTTATGACAGCAAACAGATGAACCAAATCTGAAGCACATTTGATTAAACACACACACACACACAAATCAATGTCGCATAGCCCTAGCAGATAGCCAATTATAGATTTAAATATCAGGAAAGATTTAGGGTCAATACCTGGTTTGCGAAGATAACCTTAAGCACAAGTAACTTGATGAAATTGGCGATTAAAGAAGAGCAATACACCTCTTGGCAACTATGTAACATCAACCATAGTTAGCGATACTCACAATGAAAAGGGAAAAATAATGATTTTGCTAGAAATTACCTGATTTGGTGGAAATTATTGGGAGATGGCCTGAGCGGGCCACCAAGATCATAGAGATTGAATGATGGAATCAAGCGATGTGAGAGACGAGTGAGAACCTAAGTAGGGATGATCGGAGCGATGTGGTACTCACGATGGTCTACTCCAGCAAATCAATCGGCGTGGTCCACCGTCGTCTTCTACCCTTCTTTAATCGATGTGGTATTTTCCTATTTGGGGCAAACTGGTAATGTGAGAGACAGAGACGAAGGAGACGAGTGAGTTTCAAAAGAATCGACAAATTAACAGATTTGGCCATTGGATTGCCTTGATTCTTGCCTGTTGCAGTTTAAACTTCATATAGATGTTAACAGAACTTAAACAATCGACAAATTAACAAAAAAAAATCAACAAAAAATCGAAACTAACAGTCTAATAAACGAGATTCACATATGGAGGTTGAACTGGTAATCAAGCGATGAGAGAGATAATCGAGATATTTGAGAGTTACGATTGAGAATCTGACCTTAAGCATGAGAGAGAACTTGTAATCAAGCAACAAGAGAGACGATGGAGAAACTAAGTAGGGATGATCGGAGCGATGTGGTACTGAGAAGAAGCAACGTGGTCCACATATTTGGGGCAAACTGGTAATGTGAGAGACGGAGACAATGGAGACGAGTGGAGAGAACTTAGAGAAGAAGCGTGTGTCGGTGTATTGTTTAGTATGGGTCGATGTAGTAACCCTAGACGAGATATAACCCTAGACAAAATCATCAATATATAAATAATTAAATATATATATTTTTTTTTAGAAAAAGGCGGGTACCCGTCGGTACCGGTTCCGGTTAACCGCCGGTTCCGGGTACCCGGTATTGGAACCGGAACCGGCGGGTATCCAGCGGTTATCAATTTCTTAAAAATGAGAATTGGAACCGGATCCACTTAAGGCGGTTCCAAGATTTTAGGAACCGGAACCGGAACCGCCTAAGGCAGTTCCAATTCCAAAACCGGCAGTTTCGAGGCGGTTCCGGTTCCGAAAGCAGGTACCCGCTTCCGCTGCTCATCCCTACTCCTATGTGTCAAAGGAGGGAGTGTGGTTCCCGTGGCACCATTCCCTCCAGCCTTAGAATCTGAATTTTTGTACAACCACAATCAATTAAAGTCTATTAAAATATTTGCAAAATTAGATTTTTATGTTTCTCTTTCTATCACTTTTTCAAAAACTCTAAAATTATACAGGTCTTTTTTCCCTCTTTCTTATGTTGCCGATAAAGAGAAGGGAAATCCAGCGAAGAAAGAAACTAGTGGAACCAGAAGACCACCAATCGCCACCATGACATCCCTCCTCATCACCACATTTTGTGGTTGAGTAGCAACCCCAAACAACCTCGATCTCCCCTGCAATTGGCTTAGGAACACCACCCAAACACCCCCTGTTCTTTCATTATTGACCAAAGAGGAAGAAACCGATGACCTTCACTGGCGATGAAAACCCTCTTCGTCCATCCCCTTTATGTTCCGTCCAACAGCATTACCACACCAAAACACTCCTATATAATTTTTGAAGTACTACTTCGACCTATCGCATGTTCCTTCGAGTTTATCTGTCGAACTAGAAAAGGAAACCACAAGGAGCTGTCAGAGTAACACCCTCACCACCGTGTACGACGATAATGGCCACCAGTTGCAGTCTCAAGCCCTTTCTTTGTCAATCAGAACAACTCAAACACCCTATGTCTCTTTACGTTTAACTATTGGCGATCCAAGAGGCTGCCATCTCCACCAACCATCGCCCTCGTTCTTCCCCCTTCTCCGACCATGTTGAGCGTCGGCGATGCTCCTCCGATTCGCCACTGCCACACCGGAGCACCCTTGATCTGCCTCCTGCTGTTTCATTCATTTCATTCCCCGAACTGATGAAGAAAACAAAGCCAAAAGGGCCAAGGAAGATTGCCGGTCTTGACAGTTGTTTCCTCTTAGCAGATTTTAGCCACTAAACCACCAAAGCACCGTGACGTTCGCCCTTCTCCTTCCTCGAATCGGTCAAATGGAGGTTATATCCGATTTTTTCCTTCGATTGTTCCTTCCCATCATACAAACCAAATCCCTAACCACCTTTTGTATCAATTTGATCTAAGCAAACCTCCCATTTCTATCAATTAACCCAAATTAGCCCCTATGTGTGTTAAATTACCAAATCAGCCCATGTTTAACTTATTGTTCAAATAAGCCCTTCCAATCTGTATATAATATTTAAAAACAATCATTTTGATTTAAATCATTTCAAAAAAAATCCCTTTACTTTAAAATATTACCAAACAAACCCGGAAATGTTTTAAAGTCCAAGAATGGTTACTTTATGGTTGTTCATGAAGAGGTTCACCAAAACGAACGGGGATCGAGATCATGCATCAAATATGAGTTTCTATGGCCCCTCTTTTACAGTTTTAATATTATACTTGTCTATTAAAGTTTTGATGATTGTCATGTTTTATACACATAATAGCATCATACTTTATTATTGATCAAAAACTTATTAAATAGTAATCTAAAATGTTATAAATCATTAATAAACTGTAAAAGTTAAAGTAGATTGCTAAAAGATAGTATGCTTATAGTTTGTCGTGGTTATTAATATGTATATTAAGAAAAATTACAAGATTACAAGTAGAATGCTATAATTGTGCAAATCTATTTAATGATTTATAAAGACTATGATACTTGTCATATATAAGTTTGAGCATGATAAAAATATGTAAAAAGATATTATGTAATCAAAAATTTTATTCCACCTATTTATTGCGTAAAAGGAAAATACATTGACATTCGTGGTGGAAAAAACAAGTTTATGAAAATATATAATTACTAGTTAACATTAACTTTTAATATATTTAAGTTATGTAAAAATGAATGTAAAATTCATTAATATATTTTTATATTAAATATGAAAATATAACACATCCTACTTAGTTATGGATTTTATTGCAATAAATAACATGATCGACTTCAGAACTTAAGAGTCGTTATTTACGACATATTACATTGTATTAATCACATGGATTATAAATATTACAGAAATTGTTGGTTTCACGTTGATTGAACCTAGAAAATGTTATAAAAGCAGTTGTTGTGATGCCCAAAGACACAATATATATGTGGGAGGAGTTTGCCCCACTGGTTAAGTGTTGATTCCCAAATTAAGTGACATAATACTTAAATAATACCACGACACGAATTTACAAAGTTTGTAAATTTGAAACTTATGAGTTTTACATATAAACTATACGAATGTTTGTACAAGGATTCAAGAGTAAATTTGATTATTTTATGTTTTTGCGAAGAGTGATATGGATTTCTTTTATATAAACTGATATTAAAAAAATCCGTATATAAAAAGCATTTTGGTCATGGGAACCGTAAAAATTTGTTATAAGTTTGATTTACTTATATATTTAAAAAATGGTGTATTTTTGGATTTCAGCAAACAATATTTCTAAATGAGTCTTAATACACTTTTAAAAGTCATTTATTTTTATACTTTTGATAGAAAGATATGTATTTACAAAAGTTGGTCAACCAGAGAAATTTTATAAAACACTTTTGATTATAACAGTACTTTGTGTCAAAACCTATCGAACTCATCAACAATTTTGTAACGTCCTGAAATATCAAGAGTAGAGTTGAAGGGCTAAAAGTGTAAACTTGAAGGGCAACTCGGCGAGTCCATGGATGGACTCGGCGAGTAGGGTCGCGACTTTGGTCGCGTGTCAAGTGGTCTACTCGGCGAGTCCAAAGATGGACTCGGCGAGTAGGTGCTGAGTGGAGAAAACCCTAATTCTCGGGGGTTGAGCCCTATATAAAGAACTTAACATCCATTCCCCTAGCCTCTTTACTCATCCTCAAGTCCAGAAACCCTTAGCATTTGTGTGTGAGTGGATCAAAGTGCATTTGGGAGCTTGAAGGGTATTTGTTGAAGGAATCTTGGGAGTTTGGAGGCTTGGAGCAAGGGGCTTTGCTTGGATTCGAGTTTCATTGCAGTTGGGGCGTTCTTTTGAGGTAATATCTCGTTCTTGGGCTGTTACTCGTATGGGTTCATCATTTTGGGGTTTATGGGGAGCTTATCTTGGGATGTTTTGGAGTTTGGAGGTTAGATCTGAGGTTGCTACCTCAGATTTGGAATGGGGAAGGTCTAGAGTGCATTAAAGTCCCTGTGTTTGAGTGCTTAGTGAAGCCATCATGTCCCAAACCCTAGCCCTAAAGTGTATAAGGCCTAGATCTCTTTGGATTCACGTAAAGTTTGCCACTTTACGTGATGGATGGGTTGTAGGAGGCTAGATCTATGCTTTGGATCAATTGCATGGCCTGGAATGCTTCTCTGTGGATTCATACCAGTGGTACTTGGCGAGTCACATGGGTAGACTCGACGAGTTGCTTGAAGATGAGCTGGAACTCGACGAGTTGGATGAACAACTCGGCGAGTAGGTTGAAGATAGCCTTAGACTCGGTGAGTCTGTTCTTGGACTTGGCGAGTCTTGTCGAAGAGTCCTAATATTTTCTTGTTGAGTCGAGAATCGGTGAGTCAAGGGATGACTCGGTGAGTTGGGTGCGAGTGGACTCAGAGTTGTTGGACTAGGCGAGTCTCGGGGTGACTCGGCGAGTTAGGTCACTGATTGAGGGAAGTTCTGAGCTTGGGGACTCGGCGAGTCATCGGGTTGACTCGGTGAGTAGAGTCGGTCAGGGGTTGACTTTGACCTTGTCCAAGGGTTGACCAATTGTCTTCCAGGGGTATTTTGGTAATTAAGGGTATTTATTGAGTTGAATGTTTTGGTGTTCAGTGGAGGAGTTCGTGTCGGAGTTTGGAACAGCGGGATCTTATCCTTTCACCCGGCAGTTTCGAGGTGAGTTATCCTCACTATATCAACAGGGTCTAAGGCACTAAGGCCGGCCCTTTATCGGATTGAGATCCGGGTATCTGTTGTTATGCTATTACTTTGATATGTTGCATCCGAGTTGTTAGGATGGTATTCGTTAGAGACCTGGTTAAGGTCGGTATCCTGGTAGATAGGATGATGCTATGCTAGTGATCGGTTAGGTCGGTATCCTGCTTAGAGTATGTTATGCTATGTGATCTGCTAGATCGGTTTGATTGAATATGAACTATTATATGATTGTATGTTTATGTGCACATGGTTGTTTGGATTGGAGATGGGTTGAGGCGGTCCTGCTTTGTGCTGTAGGCCAAGATACCCAGGGCAGACCAGTTGTTCCGAAGGCCCAGCGAGCGGTCCGGATAGGTTGTAGGCCCCACGAGGGCGGACCAGACGTGTCGAGACTCGGAGAGTGGACCAGGCCGACTGAAGGCCCGATGCGGGCGGACCAGTCATACTGTAGACTCAGAGAGTGGACCAGGTGAGTTGAAGGCCCGGTGCGGGCGGACCAACCACACTGCAGACTCAGAGAGTGGACCAGGTGAGTTGAAGGCCCGGTGCGGGCGGACCAACCACACTGCAGACTCGAGGGACATGATTGGACTCGGAGGGTGGACCAGGTGGACTGAAGGCCCAACACGGCGGACCAGTCTCACAGTAGACCCGATATGCATGGCTGTTCTGTGATTCGTTAGGATATAGCATGTTATGTGTATGGTATATGTGGTTGGTATTTTGGGGGTATCTCACTAAGCTTTCGGGCTTACAGTTGTGGTTTAATGTTTTTCAGATTCTTCAGGAGACTGTGGCAAGGAAAAGGCATGATCGTACCGCTCCTCGTGTTTATGTTTTATTAAATGGACCTGGGAATACTCTGATAATAAATATATTGAAAACCTTTTTGTAATAACTTAATGAATTGGGTTGTTTTTGAAAAGCTTAAATTTATTTGAAAATTTGGGTCGTTACAAATTTTGTTGATGTATCTTAATGCATGTATTATCAGGTTTATTAGCAGGTTGGAAGGCATCGCGTAGAAGACTTTCCATTGTTTTATTACACCCATGTAAGCGCCGAATTGTTAGACATGTGTCTCGATTTAGCAATGGTCTTGTCAATGTAATTTCATTTTTGGTAATAATAGAAGATTATATTTGTACTGTTCAATGTATGTTCAATAGCTGTGATTGCTGATTTACGTCGTGCACCTTGGCGTTTCCGCCAGTGTAACGCCCCCAGATCCGGACTAGTCAATTTAGAGATAATAGGGGTTGAAAACAAATTTTCATCAAAATATTATTTAGAATAAATAATATTAACCAAGTTGTAGAATATGTCTCAAGGTTTCCGTACATATAAAGAACGTCGAAATCCGAGTTATAACGAAGCAGTTATGACCCGTCGAAGTTTTGCGACGGAACAACACGGCAGGAGGAAGCGTAAAAAGTGAATTTATCATAGAAGACTTTTTAGCCTTATTAATCTAAACCAAAGTCATAGAGTATATTAAACCGAGAAAATCCATAAAAAGAACGCCCAAATCTGACTTCGTATGAGGAAGTTATGATTTTTCAAAGTTTCGGCTTAACAGTGTAGAGCCCAAAATTCGAACTTTAGTTCGAGCGGTTTTTGGCTTACGCGAGCTAAATGAGAGTTGAAGATCTCATTAATAGGAACTCAACGGTAAAAAGACAGACGAAAACAGAGTCCGTGTGAAGGAGTTACGAATTCTTCGTGGTCATTTAGCAGTCTAATCTCTTTATGCTGGTAAATTTAAGATCGGTCGAGAATTTACCGACGGAGTCTTAATGAAAGTTATAGATCTTGTTTTTACCTACATGTGAAAAAAAAAGAACATCGAAAACGGAGCTCGTATGCAAAAGTTACGGGGTTTAGAAGTCAGCAGGGTGTTGCTGCAAAAGGGGTGACGTGGCACAATGTAGGCCACACACGTTTCGCCACCAGAATGCTGACACCTGGCCTGGAACTCGATGACTTGGAGGCCAAATCAATGAGTTTTTGGGATTTCCATCCTATAAATAGAGGTGTCGGGTTCCCTCATTCTTCACACCTTCCCAACTTCACTTTCTCTCTCTAGTTTCTCTCTCTAAATCCCCAAACCCCCCTAAAGTCTAGGTAAACCCCCTAGCACCCGAAGGAAGCCCCAAGGCTCCCAAAGCCCCGAGAAAAGAGCCTTTCGACTTGGGAACGCTGCTCCAGCGAAGCCCGGTTTTGCGAAAAACCCGCTGTAAGTGAGCTACGCCTACCCTATCGTTAATATATCTTATGTTTCAATATAGTAATGCTATTTGGATGTTATAATCTGTACTTGGGAAATATTAATGGGCTATATAAGTATTGTTTAATGATTATATGATAGTAATATTAGCTAGACTATTAATTAGTCTCGGTGAATATTAGACTAAACTCTAGTGGTAATGATACTAGGTTTTATCCGAGGAAAATTGTGTTGAGAGTAACGAAGTGTTGTTCGAGTGCCGAATCACCACCTTCTCAGGTGAGTGCATGGTCCCTTTCATCTTACACATAGATATGAAGTATTTTATATAAACTATGGGCTATGTGTGCATATTATCTGTATACTTGCTATCTATGATGGATGAATGATTTTATACAAGTTTTAAATGATTTAAACTGTATAGGTATTTTATATCTACAAATATGTTGGATATAACATGGGTAGATGAATGATGAGAGATAAAAGATGATATGAGTGATCATTGGTAGCTATGTACTTAGTGCCTATTGAATAAATGTTGGTAGCTATGGACTTAGTATCTGATAGATAAACGTTGGTAGCTATAGACTTAGTACCTAAACACTGGTAGCTATGGATTTAGTACCCGGTGAATGAATTAGCAGCTATGGACTTAGAGCCAGTCATATAACCCTGGAAGCAAAGGACTTCAGAATGAACGAATGCAGGATAGATGACTCTTAATGTAGACTCTTAAGAGTAAGGAAGATAATGGGGATGGGTAATTGGGTTGATTGTTTGATTGTTTAAACATAATAATTATATTATTTTAGGTTGAAAACTCTATGTACTCACCCGGTTTCCCAACCTCACCCACTCAGTTTATTCATATCACAGGTGTTGATATAAAGTCACATTACACTGAGAGATTAAGGAGATATAAATCACTAGTGATAATGAATGTAAGCTCTGTTTATGCTTATGTTTCTGTATTGACGATGACATCCCAAATGTTTTAAAATGAATAAAAATACTTTTCTTGGAAATGCTTTGATAACGTATTTATCATGTTTTACTGGGAACAAATTCCGCAACGTTTTTATTAAAAGAGATACTCTGATTTTTATAAAGCATAAACAAAATCGGTCTTTTCTAGCCGTGAAAATGGGGATGTCACAATCAGCGGCTGGGGGTGTGAAAGATTGGTATCAGAGCTATTGGCTATATCTAACTAGTACTTCCATAGGAAAGCATGACTATATCCTAAGGCTTACTCTCTTGGGTTAGGTATATGCCTTAACCTACAAATATAGGGGTATGCATATATAAACTCCGACCCTCGAGTGCTAATATAATGCCAGATTTTAGGTTAAACACCTTAGCTAAGTTGATTGTATGTGGGCCGAAGCACAACTAGACGTAGACTGATCACATATGTTTAATTATGGTTGAACCGATGCACAATCAAGTTTGGATTCGGTTGTTGGTGGACTAAAACATTTGGAATCCATAATATTTAAAGAAAAACCACAATTTGAAATGCTTAAGAAACCTCAAAAGTTTAATAAGCACTTTACGAATATTTGGAAAATAGTTACCTCAAATGCTCATGAAACTGTAAGTATCATAAACATAAATCATGTCTAATGTTTATCTCAGAATGCTATTTCTCAACTATGATATTCTACAAATGCTTCCGTTAGACATCTCTTGAATACCTTGCAAAAATACGCACATTCGCGAATCATTTCGAATTCGGATTAGGTATTCGATCAATCAGTTTCTTTCTATTGTAAACCATCTGACTTATGGTTGAACCATGCAAGTTCGAAAGAAGGCCACCTACACCTTTAAGGACATTGACTTTACTAAGTAGAACTACTATACGAAAATTATAAGCTTTGACTCCGCTTGTGCCACGAATTGAGAATAACGAAAGAAGATGCTTACGGAAGTGAGATACAAAAATTAGAACAAGCACTAGTTAAAGGAAAACTTGTTATGAAGATGGTGAAACTACCCAAGACTGAAGAACCAGGAGGTGACAACTCAATTCAGAGCAATCGTGATCAGAACAAGGAATGAAATCCAGGAAAATATCAGTAGTAACTCAATTCAGAGCAATCATGATCAGAACAAGGAATGAAATCCAGGAAAATATCAGTAGTAACTAGTGCGTTTATCCTTAACCATTTGTATACTGAGGTATTTGTAATATGGATGTGGATCGAAATATTTGTGAACCCTAAACTTAAACCTATTCTGAGTCATGAACCCGATAGTCTGGATAAATCTTGTAGAGCAAAGACAACTAGTGAGATGTCGGAAATCTACTCATGAAATTTTAATAAATTTCACACCTACCAAATCATGTTCGTCATGTCAATCTCGTGCATACGTTACTAAAAGTCCAATATCGTTGTCTATATGACATGTTTTTGTTTGTGTCACGTCATATACGAACCCCTTTAAGTGATAAAGTAACCATGAACGATCGATCTTTACTTATAGACTTTATGCCAACTCTGAGCGAAAGCTTCGACATTATCATAGGTATGAATTGACTACCTTCACATTGTGTCTAGATCTATATTACAAGGAAGTTGTACGACCAACTCTACTCACAAGAAAACCATGGTCATTTATGATGACAAGTCGTAGAAAAACCTAAAGTTTCCTTCCTACCGTAAAAGTCAAATGATGGATTGTTGTGAACTTCTTGGCTCACTGTGATTTAAGAAACCTTGTGAAGGATTTAATTAAATGAGAAGGATTTGATAAAATGTGAAGAATTTAATCAAATGTGAAGGATTTAATCAAATTTGGAAGCTTAAGTGAAGACTTTCTCCCAAGAATTGAATGCTAGAATTTTAATAACAAAAGAATTTATGTTAGCTACTACCAACGATCCGTCAGGAACTTCTCTATGGTAACGTAACCGTCAACTATGTTAAGACCAAAAGGAAACAAAGAACTTGTTCATCTATAATGACATGTATATACAAGATTGAGGTTCACATAGATGAACTGAGGCAAGGTTTTTGCTTATGCTTTTGGTTGGATGACATAAATGAGAAATATGTTGATATAATGAAGTGTGAGATTCGTTAACATTGTAATTAGATTGACACATTAGCAAATGTATGAGCCAAAATGAATGTACCAAACCCCGTTGGTTATGAATATTAACTGTGAATATCTATTCAGAATCGGCAACTCAAATCTGAGAAGTTTAACTCGAGACTCTGAGAAAGAAAAGCTTAACAAGTGAAGCTCCTTGAAGACTGGATAAATAAGTCAAGCTCAGGGATGATGGGATGCGATACTTTATGAACATACATGAAAGTAGAGATTGCCACTTGAGTGGAAAAATATCAAACATGTAACAAATTCAGAATGTCAGAAACATTCAAGACTAGGGTAATGATAAAGAAATACCTAAGTAAAACTGGGGACAAAAATCAATGGACTTCATACCAAATCTACCCAAGAAACCTAAAGTTTTCTAATTCTATTCATGTAGTGGTCCACAAAGTGACTAAGTTCACCCACTTCCCACTAATCTAAGAACCATGTGAAATGGAAAACTTGAACAATACTTGCCAAAGAAATTGTTAAACTACACTAGGTTTTGATCTCTATCACCTCTCACTAAGATAGTACATTCACCTAGTAATCTTGATAGTCATTGAAAATCCTTGTGTGCGCACTTATACATAAGCTTAGTTTATCATCCCAATGGTTATAATGAAAGAACCATCTTCAAATGAGTATTATGATCTTAATATGTAACGCCTGTAGATCCGGGCTAGTCAATTTAGAGATAATAGGGGTCGAAAACGACTTTTTGACAAAAGATTATTTATAATAAATACTCTTAACTAAGTTTTAGAATATGTCTCAAGGGTTCCATACATATAAAGAACGTCAAAATCCGAGTTATAACGAAGAAGTTATGGCTCGTCTAAGTTTTTCGGCAAAACCGGCACGACACCGGGAGATGTAAATAGTGAATTTAAGATAGAGGACTTTTTAGCCTTAGGGATCTAAATGAAAGTTGTATAATGCGTCTTCATCTACATGTGGATATAAAGAGCGTCAAAAACGAAGTTCGTATGCAAAAGTTATGGCATTCCGAAGATTTAGCTTTTAAAAACCCTAAACTAGCTAATTCACGACGTGAGAATTATGACGCTCACGACATTCTGTCATAATTCGGAATCTAGAAGCTGCAAGAGGATAAGATCCAATTCACGACTTGAGAATTATGACGCTTACGACATACTGTCATAATTCGGAATCTAGAAGCTGCGAGAGGATAAGATCCAATTCACGACGTGATAATTATGACGCTCACGAAATTCTGTCATAATTCGGAATCTAGAAGCTGCGAGACGATAAGATCCAATTCACGACGTGAGTGTCATAAAAACTTACTATTATTATTATGCGAGCCATTCCGAAAATCTCACACCTTTCTTCATTTCTTCTCTCTAAACTTTCTCTCTCTAAGGGTTTTAACCCTCCCCTAAGCCTAGATGATCCCCTAGTACCCTAAGGAAGCCCTGAGGCTCCCGGAGTCCAGAGAAAAAGAGTCTTTCGGTTTCGAAATGCTGCTCCAAATAAAGCCCAGTTTTCTTTAAAATTCGTTGTAAGTGAGCTACGTTTACGCAATTTTTAATATAGTTTTCAAATAATTATAGTAATATTATTAGGTCCTTAAAATAATTATTTGGGCTATTATTATGAGTTATATTGAGTGTTATTTAACGTTTATATAACAATAATAATAGCTAGACTATTAATTAGTCACGGTTGACGTTAGACTAAACCCTAGTGGAATTGATACTAGGTTTTATCGAAGGAAAATTGTTTTGAGAGTATTGAAGCGTTGTCCGAGTGCTGAGTCACCACCTACTCAAGTGAGTGTATAGTCACTTTCACCTTACACATATATATGAAGTATTTTCTTTTAAATACGTGTTATGTGTAATTATATTAATTGTTTAATTAAGGTGACTGTTGAATAGATGTTTTATACAAGTTTTAAACTATATATGTATTTTTATCTACAAATATGTTGGGTGAAACATGGGTAGATGAATTAGATGATGTGTGACGAAATAAAAGGTGATGAGAGGTATCGATGTTTAAGATGATCTAGTCATCTAGCAGAGTATAGACAACGGCCACATACTATTTTAGATAGTCCAGTGGAATGTTAGCATACTTGTAATCGGTAGGTATGTTTGAACTATATGTTCATAAGGTGTTCTTGAACTATATGTTCATTAGGTGTTTTTGAACTATGTGTTCATCCGTTAGTTCTTCTTTTTGACACTATTATGTGTCAGGGTACGGGAGCGTACGGGTGTACTTTGTTAGTATTTTCCCTATACCTTTATTTTTAAAGAGATTTGGAGTCTTTGTTTCTTTTATGAAGTGATCGGACGAGCTTCATGAGTCAGTGTTTCCATTCTCGATGTCGGATAGGAGTGAGTCTGGGGTTGTATACCTCACGGTATTCAGAGCACAACCTAGGCATTACTCAGCGTTTCCATAGCTGGATAGGGTGCGTCTGGGGGTTATATACCTCATGATATTCAGACCACAGCCTAGGCATTAATAATTACCCCTGACTTAATTGTCTGGTGGTTCTTTCTTTTACGAACAAAGGTTCGTGGTTAAACTTATTCCATTCATTTGATGTATTCTTCGATTCTCGTTTGCTGCTAGGGAATTTCCGAAGCAGTTTCGTTAGTTGGTTGTTCATATCAATCCCTTAGGCTAGATCTAGTAAGATCACTGTATATGATCAGTATGTGGGGATCGACATTGTTAGTGCTTGTAATATAAACCTTGGGCAGCGATGGACTTTGTGCTAATTCCTTAGGATGAATCCTTAGTAATGAGTGATAGTTGATTCTGTAACACCGTAAATTTCAAAACAAAATTTTCAAATTTTATAAAACATAATTCACTTAATATTCATAAAACAATCATGTTTGAAACTCAATCCAAGTAATACAAAAATCCCAAGATCTCAAAATCATAAAGTCCCATGCGTGTGTACTGATCAAGCCGGCACCTTTCCACGGTCGTCACTAGTACCTGAAACAAATAACACCAAAACACTGTAAGCACAAAGCTTAGTGAGTTCCCCAAAATACCACATATAACACATATTAGCCACTCGAGGCTATAACTCTGTGGGTCCGTGCACCTAAACTCTGTGAACCCTCAGGTTCTAACTTTGTAAACATGCACAACATAAATCACAAAGAATAATGCAGCACAACACATAACACAAATATAGCATACAAGCACTATATCACATAACTCTAGTTACCTACTCAAGGTATGTATAGTGAGAAGACTCACCTCGCGTATCTCAGTAACTCGCAAGTCCCTGAAATCACTCGTGCTCGATCTCCCAATCTATAGTCCTCCTGTAATACAATACATCTCTAAATAACACTTCACAACTAAGGTTGACTATCCCTTAACAAGTCAACATAGGTCAACGGTCAACTTTGACCGGACTCGGCGAGTGCACTATAGTGACGTGGCGAGTCTATGCGCATACACTGATTTCCCTGGGATCCTCACTTGACACGAGGAGTATTCTCCTAGCTCGACGAGTTGCACCTGGCATGAGTTGTGGGGCCTCCACGACTCAACTCGCCGAGTCTCAAGAACAACTCGGCGAGTCCCATCTTGACTCAGTCCACCTGTCAACCCACTCTGACTCTCCCTGACTCACTGAGTCAATCCCTTAACTCGGCAAGACCACTTGCTGAGTGCTGCTGGGCAATCTTCATGCTACTCGCCGAGTCTGTTCTTCGGACTCGGTGAGTCCATGCCATGCAATGACTCAAACTCACTTCTGAGGTCAGATCTATTCCATACAATCATAGATCTGGCCTCCCCAAGCATGATAATCACGTAAAGTCCAAACCTTGGGGCTCAAACAAAAAGTATTTGCTCATAAATGATGTTTTAGCCCCATATCTCATAAATCTAGGCCAATGCTCTCATGAACACTCATAAAGCTTAAGGAATACAGCTCTTCTGGACCTCTATGGATCTCATCTCAAGCCTTATCATGATTAGGGATGAAATGGACATCAAATCTAGCCAACAAAGGGGTCAAGAAACCCTAAACCCCCATGTTCATCATAAAAATGTAAAAGGAAGCCAAGATATACCTCCAAGATGATGCTCTGAGCTCCAAAATCGCAGAATGTCCACTTCCCTTGCCTCTTCTTAGCTAGAATCTCCTTTGCCTTGCCAAACCAAGCTCCAAAGGTCAATAATGGCCTCTTTTCTCTCCCAAAACACTCAAATCTCTTTAGGGTTTCTCTCTAGGGGTTGGTGGCCGCAAATGATGGCCATAAGCCCCTTTAAATAGGTCTCAAACCCTGGAAATTATGGTTTCATTACACAGCGTGGACTCGCCGAGTCCAGACGCGAACCCGCGTCCAAAATCGCGATCCTACTCGGCGAGTTTGAGCTCCAACTCGCCGAGTCCACTCACAATTCTCAAAAATACACCAATAATAAATACCTGGAAATTTTGGGCTGTTACAGATTCTTAGGGTAAATCCTTAAGAAATGAATAAGATAATGGGGATTGGGTAATTGGGTTGATTGTTTGATGTTTAAGCATAATAAATTTATTTATTGTAGGGTAAAAACCCTATATGTTCACCAGGCTCTCAAGCCTGACCCACTCAGTTTAATTGTATCACAAGTATCGATACGAAGTTGCTTTACACTGAGAGATTAAGGAGATATAGTGTGACATCCCCATTTTCACGGCCAGAAAAGACGGATTTTGTTTATGCTTTATAAAAATCATAGTACTTCTTTTCATAAAAATGTTGCGGAATTTGTTCCCAGAAAAATACGATAAATATGTTATCAAAATATTTTCGAAGAAACGTATTTTATTCATTTTAAAACATTTGGGATGTCATCGTCAATACAGAAACATAAGCATAAACAGAACTTACATTTATTTACTCTAGTGATCTACATCTCTTTAATCTCTCAGTGTAATGTGACTTCATATCAACACCTGTGATATAAATAAACTGAGTGGGTTAGGTTGGGAAACGTGGTGAGTACATAGGGTTTTCAACCCACAATAATATAATTATTATGTTTAAACAATCAAACAATCAACCCAATTACCCATCCCCATTATCTTCTTTAATCTTAAGGATCTACCCTAAGAATCAGCTATTCCTCGTTCGTTCATTCCTAAGGATCATCCTAAAGAATCGGCACAAAGTCCATTGTTGCCACGGTTTACACAACGGGCACTAAGTCTGCATAGTCGCCAGGGTTTAGGCATCAAGTCTGCATGATCACCAAGGTTTAGGCATCAAGTCTGCATGATCACCAGGGTTTAGGCATCAAGTCTACATGATCACCATGGTTTAGGCATCAAGTCTGCATGATCACCAGGGTTTAGAGTACACTAGGTGAGCACATAGTTCACAACACCTACATGCGGCGAGCCTGCTAGTGTTCCACTGGACTGTCTAGAATAGTCCGTGGTTGTCATCCATACTCTGCTGAATGACGGGGCCATCATTTGGGAAAAAGGCTTCTCACATCGTCCACCTCTCACCCTCACCTCGTGGTCTATAACACCTCTCAACTCATCATTCAACTCATATTCCATTTATTATATATACCCATGTTTACCCCAACATTATCGTAGATATAAAATACATATACAGTTTAAATAATTTAAAACATGTATAAAATCGTTCATTTAGCATAGACAACAAGTACTCAGATAATATGCTCACATAGCACGTAATTTATATAAAATACTTTATATCTATGTGTAATATGAAAGTAACTATGCACTCACCTGATTAGGCGGTGACTTGTCACTCAGACAGCACTTCGTTACTCTTAAAACAATTTCCTCGACAAAACCTAGTATTAGTATGACTAGGGTTTAGTCTGACGTTAATTGCGACTAATTAATAGTCCATCTATTATTATTATTATTATTATTATTATTATTATTATTATTATTATTATATAAGCGTTAAATAACACTCAATATAACTCATAATAATAGCCCAAATAATTATTTTAAGGTCCTAATAATGTTACTATAATTAATTAGAAGCTATATTAAAAATAGCGTAGGCGTAGCTCACTTACAGCGGGTTTTTGCAAAAACCGGGCTTCGTTGGAGCAACATTTCCAAGCCGAAAGACTCTTTTCTCGGGACTTCGGAAGCCTCGGGTGTTCCTTCGGGTGCTAGGGAGTTTACCTAGGCTTTTAGTGGGGTTAGGGGATTTAGAGGAGAAAGAAGTGTTTGGAAGGTGTGAGAAATGGAGAAACCCGACACTCTTATTTATAGGGTGAATTCCTGAAGGACTTGCTGAGTCGGTTCACTGACTCACCGAGTCAGTGCCACGTGTCATCATCTGATGGCTTTTCTTGGGGAGAAAGCCTTGGCCTATATTCAGCCACGTCCCCCTTTTGCAGCAGCACCCTGCCGACTTCTAAACCCTGTAACTTTCGCATACTAGCTCCGTTTTTGATGTTCTTTTTTTCCACGCGTAGGTAAAATCAATATCTACAACTTTCATTTAGACTCCGTTGGCTAATTCTCGACCGATCTTAAATTTAACAGTAGGAGGTGTTTAGACTGTTAAATGACCGCGAAGAATTCGTAACTCCTTCATACGGACTCCATTTTCGTCTATCTTTTTATCGTTGAGTTCCTATTAATGAGATATTCAACTCTCATTTAGGTCGCGTAAGCCAAAAACTGCTTGAACTAAAATTCGAGTTTCGGAGCGTGCATTGCTAAGCTGAATCTTAGAAAAATCATAACTTTCTCATACGAAGTCAGGTTTGGGCATTCTTTTTATCGACGCTCTTAGTTTAACATATTATAAGACTTTTGTTTAGATTGCTAAGGCTAAATCTCACTCTATCGTAAATTCACTATTTACGCTTTCCGGTGTCGTGCCGGTTTTGCCGTAAAACTTCGACGGGCCATAACTTCTTCGTTATAACTTGGATTTCAGCGTTCTTTATATATACGGAAACCTTGTGAAATATTCCACAACTTGGTTAAGATTATTTATTCTAAATAATATTTTGTCAAAAAGTCATTTTCGACCCCTATTGCCTCTAAATTGACTAGCCCGGATCTGCGGGCGTTACATATAGATCACTAGTGAAATGAATATAAGTTCTATTTATGCTTATGTTTTTGTATTGACGATGACATCCCAAATGTTTTAAAATGAATAAAATACGTTTCTTCGAAAATACTTTGATAACGTATTTATCATGTTTTTCTGGGAATAAATTCCACAACAATTTTTATTAAAAAAGGTACTCTGATTTTCATAAAGCATAAACAAAATCGGTCTTTTCTGGCCGTGAAATTGGGGATGTCACATAATATATACGACAGACTTGAATATTTCATGCGATACTCATTAAAGTTAATGAGTTATTACTACCATGATAATAATCACACCAGCATCAAGGCCACACAGTTCAAGACCTTATACAGATGCAAGCGCCCATACTTGACATGTTGAACATTGATTGGAGATACGAAATTGAAGAAAAAGCTTGCATGCGATACGCTGCTCTTTGATCAAAGAATCACTCAAGAAATCGCATAAAAGATTGTGTGAACCTGAGAATGATTTCAAGCTGTACATGAATCATAAGAGAGTCATGTGAACAAAAGATGTAAGCCTCTTGACTTCTAAGTCAGAGACTGTGTAGCTTTAAAAGCCTTCCCTTTTAGAGGAATAATTTTTCTTAGAGAACGAGTCAAATTAAAACCATGACTCAAAAGGCCTTCAAAATTTTTAATAGAAATTGCTCCTGATATGATATGTATATCAAGTTATTTTGAGAACTAAACAGTGTGCACAACGCTTCTCACGTGCCACCGCTTAAGGATTGTATGTCTATTGAGACACTTACTATCTATCACAATGAGTGTACTAGAACAATTGCGCTAGTGTTTTCATATTTGTGAAAGTACACATGATGGAATTGTATACAAGATTCAACAACCTTTAAAATATTTGATTCGAGCTTATTCCCAATTTTTTGTTTGGGTACAAACTTATAGTAAAGCCACTTATTAGATCGACTATCTGATCTTGAGTTACACAACTTAAAACGACTATAGAATGATCATGTATGGATCAAGCGGAAAGAAAACACCACCAATTGTTTTATAATGTTTTATCTACACGTTGAATTTTAGGATGAAATTCCTTTCGGGGGGGGGGGGGGGGGGTGATGTAATAATTGGTAAAAATTGGTTAGAGTTCAACGGTCAAACCACCACGAACCACTAGGTATTAATGACCAATTGTGTGTAATTTAATGTTTATAATGTATTTAAATATATTATATTTATAATTTTCTTTAGAAGTCTATCGTTGAATATTGAATAAAAAATCAACAAAAATTAAATCTATTTGTGCCGTTAAAAATAGAATTTTGTGTGAAGTACATTTGAGAGTTATGGATAAAACATTTGAATAGATTACATTCTCCTGATCTCCGTGTATATAAAGAACGTTCAAAACAGAGATCGTATGAAGAAGTTCCGCCCATTTTAAAGTTATAAACATCAGTACTTATTTGATTTCCCTGAAATTAACCGGGCACTGCTTCGTTTGGGATAGTTACGAATTTTGTAAACTGTTTTTGAGCACCTTTTTTAATTAAAACTACGGTCTATTACTTTATTGTACTTTTATAGTATTATTAAAGTTGACCAAAAATAGATTCGTAAAATCTGTCGAATCTGAAACAATTAATCGCAAAAATTTAAATGTTAATTTACGGAGCTCGGTACATTGGATTTGAATTTCGTCTGCGTTTTTTGGAATCACTACGACCGAAACAACAAATAGATTATTTTCAAAAAAAATCACGAAACAATTTGATGGCATGCAAATTGAGAAACGGGATTGACAACACTAAAAAATACACTTCATTGATTTTTTTTGCACAATATATCTTTAGAAACTGAATTTTTGTACAACCACAATCAATTAAAATCTATTAAAATATTTGCAAAATCATATTTTTATGTTTCTCTTTCTATCACTTTTGCAAAAACTCTAAAATTATACAGCTCTCTTTTCCTCTTTCTTATGTTGTCGATGAAGAGAAAGGAAATCCAACGAAGGAAGAAACCAGTGGAACCAGAAGACCACCAATCGCCAACATGATAGCCCTCCTCCTCACCCCTTATGCTGTCGAGTAGCAACCCCAAACAACCTCCATCACCCTTGCAATTGGCTTAGGAACACCACCCAAACACCCCCTGTTCTTTTCATTGTCAACCATAGAGGAAGAAACTGATGTCCTTCACCGGCGATGACAACCCTCTTGTTCCATCCCCTTTCTTTTCCGTTGAACAACACCACCACACCAAAACACCCTATCCACATGTTGAAGTACTACCTTCAATCTGTCCCATGTTCCTTCAAGTTTAGCTGTCGAACCAGAAAATGAAACCACGAGGAGCTGTCGGAGCAACACCCTCACTACCGTATACGACGATAAAGGCCACAAGTTGCGATCTCCACCCCTTCATTCGTCAATCAAAACAAATCAAACACCCGATGTCTCTTTGTGTTTAACTACCGGCAAGCCAAAGGGCTGCCATCACCACCAATCCTCGCCCTCGTTCTTCCCACTTCTCCGACCACTGATATGTACATATTTAGTTATATATTTTGTATAGAATCTTAATACCTTTTAGATATTTTATATCAGTTAATGAACAAAAGGTACTTAATTATGTTTAAATTGTATTTCCAGCCTAAAAGGCATGCTCAGAAGCAAAAGGAAGCGGGAATAACAATCGAAGCTCGGGAATTGAAGAAAGAAGAAAAAGAGTCAAAAACCAGAAGAACTTAGCAAGTTGGACACTTACTCGACAAGTAGGCACAAACATTCTCGAACCATTGGGTGCCTTACCGCGCACGGATTTCAAGTGAGGGACTCGGTGAGTCGGTCTATGGACTTGACAAGTCGCCCCTGTTTTCATATAACTATATAAAGGGCATAAACTCACGAGACAATGACTTCTCTCTGGAACCCTTGGAAACTGAATTGCGATTGAGAATGCTGCTGGAGCTTTGGAAATCAAGTATCAACCCTAGCATTCAATTTTGAGGAGATCAAAAGGCACAAATATATTTTCTTTTCTTAATCTAGTTTACATCATGTTTAAATCATTAGGTTTAGTTTGTGAGATATATTCTGCTATGAATATGAGTTAGATACTTACAACTTCTATTTAGGGTAGAATAGCTTGTGAATATGGTTTGAATTTTATGGCTTGGATTATTTAATTTGGTGAATTTTGTTTTGTTAAGCTTGTTAAAGATCCTCATGTGTTGACAATAACTAGTTTTTTTTGTTAATGATCAAGTCTATTAAGTTGCATGAACATCTCTTAATTGCTTGTCTCATATAATTGATGTGAAAACAATATTATATGCCTAGGAACAGTGAACATGAAACTAGGGGTTAATTAGAAAATAAGTAAGTCAATGTGTGAACTTGTGTGACGAATAACCATACAAGAAGTTAATTGAATTAGTAATTTAATTAGCTAACTACAAGTCTTAATTTAACCCAAATCAATAAACTAGGAAACTCATTAGTTTAACCAATTGGCCACTGCTTGAATTGATTTGTTTTCTAAGGATTAGTAATAGTGAACATGAACCTAATCACATTAATCGGTAGCCAATGATAAATTAATCCATTACACTTTCCATAAAATCAACCATAGGAATAAGTAAGTCGAACCTGAACAGAAGTCTCCTTTATTATTGAATTTAGTTGATTTTTATTTGCTTTATCTGTTAATTGTTTTTTTTAGTGTTAGTTAAATGCTAAAGTTTCTACTCTTGCAAAACTAGAGAAAATCTATTTTCTTTATTATTTGTTTTTTAGATAATTCTAGTAATTAGTTTAATTACCGTTCCATGTGTTCGATACCCTGCTTGCTTAACAATACCACCAGTTGACAGGTACACTACCTTTTGTGTTTCTAAATTATATTTAAAAAGTAAGACTAAAACTAGTGCATTTAACACACATCGATGAGGTCAACGACATAGCCGACTATTTCAACATTCTGAACGTTCCTCGCCAGACTGTTTTGCTTTGTATTGTAACACTGTAAAATTTAAAACAATTTTTCATTTAATTTTTAATAAAACATTTCATTATTTAATCTTCCAAAAGTCAAACATCCAATGTTTCCACAAAATACGTAACATAACCCATAACCCAAGATCTCAAAAACATGACATCTGCAAGTGTGTACTGATCAAGTTGGCGCATTCCCGCGATCCTCGCTAGTACCTGAAACACATAACGCATAACACTGTAAGCACGAATGCTTAGTGAGTTCCCCAAAATACCACATACTGCACATACGCCTTTCCAGGCCATAGGATCTTCCGATCCAAGTGTCTCAGGGGATTTCCATCCCAGACTCTGTTGACCTTCTGGTCCATATCATCTTGACCTTCCGGTCCACATCATACTCAAATCACATAACATATCACATATAACTTACATCACGTATACATTATAAACATAAGACCTTTCGGTTACACATAATTACCCCATTGGGTAAGGCATGGTGAGAAGACTCACCTCGCGGATGTCGGATAATCACTCGTGCCCAATCTCCCGACCTATCGTCCTCCTATATCATAAGTACAACTCTCATTAATACTTTCCCGACTTTGTGTGATTACTACTATCAAGTCAACACTAGTCAACAATGGTCAACGATCAACCTTTGACCCAACTCGTCGAGTGCCTTCTGGCAACTCGGCGAGTTCCATCGCGTACTCACGTCCTCTAGATCCCTTCTGACTCACCGAGTCATTCCCCAACCTGGCGAGTCACCAACTGTGTGATTTACGGGGAAACCCTAACCCTACTCGTTGAGTTTGTTCTTTGACTCGGCGAGTCCATCCCATGCACAAACCAAACTGACCTCCTAAGTTCAGATCCGTTCCATTAATCCATAGATCCGACCTTCCCAAGCATGATAATCACGTAAAGTCCATATCTTGATGCACAACCAACACCTATTTGATCCTATATGATGTTTTAGCCCCATTTATCATAACCCATGGTCAAAACCCCCATTGATCTTCATAAAGCTTGATGAGTAAGGCTCTTTGGACCTCTATGGATCCAGATCTAAAGCCTCATCACAAATAGGGACTAATTGGACATCAAATCTAGTCAATAAAGGGTCTAAGAAACCCTAAATCCATATGATCATCGTAACAACAGAAGGGGAGCCAAAATATTACCTCAAATGTGATGCTCTGAGCTCCAAATCCACAGAATGTCCACCTCCTTTGCTTCCTCTTGGCTAGAACCTCCTTTTCCTTGCTTAACAATACTTCAAAGGTCAACAATGGCCTCTTCTCTTTCCCAAAACGCTCAAGTGCTCTAGGGTTTCTCTCAAGGGACTTATAGATGCAAATGACGTCCCTAAGGGCCTTCAAATAGGTCTCAAACCCGAGAGATTAGGGTTTCATTAAACAGCGCAGACTCGCCGAGTCCACCCATGAACTTGCCGAGTTCGGTCATTAATCCGGATGAGAATTCGCGACCCTACTCGGCAAGTCTAAGCACTAACTCACTGAGTCCCTCCACAAACTCCAAAAATAAATGAATAAAATAATATACCTGGGAATCCGGATGTTACAGTTCTCCCCCACTAGAATCAGACTTCGTCCTCGAAGTCTTACTCTGCAAACAACTCTGGATGCTGCTCACGCATCTCACGCTCCAGCTCCCAAGTTAACTCTGACCCCTTCCGATGCTGCCACTGGACCTGCACCAGAGGCACTTCCTTGTTCCTTAGAACTTTGATCTTCCGATCTCTAATAGTCACCGGTCTCTAAACATAGTTCAGGCTCGCATACACCTGAATATCCTCTAATGGTACCACTGCCGACTCGTCAGCTATATACTTTCTCAGCTGAGATACGTGAAAGGTGTCATGAATCTGACCCAACTCTACAGGTAGTTCCAACCGGTAGGCTACCCTGCCTACCCTCACGATCACCCTAAAAGGACCAATATAGCGGGGTCCCAGCTTGCCTCTCTTCCTGAATCGGATCACTCCTTTCCAAGGAGAGACCTTCAGGAGCACAAAGTCGCCGACCTAAAATTCGAGCTCGAACCGGCGCTTGTCCGCATAACTCTTCTGGCGACTCTGAGCAGTTAGCAACCTCTGCCTGACTTGCTGTATTTGCTCGGTCGTTTGAAGCACAATCTCTGTACTACCCATCACACGTTGCCCTACCTCTCCCCAACAGATAGGAGTCCGACACCTCCTCCCAAACAACAGCTCAAAGGGTGGCATACCAATGCTCGAATGATGGCTGTTGCTGTAGGAAAACTCTGTCAAGGGTAAATACGTGTCCCAACTCCCGCCGAAATCCAACACACATGCTCGGAGCATGTCCTCGAGTGTTTGAATCGTCCGTTCACTCTGATCGTCAGTCTGTGGGTGGTATGTGGTACTAAAATGTAGCCTCGTACCCAATTCCTCATGAAATTTCTTCCAGAATCTGGAAGTAAAACGCACATCTCGATCTGAGAAAATCGAGATCGGCACTCCATGCTGCGATACCACCTCCCGCATGTACACCTCTACTAACCTCTCAGCGAAAGAGCTCTCACTAATAGCAAGGAAGTGAGTGCTCTTCGTCAACCTGTCTACAATCACCCAAATTGCATTGACGCCCCTTGCAGTCATCGGCAATTTGGTGATAAAATCCATAGTAATCTGTTCCCACTTCCACTTAGGAACCTCTAATGGCTGCAACATATCATGCGGTCTCTGGTGCTCGGCCTTAACCCTACGACAGGTTAGGCACCTCTCAACGAACCACGTGACATCCCTCTTTATAAAGGGCCATCAATACTCTCTCTTCACGTCCAAATACATTTTAGTGGCCTCGGGATGGATCGAGAACCTCGATCTATGCACCCCCTCTATCAAAATGGTATGTGTCCCGCCCACAAACGGTACCCAAATCCGACCCTGAAAAGTCATAAGCCCTCGGCTATCGGTAACAAACTCCGACACCTGCCCGATAACCCTATCTCTTTTATGATTCTCCAGTCTCACTGCCTTAGCCTAGGCCCCTCGAATGGTGTCCAACACCGGAGTCATCACTGTCAATCTCATACAAATGTCTCGTACTGGGGCACTTTCTGCTCTACGACTCAGGGCGTCGGCTACCACATTAGCCTTGCCCGGGTGGTACAGGATCTCACAATCATAATCCTTTACCACATCTAACCACCTCCTTTGCCACATATTCAAGTTGGGCTGATCCATTAAGTACTTCAAACTCTTGTGGTCCTTTATATGGTACATCGAACCCCATACAAATAGTGATACCAAATCTTGAGGGCGAACACTACTGCCCTAAACTCCAGATCGTGAGTGGGATACCTCATCTCATGAGGCCTCATTTTCCTCAATGCATACACTATCACATGCCCCCTCTGCATGAGCATTGCACCTAGTGCGGATATAGATGCATCGCAATAAACCACAAAATCATCAACTCCCTTTGGAAGGGATAGCACTGGGCTTCACACAACTTCTGGCGAAGAGTCTCAAACGAGGTCTGCTGCTCTGGACCCCATGAGAAAGCAACACCCTTCCGGGTCAAATTAGTGAGTGACACTGCAATCTTGGAGAAATCCTGAATGAATCTCCAATAATAACCGGCCAACCCTAGAAAAATCCTGATCTCGGAGGCAGACTTTGGTACCTCCCAGCTCATCACCGCCTCAATCTTGGCCAGATCGACCAATATCCCTTTCTGGTTAACGAGATGCCCTAGGAACCGGGCCTCTCGTAACCAGAAATCACACTTGGAGAATTTGGCGTAAAGCCTCTCCAATATCAAAACTCTGAGGATCTCTCTCAAATGTTCCTCATGTTGTTCTCTGGATCTCGAATACACCAATATGTCGTCAATATACACGATCACCGAGCGATCCAACACCGGCCTACACACTCTGTTCATGAGATCCATAAACACCGCCGGTGCATTGGTGAGCCCGAAAGGCATCACCACGAACTCGTAATGCCCGTAACGAGTCCCGAACGCTGTCTTCTGGATGTCCTCATCTCGCACCCTCACCTGATGATATACCGACCTCAAATCGATCTTGGAGAACCAAGATGCTCCCTGCAACTGATCGAACAAATCGTCGATCCTTGGCAACGGGTAACGGTTCTTGACCGTTAGCTTGTTCAATTCCCTGTAATCAATGCACATCCGGTATGAGCCATCCTTTTTCTTAACAAAAAGGATAGGCGCTCCCCATGGCGAACCGCTCGGCCGACTAAACCCCTTCCCTAGCAGCTCCTGAAGCTGTAAGAATAACTCCTGCATCTCTGAAGGCGCAAGGCGATAAGGAGCCTTGGCGATAGGCGCAGCCCTCGGAACCAAATCGATGCTGAACTCAACCTGCCTCTCGGGAGGCACACCCGGTAACTCTTCCAGAAATACATTCGGGAACTCACGCACTATCGGAACCTCATCTACTAACCTCGGTCTCTCTGAATCAACTCTCGCATCCATCACATATGCTACAAATCCCTTACAGCCCTGTTGTAGACTCTGCCTGGCTCTAGCGGTTGAACAAAATGTCGACCCAGAACGCGTACCCTTGCCGTACACTGTAAGAACTCCCCCAATAGGGTCTCGTATGGTCACCAGCTGTCTCTCGCAGTCGATAACCGCTCCAAACTTGCTCAACCAGTCATGCCCACGATGACACATACATCTCCCATCACAATAGGAACCAGATCAATCGGAAACTCAACGCCGATAATCTTGAGTACACACCCTCGGATCACCTCGGTGGTATACACCGCTCTCTCGTCAGCTATAGAAACTCTCAGAGGTCGACTCAACGCCTCTCGACTAATACTAATGTGCTAACTAAAAGCCAAAGATACAAAAGACCGACACGCACCCGAGTCAAATAACACCAAGGCAGGTACAGAATTCACAAGAAAAGTACCTACGCATATCATAATATAAGCACAATATCTCAACATAAAAGTAAATATATGATAGAATACATACCAGCCACGACGTCACGTGTTGCATGGATCTCCTCCACTGTCAGCTGGAACGCCCTCCCTCGCGCCTTCGACGCCTCGGCCTTCACCAGCGGACCCTCACTAGCTCTCGCAACAGTAGGGGCAGATCCCTGAGATGCTCCCTGTGGCTTCCCTCGCAACTGTGGAGACTCCGCCTTCCAGTGCCCGGTCTGGTTGCAATGAAAGCAGACCATGAATCCGCTGGGGAAATCCTTGGCGATATGCCCCTCCTTGCCACACTTGTAGCAAGCACCAGCCCAACAAAATCCATCATGACCCTTGCCGCACTTTCCGCAAGTGCGACCCTTCTAACCCCCAGACCTTGAATCAGCAGGCTTGGCCCGCTTGGCTGCCGGTTGAGACTGTGTCGGCCGCCAATCCATCCTCTGAGACTCAGCCTCCTCCCTGGCCTGCGTCTCCAACTCAATCTCCCTCTTCCGAACATTTGCCTGAAGCTCAGCAAATGTCCGGTATGATGAGTTTGCTACAAACTCACGAATGTCTCTCCTCAAAATGCTCAGATATCAACTCATATATGCCTGCTCGGTCGACACGTGTTCAGGGCAGAACATCGCCCTCTCGTGAAACATCCAGGTAATCACAGTAACTGACTCAGTACCCTGCTTGAGGATCAAGAACTCCTGAGCCAAACGCTCCCTTTCCACTGGGGGAACGTACTCGTCATGAAACATAGCGGTGAACCTCTCCCAGGTCACCGCAGCAAGCTCTGATGAAGAATAGTGCGCTGTCACGAACTTCCACCAGTCCTTCGCCCCTAAGCGAAGCTGGTTCAGCGCGAACCGAACTCTCAGATGCTCCGTACATGAACATGTGTAGAAGCACCCCTCTATGTCAGGAATCCACCTCATCGCGACTATCGGATCCTGAGTCCCGTCAAATTCTAGTGGCTTCGTGTTGCTAAACTCCTGGTACAACAACGAGTCACCCCCCCTGCGGCCTGGCAGCAGCAACGGCCGCAGTAGCTGCTGTAACAGCAACATCAGAAAGAGCAGCATACCGCTCATCAAAAGTCTTAATCAAGGTGGTCTTAATAGACCCGAACATCTCTGGAATCTCAGCCCTGATGGCCGCAACCACCTCCTCGTGGATAATCCTACGGATCTCCTCATCACTCGTCCCGCTGATCTCTGGTGTGTGGCGTGTCCCAACCATGATCTACCTCTAAAATACAACATAAAGAAATAGTAGGGACTCGCTCGAGGATACATACACTCGATAAACACACCTTACTTGCTCCTTGGCGCCTTAAGGATTCTTACTTGGACTGTGCACTGACCTGATGTCTTCAGTAGTACGGGCCCAATACTATCATCCACACTGCATCAACATCCACCCCAAGTCCTCCTCCAAGGATCCCAAATCACAAGTACTCTATCTCTTCTCACACATAAACTACCCTTCGGTAGACTCTCATAACACCTCACTGATACCTACTTACTCTAAAGTATCTCATGGCAGCAGAAATCTTCCTAGACTAAGGCATCACAAATCAGACCACTCTAGTCCTAATATGAATACCTAGCCTACTCTAGCATGCATAGCACATTTCAATATATCTCATAACATAAAATGTAAGGGTATTTTGGGAAATCACTGTTCGGGTGCTGGCTGATCGTACATACTGCTCAATTGCGTATCTTTTCATTTCTTTTATTTTTTTAGAAAAATTGTTTATCTTATGAAAAATCTCTCAAATCCTCAGTTTGAGTTCAAATACACCCGAAGGTGAATCCGAATCCCTCAAACCAAGGCTCTGATCCCAATTTGTAACACTGTAAAATTTAAAACAATTTTTCATTTAATTTTTAATAAAACATTTCATTATTTAATCTTCCAAAACTCAAACATCCAATGTTTCCATAAAATACATAACATAACCCATAACCCAAGATCTCAAAAACATGACATCTGCAAGTGTGTACTGATCAAGCTGGCGCATTCCCGCGATCCTCGCTAGTACCTGAAACACATAACGCATAACACTGTAAGCACGAATGCTTAGTGAGTTCCCCAAAATACCACATACTGCACATACGCCTTTCCAGGCCATAGGATCTTTCGATCCAAGTGTCTCAGGGGATTTCCATCCCAGACTTTGTTGACCTTCCGGTCCATATCATCTTGACCTTCCGGTCCACATCATACTCATATCACATATAACTTACATCACGTATACATTATAAGCATAAGACCTTTCGGTCACACATAATTACCCTATTGGGTAAGGCATGGTGAGAAGACTCACCTCGCTGATGTCGGATGATCACTCGTGCCCAATCTCCCGACCTATCGTCCTCCTATATCATAAGTACAACTCTCATTAATACTTTCCCGACTTTGTGTGATTACTACTATTAAGTCAACACTAGTCAATAATGGTCAACGATCAACCTTTGACCCGAATCGTCGAGTGCCTTCTGGCAACTCGACGAGTTCCATCGCGTACTCACGTCCTCTAGATCCCTTCTGACTCACCGAGTCATTCCCCAACCCGACGAGTCACCAACTGTGTGATTTACGGGGAAACCCTAACCCTACTCGTCGAGTTTGTTCTTTGACTCGGCGAGTCCATCCCATGCACAAACCAAACTGACCTCCTAAGGTTAGATCTGTTCCATTAATCCATAGATCCGACCTTCCCAAGCATGATAATCACGTAAAGTCCATATCTTGATGCACAACCAACACCTATTTGATCCTATATGATGTTTTAGCCCCATTTATCATAACCCATGGTTAAAACCCCCATTGATCTTCATAAAGCTTGATGAGTAAGGCTCTCTGGACCTCTATGGATCCAGATCTAAATCCTCATCACAAATAGGGACTAATTGGACATCAAATCTAGCCAATATAGGGTCCAAGAAACCCTAAATCCATATGATCATCGTAACAACAGAAGGGGAGCCAAAATATTACCTAAAATGTGATGCTCTGAGCTCCAAATCCACAAAATGTCCACCTCCTTTGCTTCCTCTTGGCTAGAACCTCCTTTTCCTTGCTAAACAATACTTCAAAGGTCAACAATGGCCTCCTCTCTCTCCCAAAACGCTCAAGTGCTCTAGGGTTTCTCTCAAGGGACTGATAGATGCAAATGACGGCTCCAATGGCCTTTAAATAGGTCTCAAACCCGAGAGTTTAGGGTTTCATTAAACTGCATGGACTCGTCGAGTCCACCCATGAACTCGCCGAGTCCGGTCATTAATCCGGATGAGAATTCGCGACCCTACTCGGCGAGTCTAAGCACCAACTCGCTGAGTCCCTCCACAAACTCCAAAAATAAATGAATAAAATAATATACTTGGGAATCCGGATGTTACATGTATGCTACCGGTTACACTAAAAGGAGTTGCGAAAGATTGGTTAAAAGCACTCCCTCCAGGATCCATCACTACATGGGCTCAGTTGCGTGAAGAGTTCATTGATCAATTTTGCCCTCCCTCCAAAATAGCAAAATTAAAGAAAGCCATTGTAAATTTTGAACAACAAATGGGAGAGTCACTCTATGAAGCGTGGGAAAGGTACAAGGGTTTGCTGAGAAGTTGCCCCTACAATGATCTAAATATTCAGCAAGGAGTCTATGTTTTCTATGATGGAGTCAATGTGACAACTAGACACCTCCTTGATTCCCAATGACCACTTACAAAGAAGAACCACAGTGTTATAAATTACCTGATTAAAGAATTCTCCAAGCACTCTAGATAATACCATAACCCAAGGGGCGACTTAACACGTGGGGCAGTGAATTCAGTTTCAGATAGCATGGCAACAGTGATGGAAAATATGAATAGTCTAGAGCGAATAATGATAAAGATGGATCAATCCATCCATGCTATCCGGGTGGGATGTGACAATTGTAGCGGGCCTCGCCTTACTAAGGATTGTGATCTGAATGAGAATGGGAACCGGAAGGTACAAGTATGCTATTCAAGTGGCGACAGATATGATGAGGATTGGAGAAAACTAAAAAAGGAGTGGCTACCGTATGATGAATACAAAAAGGCAAAAGAGGAAAAATACAATATGAAGACAAGAGGTTTCTATCAAAAGGATGAGCCGGTGCAAGATAAAAAGATAGACTTTGAAGACATGCTCATAATTTGCAGCTGCATCTGAAAAAAGACAGAATGAAACTGATGCTGTAGTTAGGGAACAACAAACCATGATGAAAGAGTAACAATCATTGATGAGAAATCAACCGACTTCTATTCTCAACATTGAAAAATAGCTAGGCCAACTTGAAAACATAAAATCAAAATCATAAGAAGAAGTGTATTTGATAAAATTAAATTTAATTTGATAAGTCAATCCATCAATGCATACAATTAAACTCTTAGCTATAGATTAGGGCCTCTCCATCGTGCTATTCTAAACATAGAATCTGATGAATATTAAAAATTGTATAGCTATCAATAAGGTTGTATTATAATACCTAAAAAAAATACATCAATTTTAAACAAATGTAAATTTTAATTTAGATGGTTAAAATTATTATAGTAACATATAATTAAGATTTTATTATATGTGTGGAAGTGGAATGGTGGGGATTGTTTGTAGATGTAAAGTGTAAACACAAAGAAGTCTTCTAGAGGCTTCTTTGGTATCGATGTAACCACAGATCGAACAATCTGGACCGTCCATATCAACCTCCTCAATAATATCACACCTTCTACCCCAAAATTCCAAACCCCTCTTTCTCTCTTTCGCCGAACACACCCGACTCAGGTCTTCACGAGTTCGATCTCTTTTCCGATCTGCTTATTGGCAGGTATGCTTCTATATCTACCATACAGAATTTTCTACGCTGTTGTTGTGTAAAATTGCGCGATCATATAGTAGCCCGATCTGGTTTTAATTTGATTGTGGTTTTGTGTTAGATTTGTAATTAGATATCGAAGATCGAAGAAACAGGATGTTTGGAAGACAGCCGAAGAAGAGCGATAATACGAAGTACTATGAGATCCTGGGTGTTCCCAAAAGTGCTTCCCAGGATGATCTCAAGAAGGCTTATCGGAAAGCCGCCATTAAGAATCACCCTGACAAGGGTGGAGATCCTGAAAAGGTGCTAATACATAACCCTAATCTTTCAGTTAATCTTTAGTTGTTATTGTACTGTGTGTTGAACCTTTAAACCTCATAATACTAGAGAACAATAGGATACAGCTTGTTGTGAAGGTTGTTACTTGATGAATTTCGTATGGTTTAAATCCGTCACTGGTGAAAATTGACTCATGTAATTCCTTAGATGATGTTTTGATAAAGACAAGTTTTATTTGTTAAGCTGTTGGTTAGGTCTAATGTTATGTCACCCTTAACCTTTAGAAAATTTTAGTCAGTTAATATGCTGTATATGGCCTGGATCAAGATGATTGGATTTACTGCATCTTTAAACAGCCCTTAATGCTGAAAAGTAGTGCTACCTTTGTAGTTTCTATTGATAATATGCCAGCTCACTGAAGTGAAAATAACAAGGTTTACACTTTACAATCATACTTTATGTATTAATCGCCTTCTATATGAGACTTTTGCTCATTCTTGGGTATCATATATATTCATATGATGCTTTGATCATGATAACTTGCTGGTAGGGTTATGCAGCTGAAATCATTTAAAGAGATTATTTTTTTCTTTTAGTTTTCTAATATTGATTCTGACAGCCTTTATAAATTATAATACATGAGTTGTCTTAAAAATCAAGAAGGAATTCATACACAAAATATCAAAACCAGTTTCCTCTAGTTAAAGTTTTGAAGTATAATCAATAAACGTTAATATTGTATTTGTCTCCATGTTAAGTTTAGAAAAATGATTCTTTTTTGTGACAATTTTCATTTTATGGGCATCAATATCTTTGTGATCTTTGTATTTATATCTGTGATATGTTGTTTATCTTTTAGTTTAAAGAGCTTGCTCAAGCATATGAGGTATTGAGTGACCCCGAGAAGCGTGAGATATATGACCAGTATGGTGAGGATGCCTTGAAAGAAGGAATGGGTGGCGGAGGTGGTGGTCATGACCCGTTTGACATCTTCCAATCCTTCTTTGGTGGTGGTAATCCCTTTGGTGGTAAGCTAGTTCTTGTTTATTAGCTCCATTCTTGCTTAAAGCTCATGGCTTTGTGTTTATTGCTTGATTCATTTGTAATATTTGTTCCCAGGTGCTGGTGGTAGCAGCAGGGGACGTAGGCAACGTAGGGGTGAAGATGTCATTCACCCTCTTAAAGTTTCCCTTGAGGATCTCTACAATGGAACTTCCAAAAAACTTTCTCTCTCACGTAATGTACTCTGTTCCAAGTGTAAGGGGTGAGTAGTGATGGAGTTTTCATCTTCCTTCTTGTATTGGTTCCCTTTCTTCTTTCACTAACTCAACTTCAAATCTTGCAGAAAGGGTTCAAAGTCAGGTGCTTCAATGAAGTGTGCAGGGTGTCAAGGTTCAGGAATGAAAGTCTCCATCAGACATCTTGGCCCATCTATGATCCAACAAATGCAGCATCCATGTAACGAGTGCAAGGGCACTGGTGAAACCATCAATGATAAAGATCGCTGCACACAGTGCAAGGGTGATAAAGTTGTTCAAGAGAAGAAGGTTCTAGAAGTCCATGTGGAAAAAGGCATGCAGAATTCCCAGAAGATCACCTTCCCTGGTGAAGCAGATGAAGCTGTAAGCTTTTATCATTTAATTATGATCTGAATGTATGAAGTCATGTATCTTATATATATGGATTATGGACTCACTTTGTTTATGTTTTTTGCAGCCTGACACAGTTACAGGTGATATTGTGTTTGTGTTGCAACAAAAGGAGCACCCTAAGTTCAAGAGAAAGGGTGATGACTTGTTTGTTGAGCACACATTGAGTTTAACCGAGGCTCTGTGTGGGTTCCAGTTCATATTAACTCATTTGGATAGCAGACAGCTTCTCATCAAATCCGAACCTGGGGAGGTTGTTAAGCCTGGTATGTTTGTGAATTCCTTTACAAAATTGTTAGGTTTAATCTCATAATCTGTTTTTGATTGTTAATCTATGATTATTGTTTGTGTAGATCAATTCAAGGCGATAAATGATGAGGGAATGCCGATGTATCAGAGGCCATTCATGAAGGGGAAGCTGTACATCCACTTTACTGTTGAGTTCCCGGAATCATTGTCGCCTGAGCAGTGTAAGGCGTTGGAGGGGGTGCTGCCACCTAAGCCTTCCATGCAGATGACAGATATGGAGTTGGATGAATGTGAAGAGACAACTCTGCATGATGTCAACATTGAAGAGGAGATGAGAAGGAAACAGCAGCAGCAAGCTCAAGAAGCTTATGATGAAGATGATGAGATGCCAGGTGGTGCACAGAGGGTGCAATGTGCACAGCAATGATTTGAGTTTTGAGGCATATGGAGTATGGAGGTTTGGTTATCTATTATGATTATGATGATAGGTTTTGGCAAGACAATAATGTCAGGCTGTGATTTTCTTTCTATATACTGTCTGTCTGTCTGTTTGTATTGAGACCTTTTGAGATTGTATGGATAATATATGGTTAAAACTCATCTGAAATACTTGTTTAACTTGTTTTTCAATTTCTCTGATTTTGTTTTGTCCTGATGATAACAAGTAATGGAGTGTATAAAACATACTAAAAGGACAACAAAGTAGCAAAAACACAACACAAATGAGGAGGGAAAATTTGTCATTGCACTTAGCATGCTATTTTTAATGGCGGAGTTGAACTTGGAAAGACCAAAGCCGCGACAAATTTAAAGGACAATGACGCTCGTTGAAAGTGTTCACTGGAAAGATCAAAAGCAACACTATCGTATGTACCATTTTGGCCATTTGCATGTTGAATTATTTAACAAATAAATATAATACAAAATAACTCGATCAAAAACTCTTAAAAATAGTGATGAACGTAAGTCATGGAGCAAGATTTATTTTAATGGAACATCTTTTATTTTAAATAAAACCGGGTGACGTCCCAACAATATTATTTAATTAGTTGCTTAAAACAGTAAATGATTTTAACATAAGCTTCGTACTGTAATATTTAATAAGTTCCTTAAATCAATAATTGATTTTTGACATTAGATTCCTTCGCTTCAAAGCTACATTCAGCACCCCACCGTGTTTGATTTATTTGGATTCCGTTTGCTTTAAGACCCGGGAAACCAGAAACTCAAATCAGAACAAACCTTCTATACATAGTACATACAAATCTTGTAATTATATATATGGAGGATACGCACAGAGCTTAATTTTGTTTCAGGTATATTTTATTATTTATTACGTCTGTTTAGCTTTATATCAAATCATATATTGTTATTTTTGGAAAAAATCGTGCACATTGTTTATACATATTTCACTAATCCCGTATAAACAAATCTAAGTTGACATTTCCCTTTCATCCTACACGACGGAATATGGACACCGGAGAACCATCCTACAGCGGTGGTGAAGACTGCTCCGATGATATAAGAGGAAACATAGCCTACAGCCTTGGGTTCTATTTGGTCTTCCTCCTCTTCGTATTCACCCTCTGCTATACTTCTTACATCTGCAACCGGAGGATGCACTTACAGTTATCACCACCAACCACCACCAGTGACGGCTCAGACGACTACCATATCACAACACTCCCTAAAGGTCTTTGCGATGACGTCATTTCTACTTTTCCGACGCTTCTCTACTCGGAGGCCGTGATGACTCACAACGCTGACTCTGAAACGGACATCCACACCAGTAACTATTGCTCCGGTTGTGCTGTTTGCTTGATGGATTATAAACCATCGGACGTCCTCCGGTTGTTGCCGGAATGTTGTCACTTATTTCATTTAAATTGTATCGATACTTGGTTGAAGGTCCATCCTACTTGTCCGGTGTGTCGGAACTCGTTTGACTTCAGTAATTAACGACACGATACGTGTAAGTGAAACTTAAGATTCGAAACGTGTGCAAGTTGAACCCTAAGATTTCTTAGATATGAGATGACAAATAATCTATAGCTGTCCAAGAGTTTACAGTTGACTAGTCAAACCCACCATTTCCACTCGAATACTGAAAATTTGTTATTTATTTGTTTTCCGAAATAACAATTGATTTTTCAAGTTGACAAGATAAAAAGTGTTGACTGGCCCATAGGATACGCCATACGCCGATGACGGCTTGTCATGTGCCTCACGAATCACGATTTAGACCCCGAATGTCTGCGTATTTTTAAAAAACCGAAGTCGACACCTCCTCCTTATGGACGCCGGAGAACCATCGTACATCACCAGCGACACCCCAAATACTGAAGGAGGCTTCACCTACGGCTTAGGATTCATCTTCGTCGTCCTCTTCCTCCTAATCATTCTCTCTTATGCTTCTTACATATATAACCGCAACAGGCGCTCTCAATCACAGCTGCCACCCATGATCACCTCTTTCGACACCACCACCGACTCCAACTACGACGAATATCACTTTATAAGACTCTCTCAAGGTCTTGACGAATATGTCCTGGCCACTTTCCGGACGTTTTTATACTCTGAGGTCGTGATGCTTCTCAACGGCGAGACTAACACGGCGAACCATGCTGATGATTGTGGCTCTGCAGGCTGCTCTGTTTGCTTGGAGGATTATAAACCGGCGGATGTCATCCGGTTGTTGCCGAAATGTGGTCACATGTTTCATGTAAGTTGTGTAGATACGTGGTTAAGGGTTCATCCTACTTGCCCGGTGTGCCGGAACTCGCCATTGCCGACGCCGATGGATTTGACGTGACTCGAACTTTGAACTTATTTGTTTACATACGCAAGTAGCAAGCAATTTTTTTATGTAGCAAAAAGATTCCATTCTCTGATCTATCATCTAGGCAACTTGACCAAACTCAATTTTTGTTCCATTCTCTGATCTATCATCTATCGGCAACTTGACCAAACAAAATTTTGTTTTTTCTTTAAAGAGGTTTTTTGGATAGGAAAAAAAAAAAAAAAAAGCTTATAGCTTATTGTTTGAGTAGAAAACACTAAAAACGAGCTTGTTTGAGAATAAGTTAAATAAGTTAATTTTAAAAAGTATTTCATCATTGCTTATTGTTTATTTCTAATCCAAACATTTTGTAAAAACTGTTTTCTCTCATCATTAATAAATTAATAAACAATAAACTACTAAGTTATAAGTTAATTTATTCAAACCCCTTCTAAATATTATTTTGTTGGTATTTTTATTTATTCTTTTGGTCAATGAGAAAGCAATTGAAATTGGGCAACATTTAGCTTATTGTTAAGAAATATTAATATTTTTCATTTTTTCCTAACCTAGGGTTTCAATATGTTAGATAAAGAATAGAATGGATAATCCACCACCCCCTATCCTTTGTTTATCCCCCCTCCCTCATGATTTAACATTTGACACACACACACACACACACATATATATATATATATATATATATATATATATATATATATATATATATATATATTAGCCGTTTACCCGCGCGAAGCGCCGGGTGTGAATAATTTTTTCAAAAATTGGTTTATAAAGGTTATCCTCGAGCAGATCTCAACGTTTTGATGACAGTTAAACATCGTTGAAAACTTTGAGTTATATGTGACCATTGTAACGTTCAAATGAAATTGTATGTTTTAGTCGGCGCCATCACCATAATAACATACTTTAAATTTTGTCATCACTCAAGTAAAATACTTTTTCTATGTTTTTCCCATTAAGTGACGGTAAAAAAAAGTGACCTTTTGATTTTTCGTATTTCACTTTATCTTACTAAATATCAAGTAATTTAAAAGATAAACTATTATTTCATTATGAGTTTTATCAGTTCCTATACATTATGTTTTTGTGTAATGTCAACACATCATTTTGAGTTGTTATTAGTTTTAAACTTGGTACTAAATTTTTTAGGCCGAACGGTGTGAGTGAGGGAAAGAGTGAGAGAAGCTTTCCCGCTGAACATCACACATTCACCGAGAGAAAACACCTTGATCGAGGAAAAGGTAGTAAGGGAGCCCATTCCCTCACTCCCTCTCCTATTCCTATTCGCCATTTTTTTTTTTATCTTTTTTAGTATTTATTAAATTACATACTTACTAAAAATTATATATATATATATATATATATATATATATATATATATATATATATCAAAACTCATGGTTTTTAATTCCCTACAAAATGAGTATAATATTTGTAGGAAATATATATTTTTTTTAAAAAAATAAAAAAATTGTGAAAGAAGTTTCACACCCATTCCTTAGGTATAGGTGAAGGAAAGTAAGCGAAAGATTGTTGTAGCCCACAAAAAGTGAGGAGAGTTTCTCACCCACACCCTTGGTCTTATATTTATATTTTTTTTAAAACTTCTTGTATTTAAAGTATTCTCCTATTGAAAACGGGGATTTTGTAATTTAACAAAAGAGTAATTAAATTCATATTAAAGGAAAACCAATAAAAGATAAAGAAAATCTCAAGCTATATTACACAGATAAATAAAAATTTCTTGAAAAGAAGTATTGATCACAATGCTTTTGAAGACATCGACAAAATTATAGCTAATTTTGTGTTTAATGATTAATTTACTAAATTACAATATCTATTATCATTTTTGTCAAGAAAATATCAAGCGAAAGTTATAGATTATCTGACCATTAATCTGCATAACATATACAAATATTGATTTAATAATTAAGAAAATTCATGTTCCTCCTGTAGACCAAGCGGCACTTTCACCATCACCCGTGCATCTACTTGTGCTTACCTGTATAGTAAACCAAAGATGCAGGTAAGCAATTTGGAAAAGCAAAATGAAACCTTTGTGTGTATGTGTGAGAGAGAAGAGACAGGAATTGGTCAGTCTGGTGAACATAATTCAACCTCATTTTCTTAAATAGCTTCCTCTCATATGTGTTTTTTCTAGTAAATCTTGGAGTCCTGTACATACTTCGCTTTCCATCTTCAAACATTCATTCTTGCACAAAAAAAAAAAAAAAAAAAAAAAAAAAAAAAAAAAAGAGATAAATCAAAGAATAAATCATTAAATTCGCAGCTTAGTTAAAAAACATGTATCAAAAATAAACAAAACGCACATTATACGTTGAAACTTAACTCACCTAATAGAGGCTCCATTTTTTGTTGCTATGTAGTATACTTTGCCTAACTATCATTCATTTGTTGCTATGCTGCAAAAACATTGAAGAATGAACAGGAGCTTCCTTTAAATAACTATCATTCATTTGCTCCTATAAAACTGAAACAATTATATAACATTACTACTAAAAATTATAATATATACTTAATGAGAAAGTACTCAATAACATCACCTTGTGTCTCATAATCTCCTCCTTATCTTCCATGTCAGCAATCTTTTCTCGAAGACTAAAGAAATAAGAGAAAAGAACAATAGAAGTCACCTTTTTAGCTTGACATAGTGAAATAATAAATATATTTATGGAGGAAAATTAGGATGCTCGTCTACAAATAACTGAAATTCACTATGCTAGTATACAAATAATTGAAATTCACTTATGACCGACCTTATGCAGATTTGTTAGTAAAAAATCATGAAAGAACCAAAGAATGCTTGAATCACATAATTAGTACCATATTGTAGCCTTTGTTTTTTATTGCTTTATGAAATCTAAAATCTAGCTTTGTTCATTGGTTTAACAAATATGATGGAGCTAAAGAATGCTTTGAATCACCTGGTCAACTAACATTTTAAAGATAAAATAACATGTATTAGACAAATATTGGGTGAATTCAAAGAAAAAAAAGAGCCCACATATAAAAAGAAATAAAGAAACCAAACCTGAGTAAACCATCGATTACATTGACCCTTTGTGCCTAGGATCTTGTATCCAGCCTAACAGTTGAAGGGAAAACATGGTGTTAATTTTGTAACATCGTGGATCCAAACTCAACAGCCCCTGCAGTTTCATGCATTTCAGATGATGGAGTTGAAACTTCATCTGTAATCTCCTCTATTTTTAAGCCTGTTGATATTCATAACAAGTTTTAGAAGAAAGAGAGAATATACTGTGTTTTACATAAATTGGACTGTGACTCAGATTGATGTCAATGGGACAAAAAATTGCAACTTTTTCAGCTCTTGATCTTTTGTCAGTGCAAAAGACAAAAATGCCCTTCTCATCCTTATTATAGAAAATGGCCATAAAAAGATCGGTTAAATTAATGTACCCCTTGTTGCATCCTTGCCACCATGTTCAGTTAATTTCTCCTTAGCATCCCTGTATAGCGGTGTATAAATTGTTTTGTAATTTCATGGATCATATTAGTAAGTTGCAGAAAAAGAATAGAGGAAATTAGGAAAAGATCATATACCTTAAAACATTTGCAATAGTTTCATCATCAGGAGAAAATTCAAGTGTTTTTTTCAAATCCAATACTGCATTCTAATAAATTTCATGAATTCCATCAGATTTTTATTATTATTATTATTATTATTATTATTATTATTATTATTATTATATATATATATATATATATATATATATATATATATATATCAAGACCTTAAGTAACATTAAAATATGGTCAAAATTTAAAAGGTTAGTCACTTCAAGTTTCCCTAAACTTTTATATGCTTGACCTCTTCTATAAAGAGCTTTAACATTTCTTGAATATGTTGCCAATACCTGGAGAATTTCCAATATAGAAAAAGACAATATATTTTGATTCTTACCCATGATAACAATGAATAACATAAGATTTGAAGTGAATTGTATTTTTCCATACCTCAATACCTTCTTTTATGCACTCATCATACTGATTAGTCTTTAAGTAACATGACATCAAATTAAGAGAGCAAGCCAAGAGAAGAGTTCCACCTTTAGGTGAAGGTATGCTTTTCAGATTATTTTTTGCCTGGTTAACAAAAAATAAACACACACACACACACACACACATATATATATATATATATATATATATATATATATATATATATGAAACAAAATTACAAATTTATAATAATAAGTGAATAAGAAAATGCAAGAAGATAAGACTTGCCCTTGAATAGTTCTCCAAGGCGTCATTAAACTTTCCATGACTGTGAAGCTCATTCCCCTACCAAAATGGAAATACAATATCATGTTCATGATAGAAAATCATATAATATATCAATATATGATGATAAGTTTCTATGGTTTGTATATAAAACCTTTTTTATAATCAAGAGTTAGTTACCTTTTGTTTCAGCATTTGGGCTGCATTTAACTTATTAATCTGTGCATCTACTTGGGAACGCATAAAAGCAAACTCTTGTGGTGTTGCATTTGCCATTTTGGTAGCAATTTCAGCCATCTCATCTGGCTGAGTAGACTTCAACTATTCTACAGCACGTCTCAAGTCTTCTGGCTTCATATTTTTCATCCACTCTGACGTAATTTTCATCAACTCGGGATTAGACATCATCTGTAGTTTCATACAATACCATGTAGATGTTAAAAAAGGGGTTAGATGCAAGAAATAGCAGTTTCATGTAACATACGAACCCTATCACTTACACCTTCAAGAATAGTGATTTACAATACGCATATTACCGATGTATATCAACATAAATTTATGGGTCCTGATTTCCACTTGTTATGTACGGAACCCAAGTGAAGTTTTAGAAAGCAATGGGAAGCAATCACATGAATTCACATCGTATTTATGTTTTTTCCCCCTCAAAATTGCTTAAACTATATGTTTTTTCTCGATTGGTTTTTGAATCGATTCTATCCACCTTCATAAGGTTTGTTCACTCTCTTTAAGCCTATAACAAATCCAATCTTTTAATCCATTGATGCATCTTCAATTGCCAATATTGGTTGATACGATTGTTAGACTTCCATTAACATTCTAATAAATAACAAAAAAAAAAAAAAAACAGAATGCCCATTTCGAATCTGATGGAAAAATAGGGGGGAAAAACTGAAAATCGAACCTTTAATCACAAACACACATTGTTAGAGGAGACGACGGTGGGAGCTGTTAGAGGAGATGATGGTAAATGTCGTGTCTATGGTTTTCAGAAAGGGTTGAGTGGTGTTAGAGACGGTGGTCTCTAGGGTTTTCATAGGGGCGATAGTTCACTGGTGGTGCAATAGTGGTGGGGTAGAGAGGAGAAGGGAACACCAGTTTGAGGTAACGAATGCAGGAGATACCGGCGGAGGAGGCAAATGTGGATACAGGAACCATAAAAGGAATAGGAAAATATAGATCAGGGTTCTTATCAGAGAGTTTGAGAGAGCAGACGGCTAAGGGTTCTTCCACAAGCAATGCCTATTAATCGACTGAGATAAGAGATGATATATAGAGAGACAAATGAGACCGATTAGAGAGACAGAAGAGATTTGGAGTGAGCAATTAGAGAGACGATCACTAATGGCATGTTGATGAAATTAGGGTTTTCTACATTTAGATAGAGGAAGACCGTCAGTTACAATCAAAGGAGCATGTGCAAACGTTTTCGCTTTAAAGGATTGTACGTGATGTTATAATATATATATATCTCTTAATTTTCAAGAAAAGAGCAATATACTTAATAATATAGTAAATATATATATATATATATATATATATATATATATATATATATTATAAATATATTTTTTTAATAATTAATCAACGTTGCAATTAAATTGTCAAACAATAATAATTATTATACATATTTAGCCTTTAAAATTAGAACGATAATAATGATTATAAATATTTAGTCATTCAATATACGGGGTGACTCGTTCAACTATAGTCAAAAAATTTCAAGTTTTAGAAAATAAAAATTTATTATATACAAAAATAAATTTATAAAAACCTTCAAATAAATACAACAAATTAATAGGGATATATAAAATATAAGTTATTTTTGTAGAACTAAAAATTGAAATAGTTAAAACGGTAAAAATTAAAAAAATTCATTTAATATATATATATATATATATATATATATATAAAAGAGAATAAAAAAATAATTTTGATTTGACATAAAGTAAAAAGGAGGGGGGGGGGGGGGGGGAGGGGGGTGATTTAACAGACCCCTTAAGATACTAACTTAAAAAGGTAATATATTTTTTGATTTGTAATTATTTGGTCATTGAGATTTTTTTTAATTGGGGGGGGGGGGGGGGGGGATCCATATTTGAAGCATGTTGGTACGTTTTCATGGATATAAGGATGGTCAGATCCAGAATTGTATTGAGAAAGTTATGGTCTTCATATGAATTAGGGTTTGGGGAAAACCCTAGTACGTGAGGTGTACCAAGGTGGTACACAAGTCGTACCGAGGAAAAGGGGGTTAGGCAAGGCATAACTAGAGGAACTCACAGCGTAGGTGTGAGGTTGGGTCATGGTGCAAGACCTTGTACGCTGAGTGTACGAGGTGGTAAGCTTGGTGTATGAGGGGCGGATTGAAAACCCTAATTTTAGGGTTGTACCCTATATAAGCATAATGTTAGCCTCTTTCTTCATTTCCTAAGTCAGCCCCACCCACTAAAACCTAGAAATCGTTCTTAAGCGTTCATGGTGGCATCTTGAGCTTATGGCATCCATTTTTGGTTTATTTGGTCCATTTCTAAGAAGATGGAGCTTAGTGAAAGGATGGGAATCAAGGAAGAGCTTATGGATCTTGCTTATGTGTCTTATTTCCAGCTTGATGGAGGTAAAAAGCTTTGACCTTGATCATTGATGTTTTAGATCTACCAATTATGAGTTTTGGTTCATTTTGGTCCCAAGAATGAGATCTAGTGATCTTGATTCCATTCCATGAGCTTTAATTCGCCACTCTTAGTGTTTCCGAGGTTCAAGGTCCTTAATGTTGGCACCTTTAGAGTTTAAATCCATACATGCATGAGTTGGGGCCATTTTCATGATAGTAGAATGTTATATTTTGAGTTTGGGTTCATTTGGGACATGCAAAGTCACCAAGTCAGTGACTTTATGGGTCTAGACATTGTTTAGGACTCAGATCTGTGGTTTAAACCTTTGGGCTAGGCATTAAGTGCTTAACGGAAAAAGTGGGATTAATAGAAGAGTAAGCAGCAACGTACAAGCCATCAAGCATGTACGCGTAGAGTACAGCTGGGTACGCCATGCGTACTCAATCAAAGTAGACTTCACATTTGTGGGCCTCGGTGTGGTCCATTCTTGGACCTAGTTATTGTGGGCCTTTGTGGGCCATTTGAAAGCAAGATTTTGGACTAAGGAAATTATTGGGCTTTAGGTAAGGCCCATTGGAGAGGTCTGACACAATTTGGAAAATTGGACCATAATTAGGCTTTGGATAATTATCGGTTAATGGGCCATCAAAATGCAAAGTGTATTGGAGTAGAAAGAATGGTTGGGCCTTAAGGTAAGGCCCATGTAAGGGGTTTGGGCTCAATTTGGAAAATTGGGCATTTGGTTAATTTATTGGCCTTTAGGACTTTCAAATTGCAAGTCTGGGTCTTAGTTTTGGACAAGTCTAGGTTAGAGGTAAAATGGTGTTTTCACCTAAATTAGGGACTTGTGGTTATGGATTGGAATCCAATATTTAATTGGTTGTTGTTTTATTATTGATAGTTTGGGGATCTGCCAGCTAGCAACCAAGGGTGTTTCTGTATGCTTCAACAGTGCGAGGTGAGTCTTCACACTATATCCATGGGTCAAATGCATTAATGTTGGCTCATTACATGTTATGTGGTATGCTAGTTGTCTCTATGATACTTTCATGTAAAACCCTGGGGCAGTGTTGTAAAACTCGCTTAGTTGGCCGATTACTCCTTCGAGTACTCGCTACTCGGCCCCTTACTGAGGCGAGTTATAAAATCTCGAGTACTCCCCGATCGACCCCTTACTAAACTGAGTAGTGTTGTAAAACCTGGTTAGCTCGGTGATTAATATGTATAATATACTTAACGATTTATTATTTAATACACACATGTGATTATTACTACATATATATCTTAAATTTTCAGTAATTATTCACAAAGTAAGACTGTTATGTGTTTTTCATTTTTTTGTATTCACGTTTATCTAATTTTGTTATATATTTCAATCAACCTAAGATTTTAACTTATAATTTTGACATATATAAGTTCCCTAAAAATATTTCTACATGAATTACCGAATTCAAGTACTCCCCGAGTACTCCTGAGTACTCGCTACTCGGTAGTCGGTCTAATAGTTACCGAGTAATGAGTTCTACAACCTTGCCCCGGGGAGAGCCCGTGACAATTGGATGTCAGACCATGGGGGGAAAGCCCATGACATTCCAGGTAAAGACCATGAGGGAGCCCATGGCATAATAAATAAAGACCATAGGGGAGCCCATGGCAACTATATGTATATGCATGATAATCTGTGGTAGTATGTGGTATGGTATTTTGGGGAACTCATTAAACTTTGTACTTACAGTTTTTAGTTTATGTTTCAGGTACTCCAGTTTTCAAATAGAAGAACTCATGATGATTTCACAGCATACACCACATATTTCCGCATTTTGTGAATTATTCTGGTTTAGTGATGTTTTGCTAAATATTGGTCACTCTAGTTTTATGGAAACAATCTGTATTAACGATTTTTTTTAATCTAAAAACAAAATTTTTTATTTCCTATTTTTCGGGATGTTACACTTAATCCATTAAGACCTTCTACAAGATGCATGGAGCAAAACTAACTAAAGGGACTTCATTTTTATGGCTAAGGACCCCTCATAGGGTTTGAAAGGACAAATGAAAACATCCAAAACATGCCATGATCAATATGAGACTTTTGGGACCAAAAAGATGACATAGAACCCCCATAACTAAATCTACAAGATTAAGAGACAAAGGTGCAAGCTTTATACCTTGAAAGGCTTGAAAAATAAGGATAAATCACTACTAGAAAAATAGTATTTTACGATGCGAAAATCACGACACTCATTAATTTATGTTACGTAAACGAGAGTGACATTAAAAAAGTGTCATCTCTTCAGAAAATTTAAGGATTTAGGTCACGAATTATTGCGTGCCTTTAAATTAGTGTCAAAAGAAAAAAAAAATTAAAAACACGGAGGGGGCTGTATCTTAAATGCGCGTCCTCTGTATGTGTCGCTTTATAATTTTAATGAAAGCGCGTTCCTTAGTTACAAACGGGAAAAGAAAAGCCAAAAAATTAGAAAAGCCCGCTACCCTCCCTGCCCAAAGAATTTTCACGCATCTTTCATCCTCCTCACACTGTTGTGCAACTTCTCAATCAAAGATCGAAGGTTACGATTTCATCTCCATCTCTCGACTCAATCATCTCAATCTAGAAAAAGGGCTTCTGATTTCCATTCATCTTGTAACATCCCAAAAATTAAGACCAAAAATTTCTTTTAATAAAACATTACTTTAAACCAAACATCATTCCAAAACATGATCTGAGTATAAGTTTTCAAAACACATGTTTATTATCAGAGTAACATTCCCAGGCTGACTACACTATGGTGTGTGCCATGCGATCACCCCGAGCTCCTCCCTCCGCTACCGGAAGTACCTGAAAACAAAACTGAAACCCGTAAGCACAAAGCTTAGTGAGTTCCCCGTCTTACCACATACCATACAAAATCACACACTGCCCATATTGGGCCACGCCCGCTACCATGGGCCTCGCCCTCTACTCCGGGCCTCGCCCGCTATAACGGCCCCGCCGCTCCAGGCCCCGCCTGGCTTCGAGCCCCGCTCGGATACAGATCTGTTTCACTTAGGCCTCGCCTGTCATCGGGCCTCGCCCACTAACATATAATAGCACATGAACATATCACATAACATTACATAAGCTAAACATATACTAACAACTCTTGCTCTAAGGCCTCGCCTATCTCGGGGCCCGCCCGAGTCCTGCTACTGATGAGTCATGGAATCTCGTCCGTACTCCTGCTGATAGTGAGGTACGGGCCCAGCCCACTCTCACTCCTTTCCTAACTTGGGCCTCGCCCCTACTCTGCTGCTACTGAGATGTGGAACACCATCCACACTCTGCTATTGGTGAGATACGGGTCCTCGCCCTCACTCACCTCCCTACCAAGCACATACAAGTATCACACCGACAACAAGTATAGACTATCACATAAACCGCTCCTTGGGCACCCGCCCTCTGTCATTGGACCTCGTCCAAATATCATACTAGCATACTGTGCCTAGGGCTAACCCCCAGGTCTTCTACTCATAACTACATGGGCCGGCATTGTGGCTGTAGACCCATTCATACAAAGGGAAACTCACCTGATACTGCTGAACTGCTGCTGCTAACCCCTTTGACCGCTACCTGACCGCTAACTCCACACTGCTGCTCCGCTAGCTCCCCGAGCTACCAATAACAACCTCATGCTTAGTCTAACTGACCTCCAAAGGTCAACCAAGTCAACTCTGGTCAAAGTCCATGTCCTGGTCAAAGTCAACCTCCCAGGTCAACCCTACTCGCCGAGTCACCCTACTGACTCGCCGAGTTCATAAATCCAGAGTCCTTCCACTCGCGACTCTACTCGCCGAGTCAGCCCCTGACTCGCCGAGTCTACTGATTCCCGATTCCTATCCTGTCCAACTCACTGAGTTCTGGCTCGACTCGCTGACTCGAGTCTTAACTCGAAGGGTTTGGGACCACTCGATCTGACTCGCCGAGTCTAAGAACAAACTCGCCGAGCACACGGCAATCTTCATCCAACTCGCCGAGTTGTTCATCCAACTCGCCGAGTTCATGCCTATCTTCATCCGACTCGACGAGCTGTTCATCCCACTCGTCGAGTTCCTCCTCATCTTCAAGCTACTCGCCGAGTCCACTCGAAGGACTCGTCGAGTCCACTAAGATCCACTTACATGCAGAGGACTTCCGAGTCATGCATGAGCTCCAAACTGTAGATCTACCCTCCCCAAGCCTATTTCCCACGTAAAGTTGCAAACTTTACGTGTAGAGAGGGAGATCTAGGCAAAATACACCCATAGCTAGGGTTTAGGACCAAGAGGCTCCAATTTCCACCCAATGGCTGATACTTTCTGGGATTCCATACCAAAACAAGCATGGATCTGAGGTAGCAACCTCAGATCTGGACCTCAAGCTCAAGATTGGTCTTAAACATGGCTTAAAAGCCCCAAAACTCATAACCAAGGAAAATCTGGAGGAGAGAAATGAATTGATACCTTCCAATGCTCTGAAATGCTTCCCAAACTTCAGATCCAAAGCCACTCCCTGATGCTTCAAAGATTCCCACTCCTTCTTCTTCCTTAAACCCACCCAAAAATGGCTAAAAGCTTGAATGAGCACAATGGGGGCTTAAAGTGCGGCGTTCTGGGTGTGAGAGGCTGTAAAGGAGCCCTAGGAAGAAGATTGAGATGCTTAAATAGGCTCCAAGCCCCGGATTTATGGTTTTCCTCGCACAGACCAGACTCGCCGAGTCCACTTGGCCGACTCGTCGAGTTGGTTACTTTCTTATCGACCCGGATCCCGCTCCGACTCGCCGAGTCCTTCCTTGGACTCGTCGAGTCCCTCTTAAATTTAGGGTTTTCCTTTACTTTCTTGGCTTTCAAAATCCTGGGTGTTACACATCTACTTCATCGCCGCTGTAATTTCACCTTCTTCATCTCTTTGCTGTTCTTAAAAAAACTCGCCAACAATTTTCTTGCACTATTCCTTGACCTGCTTCCTTCTAGATACGCTTCTTCAAATAACTCCAACAACAACAAACCCCAACCCTACTGTGACAACCCGATATTTCAACTCTATGTAACGACCTAAAAAGTCAAGTATTGTAACCACTTTTGTTATAATGAAATTAACTTCGAAAATAAAAATGTCCAAAAGTCTCTAATTAATTACCTATTATGTTAGATGTCATTAAACCGTGATCGTACGTAAAAAGAATGCCTGAATCTTACTTCGTATAAGGAAGTTATGAATTTTCCAAATTCGGCTTAACAACGGTCAGGTAAAAACTCGAAATGGAGATCGAGCGACTTTTGTTCGGAATGACCTAAATGAGAATCAAAGGTCTCGACAATGGTTTTTCAACGGTAAAAAGTCTGGCAAAAACAGACGTCAGATAATGAAGTTATGAATTTCTAAACGAAATTTTCTTACCGTGACCTTTTAAAAATAAATAATAAAAATAATCTCAAAATTTGCCGACGGAATCTAAACGAAAGTTGTAGAGCATAGTCTCACCTATGCGTGGATATAAAGAACGTCGAAAACGAAGTTCGTATGAAGAAGATATGAATTTTTGAAGTTTAGTAAGTAATAAAAATATAACTTTTATATTTAATTTCGGTATTATCCGAAGGGTGAGTCATCAGGGCGATCCGAGTTACGCCCAGCGCACTCGAGGCCTAGGCCTCAGATCGTCCACGTCGCCCCTATGCGAGACTATGCCGCGTCCTATCCGAAGGTCCGAGGCAGTCGAGGAAGCGGTCACGCATGACGCACGAGTACACCCAGCGTACCCGCGTACGCCCAACGTACCGAGGCGGTTCCCACTCCTTATAAAAGGGATGTGGGGGTTCCGAAGAAAGGGCTCAATTTCTCTCAACTTTCTTGCGTTTTTGCCTCATTTTCCGTGCACGTGCTATCCCGAAGTCCCGGTTTCCTTGCTCAAGTCCCGAAGGTTGTTTGTGCTCCCGAGAATCCCGAGAAAATCCGCTTTCTCGAGTCGAAATTCTGCTCGGTTTTCATCTCGCCTTCTTTGATCTTTCAAGTGAGTTCATACCCCTATAATCCACACTTTTAAATGTTTTATAAATACTTTTATATGCTTTTAGGGGGGGGGGGGATACAAGTAAAACACATGATTATTACCGTGTGTTATATAAAGTTTCATTATACACTTTTTATCAATGGAATCATATGCGATTTATAACTATTATAGGGAAATCTTTCGTATGCAAAATATACCACGATAACATCTTATCTTTGAAATAAGAAATGATTTATGTATATATGTAAATCAAAACACTCTGCTTATACTGTATGCATATGTGTCCATCTTTGGCACTACAAAAATTATAGTTTTCATAACAAGTGAACATTTCGCTAGGGATTACTATACAAACGAGACACACTTTTAGAAAACTATAATAGGTGTAGTTTTACGAGAACATCACGGACTTTTACATACTAGAAACACTATTTTAAGAAGTACTTTCACATACAAGAACAAACGAACATTTTCACACGTAACTCTATTTTATACTAAGTTTTGTGAGACATTAAACTTCACGTACGCTCGAGTACACATTTCAAGTCCTATATTATATACCAGAATCCCTTGGAGGGGAGCATGGTGTTTGTGTATAGATCTATACGGGATTGACAACCTCGCGCCCTGACTGTTAGCTACAGTACACCATTTGGGGTGACAAACGTCAGAACATTCCAACGCCTGAAGAATGTTGTGTATAGGCATTTCTAGTCAATAGCATGGTTATAAAACTCACATGAAGTATTAAAAACACATTGATTTAAGGGGTTTTTCAGACGTATTTGAGATTTTATACGTACATAAATTTACTACTTTAGGCATGAAAAACCTAATTGTGATACAAGTGTGGAACTTCTAAACCACTACCCATAGATGGGAAAACATCAACTTTCTAGAAACAAACATGGGTCTTGATTTAAGGCTACATTTATACCAGTAGGAAATATGGGATTTTCTAGGAACTAACAAACAAAAACAAACCATTTCATTTTAGTTCATACAAACATTATCATTTAATACTTATGAAACTCACCAGCTTAAATGCTGATCTACTCTTTCAAAACTACTTGTATGTCCCAGGGACTCAGTAATTGCAGGTAGCAAACAGCTTTTTGAAGAAGGAACGCTGCGGCGCCAGTTTAAATTCATATTTTTGTCATCATATTGTAATTGGTTTTGAACATGTACCTTTTGACAATGTAAACTTTCAATTATATATATGATGGTTGTATTGCTTTCTTTACTATGTATTCATTTGTTACATTACCACATGAAGTCATCCGCCCCCGAACGTTTCCGCCGTCCCGATTTGGGGGTGTGACACCTACACCCCTGATCCTCTTCCACGACATCGTCAATTACCGACGATGACTCATATACCACCATATCTCCGATAAATTCCAATTTTGCGGGTTTAATTTGTAAAGATATCCTGCGTACGATCTTCAAAAAGCTTCCGGTGGTAGATCTAACACGGTCGGCGTGTGTGTGTGAAGGTTGTGGAGTTCAGTAGCTTCTGATCGAGAGATTCAGGTTAGGGATTTCAAGGCGCCATGGAAACTGTAATGGTGTTCATTGTGGCAGAGGGATTAGGGTTTCTAGAGTGAGAGACTAAAGAGGAAATCGGGGTAAATGTCTGCAGAAGAAAGCATGTAATGTTGTTCTCTATTAACATCGCTCAGCCACCACACTCCTCCCTCTCTGTGTTGCAATCACAGATACACACCACATTTAAAATCACACCATTGCTTCACACTCCTACCAGCATAAGCTTCCATATTCTTGAACCCCATCTTCAAATCGGAAATGTGAGTATCCAAAACATGGTTCCTTTAAAAAAGGTATATATTATTTTTCTGTTTTTCTTACATGAAGTTTATCAGAGTTGTTTCTTTCTTCTTTAATTATGAAATATGAATAGTGGTATGAATTATGAAATATGAATATCTCCAAACCTGTACTTGATTTCATATCCTTTATTCGTGACTATAAATCATGATTGATTTTAGATACCTTCTAACCTAATTGCACTTATCCAAAGCAGTTTTCTTTATCTTATTTATTGATTCGTGTCAGAAGTAGAAGATTTATGATTACAAAGTTTATTGGGTTTGTTGCAGTTCCAAATTCTTCTAGAGCCAATTTTTTGGAAGAAAAATACGTCCGACCCTCAAGAAAGGTAATATACATACATTTCATCCACTTGAAGTAGTTATAAATGAGACTTTTAAGTCGTTAAACATGTCATTTTACAACGTTGCTGGATTCTTTCAGCATCATTTTGGGAAGGAGGTATTTGTATACGTGATTTGCACACCTTGTGGTGCTTGCATCAAGAGAAATGATATGTTCTACACTGTTGGAACTGGTGATCCCCGACACTACTTTTGCATTCCATGCTATACCGATTCTCGTGGAGACACTATCAATGTTGATGGAACTAATGTTTTGAAAGCTAGATTTGAGAAAAAGAAAAATGATGAGAAGACTGAAAAATGGGTATGTTGTGTACCCTTATATATATATATATATATATATATATATATATATATATATATATATATATATATATATATTCTAATTTCTTGTGGGGTCCCATCTGCACTGCAGTGGGTTCAATGTGACAGGTGTGAAGCCTGGCAGCATCAAATATGTGCGTTATTTAATGGTCGAAGAAACGATGGGGGGCAAGCAGATTATACTTGGAGCAAAAGATTTACCAAAAACAGAAACCATACTCAGTGATCACATAGAGAGCATGTTGTTTGGAAAACTGAAGCAGGAGAGACTAGAGCGCGCAAGCAATGTACCACTTTCGTTGATTTGTTTATTATAGTATCTCTTCCTAAAATCTACTGAAATTCCAAACAGCTATCATTGGATGGATTTTTCAAAGTTTAGTGACTTAATAAGAAAAAAAATAAAAAGTTCAAATTACGCAATCCGTTATCTTGTGGTTCTGGTATGTATGTGAATCCCTAAACTAGGCTTTTCCTGTTTTAGGTAGTTCTGTTGTTTTAGAAAATTGAAGGTGTAGAAGTGTGTATTTGGTATGTATGTTCAAGAATTTGGAGTAGAGTGTCCGCAGCCAAACCATCGACATGTTTATATTTCTTATCTGGATGCATTGACTCAATCAAACTTTGAGAATTATAGCTCAAAAGCTCATGATTCTCTAAGTAAGTTACCTTTTTACCCTTTGATGCCTTGAAAAACACTCCTTGTTTGTCGCCTTCATGCATATCACAAGCCTCTGCTCTCCAAGTAAGTTACCTTTTTACCCTTTGACTTTGGTGGTCAAGGTAGTTGACTAATTTCTATGTTGCTTTTTTTGTTGGTTTAGAGAAGGGGTAGGGCAGGGCGTGTGCAACTAGGGGAATGTTTCTAGAGCCATTAGTTGTAAGTTGACTAATTTCTATGATGCTTTACCCTCAATGTGTTTATGATGCTTTTTCTGAATATCAACTACCCGAGCTTTTAAGAACTCCTTTAAGTTCTCTTTGTTTGCAAATAATAAGTTGGGAAGTTGGAAGTATTGGAGAGTTTTTATCAGCTGCTTTGCAGCCTTCAGAGCCATAAGTTGTAAGTGTTAACTGTTCTTGATGACTTGAATCTTAATGAATGATTCAAATTGCTAAATGATAGAATTTTAATTTGTTCTAGGTCCAAAATACTTCTATTGGATCCGAAATTAGGGAAAATGCTGATAATGGGTGCTTTTTTTCGTTGCTTTGATCCTATTCTTACAATTGTTGTAGGACTTAGTGCCAGGGATCCTTTTCTTTTGCCTCAAGAGAAGAAAGACGTGAGTAATCCAACTACTTTCACACATGGGCATTTTGGTCTTTTCCTGATATCTTTTGTATGTCTATTTCAGCAAGCCAGTACAACAAAATATTTTGTATGTCTATTTCAGCAAGCTAGATAAGTCCATATGTTACTAAGTTATGTTCTTTTTTATTTTTAATATGTGCAGCATAGCAAGACATCAATGTCCTTCAAAACTATGGATGATGGCCATGTCTTACTCTATGCAGTAAGTATTAAAGAAATAGCAATGCAATTTCATTCATTTGTTTCATATTTTTTTTATAGTTCTCTAGGGATATTTTTCCTTGTGTCATAGAATGATTGGCTCCTATCTTGTTTTTTGATACATACTATGTGTTGTTGTTTGTGTTTCTTCCCAAACTGAAACTTGGAAAACCTGTGAATGAAACTTGGAAAACCTGAAACTTGCACAACCAGCCAAGATATAATATATGAAATCAGTCTTTTAAATTATTATCTACTTATTTTGGGCAGGATAGCTATATGTTGGAATTAGTAGAAACAAACATGGGGAAAGGTAGATATTTAACCACAACCTCAATAATATTCATATATGACGGTTTTATCCTAGGTATTGCTGTTACATCTGTTTCCAACTATTTTGAGCTTTTCAAAGTTGAATGTTATAGTTTTGGTGAAGCGAAATACTTGCTTTATTGATCTGAACAAAGGGTTTAAACATAGTATATAGGCTAGAAACCTGATGTGATAAAGAACTAGAACGAACTTGCATGTGTTTCTATTATTAAATAATCTGATTTTTTATCTTAACAATCTATTGGTGCAGATAAATTGGGTGAGCTTACAACTGTAAGTCTTCAGGATGTAATAGGAATGATATGTAATGCAGATAAAAGTACAACCTTTTTCCTCTTTGGGTATAAATTCCATTTAGTATTAAAAAATAGGTGGTATTTTCCTATAATTCTTTTTTGAGTAAATTACTGAAATCGTCTCTATGGTTTTGTCAAAATTGCACGTTTGGTCCCTAACTTTTTTTTTTGCACTCGGATCGTCCCTATGGTTTGATTTTGTTGCGTTTTTCGTCCCTATGGTTTGGTAAAAATTGCATGTTTGGTCCCTAAGTTTATGTATGTAAGGGACGAAAAATGCAACAAAATCAAACCACGGGGACGATTCGAGTGCAAAAAAAAAGTTAGGGACCAAACGTGCAATTTTGACCAAACCACATGGACGATTTCAGTAATTTACTCTTTTATTTGTCTAATTGTTTTCTAGATATCCATATACTAAACCAAGCTCGTATCAATGCAGTTGAAGATTTGGGCCAATGTACAACTGCTTATCCATATAATCAGCTGCTTGGAGGTTGGTTAGGTGAAGAGAAATGAGGCTAATAAGATGCTTAAATACCACCCAAACCCTAAAAATTAGGGTTTCCATCTTTCTTTAGTATGCCCTACATACATGAGTGTATGCCCAGTGTACTAGGGCACACCTTATTATGCTTAACGTACACACATGTACGCCTAGTGTACTTATCCCACCCAAAATTACAAGAATGCAACTAGGACTTCAAGGCACATTCTCTTGGACTTAAGGACCAAAATGTCATATAATACACTTAAAGGGATAAATTTAGAAGTACTTGAATATCAGGATATTACAGGTTACAAACCTCAAATCTCTGCAATCCCTTTTGGATGATTTCTATAACCAAGTTATAGGCCGATTACACAAGTATCTCAAATTGGATGATTTGATCGGAAATCTTTTATGATAAATGTCACCTGAGCAAGAGAGATCCGATGCATATATGGGATCTAACATGTCGAATTAAATTTTTTAATAGTGATCCCATAAATCTAGGAATTATATAGTAAGATATAATTGATATTCAATATCTACCAGACTGAATTCAAATGAATGAGATAAAGGTCACATAACCATTTATTTGGTTGTAACTTGGATCCTAGACTTTGATAATTAATGTTTTTGGAAACTAAAAGGGTATTAATTATTAAATACTGAATATTGAAAATACTAAATGAATTTTGTAGATAAATAATCTACTCTCATTACTATGAATAGTCATTTTCGTTAAATGGCTTGATAAAACAATAACATTCAATAGATACAACTTCGATGAATGGGTTCATGTCTTGGGAGAAGATATCGTGAGAGATATGAAATTATATACACTTAAATGTCCTAGTCCTAAACAATTTTCTGTGTAATAGACCAGAGCATGATCCCTAGTAAAGGCATCACTGTGATGCTCAAGATGCTTCTAACATAATACTAGGAATAGTTATTGCTGACTTCCAGGAAACCTTGGATAATATATATATATATATATATATATATATATATATATATATATATATATATATATATATATATATATAACCAGTTAAACAATATTCCAAAAAATAGTGATATTTGTTTTAAACTTGTTGAATCAATGGAATAATGCAAGGATGAAAAGAGTTACCTTGTGTGATCTAAAAAGCCTATGTCTAACGGATTGAACACCTTTAAGCCCAAGAAATCCAAGAATGCCCACATAGATGGATATTGTTTCGTCTGTGAAGAAACTAGATAGTGGAAGATAAACTACTTCTCTTACTTGAAAAAAAGTCCGGAAGAGACTAGTAGTTGAGGTATCTACTAGATCGAATTTATACTTTTCATATAACACTGAAGTACTTGGTACTTAAATCTTAAGCTAATATTTGTGACTTGTTTGCATATAATTACAAAAGAGTAACCAACTGAGCACGAGTAAGTTGGAACCACACTTTAAACATCCCAAAATACGAAGGTAAAAATTTCATTTTTTAAAACAACCAAAACACCCATTTATCATTTACTCAAATCCTTATTGATATTTTATAAAAAAAAAAAAATAGTTATTAGAGTGTAATCCCAAAATATCAAGATTTCAGAAAATATAGGTGTATGCGTTGTGATCAAGCTGGACCCTTCCCTTTCGAACTGGAAGTACCTGAAACCATAAACAACAATTGTAAGCACAAAGCTTAGTGATTTCCCTAAATACCACATACCATGCATAACATACGAGTCATACATATCAAACATGCAATAAGAGGTTCTATGTGCCAACCATGGTCTTGCCATTCTACCACGAGTCATATCATGGTCTTTTCTTGCCAGACCAGAAGCCAAAACCTTAGGTCTTACAGACAAGTGCTAGGAGCCACCTCCTGGTCTTCCATGTAAGCATCACAGAGACAACTAACATACAATCTACAACTAACTATCTACTTAACTGCAAGGGTCCAAACCCTGGTCTTGCACACTGATTTGCAAGGAGCCACCTCAGGGTCTTTCATACTGTAACAGCCCGGAATTTCAGGTATTGCTTTAAAACTATTTTTGGGGCACTTTTAGGAGGGGACTCGGCGAGTTGGTGCCTGACTCGCCGAGTAGGACCACGAACTTGGTCGCAGATTCGCGACTGGACTCGACGAGTCCATTAGGGACTCGGCGAGTCGACGCTGTTCAGCAGAAACCCTAGCCGTTTGATTCTGGATCGTATATAACGTCTTTATGGCCGTCATTGCTCGTCTTTTGGCCAATTGAGGATAACCTAAACGTCTGTGGGCATCTGGAGCAGGAGTGAAGGCTAGTGGAAACTTGAAGGATTTGTTAGGCAAGAAGAGGCAAGGTTGTGGTCAAAGGAGGATCAAGGGGATTGAGCTCTGAAGGTTGGGGACACAGAGAACACGTTTTCCAGGTAATACTCGGACCATTTATGTTGTTTTGGTGTTGTACACGAATCTAGGGTTTATGAGACCCATTTGGGGATTAGATAGATTATTATGTTGTTACCCAGTCGTTTATACCCCAGTAATAGGATACTTAGAGGTCCAGAAAGTCCCATGGGTGCATGTCTCGGGACCATGCGTATTTCAGGAGACAGATGATCGACTGCATGGCATGGACTCGCCGAGTCCAATGACCAGACTCGGCGAGTAGCTTGAAGATTTACTGGGACTCGCCGAGTTGTTCTTCAGACTCGGCGAGTAGTTGAGGATTCATTGGAACTCGTCGAGTTGTCTTCGGACTCGGCGAGTGGAGTCGGGGTGGCCCCGCGATTCTTCCACGAGGACCTCATCGAGTCAAGAGGGATACTCGACGAGTAGAAAGGGGAACAACAGGGAAAGTTGGGGAGGACGTCTAGGCTCGTCGAGTCGCCTTTGTACTCGACGAGTCCGGTCAAGTTGACCGTTGACCAGAGTTGACCTGCATGTAATTTTCGTAGGGTCAGTTGTCTTGTTTGATAAGATTATTAATAAGGGTATATGGTATTATAGGGAGACTGCAGATCGGCGGACCGAGTGCGAGTGGTTTCAAGAGTTTATAGTTTACATACTACGAGGTGAGTCTTCTCACTATACTGTACGCGGAAGGGTGTCTATGTGTGACCGTAAGGTCGGATATGTATGTGTTTTATATATGCTATAATTGAAAGGAATAGTTGCTATGCATGCTATGTATGTTTCTATGGGCCGGAAGGCAATGTATTATGTGGCAGGAAGGTCAGGTATGATGTATGATATATGTGATATATGTGTTAGAGTAAATGTATTATGCGTTAATCATGTTATGGGCCGGAAGGCAATTATCTTATGGGCCGGAAGGCAATTATCTTATGGGCCGGAAGGCAATTATCTTATGGGCCGGAAGGCAATTATCATATGGGCCGGAAGGCATTGTACTGTGGACCGGAAGGTCCGGGCCTGGAAAGGCGTATATGTGTAAGTGGTATACTGGGGAACTCACTAAGCATTTATGCTTACAGGTTGTTATGTATGTGTTTCAGGTACTAGCGAGGACCGTGGGAAGGCGCCGGCATGATGCATACACACTGCTGCTATTTGAGATCTTGGGGATTTTGCATATGTATTTGTTTTGAAACATGAAATAAACATCATTGGTTGAATGAACTTACTTTATTTAAAATGAAAAATTTATTTGAAAATTTGCGTTGTTACAATTGGTATCAGAGCCTTGGTTTGAGGGATTCGGGTGCACCTTCGGGTGTAACTGAACTCAAACCGAGGATTTGAGGAAAAATCTTTTAAAAATAATAAATACATAAACTTTTATAAAGGGAAAAGTGGTAAATAGGAAAGACGCAGTGTGTACGATCAGCCAGTGCCTGAACGGTAAAGATCCCCAGAATACCTTACAATGTTATGTTATGCATTGAATTATGAACTGTTATGCATGCTAGAAGACTAGGTATACATGATAGGATTAGAATGGCCTGTTTTGTGATGCCTTAGTCTAGGGAAGTTGCTTGTATGAGATATTCGGTAGCGTGCAGGTAGATAGTGCATACGAGAAGTAGAGTACTCACTATTCGGGGTTTGGGGAGGAAGATTTGGGACGAATACTGACACGGTGTGGTCGGTAGTATTGGACCCGTACTACCGAAGACACCGGGTCGGTGGAAGACCCAAGTAAGAATCCCTGGATATCGGAGACTGAGTAGGGTTGCGTTATCGAGTACAAATGTACTTGATGGAGTCTCTGATAATTTTATGTTGTATTTCAGAGACATCATGGTTACGACACGCCACGGAGCGAGTTCGAGCAGTATGAGTGACGAGGAGATTCGTCAGATGATTCAGGAGGAGGTAGCTGTGGCGGTTCGGGCTGAGATCCCGGAGATGTTTGGGTCCATTAAGACCACCCTGATGGAGGAGTTTGAGGAGCGGTACGCCGCATTGACTGAAGCTGCAGTCGCTGCCGCTACCGCAGCTGTGGCCGCTGCTAGGCCGCAAGGGGGTGATTCGTTGCTATTCCGGGAATTCAGCAACACGAAACCCCCTGAGTTCGATGGGACACAGGATCCGATTGCGGCGATGAGGTGGATCGCCGACATTGAGGGGTGCTTCTATACTTGCTCATGCCCGGAGCACTTGAGGGTATGGTTCGCATTGAACCAGCTCCGTCTGGGGGCGAAGGATTGGTGGAAGTTCGTGACGGTGAACTTCACTCAGGCGGAGATTTCAACGGTGACATGGGAGAGGTTTACTGAGATGTTCAGGGACGAGTACGTTCCCCCAGTGGAGAGGGAACGATTAATCCAGGAGTTCTTGACCCTTAAGCAGGGTACTGATTCCGTTGCGGTGGTTACACGGAAGTTTCATGAGAGGGCGATGTTCTGCCCCGAGCTGGTGTCTACAGAGCAGTCACGGATGAGCCCGTACTTGGGCGTGTTGAGGAGGGATATCCGGGAGTTTGTGTCAAACTCCACCTATCGTACTTTCACTGAGCTTCAGGCGAATGCCAGGAAGCGCGAGATCGAGTTGGAGACCCAGGCCAGAGAGGAGGCCGAGACTCGGCAGGTAGACCGGCGACCGGCTCAGTCTCAGCCGGCAGCTAAGCGGTTCAAGTCCGCTGATTCGAGGACGGGAGGTCCGAAGGGCCGCACTTGTGGAAAGTGCGGCAAGAGTCATGAGGGGGCGTGTCGAGCGGGTGGTTGCTACAAGTGTGGCAAGGAGGGACACATTGCCAGGGATTGTCCTAAGGGGTTTATGGTTTGCTTCCATTGCAACCAGACCGGTCATCGGAAGGCCGAGTGCCCGCAGCTTCGTCAGGAATCTACACCTACTACCAGGACTACTGAGACACGACCGGCGAAGGTCGAGGCTCCGAAGGCTCGCGGGAGAGCTTTTCAGCTGACTGCGGAGGAGGTCCGCGCAGCGCCCGATGTTGTAGCAGGTATGCTATCATTCACATATTTACTTTAAAGTCAAAATGTTATGCTTATGTTGATGTATGTGTAGGTACTTTTCTTGTGAACTCTATGCCTGCTCTAGTGTTATTTGATTCGGGTGCGAGTAGATCCTTTGTATCGTTAGCTTTTAGTCAGCATATCGGCATTAGTCGTGAGCCGTTAAGTCGGCCTCTGAGCGTTTCTATTGCGGCCGAGAGTGTGGTTTGTGCCACGGAGGTTCTTCGGGGATGCGTGCTAGAGATTTTCGGGGTTGCGTTTCCGATTGACCTAATTCCTATTGCGATGGGGGATGTCTGTGTCATCGTGGGCATGGACTGGTTGAGCCGATTTAGCGCCGTCATCGACTGCGAGCGTCAGCTGGTGACTATACGAGACCCCAGTGGGGGAGTTCTTACGGTATACGGCGAGGGTACCCGTTCGGGATCAGCTTTTTGTTCGGCCGCTAGGCGAGGCAATGCCTACAGCAGGGATGTAGAGGTTTTGTGGCGTATGTGATGGATACGCGGGAGACTACCAAGAGACCAAGGACAGTGGAGGAGGTTCCAGTGGTGCGCGAGTTTCCAGATGTTTTTCCCGAGGATTTGCCGGGAGTACCTCTTGCGAGGCAAGTAGAGTTTGGTATCGATCTGGTTCCGGGGGCTGCGCCTATTGCGAAGGTGCCTTATCGTCTTGCACCTCCAGAGATGCAAGAGTTGTCCTCGCAACTCCAGGAGTTGCTGGGGAAGGGATTTATTCGGCCAAGTAGCTCGCCGTGGGGAGCACCGATTCTGTTCGTCAAGAAGAAGGACGGTTCACACCGGATGTGTATTGATTACCGGGAGTTGAACAAGGTGACGATCAAGAACCGCTATCCGTTACCGAGGATCGATGATCTATTCGATCAGTTGCAAGGGGCATCTTGGTTTTCCAAGATCGATATGAGATCAGGGTACCATCAGGTAAGAGTGCGGGATGAGGACGTCCAGAAGACAGCATTCAGGACGCGGTATGGACATTACGAGTTCGTGGTGATGCCTTTCGGGCTCACCAATTCCCCGGCAGTGTTCATGGACCTCATGAACAGGGTATGCAGGCCGATGCTGGATCGGTCTGTGATCGTATTTATCGACGACATCCTAGTGTATTCGCGAACTAGAGAGCAGCATGAGGGACATTTGAGGGAGGTCCTTAAGGTACTGAGGTCGGAGAAGCTATATGCAAAATTCTCCAAATGTGACTTCTGGTTGCGGGAGGTCCAATTTCTTGGACATGTTGTTAATCAGGCAGGGATATTGGTCGATCCGGCCAAGGTGGAAGCAGTGATGAGTTGGGAGGCACCGAAGTCACCTTCCGAGATCAGGAGTTTCCTTGGGTTGGCAGGGTACTATCGGAGGTTTATTAGGGACTTCTCCAAGATCGCGGTACCGCTCACCAGGTTGACCCGGAAGGGTGCTACATTCTCATGGGGACCCGAGTAGCAGAATTCCTTCGAGACACTTCGTCAAAGACTGTGCGAAGCCCCGGTATTAGCTCATCCGGAGGGGATGGAGGATTTTGTCGTATATTGCGACGCATCGATTTCGGGACTGGGTGCAGTGTTGATGCAAAGAGGCCATGTGATAGCTTATGCATCGAGGCAACTAAAGCCTCACGAGGCGAGATATCCCACACATGATTTAGAGTTGGGGGCAGTGGTGTTCGCTCTCAAGATATGGCGTCACTACCTGTACGGGGTTCGTTGTACTATATACACGGACCATAAGAGTTTGAAGTATTTGATGGATCAACCCAACCTAAATATGCGTCAGAGGAGATGGTTGGACATGGTTAAGGATTATGACTGTGAGATCCTATACCACCCAGGCAAGGCTAATGTGGTAGCCGATGCATTGAGTCATAGAGCGGAGAGCACTCCATTGCGAGACGTATGTTTGAGACTGACAGTGATGACCCCGATATTGGATGCTATTCGTGGGGCGCAGGCCGAGGCTGTGAGATCCGAGATGCAGAAGAAAGAGAGAGTCGTTGGGTTAATCTCAGAGTTCGTTAAGGATGGACGAGGACTTTTGACGTTTCAGGGTTGGATTTGGGTACCATTCGTGGGCGGTACGCGTACTTTTTTGATGGAGGAGGCTCATAGATCGAAATTCTTGATCCATCCCGGTGCTACGAAGATGTATTTGGACTTGAGGAAGGAATATTGGTGGCCTTGTATGAAGAGGGACGTCGCATGGTTCGTTGAGAGGTGTTTGACTTGCCGTAGGGTTAAAGCCGAGCACCAGAGACCGCATGGTAAGTTGCAGCCCTTGGAGATTCCTGAGTGGAAGTGGGAGCAGATTACTATGGATTTCATCACCAAATTGCCAAGAACTGCTAGGGGAGTAGATGCAATTTGGGTGATTGTGGATAGATTGACGAAGAGTGCGCACTTCCTTGCCATTAGCGAGAGTTCATCGGCGGAGAAGTTGGCAGAGTTATACGTGAGAGAGGTAGTATCTCGGCATGGAGTGCCGATCTCGATTGTTTCAGACCGTGATGTACGTTTCACTTCCAGGTTCTGGAAGAAATTTCATGAGGAACTGGGTACTAAACTGCATTTTAGTACCGCATACCATCCCCAGACCGACGGACAGAGCGAGCGGACGATTCAGACATTGGAGGACATGCTTCGAGCGTGTGTGTTAGACTTCGGGGGTAGCTGGGATGCGTATTTACCCTTGGCAGAGTTTTCCTACAACAACAGCCATCATTCGAGCATTGGTATGCCACCTTTTGAGTTGTTATATGGTAGGAGGTATCGGACCCCCATTTGCTGGGGAGAGGTGGGTCAGAGAGTGATGGGCAGCACAGAGATCGTACTCCAGACGACAGAGCAGATTCAGCAGGTTAGGCAGAGATTATTGACCGCCCAAAGCCGACAGAAGAGTTATGCGGACAGACGCCGGTCCGAGCTGGAATTTCAGGTTGGCGACTTCGTTCTTCTGAAAGTTTCTCCTTGGAAGGGAGTGATCCGGTTCAGAAAGAGGGGCAAGTTGGGGCCCCGGTTCATAGGTCCATTTCGTGTAATTGCAAGGGTAGGTCAAGTAGCTTATCGGTTGGAGTTGCCAGCAGAGTTGGGACAGATTCACAACACCTTCCACGTATCACAGTTGAGGAAGTGTATAGCCGATGACTCGGCGGTGGTTCTGTTAGAGGATATTCAGGTGGATGCGAGCCTGAATTACGCTGAGAGACCAGTAGCTATCAGGGATCAGAAGATCAAGGTTCTGCGGAACAAGGAGGTACCTCTGGTGTTGGTTCAGTGGCAACACCGGAAGGGATCGGAGATGACTTGGGAGCCGGAGCGTGAAATGCGGGAGCAACATCCGGAGTTATTCGCAGAGTGAGACTTCGAGGGCGAAGTCTAGTTCTAGTGGGGGAGAGTTGTAACAGCCCGGAATTTCAGGTATTGCTTTAAAACTATTTTAGGGGCACTTTTAGGAGGGGACTCGGCGAGTTGATGCCTGACTCGCCGAGTAGGACCACGGACTTGGTCGCAGATTCGCGACTGGACTCGACGAGTCCATTAGGGACTCGGCGAGTCGACGCTGTTCAGCAGAAACCCTAGCCGTTTGATTCTGGATCGTATATAACGTCTTTAGGGCCGTCATTGCTCGTCTTTTGGCCAATTGAGGATAACCTAAACGTCTGTGGGCATCTGGAGCAGGAGTGAAGGCTAGTGGAAACTTGAAGGATTTGTTAGGCAAGAAGAGGCAAGGTTGTGGTCAAAGGAGGATCAAGGGGATTGAGCTCTGAAGGTTGGGGACACAGAGAACACGTTTTCCAGGTAATACTCGGACCATTTATGTTGTTTTGGTGTTGTACACGAATCTAGGGTTTATGAGACCCATTTGGGGATTAGATAGATTATTATGTTGTTACCCAATCGTTTATACCCCAGTAATAGGATACTTAGAGGTCCAGAAAGTCCCATGGGTGCATGTCTCGGGACCATGCGTATTTCAGGAGACAGATGATCGACTGCATGGCATGGACTCGCCGAGTCCAATGATCAGACTCGGCGAGTAGCTTGAAGATTTAATGGGACTCGCCGAGTTGTTCTTCAGACTTGGCGAGTAGTTGAGTATTCATTGGAACTCGTCGAGTTGTCTTCGGACTCGGCGAGTGGAGTCGGGGTGGCCCCGCGATTCTTCCACGAGGACCTCGTCGAGTCAAGAGGGATACTCGACGAGTAGAAAGGGGAATAACAGGGAAAGTTGGGGAGGACGTCTAGACTCGTCGAGTCGCCTTTGTACTCGACGAGTCCGGTCAAGTTGACCGTTGACCAGAGTTGACCTGCATGTAATTTTCGTAGGGTCAGTTGTCTTGTTTGATAAGATTATTAATAAGGGTATATGGTATTATAGGGAGACTGCAGATCGGCGGACCGAGTGCGAGTGGTTTCAAGAGTTTATAGTTTACATACTACGAGGTGAGTCTTCTCACTATACTGTACCCGGAAGGGTGTCTATGTGTGACCGGAGGGTCGGATATGTATGTGTTTTATATATGCTATAATTGAAAGGAATAGTTGCTATGCATGCTATGTATGTTTCTATGGGCCGGAAGGCAATGTATTATGTGGCAGGAAGGTCAGGTATGATGTATGATATATGTGATATATGTGTTAGAGTAAATGTATTATGCGTTAATCATGTTATGGGTCGGAAGGCAATTATCTTATGGGCCGGAAGGCAATTATCTTATGGGCCGGAAGGCAATTATCATATGGGCCGGAAGGCATTGTACTGTGGACCGGAAGGTCCGGGCCTGGAAAGGCGTATATGTGTAAGTGGTATACTGGGGAACTCACTAAGCATTTATGCTTACAGGTTGTTATGTATGTGTTTCAGGTACTAGCGAGGACCGTGGGAAGGCGCCGACGTGATGCATACACACTGCTGCTATTTGAGATCTTGGGGATTTTGCATATGTATTTGTTTTGAAACATGAAATAAACATCATTGGTTGAATGAACTTACTTTATTTAAAATGAAAAATTTATTTGAAAATTTGCGTTGTTACACATACAATGCCAAGGGACAACCCTTGTTCTTCCTATAGTACATAAGCTAATAGGCCGATGTTGGTGCCTTTGACCTATAGTATAGTGAGGAGACTCACTTCACACTGGTCAATCATACTGATAATCCCTGGTTGTTGGTCCGACAATTCCCTAGCTATCAATATCAAATAACACCCAATTAACAATTGGAGTCGAATCTATATCCTTTAATCCATACTTAGGATAAAAAGACCACTTTACCCCTTACCTAGTTTGGCCCAATACTAGCCCCAATCTTTTAATCCAAAAGGTCCAAAACCTAATTAACCATCCAAGGCCCATATATGGCCCAATTTTCCAAATTGGGCCAAAATCCCTACACGGGCCTTACCCTGAAGACCACTAATTTTCCTCGTCCAAACACCTGCATTCAGATGGCCCAACAATTCCCTAAGAAACTAAGCCTAAAAGATAGCCTAAACCCAAAGCCCAAACATGCGAGGCCCAACAGACTGAGTAGATGGGGAGTACTCAGTACGTAATCGCAACATACTAGCTTGAAGGCTTGTACGCTAAGCATAATTGTTTGTACGCCCATTATACTCATCCCTTCAACCCAAAACTTGATTTCAAAACTTAATCCTTTAAGATAAAGCTCCAATACATAGATCTGACTTCCTTGAGCTAGATTATCACGTAAAGTTGCTAACTTTACATTCATGCATGGCTAAATGAAGCTCTTAAGCTTAAAAAGGACTTAATAAGTGACTTAATACATGCATGTGACCAAAAATCCCATAAATCTTGCACCTCTATGCCTAAAGAGTCCAATACAAACTAAAATCTAAGAAAACAACCCCTTAAAACGTCGTAACTCTTCCATAAACCCAAAAAAGGACCAAAATCATAACAAAATAAGCTATAAGGAGATCTAAGCATCTACAAGCCAAGGTTTAAACTTGATACCTCAGAAAGCTTGCACAAAAGATGATGATTGTGGATCCAAAACCTTCTCACCAAGCAAGGCAACATCAAGCTTCTCTACTTCCTTCATAAAGGAAAAAATGGGCTCCAAAGTATTCTTAATAGCTTAAGAACACCACAAAGAGGCTTAAGGGTTGATTTAGAGTTTTAAGAGATATGGAGGATGGTAAATAGGCCAAACCTAAAGACTTAAGATGCTTAAATAAGGTACATACACTCAAAATTAGGGTTTCTTGCACCCCTCGTATGCCCAACGTACTCCTCGTACACCCAGCGTACGAGGTCGGGGCTTCGTGATCCTTCCTCCTTGGTACGCTAAGCGTACACTAGTGTACACCCAACATACTACACCTCGCAGTAGTATGCCCCTCATATTCGCTATGTAAGCCCTGCTTACTAGGGTTTTCCCTTAAACCCTAAGATACTCCGAAGGCCATAACTTCTTCGTTCTAAATCCGATTTTGACGATCCATATATAAATGAAATGGTAATGAGAAGCACTACGCTTTTATCAACTCATACTTTCCATAAAAGTTCCCGAACAAAAATCCAATTTCCATAAAAGCCCATGCTGTCATTTTACCAAAATACCCCTTGGCTCCAAAACCCAATCCCTGCAATGGTTAGACTCAGATGAGAGCTGCGCAACATGGTCAAATCAATTACTCTAAGGGTGCGTTTTGTTGGCAGGAAAGACATGAAATTCGAGGGAAAAGGATTCCAATTCCCTTGAATTCATGCGTTTGATTGGACTTAAAGGAGAGAAAATGATTCCTAAATGAAATAAACTTTCCACCATATGGTGGAAAGTGAATTCCTTCCAAAGTTGAATTATCACCACCAGTGACGGCGCCGACAACTACCATATTATAAGATTCTCTCAAGGTCTTTGTGATGACGTCATTTCGACTTTTCCGACGATTCTCTACTCGGAGGCCGTGGTGACTCACAAGAGCGACTCTGAACCGGTGCCAATAATAAGTATGGTTCCAGTTGCTCTATTTGCTTGGCGGATTATAAAGAGTTGGACGTCCTCCGTTTAATGCCGGAATATGCTCATGTATTTCATTTGAGTTGAATAGATAGGTGGTTGAAGGTTCATCCTACTTGTCCGGTGTGTCAGAAGTTGTTTGGCTTTAATAAATAACGACGAATTCAATGCAATATAATAGCCATTAATTGCGTGAAAGTGAAAATTAAGATTCAGACGTATACAAGCAAGTCGACAAGATAAATGAGAACTCAATGATTTCTTAGATATGAGAGACGACAAATGATCTATATCCTATCAATGACATGAGTTCATAGATGACAAGTCAAACCCACTACTTGTATTTTCCAAATAGTTATTAACTGAAATTTATTTTTTCCAAATAATTAATTGGATTCTACTTGTTCATCAAGTTGACAAGATAGAAAATGTTAAAATGAAGATCCACTGGCCCTTCAGATGATTTAGATAACGTTTCGGCCAATGCCTCACGATTTAGATCCGAACTCCGAAGTTATAGTAGAAGGCACCGTCTTCGCATTTCACTTCCGCATAAACTCCTCCTCACGACTCACGCACAGAATATGGACGCCGGAGAACCATCGTACGCCACCGGCGACACCTTACATACGGAAAGAGCCTTCACCTCCAACTTAGGAGTCTTCTTCGCTGTCTTCTTCCTCGTAATCGTTCTCTCTTATGGTTCTTACATCTATAGGCGCAGCATACGCTCTCAATCATCACTACCCGTCACCTCTCTCGATGACACCGTCCACTCCGACGACGACGACGACGACAGTACAGGTTTTGATGATGATGTCTTGGGAACTTTCCCGACAATTCTATACTCTGAAGTCGCGATGCTTCTCAACGGCGAGACTAACACGGCGACCCATGCTGATAATTGTGGTTCTGCTGGCTGCTCTATTTGCTTGGCGGATTATAAACCGGCGGATGTCATCCGGTTGTTGCCGGAATGCAGTCATTTGTTTCATGTAAGCTGTGTAGATACGTGGTTAAGGGTTCATCCTACTTGTCCGGTGTGCCGGAACTCGCCATTCCCGACCCAGCGGATTTGACTTGACTAAAATTTTAAACTTATTTGTTTACATAAGCAAGTAGCAAGCAATTTTTTATGTAGCAAAAAGATTGTAATCTATGAGCAACTTGACCGAACTCAATTTCGGATTCTTTTTTTAATATTAATTTGGTAGGATTATATTTATTTATTATATTTTTCCCCAGACAACATGTGAGATTAGAGAATGAGAGAAACGAAAAGCAAAATTCAATTGTATGCTCTCATCGTTTCTCGGCCATTAAACAGTATAACAATTGAATCTCCTCAAATGTCTGAATTATTATTCAGAAAATAGGAACCATTTTAACCTTCTTTGGGGCCAGTTTTGTAATTTACAATAAGAATTCCCCAAAAGATAGGTAGGTTTTACAAGACAAGATGCAAATCCAAAACAGGTAAAGGTTTTAATATTTGATCTTTCGAATAAATAATATTTGATCTACTCAAAACGAAATAAGAAAGACAAACTGAATCCCAATGGAACTTAAATCAAATGAGATTACATCAAAAGAACGCACATTTGAGTGTGCATTCAAAGTCTTTAAATCAAGTGGTGAATCTAAAACCAAAATTAAAGTGTTTTTATATTAATGAAACGGAAAAAGTATGAAAATATAGATCTTTTGGCAAAAATAAGGTAGTTCTTTATGTATTTTTATATATAATTGTTGTATTAGAAAAGAAAAAAGGTAGGTCCTATCCCTAATTTAAATGATGAAGGCTATTGTGTGTATATTCAGATGAAGGCTTTAAATGATGGAAATGGACGCAGAAGAAAGGTAAATTAATAATGGAGGAGAAACACACCTAAATAACTACACAAGAAATCGACAGTAGATTTTGTTAAAAGAAGGAAAGAATTAGTGAGAAATTTTAAATTAACTACACAAGAAGCTGTTATTTCCTGTTTCCTTTGTACTGTTTGCTCCAAAATAATAAAATAATAATAATAATAAAATAATAAAATAAGGAAAGACTTTGTTTTAATTAACAGGAGATTTTGTTAAAAGAAGGAAAGACTTTGTTTTGGTCTTTTATTAATATATTTATTTGCCAATTAAAAAAAACAAAATAAAAAATAAAAAAATAAAAGAGCTTGTAACTTTTAAATCATTAGATTAATTAGGGCCATCTGTAACAGCTCATCATTATCATTAATGGCTACGGGGAAGAAAGACGGTGACGTGGCTGCAAGGAAGACGGTGACGATGGGAGAGCTTGACAGTTTATTTACTTTTGTTATAAATACTATTAATTATTAAATTATGTTTTTTATGAAGTTATCTGCTGGCAGTTTTTTTATTAGTTAATTTCAGTTGGTAGTTGATAGCCTCCATAAGAAGGCTTTATATAGATATATCTATGAATTTCAAGGCCTTGAGATCACACACTCATATTATCTTAAAAAGAAAGAAAAAAAAAAAAAAAAAGTTTTCCACATACATGGAAGGAAACTTGTGTCTTGGATAGAACACTGAAAATCACATAATTCTATCAATATCAATTTTTTTAGTATTTCGATTTCAAGTACGTTTCTTGTAAATTCATTCATTGCAACACATATTTCTATTTCGTTTGTTTATGTTTTTATTAGTTTTAAATTGATTGTGCGTACAAGTAACGTGTTGTTTCTCGGCATAATCCCCTATAACGCCTACCCGAGATATAGTTTAGCATCAAGCCTTGCAGGCCAGCTAGGAAAGGTTTTCAGTTTTCATCAAAATGTTATATTCCTTTAATAAACAAAAATATAATTTTCTTAAGGTTCTTCTAAATTCTAATTAATAAAACTTGAGATAATACTTTTAATTGATTGAAAAAGTAAATAAATTAATTAATGTCAAAAGTAAACTTCGACATGCATACACAAAAAATGAAAGGAAATTAGAATAATAATTAGTGACGTACCAACTACCAAATTAAATAAAACTTGATATAACATTATTTATTGCATTATATTGAGCTGCTTTATTTGAAGTCTGTTGATTAAGAACCTTTTTTTTTTTCTTGGTTGTAACATGTTTTGATTAGTTCATCTATATCTGAAACTACTTAATTATAATTTGAAAAACGTTTACATAAGAATTTTGATGTGAAAAATGGGGTACATATAATTTGTTTATGTAGAAACTAAGTAACAAATACAATTGAACCTCATTCCATCTCCTACTCTCCTAGTAACCGAATGCATGAGAGAATAGAGATTATAGTTTCTTGAAGATCCCATATTCGACGAGTTCAATTCATTTAAAAACATTTTGCAAACAAAACTACCAGTAATTAACTTTAGTAAGCATTAGACGATTAGTATGATCAAAAACTCAAATCGCTACATTGTTCATTGAGTTTATTCATGATTAAACATTTACACAAAACAATCTAGAGAGTCTAGTTTCGGCTTTCCAGACAATTCAAGTCTAAGATCAACGTGGTATCCGTTCATGCAGCACACTCTTTGGAGATGAGGCTTCGCATATACTAATAAAATGTAAAACTTTTTTGAACTAACTAACAACATAATCATCATAAAAAATTAAACACGAATACAAAAACTACATGCAAATTAAGATCTTTTGAAGTTTAAGACATCAAATAAGATAATCATATACCCGGTCCGTATACTTGCCGGATGACACTTGCATCGAGTATATATAATGGTCGCGGGAGAACATCAAGGCAGTACCCTAACCGGTGGAGTAGAAGCGGAGGGCATTCTGACAAATATCATAATTTTCATTCCCTGGGAACAGTAGTTCAACATGGAGCATAAGAACATATATTCACCGGTATATGGTAATGTTACCAACGCCGGCCCTTCTTCGTAAGCGTTTACTGGCGAAAGGGTGGATTCACAATGATTGTACTCATCCGAAAGGACTTGGTGAACATTGTACATTTCTGATTCAAAATCGAAATCTGCATGTTTTTTTAGTTCAAAGTAACGAAATTGAAGAAGCTTTTGAAGAGAGATTATTAGGTAGTACGTACAGAGAACGTCGCCGGGAACGAAGGTTTGAGAAGTCGACCAGTTGTTGTAGAAGTGAACGCTCGGAGGGATCGACCAGACGGAGCCTCCCACAATGTGTTTCACGCCACCGGCGGATGCAGTAAAGAGTAGTATAATTATTAAAGCTAGTGGAGTTACTGCCGTTGCTTTTGAAAACCAATAGTCGCCGTGCGCCCCCATTGCCCACCGGATCCAGGGGAGGAGAGAGTGGATGTATGCAGTTGTAAGAAACGACGTAATGGTATGACGGTTACTGCAAATAAATTACAGTTTTCCTTGGGAAATGTATGGTTTTTAATGGCTTTTTTAGTCGTGAATTGGTTCCGACGAAAATTAGATAGGTGGATAGGAATGTAGATATAAACCGTCATACCAAGGAAAACTGTAAAAGTAATCTAGTTATTATATTGTTAGTATTTTGTTGTTAGAAGTCAAAAAAAAAATATTGTATTTCTTTCTAGAGCTGTAACTGTGAAACTGTGGCTGAGTAGGGATGGCAAAAAAACCCGAACCCGACAAGAAAACCCGAACCCCGAAGATTTTGGGGCGGGTCGGGTCACTCTTATCGGGTTTCGGGTCGGGTTTCGGGTCATTATCGGGTTTTTAGTTTGGGTTCGGGTCAGGGAGTGGGGTATGCATGCCCCGACCCGCCCCGACCCGAAAAATTATATATATATATATATATATATATATATATATATATATATATATATATATATATATATATATATATATATATATATATATATATATATATATAAAATGAGATTTCATCCCTCTAACCCATTTCAGCCACCCGAAGATTCTAACCTTCAATCCCATCACGTATTCCCAATTTCTCACTATTGTGATGAATTTAGTTACGATATTAGACTTTAGTAATTTCTATTTGGTTCACTTATGTTAAGAACTTATTTGTATTTTAAGCATTTGTAAGGTTTTAATTTCTCAATTGTTTCATTGTAGTTTTCCTAATTTTTTCTGCCACCATTTTCGGGTCGGGTTTCGGGTCTATATCGGGTTTCGGGTTTCGGGTCGGGTTCGGGGATATTTTTAGCCCCGGCGGGGCGCCCCGATAAGAAACCCGTCGGGTTTCGGGTCGGGTTCGGGGACAAATATAAATATCGGGTTCGGGTATGGGATATGCCGCCCCGCCCCGAACCCGCCCCGTTGCCATTCCTATGGCTGAGATAACGAGTTTAAACCGTTAACTGTTTGTCAACGAATGTTATACACTAGAAGAAAAAAGAAAATTAGCGGAGACTTTAGTCGCCAGGAAAAGCTAGCAGAGTCGTTGGTAAAAGTAATAACGGTGACATATCATCGGTAAAAAATCACTGATACTACTTTGTCGCTATTGCTCAAAGTGTTGCCGGCAATACCATATGTCATTCTTGTCGCCGATAATAGTCTGTATCGCCGCTAATGATATTGTCGCCGATAATTACCTTTATCGCTGGTAATAGTGTCACCGGTAATAACATTTTTTTATAATTTTCATTCAATCAACGATATTGGATGCAAAAAAACAAAACAATACATAACGACATTAAATGCATAAAAAATTACATAATAACATTTGATTAGGTACCAAATAGTGTTATAACTAATTTCATATCAAAACAAACAACCAAAGTTTTATAATTCCGACAAGTACCAAAGTGTCATGACAAGTCTAACATACAAAACATAAACTCATTATCCGAAGAACCATCACCTCCATTCTCGTCGTTTCCTCCTTGATCTTTCTCCGATTGAAATAACCTATAAAGCTCATCCTTACACGACAGGTTGTTAAGCATTGCTCGAAGATTTTCCAACTACATAATAAATAACAACATATATAAACTTATAAATGAAATTATCAAACATAAACAAAAACTACCTAATTAACATGCATTTATTATTCCAAAGTACATTGCTATTTTTAAACTAGGGACAAAAAACTAAAGCACATTGCTATTTCTTACACTTAATACATAAACACAATTACCAAATCAACATGCATTTATTGATCATTATATAGATATATAGGACTTTGAAATAAAATAATCTATTTTTTGTGCTAAAGAACCTTAAATACAATAAATACCAAAGTATATTGTTATTTCTTGCACTTAAATACAAGAAATACCAAAAGTACATTGCTATTCCTTGCACTTGGGATAAAAACACAATTATCAAATCAACATCCATTTATTGATGTCAAAGTACATTGCTATTTTTAAACTATAGACAAAAAACCAAAATACATTGCTATTTCTTGCACTTAAAACATAAACACAATAACCAAATCAACATGCATTTATTGATCATTATATAGATACATGAGACTTTAGAATTAAATAATCTACCTTTTTTTATGCTAAAAAACCTTAAATACAAGAAATACCAAAGTACATTGCTATTTCTTGCACTTAAATATAAGAAATACCAAAAGTACATTGCTATTTCTTGCACTAGGGACAAAAACATAATTACCAAATCAAAATGCATTTATTCATGCCAAAGTACATTGTTATTTTTAAACTAAGACAAAAAAAAACCTAAAGTACATTGCTATTTCTTGCACTTGGGACAAAAAACCAATTACCAACGCTTTTAGCAAATAATCACCACAAACCAAAACTACTAAATCAATATGCATTTATTGAAATTAAATAATTTGTTTTACCTATGATGGTTGTGATGATTGTGGTGGTGGTTGCGATAGTTGTGCAATCGGCAGGATAACTGAATGTTTTTGGCTGATGCCTCTAATATGGTCATGTCGTTCACCTAATACTCTCGAAAGTATGTATTACCTTGTTTTTTTTTTTTTTCTATTTGAGCGTTGTACTTTTTTATATTTTTCTTATTTGTAACATTTTGTTTTTGTTTTTTTTTTTTTTTATCAATTATAGCATTGTATTTTAAATAATTATAATATCTTCTTTTCTATTGTAGTAGTTTACTTTATGTTTTCATTACTAATAATAGCATCCTACTTTTATTATTATTATTATTATTATTATTATTATTATTATTATTATTATTATTGTTGTTGTTGTTGTTGTTGTTATTTTTACAATCCATATTGTTTTTTTTTTTTTTTAATTGTATTCACAATAATAGCATCTTACTTTATATGTATTACATTGTTTTTTTTTTTTTTTTTTTTTTTTTTTTTTTCTATTTGAGCATTGAACTTTTTTTATATTTTTGTTATTTATAACATTTTTTTCAATTATAGCATTGTACTTTAAACAATTATATTATGTTTTTTTTTTCCTATTGTAGTGGTTTACTTTATGTTTTCATTGCTAATAATAGCATACTATTTGATTTTTATTTGTTAACAATCCACATTGTTTTTTTATAAAAAAAATAGCATTCGCACTAATAGCATTTTACTTTATATGTATTACATTGTTGTTTTCTATTTAAGCATTGTACTTTTTATATATTTTTGTTATTTATAACATTTTTTGTTTTTTTTTTCCAATTGTAACATTGTATTTAAAAAAAATTATATTATGTTATTTTCTATTGCAGTGATTTATTTAATGTTTTCATTTCTAATAATAGCATCCTACTTTATTATTTTTTTTACAATCCATATTGTTTTTTCTATAAAAAATCATTCTCAATAATAGCATTTTACTTTATGTGTATTACATTGTTTTTTTCTATTTGAGCATTGTATTTTTTATATATATATTTTTGTTATTTATAACATTTTATTTTTGTTTTTTTTCCAATTATAACATTGTATTTTAAACAATTATATTATGTTGTTTTCTATTGTAGTGGTTTACTTTATGTTTTCATTGATAAATGCTAATAATAGCATCCTACTTTATTTGTTTTTTTCTTAACAATCCACATTGTTTTTTTTATATAAAAATAGCATTTTTAATAATAACATCTTACTTTCTATGCTCTTTTCTTTCAATAAGAGTATCCTACAATAATAGCATTCTCAATACATATATCAAATACACAATAGCATCTCACTTATACCAAAAACACATGCTTTCACATACATACATATATAATAACATCAAATACATATACTTTCACATACACATACTACATATACACCAAATACACATACATTCTTAATACATATATCAAATAAACAATAACATCCTACTTATACCTAAAACACATGCTTTCACATACCTACATAATAACATCAAATACACATACTTTCACGTACACATACCACATATACACCAAATACACATACATTCTAAATACATTCATCAGATACACAATAGCATCCTACTTATACCAAAAACACATATTTTCACATACATACACAATAACATCTTACTTATACCAAAGACAAAAAAATTCACATATATACACCAAATTCACATATACATATAACAAATACACACATATACCACATATACACCAAATACACATTTTTTTGCAATTAATCTCGAAAATCAGTAAATATAACCTATGGTGGCCAGAAATCAGTAGTTGGTGTAGTGGTGGTGGTAGTTGTCGTTGGTGACAACAACTTCCGACGATAGCAGCGGTGAGAAAGGATGAAAATGCTTTTTGAAAAAAAATGCAATTAATCACAAATGCTTTTGGAAATCGGTATTAAAATAGAAAGAAAGGAAGAAATAAGGAAGGAAACACAAACCTTGGAGAAGGAAATCGACAGCAGCAACTATTTTTGTCGAAAATTGATCAAATATAATTCAACCAAATTATATGAGAGGTTGTGGTGTTTGGATAATGCAAGTATAGAATAATAATCAAAGTGAAACAAGTGAGTTACATGGAAATCCATTGATCCTTTGTAGGATCTCCAACATAAAACCTTGGAATGTGGTAATGATCACCTGCCATGTTGCTTTTTATTGATTTTAATCTGAGATTATAGATATGATGAAGATAACACGAGTACAAGTGTAATAATAGAGCTAATCTTTTGTGTAGTGTGTAATTTATAGGTGTTATTTATAGTCTAAGCTGAATAATAAGAAGTCTGATATTTCTGGGATCCTCCTTGAACAATAATTTGCACGTTGTTTGACTTGGTATTCCTGGGTCTTAAGCTTGGTTAAAATGATTTTTCGTTCAGAATGAGTCTTGTGTTGACTAAGTCGGTACATATGAGAAAAAGAAAGAAGAATATTTTTTGTAGGTGTTAGGAAATATTAGTGATAATAGTTAGGATCCTAAGATATGCTTAAGGATCCTAAGGTTTTAGGAATATTAAGGATCCTGAATATGATTTTTGGATCCTCCCCCTAACGTAACATCGCCGGTGGCTAGAAAGGGGAAGTTTTTGGTGGCTACTAATATCTCTTCTACTATGGGGCTGTTAATTGAAGGAGAATCTTCAAAGAGAGGGAGAATCGTCAGAGCAAATAAGAAAATGGGAAACAAATGAGAGCGTAAGGTAGAAAGAGGAAGTGATTGGGATGTAATGACCAATAGTGGCGACAAGCAAACTAATGTTGGATTAGATGTCTAAGCCCATAACTATAATTGGTATGTACTTGAATTGATAGCAACACGATCCTTTTGGGTTACCCTCAAACCTAGCAACTAGACAAGGAACTTATGAAATGAGATATATTAGTTTATTATAAGATTAATAAATTAATATAAATGATTTATTAATATGTTAAAGGATTAATATATTAATAATAAATCATAATGCTTAATTAATAGTTATCCAGAAATTAATTAAAATTGATTTTTGGGGTTAATTGTATTAATTATAAATTGTAGGGACTAGCTTGCAATTATCTAATAGTTGAGTGGAAGGTTCCAGACCCTCCTTGGAAAGGGGTGGCGAAATCTATAGGGGAAACCCTAATGACTTCGTCCAAGGGGCTTGGATAAGGCCTTTGGATAAGCTTAGGCCCTAAGCAAAGGAACATTAGAGTTTTCCTTAAACCCTAGCCACCTCAGCTATATAAGGAGGCCTCTGGCTCCCAAAATCGGTCATTCTTTCTTTTGAAGAAACCCTAGGCCGAAAATTGCATACCCTAGCCTCTCTCCTCATAAGTCTCCTTCTTGCTAGTTCTTGGGTGTGATTCCATTCGAGGCATTGCATTTGTGATGCTAAGCTTCCAAGAAGATCAAGATCAAAAGGATTACCAACTGTTTATTGTAAAAATTGAAAGGTATGTAACTCTAAAGCCCTAATTGGTTAATTTCGAAAATAGCCTCCTCTCTTAGGGTTCTTGTTTTGCAATTCAAAGTTATATGTTCAATAGTTAAAACATAGATCTAAAGTAGGTTGCATGCGAACTTAGGAATTGTTTTCCTAGTTTATTTGTTTTACCCAAAACCTATCAATGGTATCAGAGTTATTGTTTTTGTTTTAAATTGAATTGCTATAATAGTTGAATTGAAAATTAGGTTTTATAGCTATTAAACCCTAAAAGGTTATGAATTCGTTTTTAAGGTTTTTGGTTCAAGGGGCTTTCGAAAAACCCTAGCATCCATGAACCCTAATCGACATTAAGGTTAGGGTTTTGAAAAAACCTAGCCTCCCTCCCTTGATTTCGAAAATGCCTCATATTTTTAAGGTTCTTGTTTTGGAAAATTGTTTCCTAATTGGATAATTGAGAAAAATAATGAAATTATCCTATACCCTAATTTTCAAAATCTAGAAGGGTTAAGGATTAGGATTAAATTAATTGTTTAACTTGATTAGATAATCCTCACAAGATTTAATAAATTATTTAAAATTTAATTAATAGATAGTGATTAAATCTAGTTTTTTGTTTATTTTAAATTTAAAATTAATGGTTTAATTATCGAAAATTTATATAAACCCTAAAGTTTTAAAGGTTTAAAGCACACCTTATATATATATATATATATATATATATATATATATATATATATATATATATATATATATATATATATATTATAATTAAAAGTTAAATATTATATATGTATAAGAATTGGTCAGTCGAATCGCTAGTATGTCTCATTCACGAAGCTAGTCTATAAGGGGGTATAAGGAAACTGTCTATAAAATGGTAGTTGGATGGGTGTCCGTTCTCACCCACAGCTTCTTTGATTACTAGAAGGTCGTTAGCAGAATGGATTTGATAGGACAACTTAATCTCATTAAAAGTATAATGTTATTAATGAAGTACTAGAACATTATTTTATGAAATCCCAACTCTAGTTACTTTAGGAAAAATGTGAAAAGTATGCTAACCCATGAAATTGAACATTAGGCTTTGTAAGTCGTTAGTGGAGCGTATGTGGTTAACCAGAACACTAACAAGGACTAATAAAGAGTCGTAATGGGTATCTCATGATTATCATTTTTGATGGAGCGTGTGTGGCTTACCGACACATCAATAGATAATGATAAAGACAATGAGGTTACCAAGTACATTTTCATGGTTATTCACATATTGATTGTGATCCTCGGTATCCCAATCACAAATAGAAGAGCATAATCCGAGATTAAAACATGTAATTGAATTAGTTTTAATGTATCTCAAAAGAATTAGGAATTTCACTTCATTCGTTTCGTCTTTTGGTGGAATTAGTGGATTGCCATTCACTTATCTTTATGAAATTCACACTTGGATCTCGGCATCCCATTTTTAAGTTGTAAATCCTCATAGTTGGATCCTAACCTTAATATTGTATCTTTGGGTTATTATATTAAGGTATCTTGAAATCTAATTAAAACTATCTTTCTTTTCAGATGTCTACTCAAGGAAACGTTTCTACTTCATCTTCCTCCAACCACAACTTCTCTTTGCTCAACATTTTCTCCAAAGTCGTTATGGATTGCTCTAACTATAACGATTAGATGCGTAATATCAAAATGGCGCTTCGTTTTGAGGACAAAGAGTGTGTTCTTGAAAAGGAGCTCAAAGAGATTGATGAAACCAAAGCCACTCCCAAAAAATATGTTACCTACAAGAAGCACTATAATGACGCAACCAAAGTAAAATGCATCATCGTTGCAACCATGTCCCCAGAACTGCAAAGGTACTATGAGGACTACTGGCCCTTTGAGATGAACAAGGACCATATGGAAAAGTACCATAAGCGAGCTCGTCAAGAAAAGTTTGAAGTAGTCAAGTCACTCATGGCGTGCAAGATGAAGGAATAGGAGTCGGTTGTTAGTCATATGCAAAGAATGCAACGCTACATAGAGCGTTTGGCCAAGCTCAACATATAGTTTGATGAGGAATTGGCCATTGACATGGTCTTAAACTCATTGCCTGATTGTTATGGTCGGTTCATTCTAACTTACCATTTGAACAACACCGAGCAGATATTGGCCCAATTGCAAAACTTGTTGCGGACAGCAGAGGAATGAAGGGTAAAAGTATAGCCTCCACTCCTGCTAGTGCCCCTCTCTTGGCTATTGGACAGGGAAAGGGGAAAAAGAGGAAAGGTCTTCCTAATCAAAATTGGAAGGGCAAGGCCCAAGCTGGTACATCTAGCAGTGGCCCAAAGGCCAAGCCCAATGTTGTAATTCCCCATGTATCTGACCCAAAGGATGCTGATTGCTTTTATTGCAATGAAAAAGGGCACTGGAAACGAAGTTGTCCAAAGTATCTGTTGCACATCAAAGATGGCAAAGTGAAGCCAACTTAAGTAGGTATTTACACTATTTCTTCTAATAACTCATTATCTTCTTGTTCATGGGTCCTTGATACAGGATGTGGTTTTCACATATGTTCTGATTTGCAGGGGCTAAAAGAAAGTTAGGAGGTGGAGCGAAGGAGGATAAACTTGATCATGGGAAACAAAAAGTCTTCACCATTAACCAAGATCGGAATTTATCAACTTTTGCTTAATAATGATGTTAGATTAGATTTGTTGAATTGTTGTTATTCGTCTGAGATGACGAGAAGCATTATTTCATTTCATGCATTGTTCAAACAAGGTTTTAAGTACTCTTTTAATGATTTGAATGGTTCGATTTCTGTTTATAAGAATGGTGTTCTTGTTTTTGAAGCTTTACCTTGTGATGTTGTGTATGAAAAAGTGACTTATGTTAATAGCTTAGGTAATAGTGTATTTAATATTGACTTGTTTAATAGTGTAGATAAGGCATGCTTGTGGCATTGTCATCTTTGACACATTAGCAAGAAACGCATAGCGCAACTCCAAAAGAATGGAGTGTTGGAATCATTTAACCTAAAATCAGATGATATGTGTGAATCTTGTCTTTCGGGAAAGATGACAAAATCACCATTCACAGGGTCTTGTGAAAATGGTGAAGGTCTATTGGACCTTATACATACAAATGTATGTGGACCATTCAGATCAACTACAAGAGATTCTAATCTATTTTATGTGACTTTCACTGATGATTATAGTAGATATGGCTATATCTACTTGATCAAACCTTTGAGAAGTTCAAAGAGTTTAAACATCATGTCGAGAATCAATTGGGCAGGAGGATAAAGGTACTTAGATCCGATAGAGACAGAGAGTATCTAAGTATCAAGTTCAACAACTATCTAAAGGAATGTAGAATAGTTTCACAATTAACTCTTCCTTGGACACCATAGTTAAATCATGTGGCTGAGGGGCGTAATCGAACCTTGTTAGACATGGTCATTCTAAGATGAGTCGTGCTTCACTTCCTATTCATTTCTAAGGGTATGCCTTAGAGATAGCTGCCCACATCCTCAATCTTGTCCCTACAAAGAAGGTTGCCAAAACACCTCACGGAATATGGACAGGGAAAGTTCCCTCGTTAGCACATACTAAAGTCTGGGGTTGTGAAGCTTTCGTAAGAAGAGAGACTCACGAAAAGCTAGCAGCTAGAAGTGAGAAATGTGTTTACATTGGTTACCCAAAATAGTCTTTTGGATATTTGTTCTACAGACCTAGTGAAAATGTGGTCTTTATAGCACGAAGAGGAGTCTTTTTAGAAAGAGAGATCATATTCAAAGATGACAGTAGGAGCACCATTGAGCTTGAAGAAATTCAAGAGTTAGCCAATGAATGGACCTTAGATGACACTAGCACTCAACCAGAGGAAAAATTATGTAACGACCCAATTTTCATGTCCAAAAATTTCATTTTAAAATATTACTTTTAGAAAACATTAATAAATTAAAGCATTGTTTGATCACGCCATAACACATCGCAAACCATGTTTTAATATTCAAACCATACAATCCATCAAATATCAGAGTACAGTCCCAGTGAATCTCGTAAATGCGGAAACCGAAGAGTGTGTGTGTGACATGCTGCTACCGCGCCGGCTCCTTTCCCCTAGCTGAGGAGGTACCTGAAACCAAAACTGAAACCGTAAGCACAAAACTTAGTGAGCTCCCCCAACGTACCACATACCATGCAAACACATAACATAAATACTGCCAGGCTATTCTGGGGTGCCTGACTACCCGGTACGGCCATTCTGGGGTGCCGACCTACCCATACGGCCATTCTGGGGTGCCGTCCTACCCGTGTCAAGCCATTCTGGGGTGCCGTCCTACCCGTGTCAAGCCATTTTGGGGTGCTGACTACCCATCGGTCCTAACAACCGATCCTCGGGGACTGGTCCCCTCCCGCTACCTCTATCGCATAACATAACAGGCCAACATACAAGCATACCATCACATACGGTCAGATGTTTCTAGGGTGTCTGACTACCCTGCGGTCCTAACAACCGAACTCCACTACTATTGCATATAACGTATCATGAGAGCATATAACATAACAGGTAATAGCAAACCTAGATGATATCACAAAGACAATCATCTATCATACGTCCCCTACTGGTGGGCCGGCATTGTGGCCTTAGGCCCACCACTACTGGAAGGTAACTCACCTCAAAGTAGCTGCTGAACTGATCGGGAACTAACTGACTGCTGCTGCTCCGGGAGTCCTCTGGCTGCAATTCCCACAATATACTTAATCATACACTGCTAACTGTCCTTTGGGTAAAAAGACCATTTTACCCCTGGTCTAGCCCTAAGTCAAATCGAAGTCAACTTTCAGTTGACCCGACTCGCCGAGTGGATCTCCATTCGCCGAGTCCCTAGCAAACTATTGTCCTGGGTCCCTGATTCTACTCGTCGAGTTGGGCTATGACTCGACGAGTTCATCTTCTAAACTGACGTTCAACCTCTTCATCTTACTCGCCGAGTTGTATGAACAACTCGTCGAGTTCATCTTCATCCGAAGAACACTTTATGCTAAGACTCGCCGAGTTGTATGAACAACTCGCCGAGTCTATTCTTGATCTATGAAGATTGCCTTGGACTCGCCGAGTCAGGGCATTGACTCGCCGAGTCCTAACATGGGTGAGTTCAGCTCCCAACTCACCGAGTCACCCCCTGTGACTCACGGCTCAACTCGATACATCATGAAGGGACCAATTCGGTGACTCGCGACCAGACTCGCCGAGTCACCTATACGACTCGTCGAGTCGTCGCCATGCATCCACCAAATACACCGATTTACTCGATTTCAGTTCATGCCATTCATAGATCTGGACTTCTAGGACACCAATCACACGTAAAGTTTCCAACTTTACATGTGGATACTCACTAATATGGATTTTAGGGTTCAAAATGCCTCAAAAGGGTAGATCTAGGATGAACAAGCCACATGGGGCCATAAAGCTAACAGATCTGAGCTCCTGGAGCTCAATCTTGCCTAGATCTAAAGGCCCATCCACTTATTACGAAACATTAAGCACAAACAAGCTTGAGGAATTGCTCAAGAGTGTCTTAAATGAAATCTTAAGCATAGAAACAGGGGGAAAACGAGATATACCTCAATGAAACAGCTGAAAAACACAATGATGCTTGGATGGCTCTCCTTCCTCTTGATCTCCTTCCCCTTCTTGCCTCAAAACCTTCAAGAATGCACACAAGAGCCTCAAATTCACAAGAACAAGCTTAGGACGAGGATTGGGAGCTCTGGGGGTGAATGGGGGCTGGCAAGGGGGCAGATATGGGGTTTAAATAGGGTGCAAACCCCTGAAACTTAGGGTTTCATCCAACAGCGGTGACTCGCCGAGTCCAGGATATGGACTCGCCGAGTCGCCAACTTAAACGTGTCCTGCGTCTCGTCCCTACTCGGTGAGTCGAACCTAGTGACTCGCCGAGTCCAAGGCTAAAATAGGGCAATACTCAAATAAAATTCACATACCGGAAACCAGGCGCTACAAATTACCTGTTAAACCATTTGATAACTCATTACCTCTTCGAAGATCCACTAGGGTGAGTGTGTCACCTGAGTTATATGGTTTTCATATTACTTTAGACAGTGATACATTCATCAGTGATAGGACACTGGTAAATTTAGATGAACCAGTTACTTACAAGGAAGCAATGGCAGGCTCAGAGGCTTCCAAGTGGAAAGAGGCAATGGACAGCGAGATTAAATCCATGTATAACAACAAAGTTTGGAATTTGGTTGATAATGCACTAGGTCGTAAGATAGTTGGGTGCAAATGGATCTTCTAAAAGAAGACTGGCATGGATGGAAATGCACATACATTCAAGGCTCGACTAGTTGCAAAAGGTTTCACTCAAACCCCAGGGGTTGATTATCATGAGACCTTCTCACCAGTACCTAAGATTAAATATATTAGGATATTGCTCGCCATAGCTGCCTTTCATGACTATGAAATCTGACAGATGGATGTCAAGACTGCTTTCCTTAATGGGAAGCTGGTTGAGGATGTTTAAATGAATCATCCAGAGGGTTTTGTTGATGCAAAGTTTCCTAATAGAATGTGCAAGCTTGAGAAATCCAGTTATGGATTGAAACAAGCATCTCGTAGCTGGAATCTTTGCTTCCATGAGAGGTCAAAGAGTTTGGTTTCTCTAAGAGTGAAGATGAATTATGCATGTATATCAAGGCTAGTGGGAGTATAGTAACTTTTCTGGTGTTATATGTTAATGACATATTACTCATTGGTAACGACATTCCGACCTTGAAAGATGTTATGTCTTGGCTCGGAAAGTGTTTTGCCATGAAAGATCTTGGAGAAGCTACCTATATTCTTGGGATTACAATATTGAGAGATAGAAAGAAGAGACTAATTGGACTTAGTCAGAGCACATACTTGGACAAGGTACTAAAGAGGTTTAGTATGGAAAATTCCAAAAAGGGAGGGCTACCAATCCAAAGCAATACCAAATTAAGTAAGACTTAATGTCCGAGTACAGATGAGGAAATAGCTGACATGAGTCGTATACCCTATGCTTCCGCTGTTGGATCGATCATGTACGCTATGACGTGTACCCGCCCTGATGTAGCCTTTTCTTTGAGCGTGGTCAATCGCTATCAGGGAAATCCGGATAGAGCCCATTAGATAGCGGTTAAGAATATACTCAAGTATTTGCGAAGGACAAAGGATTGGGTCCTTGTACTTGGCAGCAATGATACTTTGAGAGTAGATGGTTACAGAGATACCAGCTTTCATACGGATAGAGATAACATCCATGGAAATGTTCCAAGCAAGATACGGTGGCTGATTCCACTTGTGAATCATAGTACATAGCAGCGAGTGAAGCGTCGAAAGAAGCAGCTTAGTTAAGGAACTTCATCGGAGATCTCGAAATTGTTCGAACCATCCAGGAGCCTATAGAACTGTTCTGCGATAATGAAGGAGTGGTTTCCTTAACAAAGGAACCCAGAGATCATCGTAAAACAAGACATATCGACAGAAAGTACAATTTCATAAGACATAGAGTAGAAGAAGGTCATCCTGTTGTAAAGAGGGTGTCATATGAGGATAACCCAGTGGACCCCCTCACCAAGGGACTAAGTAGGGTTAAGCATATTCAGCATGCTCGGAGCATTGGACTGAGAGATGATATTAGTTTTAGCAGTTAGATTAGTTTTATTCTGAAACTTGTTACAAGTAAATGTAATTGACTTTTGGTGATTAAAAAATAAAGTATTATGTATAAGTTTGTTTACTGGCTTTTGTCAATTGTTTATTATTGTGTTTCATATTTTTCATGTTTTACTTCCCGAATAATGTGATTATTCACGCTCGTAGTTTTAGTAGTAAGTAGTGAATTAAGATTGTCATGAATTGGATTGCAGATTATCTAAGGTTAGACATAGCAATAGAATTGTTACAATGTTCATGAGTACTTAGAAATTGAGATTTAAGTATTGGATATACCCTCGCTCAGACTATTTCTTCATGGAATTCATCACAAGTAATACTGAGACGATAATATCTTATAATCTTGAAATGGAGAAATATGAGTTATAATTTACAAGTCTATCATGCATTGGTGATACAAAAATGCATCAGTAACTTGGTGTTATAAAACACATTGTCATGTATGGTTTCATGAGTAAAAGATGCAAGCATATGAGTCAACGTTTATTTGTTTTTTTTCCCTAACGGGAAAAGCGATATATGTAGGCCCCTCGATGATTTGGTGTGCCCTCAAACCTAGCAATTGGACAAGGAAATTATGAAAGGAGAAATATTAATTTATTATAAGATTAATAAATTAATATAAGTGATTTATTAATATGTTAAAGGATTAATATATTAATAAGAAATCATAATGTTTAATTAATAGTTAACCAGAAATTAATTAGAATTGATTTTTGGATTAATTGTATTAATTATAAAGTGCAGACACTAATTTGCAATTATCTAATAGTTGAGTGGAAGGTTTCAGAACCTCCTTGGAATGGGGTGGATGAAATCTATAAGGGAAACCCTAATAATTTCGTCCAAGGGGCTTAGATTAGGCCTTTAGATAAGCTTAGGCCCTAAGTAAAGGAACATTAGGGTTTTCCCTAAACCCTAGCCACCTCAGCTATATAAGGAGGCATCTGGCTCCCAAAATCGGCCAATCCTTCTTTTGAAGAAACCCTAGGCCGAAAATTGCATACTCTAGCCTCTATCCTCATAAGTTCCTTGTTTCTAGTTCTTGGGTGTGATTCCATTATCAAGTACATTATTTTGGGAGGCAACCCACATAGATTTAGTTTTTTTTTTTTTTTTGCCTTCAATAAAGAGATAGTTGCAGTTCCAAACAAGCTTTGGGAAATCAGATGATCTTCAAAGTTGCTGAAATTCAGATTTTTTGCCAACATCTTCGTCAAATCAGATTTTATGAAACCTTATCATGTACATTATTTCCTGACCGCAAGCTTTACTTTTACATGATTTATCGATTTGTTCATTCCTCTCTAAGCATTGAGGACAATACATCATTTTAAGCTTGGAAGGGGGTTAGTGTGAAAATTTGCATTTTTTGTTAAAAGTTTCCAATTTTTTAGTTTTCCTTTTTGCATTCTACATTGAATTTGTATTAAAAAAAATCTGAAAAAAAAATCCAAAAATATTTTATGTTTATATTTTTATTTTTCTGCTTTCATAAAAAAACCAAAAAGGTTTTATTTTTATTTTTTGCTGACTTATAAAAATTCTAGAAATAAAATTCCAAAAAAAGTTACATGATATAATGATATTCTTGCATTCGATATCTATGTATAAATGGAAAATGAAAGTCTGAAGCGAACACATCGATAGTGGTAAGTTTAGTAATAGTTCTCATACCTAGGAGTCGCAAAACACCGTGATCTGAGACACTAGCTACAAAAAATTTTAAAAAATGGCGTACCGAAACACTATGTGGGCGGTAATAACAGTTTTAGAACTATTTTCTTTGGAATGTTCAAAAAGAACCTTGATCGACAAGTCTGGACCCACAAAACATGGACCTATTTGTTGATACACATTACCTTCACGGTAACAAAGAGCCCTTATATCAAATCCATACAGTCAAAGAAAAGAAGGGTACTAAATATCATATCTTGTACCCAAGTCAAAGTTCAAGCACTTAATTGAAGAAATCTCAAGAAACTCACAAAAAATGATTGAAGAACTCAAAGTTGAAAGCAAAAATACAAAGAATCAAGATCAATCAATTCATAAGCCATCTCAAAGACAAATCTGACGCGAATGAAGAACTGTGTGATATGATATTTGTTTCTCTCAAAACTGAAAGCATAGGAGCTGGACCCTTATGGGTGTGGCCCACTGCTTCAGTGAAAGCTTATTTGACGTGACGGGTTCTTAAGGATGCATCGAGCCTTGTTCTTAGTTATCTAGTCTTGAGGAAATGAAATTCTGAAATGTGTTATTTTCTCTTGCAATGCTAATTAAGGTATAAAGTTTAAATATAATTTACAATTGATTTATTGGTTCACACCGTCAAGCTTCTTCTTGACTTTGGGAATTTGTGAAAGATGGAAGGTATTGTGATGATTGTCTAGGTAGTGATTCCATTGGAGATTTCAATGGTGTTAAGTCTGATCATGTGAAGAAAAAAATAGTGAAGTATTTTTAGTTTAAGTTTTTAATTTCATTCATTTTATTCCAAGTTCTTTTTATGTCATCTACATCTTTCCATTTCAGTTATAATTTTTAATCTTTTTATTACTTGAGGGCAAGTAAAGTTCAAGTTTGGGGAGATTTGATTGATGACAACTTATGCATATTTTAGGGTAGTTTTTATTAGCATTTAGAATCATATTTTTCACATTTGCATTTCATTAATTTAAAAAATCTTTAGCTCATGTCATTTGTTAGAATTCTCGTACTACTAACGTTTTTATGTCATTTTCAGATAATTTGATGGAGCAATACTTTGGCAGCAACTTTGTATGTGTTCGATGGAGCATTGAAGTTAAATGAAGCTGGAACTTATGAAGGATTTCGAGGAATGCTTGGAACCTATTTTGGTCGAGAAAAATTTGATCGAATTGATCCAGCGAAGATAAATTGCTACATTCTAAAGCTTAAAGGATGTTGTTGGCAGCTTTCACCCCCTATCAGTATTTTGACCATATCTCATGATTCGTAACTCCGATTGACAAGATTTAAAATGTTCTGGAAACTAAACAAACTTTCGGACAACTTTCTTATTTGTGAAAAAATCAGAAAATGCAAAAATTTGATCGAATTTTGACTTGATATTCGGTCGAATAAACACGTCGCGGAAAAAAAAGTCCTGAAAATTGAAAAAAATGCAAAATTCGATCAAATGGCCAAAAATTCTATCTAATTTTATGATTTCTTACTCTCGAAGACTCTAGATTGTAGATATAGGATGCCTCTCTGATCAGATTGAAGGTTGGCCGCTTCCTGAAGCTCCAAACAACGAAAAAGACGATTTATGAGACGATTTCTATCTGATTTTAGCTATTTCTTAAGATCTGAAGACTGTGGATCGTGTCTTTTAACTAGTTTAGTAAGATTCAGTAGTTGAATGTTTCCTTTTACTAGTTTGTATCAGATTTTAGCCATGTCTGGCTAAAACCCTAGTTTTTAGTTCTGCAATAGACTAGTACTCTTCATGTGATCAGTTATCAGATTTGGTTTTCATTGTGTGCTTCTATCTAGTTGTTTTAATTTTAAGCTTAATGAATGTTTGATTTTTAACTCTTGTTAGTTTGATCACCTAGCTAGGGTTTAATCACTCCAGTTAATCGGTTAACAGAATTTGTAATTGTTCTTGTCAACTAATAATAAGTAACAAGTATCAAATTGGTTCCGTGTTAGGGATTTAACTCTGATATAAACTGAAATTTCATACCTTTATGCTTCTGAGGTTGTGAGAAGTATTGGGTATTGATGGGAATTTTACAAAGATCTTAATGCAACTTTTCAAATCTTAATTAAGAGTTTGTTTAATTAGACGGTAAAAAGCTTGGGTTACTGAAGAGCTTGTTTTGGTTAATTTAACTAGGTAAAAGAGATTATACTAGAGCTTCTTAGGTTTTCTGAGTACCAGCTTAGATAGAACACATTCTAAACAACCAAATCTGGGTTGTTTGCATGATTATGTAAATCGCAACAGATTTGAATTCGTTTTTATTATTAAATTTGTTTAGTTTATTCTCTATGCTATTTAGTTTAGTTGTTAATTAAAAATCCCCGTTTTTCATATATGATGTTTAAATCACTAGTATTTTCCTTCTGCAAATAAGGCATTGACTACTTGGTTATGTCCCTGAGGATTCAACCCTGCTTCCCTGTGCTATCATTTAGTGCAACCAACCAGTGAAAATATTTTTGCTTAAATTATGCATGACGACGGTTTAATACGCAACCACTGCTCTTCCCGTCAGTCTCAAACAATCAGCCTTTTTATGGCCAATCTGATTGCAATGAAAGCAAATGAATACACCATGAGGGAAATCCCTACTCTTATGTCCAGTATGCCCACATCTAAAACAACCTGATACCGTTGCTTAACATGCCCTACTGTGCGGCTTGTCGCACTTGCCACAATGGATTCTGCCTTGTTGGCCTCTAGGATGTGAATCAGAAACCCCTGGCCTTTTCTCTTGGCCACCGTTGTATGCACCTGCTCCGCCTTGCACTTCGCCTAAAGGTCCAACTCATCTCCTATTCCCGTTCTCTATCAATCATGTCCTTAAGGGTCTTGCACACCGAAAAGCTCACAAACTATCTGATATCATCTCTCAACATGTCATGATATCTCTTCTTCTTCATCTCCTCATCCGCAACATACTACTGAACCAACAAAGCCCTCTTTTGGCATTTGGCGGTGATTTCTACCACACTCTCAATAGTCTGGAAAAGGTCCTGGAACTCCCTTGCCAACTGTTGCACAACAATCGCCAGTGCAAACTCCTCCTGGAATCTAGTCAGCAAATCCTACCAAGTCATAGCCACCACATCTGTAGATCCCAATGCACAGTCGACCTCCTCTCACCAATCACGGTCTCGGTCCCTCAAAAAGTAGGATGCAAACCCCACCTTCGCCTCCTTATGGCAGAAGTTCTTTTGTTAAGCATTAGCGATCCATCGGCGGCTATCAATAGGGTCCTTAGCCCCAAAGAACTCTGGAGCTCCACATGCCTTGAAATCCTGAAAGGAGGGAGTCCGCACACCTAATTTTCCTGCCGTGATCTTAGCCCAAAAGGCCCTGATACTCTCATCCATAACCCCCTCTTTATAGTACCAAAAATCACAAGGGTGGCTTCCATAACACCGCGAGTCATCTCTGACGTGATAAACTCATTCATCTGCTCATCAATCAGTTATGCACCAGAACCAGAACCAGAACTGGAAGCTCCCCACTCGAGGGAACTCCCAATATGCATGCTTCTTAGAGTGTAACGCCCGCAGATCCGGGCTAGTCAATTTAGAGGCAATAGGGGTCAAAAATGACTTTTTGACAAAAGATTATTTAGAATGAATAGTCTTAACCAAGTTTTAGAATATGTCAGAAGGTTTCCGTACATATAAAGAACGCTGAAATCCGAGTTATAACGAAGAAGTTATGGCCCGCCGAAGTTTTACGGCAAAACCGGCACGGCACCGGAAGACGTAAATAGTAAATTTACGATAGAAGACTTTTTAGCCTTAGCAATCTAAACAAAAGTCGTAGAATATGTTAAACTAAGAGCGTCGATAAAAAGAACGCCCAAATCTGACTTCGTATGAGGAAGTTATGATTTTTCTAAGATTCGGCTTAGTAGTGTACATCCCGAAACTCGAATTTTAGTTCGAGCGGTTTTTGGCTTACGTGAAATAAATGAGAGTTGAAGATCTCATTAATAGGAACTCAACGGTAAAAAGACAGACGAAAACGGAGTCCGTATGAAGGAGTTACGAATTCTTCGCGGTCATTTAACAGTCTAAACGCCTCGTACTGTTAAATTTAAGATCGGTCGAGAATTAGCCGACGGAGTCAAAATGAAAGTTGTAGATATTATTTTTACCTACGCGTGGATATAAAGAACGTCAAAAACGGAGGTCGTATGTGAAAGTTACGGATTTTAGAAGTCGGAAGTGTGTTGTGCGAAAATGGGTGATGTGGCACAATCTTGGCCATTGCTTTCTCCCCAAGTCTTGCCACTAGATGGTGACATGTGGCACCAAGTTCAGCCATTTTCACCCTATAAATACCACCTCTCCCACCCTCATTTTCTTCACACCTTTCCCTTTCTTTCTTCTCTTTACTCTCTCTCTAGAACCTCTCTCTAGCCCCGAAATCCCCCGAAAAGCCTAGGGAACCTCCCTAGCACGAGGCGGAAGCCCCGGAGTGCTCAACGGCTCCGAGAAGAAGAGCTTTTCGGCTCGGAAACGCTGCTCCAAGCAAAGCCTGGTTTTCTATAAAACCCGCTGTAAGTGAGCTACGCCTACGCTATTTTTAATATAGTTTTTATTTAATTATATTAACGTTATTAAGAACATATAATAAATACTTGGGCTATTATTATGGGTTATATAAGTATTTTTTTTAACGCTTATATAATAGTAATAATAGCTAGACTATTAATTAGTCTCGGCGAATAATAGACTAAAATCTATTGGTGATAATACTAGGTTTCGTCGAAGGAAATTATTTTAAAGTAAACGAAGCGCTGTCCGAGTACCGAGTCACCACCTTCTCAGGTGAGTGCATAGTCCCTTTCATGAACATGATTTTAATACAAGTATTGATTGAAGTATTAATTATATGTTTATGTGCGAGTTAATTGATGTTGCTTGAAATTCGTGTTAAAGAACATACCTGATTATATTTGATAATTTAGGATAAAGAGTAGACCTAAATTAAAAATGAGGAATATTGGGTAGTATATTCTTACGAGTACCAGTGAGTAAAACTCAGAGAATAGAAGTTAGTATATGTCACTTATCCGGGAGTATGGATTAGACATAGTCATTGTCCCTAGTCCGAGAATATGGATTAGGCATAATCATTCGTCGTTAATCCGAGAGTATGGATTAGCTATTGTCCCTAGTCCGAGAGTATGGATTAGGCATAATCATTCATCTTTAATCCGAGAGTATGGATTAGTCATTCGTCCCTAGTCTGAGAGTATGGATTTGGTAAATTCGTTCATTTCTGATCCGAGAGTATGGAGTAGGTAAAACGACTAATCTTAGGTCCGAGAGTATGGATAGCCTCGTTGCGAGGATCGACGGGGTGGGATAAGAGTTGTTTATATATATGTATGGTGAAATTGTATATTTTGTGAATTTTAAACTATATATATGGTATAACATTGTGGGATTGAAATCCCTATGTGCTCACCAGGTTTCCCAACCTGACCCACTCAGTTTATTTATATCACAGGTATTGATATGAAGTGACATTACACTGAGAGATTTAAAGAGATGTAGACCACTAGTGTGAATAATTGTAAGTTCTGTTTATGCTTATGTTCCTGTATTAACGATGACGTCCCAAACGTTTTAAAATGAAATAAATACGTTTCTTCGAAAATGTTTTAATAACGTATTTACCATGTTTTTCTGGGAATAAATTCCGCAACCTTTTTATAAAATGAAGTACTCTGATTTTTATAAAGCATAAACAAAATCGGTCTTTTCTGGCCGTGATTTTGGGATGTCACATAGAGCCTCCAAAACCATCCTTGACTCGAATATATATATCACGTGCTTTCGGTAATAGGGTCCCACTACCTTCCACACTTATCCATACTTCCCTCAAGAACCATCTCGAATCCTCTAAGTCACCCTACTAATCTATAAACATACAGTCCCTATGCTAAGCAGCTTACATATCCTACTAGGGCATTTCCTAGGCTCTCCTAGGAAATCTCAACTCGCCAGCCTCTACAATACTAGGAACCTCTACCAACACCATTGGTTTCCTTATGCATGCAAATTATGCACAAAATTGGACCACTTAGATTTTCGAATAAATGATTCTACCCTAAGACCACAACCAAACAAGGAACATAAAATAAGGCCAAACCAATCATTCTTGGTCTATATGAACCTAATCGTATATAATTTTTAAAGCATACACTTAGCAATTAACTGAGCCAATATAAATCTCAACTAATAAATAGCATCCAATCCCCCCAAGGTTATAAGGCATCACACAAATCAGGAAATTCTAGCATACGATTCTTGAAGGTATCCTTAGCCTTACTCTATCATGCAATTCACATAACATGCATATTAGTCATAATAAATTGGTATAGGTATTTTAGGAATCATTTACTTAAGTTTAGTTGATTGCATGCATCATACCCCCTTTTCTTTGTAAAATATTTTTAGAAAACTCATTTTTCTTTTCATAAGATTATCAATCCCTCAGTTTGAGTTCTCACACACCCAATATTGTGCCCGAATCTCTCAAACCAAGGCTCTCATACCAACTTGTAACATCCCAAAAAAAGTGATACAATTTTTCATTTTAAAATTCATCAATCTATACATCAAGTGACTCAAAATCAATCACAATAAAGTGTATCAAAATCATCAGAGTAAAATAGTCATAAATGAGGAATCGTGAATTGGATGTTGTGTGAGCACGTTGAGCCCTTCCTTTCGAACTGGAAGCACCTAAAAACGTTAAACCACAAAACCGTAAACACAAAGCTTAGTGAGTTCCCCAAAATGCGACATACCATACTAATCAGTAGGCTCAATCCTGGGGTATAATCCAACCCAACATACAATCATGGGCCCAGCCTTTGGGTATATTTCAACCAAAACATACAATCATTGGCCCAACCCTAGGGTATATTTCAATCCAAACATACAATAATGGGGCCATCCCTGTGTATATTTCAATCCAATCATACATGCAAGAGTAACAAAAACAGCTAGCATTCTACATAGCACAATTCAGTGGGTCGGGATTGGTGTCGTCGACCCATAAGTACAGTAAGAAGAGCAAACCATAGCTTCCTCATTCCTTTAAATAGGGTGCAAAACGTGGAAGGTTAGGGTTTAAGTCTGCAGCGGCGTGTCATAGCATGGTGGGTCAAAAGAAATCCGCAACCAAAAATGTCTCGCCAGGTCGTGGCAATCCTTCACCACATTGTGGCAACTTCAAAAGGCCAAACTTTAATAAAATAAAATGCATCTCAAGATTTGGATGTTTGATATGTAGTTGACTAGTTTTGGTCAGTGCTTTTGGAGAGAATGATGTTCCCGAAGAACCTGTTCAAGTCGCCTACCTCCAAAGTCGTGTTTCTCCTTTCCTTCCCTGTGTCTAGCCCAAATTTGATTTAAAAAACCCACCCCACCTGACACAGACCGGTAGTGGAACACCTCAACCAACAAGCCTTCCTCCCCGGTTTGACTTAGTTGATCACTCTTTTGGATACAACTTTTTCATCAATATCCATTTTGCAGCCCGCAAAGTTTTAGGTTGCTACTAAATACACAACTCATAAACACCTTATTAGTTTTTTCTACTAAATAAACACTCTATTAAATTTCAAAAACTGTGAAACTCTGACAACATTGTAAATTGTTTAGCAAAATTTATTATTATTATTACTTTTTAACATGCATATATTTTTTACATCTAATTAATTTTTTTCTTAGTTAATTTTTTCAGTTAGTTTCATTCTTTTTTTTTCTATATGTATAATTTTTTTTACATCTAATTAGTTTTTTTTTCAGTTAATAATATAATAACATCACTCCAATAATATACATTATAGCAAAAGAGTCCTCCAACCATTCTCACTGCTGCAACCCGCAACTATCGCCATCCACCGAAGATTCACCACTGTCGGGAGATAACAGATGCACAAAAAATGAGAGAGAGATCAACAAAGATAAAGACAAAGAGCAAGACGTCGGTGGCATACCGCTGGTCACTGCCATAAGAAAAAAACAAAAAGACAAATCGAGAGACACATCGATGGAGAGACATATGAAAAGTGGTCGGAACTAGAGGTAGTGGGCTTGTTGGGTGTTTGTACGGCGGATGACGATGCTCCGGTTGTGTAGGTGATGCCGGTGGTCTTTGTCGGCGGCTGTAATATTTTCCAGAGAACAATTTAGAATTGAACATAATTTTAGGGTTTTGAATTTAATTTTATAATTAAATAATGGGTTTGACTAATTGTTGTGGGTCGGCTAATCATTTTTTTTCTATTAATTTGTTATATAGCATTAGGCATGCATAAATCGTTTTAACTGGACCGGTTCACCCCTAAACCGGTTCGGTTTCAAACCAATTCACCACCAAAATAATTCGAACCTATACAAACCGGTTCGGTTCAATACCAACCGGTTCGCCTCAAATCGGTTCACCATAAACTGGTTTGGTGAACCATTTCAAAAAAATTCAGACATAATTGCTTCTTTTTTACAATGTTTGCTTTGTTTCTTAGGATATCATAGCTAATATGTGCATTGTTAATTTGTAAGACCGGTTCATAACCGGTTCTCTAGACCAATTCATAACCGGTTCTCTAGACCGGTTCAAAATCAGTTCAAAACCGGTTTTCTAGACCGGTTCAGCATAAACCGGTTCGAATGGCTAGAAGTCCTATTTACTATAAATCGGTGGTTCGGTTCGACATCAAATTTGTTCAACAGTGGACCGGTTCAAGGTGAATCGGTTTTCGGTTAGGCCGATCGTAAACCGGTTTTTTTGTGCAAGCCTATATAGTATATTTACTAACAGTTTCTTAATAAAAGTTTTTAGAAAGAAAAAATTATAATTTTATATTAAAAAACTATATTTTATTTGGCTCATATTTATGCTTTAATTTATTATTTATTATTAAAAAATAATGGTATAGTTATTGTTCTATTATTGAAATATGTTTTTAATTTATTAGATCATCATTAATATAAAATATCACATTTGATCAAGGGTGTTTTTTAGTACGAGTGTATACCATTAATATAATAATCATACTAGGTGTGAGACCCGTATATTATACGGATTTATTAAAAATAAAATTTTAATATCAATATATAAATATGAAATATTTTATAATGTAATATTTTCCATAACATAATCTAATCTTCTGAAAACTTGCAAAAGAAACTAAATCGTTTGAAGTATTTATGAGAATTTATTACCAATTAATAGGATAATTTTATTTCCTATTTTCTTATAGATCTCATTATAATTTTGTGGAATTTTATTATTTTAAGAAAATATAAATCCATAAAAAACGACAAGTAAAAAATAAAATCTCTAAAATTCTCACAAAATGATAAGTATCAAAATGAAAGAGAAAATGATATATAGCAAAAAAAACACTTTCATTTATTAAAAAGGATTTCTAGGCATTCCCTAATGGGTTAATGTCATAAAAACCCTCAAGTTTACAGAATTTTATCGGTTTTGCCCAAAGTTGAATTTTATGTCCGTTTTTACCCTAACATTTTAGAAAAAAATATTCGGTTTTACCCTTTTACCGATAATAACAAATTTTTCATGTTACCATTATATTAAATTTGCAAAAAAAACCTTAAGTTTACCTTTTTTTGCGTTTTTACCCTTAGGTTTATAATTTTTGTACACTTTTACCCTAAGTATTTTTTTCATAATATACGTATTCATGTAGAAAAATCGTATTTATATACGAAAAAATGTTTAATTAAATATTGTATTTATATTTTTTTAATGTTATATATATATATATATATATATATATATATATATATATATATATATATATATATGTTTGTTTGTTTGTGTGTGTGTTTACAAGGTTATACCATTTAAAAAGATAAATAATATTTTTAAAATTATGAATACGTGTTTTATAGATATAGTTTTTAGAAGTATAAATACATATTTTTACATTATTATATATAAATATGTATATATATTTCTAAAAATATATTTATACTTAAAAAAAACATATATCAAAATACATATTTATGATTCAACAAGTTTTTTTATTAACATGTATATTTTTAAATGCATAAAAATATGTACTTGTAGTTCTAAAAGCATATTAATTTGCGTTTTTTTACATCTTAAATATTTTTAAACACACACACACACACACACACACACATATATATATATATATATATATATATATATATGAAGAAATAACATTAAAAAAATATAAATACAATACTTAATTAAAAAAAAATTGTATATAGATATAAATTTTCTGCATGAATACATATAATATGAAATAAAATATACAAAAGGTAAAAGTGTAAAAAAAAAATATAAACTTGAGAGTAAAAACTTAAAAAACTTTAAACTTAAGGGTTTTTTAACGAAGCTAATATAATGGTAACCTATTATCACCGGTAAAAGAGTAAAACCGAACATTTTTTGGAAAATGTTAGGGTAAAAACTAAAAACGAACATAAAATTCAACTTTAAACAAAATCGACAAAATCCTGAAAACTTGAGGGTTTTATGACATTAACCCAAATAATTTTATACTTTGTTGTGTGTATCCTAATTTTATACTTTGTTATGTTGATCCTAGACCAAATATACAATTTTAACCAAAGCATAGGTACAAAAAAACACATCCAAATCAAACCTTAAGTACGATCCGAGTGCAAAATATAAATTAAAGACCAAACGAATAATTTTAATCAAACCATATAGACGAATTTAGTGATTTACTCTAAATAAAATAAAACAAAACCCTTGGAAACAAACAAGGGTAATAAAGATATCCAGAAAGTCTGAAAAAGCTTGGCAAAATCATTGTTCAGAACAAGTAAATCATCCATACATCTTAAACACTTACCAAAATAGATAGACCGGATTTATCACTATAACATAACAAAAAAACAATTACACCAAATATTATTATCATCCCAGAACCCCCTATAAACGAGCACCATGTTTCAATGCACATCTTCATTGCTGTGCACATTGTACCCTCTGTGCACCACCATGCATATCTTCATCTTCATCATAAGCTTCTTGAGCTTGCTGCTGCTGTTTCCTTCTCATCTCCTCTTCAATGTTGACATCATGCAGAGTTGTCTCTTCACATTCATCCAACTCCATATCTGTCATCTGCATGGAAGGCTTAGGTGGCAGCACCCCCTCCAACGCCTTACACTGCTCAGGCGACAATGATTCCGGGAACTCAACAGTAAAGTGGATGTACAGCTTCCCCTTCATGAATGGCCTCTGATACATCGGCATTCCCTCATCATTTATCGCCTTGAATTGATCTACACAAACAATAATCATAGATTAACAATCAAAAACAGATTATGAGATTAAACCTAACAATTTTGTAAAGGAATTCACAAACATACCAGGCTTAACAACCTCCCCAGGTTCGGATTTGATGAGAAGCTGTCTGCTATCCAAATGAGTTAATATGAACTGGAACCCACACAGAGCCTCGGTTAAACTCAATGTGTGCTCAACAAACAAGTCATCACCCTTTCTCTTGAACTTAGGGTGCTCCTTTTGTTGCAACACAAACACAATATCACCTGTAACTGTGTCAGGCTGCAAAAAACATAAACAAAGTGAGTCCATAATCCATATATATAAGATACATGACTTTATACATTCAGATCATAATTAAACGAAAAAAGCTTACAGCTTCATCTGCTTCACCAGGGAAGGTGATCTTCTGGGAATTCTGCATGCCCTTCTCCACGTGGACTTCTAGAACCTTCTTCTCTTGAACAACTTTCTCACCCTTGCACTGTGTGCAGCGATCTTTATCATTAATGGTTTCACCAGTGCCCTTGCACTCGTTACATGGATGCTGCATTTGTTGGATCATAGATGGGCCAAGATGTCTGATGGAGACTTTCATTCCTGAACCTTGACACCCTGCACACTTCATTGAAGCGCCTGACTTTGAACCCTTGCTGTAAGATTCGAACTTGAGTTAGTGAAAGAAGAAAGGGAACCAATACAAGTAGGAAGATGAGAACTCCATCACTACTCACCCCTTACACTTGGAGCAGATTACATTACGTGAAAGAGATAGTTTCTTGGAAGTTCCATTGTAGAGGTCTTCAAGGGAAACTTTAAGGGGGTGAATGACATCTTCGCCCCTTCTTTGCCTACGACCCCTGCTGCTGCCACCACCACCACCTGGATACAGAAGATTTCAAATGAGCTACAAGAATAAAAAAAACTTACATACCAAAAAAAAAATCTGAAATTAACTTTGTTCTAGATGACGTTTTCTGACCTCCAAAGGGATTACCACCACCAAAGAAAGATTGGAAGATGTCAAAGGGATCATGGCCACCACCTCCACCACCCATTCCTTCCTTCAAGGCATCCTCACCATACTGATCATATATCTCACGCTTCTCTGGGTCACTCAATACCTCGTATGCTTGGGCAAGCTCTTTGAACTAAAAAGTAGACACAATTTCGAGAATGTGAGTACGAGTACAAAGATAAGACACCATTTTACTGAGTTGTTACAAACAAAGGCTTGAGAGTGTATATAGAATATTTAAAGGATGTCTAGCCTATATAATGTAGAAATTTGAACATGAAAAAATATATATATTAGTATATTACCAAGAAACGGCATCAGTTAACTAACAATTTGATGATTCGGTATATAATATTCATTATTTGACAAGACTCACGGAGAAGGGTATTTTCAGTTCAAATAAAAACTAGCAGTTTTTGGATATTCAACGACTGGAATTATTGGAACTTATTAACACTTCAGAGTTTTGGGTCTAAATTACCCATCCTCAAACAAATCATTGAAGCTAATCTTAAACCAGATACGGAATTAAATAACACAATCATCTTCTACAAACTACCATCACAGCAAATACCAGATTACGTTTCAGAGTTTATCACACCATCCAAGAATTGATTAAGCAACGTATGAAAACACAAACAAAGCAATAAAATATAAAAAATAAAAAGACAGGGTTAGGTAGTAGAACCTTTTCAGGATCTCCTCCCTTATCAGGATGATTCTTAATGGCTGCTTTACGATAAGCCTTCTTAAGATCATCCTGGGAAGCATTCTTCGGGACCCCGAGGATCTCGTAATACTTGGTATTATCGCTCTTCTTAGGTGCTCTACCGAACATCCTGTTATTCTGCGATCTTCAATATTCAATTAAAAATCTAACACAAACACGCAAAAGATAAAACATAATAAGATCAAAACCAGATCGAATCCATCAATCGATCGCGTAAAGATACAACAGATAGGTAAAAAAGGAAAAATAATATGTAAGATAGACAGAAGCGTACCAACGAAGAAGTAGATCGATACGGGAAGACTTGACTCGGCTATGTTTGTGTTGAGAGAGGGGATTGGAATTTGAGGGTGGGAGGTATATAGTATTTAACGAGGTAGATATGGACGGCCCAGATTGTTTGATCGTTATATAAACGATACTAAAGAAGGCTCTAGAATGCTCCTTGTGCTTCCGTCTGCCTGTACTTTCCTTTATCAAGCAATCTCCACCGTTGGAAGTCTCCTGTTCTCGGTCAAACATCGAAGCTATAGCAAATTCCAGAATGGTCCATCCAGGTATATAAAACTTATGTATTGGATCCCTGGAAAACATATATTGCCCGTTTCAACTTTAGGGTTTCAATTTGTTTTTAGGTTAGTTCTTTCATTGACACCGTTTGTTTTGTCCTGTTAAATACGTACAAAATTATTATTTTATACTTAACTTTATAGCTTTTTAATTAAAAAAAATTATACATGTGCCAACCCTAAAAACAAAGATCTATCTATAAAAAAATTAAATAGACTGCAATGGTACAAAACTAAATTACATGGGTAAGATTTATATTGAGAATTTCAACTCAAAAATCATTTCTTTGTTTAAATCCTTACTTGCTAACTTGATACTAACTCGATATGAAAATAAATTTATTGATATGACACGACATATTAATTAAAAGGGTTAGAATATGGACAAATCTGTTTGATATTTCAACTCGATACGAACCGACACGACATATTTGCGAGGCCTATCAAAAATCATAATGGAAGAAATCATTTTTCCAATGAAACCCCTACTTTCTGTTTCATCCCTTTATTACTTCGTACTTATTCAGTGGAATTATGTTTTCTCAATGTCAGTTTATTGTTTTAATCTGACATGATATGTTACACTCACAATGCCTAAAGCCTAACATGTTAATAGGACGAGTTCGACATAAGCTCAAGACGAAAAATAAATAAGTTGACACAACACACTAATTAAGTGGGTTAGGTTAGTAAAAAACTCTCTCAAGTTGTTTAATGGTTCAACTCGACACAAACCAATACAACATAACATGTTTAATGGTTGTAATCGTGACTTAATCATCATCTATTTATATCAATACCCATTCGTACACATTATCTCCCTATAAACCCTCTCTATACTATAAAGAAACCATAATACATCTCATGAACCTTCTCTTTAAATCTTAACAGAAGAAGTTGTTGTTGCCACCACATCGACCACCAGCATCCCCGCCACCGATATCCGAGCGGCCACATCATCACCATTCACCATATGTGTTGTCATCGCCACCGTTGTTGGTCTTTCTTCCTCCTACCGTTGACACCACCATATGCGAATATTAACATTACAGCCACTGAGAACCGAACCACCATAAATTCACCATGACTACGACCACAACACCACCGAAACAGCAGTAACGTCGATCAGCCATCATCTTTAGTTAAGTTTCTCGAAATACACCCTTAGTTGTGCCCTATTTTTTCTTCTACCTTTCTCTCAGTATATCTTTCTCTTTATGTTCTCTACACTTTCATTGACCGTTATCCAAGTGATTGTGACTTGCCACCGTCATCCAAGCCACTGTTGTTTCTCTCTACAATGTTGATTCTCTTATACGAATGAATGTATAAAAGTGTAAATAGCTCAAATAATATGTAGAAACAATGTTTTATCAAGACAGTCAAGTCATATTATGAGTTAGGAATAATTTGTTAAGTTTTATAATATCAAGTTCAATAATTAAGGGCCTTTCCAACACTACTCCATATCTCATTTTCACACCAAAATGGTGTAAATCCATATACAATACCATTTCATTTCTTATTTTCACACCAAAATGGTGTAAATCAATATGCAATCCCATTTCATTTCTTGCACCATTTTAGTGTAAAAGAAAGAGAAGTTTGCAAATATGACCAAATTTGCTAATTAGTTTTCACAAAATAGCAAAAAATTAGCAAATTTCACAAAATAGCCATTAATATCGTAGGTAATTAGGGACCATCTATAAAATCGGAAGTTCAACTGCGAATATACAAATCATTAATGCACAAATTGTGCATAAAAAACTTGTAGATTCTTAGATGGACTTCCATCTGCAATTTGGATCAAATCCATATGTGATTTTGACCATCCCAAGAATAAATATCATTTTTTTTTGGAAAGCCCTCATTTTTTCATCCTTTCATTTTGGGAAAACTCTCTCAAAGTCCTTGATTGAAGAACAATGGATGATTCTATCTGTTCTCCTGAATTCATAGTCAACCTAACCAAATTCTCAGTTAAACCTACAAAAAAAAATAATAATAAATAAATAAAAAGTAAAATCTTAGATGGAGAAGAGAGGAAATCGTGGATGGAACAAAGTCTATTTGGAATTTGGTGTCCCGATAGAAAAAATTTAGCATTTTTATAACATTCGTAAATAGCATGTGGAAAGCCTAAATAACATATAGAATCTAGCCATTTGCAATTTTAAATATTTTATAAAAAATAAACTTTTTTGCTATTTTATGAAAAGTCACTAGCAAATTTTGCTAAATTAGTAAATTTCTTTAAAAGGAATAGTATATTAGTGTTATATTATTCATTTGCACCATAATGGTGTCAAATTTCAAATGTCATTTTAGTCCTTCAAATTCTATGTTTATTTATTTTAGTTTATAAAAAATACTATGTATATTATAAATATAATAATTATTAATTATAATATTATACTATATATTAAATTAATATTATTTAATAATATGCAAATAATTTATTTGGTTATGCTTTGTAGTAATATATTTTATGTAGTTATTACAACAAAAAAAATTGTAAATAAATTTTTAAAAATCTGGCAGTTGAAGAATGATTTTGATGATCAATATAAGTTATAAAAAAATATATTATGAAATATATTTTTAGTGTACGAAATGATGTAAAAGATTGAGTTGAAACATTATTTGCATCAATTTTTATTCTATTTTGGTTTAAAACAATAGATATAGGTTGGAGATGATAAAGTCTTTAATAATATAACATTGCTTCTTGATCCTTTTGGATTTGCCAAAATTATGGTTTGATAACCACTTTCTATGTTAATATTGAGTACGAAAATCTATAGGAAGGATTTATACTTTATAGAGTATTCTGGGAATGGAAATTTGCTTGTCCTGAGATGCCATTTTACATATTGCCGGGTGTATTCGAAAGTAAAGTGGTGAAGATCCAATAGAGAGTTAAAGACCCCCACCATTGATGTAAGTTTGAAAGAGTTATGTTTTCACTAAGCGTCGTATTGTTCTATTAGATCATGGACTTTGTCATGATTTATTAATTAATTGTTACATGTGGTTGTCACATACTTTATTAAAATTACAAAAGTATCATATTTAATTTACTTTACCATATGTCCACGCTACAAATAATGGGAGCTCTATGTCTATATTTCAACTGTTAGAATTTTTTTTTTTTTTTCTGACTTTTGAACTGCTATTCGATTGGATAGGTTAAAATGGGTGTAATCAACCAAGAAGAACATCAAATGGGCAATAAAATGTAGCTATTCACCTCCATGAAATTAAAAATATAGCTGAATAAATCATTTTAAAAGAAACTTGTACTAAAAAATTTAAGAGTTTTTTGCCTTAAACACTTGTAAATTATGAAGTAAATCTGGTCAGCTAGAAACCCATCTCTGTTTTATCATCAGAGAGATGCGCTTCAACATAAGGATGTCAAGTGTAAGTTGACTTCAACCATCCATCGCTATGGAGCACATCAATGTCTGATTTGGCTAAGTTGCATCATTCCAGACAGACAAATACACAACTGGATGTAGATATAGATATAGATAAACCTAATTCTGATTTAACATAATGGATTATACTAATATAAAAGAATCACTTTGCTCAAGTCCTAACGTTCACATCAAAAGCGTTGTATAAACTACTCAGAAAATTTTAATCGAATAAAAAAGCTGTAAGTAGTGGTCAGCCTTTTTATACTAATCGAGCCTTCTGCAACAGTAGATTAAGAGTTCAAGACTATGTGTATAAGAGTTTAATTGCAGCTTCAAAAATAATCAATGGAATATGAAGTAATCTTAAACCCAATTAATCAAGGTTCTTTATCGCATGTGTTTCCAGTCTTGAGCTTTTACCAAAATCAGCAAGGTTGTTTACATTGACTTCGGATATAACAAAATGGAAATGATTTATTCAGAGTAACGGTGAGGCCAACAGGGTGAAGAAAGAATATGTTTCTTTATAGAGGGTTCGCATCAAGAGGCCAATGCAACAAAGCCTAAAATGAAATATAAACAAATATCATAACTTTAAGGAGATTCTCACCAGTCTCACAATAGGATGTCCTTGGGATGTCTTCAGCAGAGATAATGGAGGCTGAAATAATGAGAAACCCTAATAAATAAACGAGGAAGGGGGAAAGGAATAAAGAAGAACAGGAGCATACGACTATAAGTATTGATCAAAGCCAAACCCTAAAATTGATCGTCAAAAAAGACCAATACGAGTACGACAACTAACAATTTTATAATAGGTTAATCATAAAAAAAAAAATAATAATAACAATAATAATAACTAGTGAAGGATCCCCGGGATCGGATATGTATCCGGTATAACTAAACCTAAAGAACTAAGTGGAAATCAATCTGATAGAAGTAATAGGAAAAACTGAAAATCCCACAATACTAATTGACTGTAACAGGTAATTAAGCCTTTATATGCTTAAAGATATATAGAGTTACATACACATGGATCCCAACCGTCCAATAAGGTTATAAATAGTAGGGCCTGATGTCTGCAAAGGCCAACAGAGAGGCTGTCTATTGGAAGTAAAACAAACACTAAACAATCTTTTAGATCCTCACTGCACTCCTTCCACATCGAAACCAAGTCATCTTCACTGGTTAAAGTTGTCCCCCTTGAAATAAGATAATAAAAAATAAATCATAAGATAAAAAATTAAAAAAAAAAAAAGATGCATAAATTTCTCGAAGTATAATGTTTAGTATTATCAGGATGGAACTGGAGAAGGAATGGAATCATACATAACATTGCAATGGTCTATTCCATTGTTCATTCTTTTACTAGACATGTATTGTTTTCATTGCATCATGGAATGGGATAGAAAATTGCAATATAACCCATTTTGTATTTATATGTTAATATTATTGGCACAACTTTGTTGAAATTTCCACAACCTGTATAATTTTGTTTGAGCTTTTTCCAGGTTTTGGTAAACCACTATCACGCTCGTGTAGCCTTTGGCTGCAAATCAGGTCATCCAAATTTTAATCTTTTTTCAACCTCCCTCCTCCCCAAGTTCAAACGCTTCCTGTTTAAAACAAAATATAAACAACAATCGAATAGTTTAACAAAGAAAAGAAAAAAAAAAAAAAAGAAATTTCCATTGTAGTCAAAATAAAAAATGTAAATCAACCTCAAGATCCTCCAATTTCCTGTTACACACTGACTATAGTATTAGTCAAATGATGAAAGGGTTAACTGCAAGAAATAGTAATGAACTTTTGCTAACTTATTATACCATTTTACTTTCATTCCTTAGTATTAAAGCATTCTACTCAAAAAAATCACCAAGTTAGAGTAATATTATCCAAACACAAGGAAACTTTTACTGATATAAATGGATAGAATTTTAGAAGTATTATTCTCATAAGATAATTCTTTTGAAAGTATAATGTTTTAACTGGGTTGATTTTATTATAATATAATTTGTTAAGAAGAAACTGACTGAAAGAAATGAAGATAAGCTGATATAAAAAAAACATGATTTTTTTTTTTTACATTTAGCCTTATTAGCTAAATGAAAAAATAGGGAATGTACTTTATATATGTTTATTATAGCATCATATTCTCATGAAAAGAAAATTTGAAAGTACTTTGTAGCACATAAAGAAATAAAAGTACTGATCATATATCTCACGCTTCTCTGGGTCACTCAATACCTCGTATGCTTGGGCAAGCTCTTTGAACTAAAAAGTAGACACAATTTCGAGTATGTGAGTACGAGTACAAAGATAAGACACCATTTTACTGAGTTGTTACAAACAAAGGCTTGAGAGTGTATATAGAATATTTAAAGGATGTCTAGCCTATATAATGTAGAAATTTGAACATGAAAAAATATATATATTAGTATATTACCAAGAAACGGCATCAGTTAACCAACAATTTGATGATTCGGTATATAATATTCATTATTTGACAAGACTCACGGAGCAAGGTATTTTCAGTTCAAATAAAAACTAGCAATTTTTGGATATTCAACGACTGGAATAATTGGAACTTATCAACACTACAGAACTTTTGGGTCTAAATTACCCATCCTCAAACAAATCATTGATGCTAATCTTAAACCAGATACGGAATTAAATTACACAATCATCTTCGACAAACTACATCACAGCAAATACCAGATTACGTTTCAGAATTTATCACACCATCCAAGAATTGATTAAGCAACGTATGAAAACACAAACAAAGCAATAAAATATAAAAGATAAAAAGACAGGGTTAGGTAGTAGAACCTTTTCAGGATCTCCTCCCTTATCAGGATGATTCTTAATGGCTGCTTTACGATAAGCCTTCTTAAGATCATCCTGGGAAGCATTCTTCGGGACCCCGAGGATCTCGTAATACTTGGTATTATCGCTCTTCTTAGGTGCTCTACCGAACATCCTGTTCTTCTGCGATCTTCAATATTCAATTAAAAATCTAACACAAACACGCAAAAGATAAAACATAATAAGATCAAAACCAGATCGAATCCATCAATCGATCGCGTAAAGATACAACAGATAGGTAAAAAAGGAAAAATAATATGTAAGATAGACAGAAGCGTACCAACGAAGAAGTAGATCGATACGGGAAGACTTGACTCGGCTATGTTTGTGTTGAGAGAGGGGATTGGAATTTGAGGGTGGGAGGTATATAGTATTTAACGAGGTAGATATGGACGGCCCAGATTGTTTGATCGTTATATAAACGATACTAAAGAAGGCTCTAGAATGCTCCTTGTGCTTCCGTCTGCCTGTACTTTCCTTTATCAAGCAATCTCCACCGTTGGAAGTCTCCTGTTCTCGGTCAAACATCGAAGCTATAGCAAATTCCAGAATGGTCCATCCAGGTATATAAAACTTATGTATTGGATCCCTGGAAAACATATATTGCCCGTTTCAACTTTAGGGTTTCAATTTGTTTTTAGGTTAGTTCTTTCATTGACACCGTTTGTTTTGTCCTGTTAAATACGTACAAAATTATTATTTTATACTTAACTTTATAGCTTTTTAATTAAAAAAAACTATACATGTGCCAACCCTAAAAACAAAGGTCTATCTATAAAAAAATTAAATAGACTGCAATGGCATAAAACTAAATTACATGGGTAAGATTTATATTGAGAATTTCAACTCAAAAATCATTTCTTTGTTTAAATCCTTACTTGCTAACTTGATACTAACTCGATATGAAAATAAATTTGTTGATATGACACGACATATTAATTAAAAGGGTTAGAATATGGACAAATCTGTTTGATATTTCAACTCGATACGAACCGACACGACATATTTGCGAGGCCTATCAAAAATCATAATGGAAGAAACCATTTTTCCAATGAAACCCCTACTTTCTGTTTCATCCCTTTATTATTTCGTACTTATTCAGTGGAATTATGTTTTCTCAATGTCAGTTTATTGTTTTAATCTGACATGATATGATGAGTCGCTATCCTCATCTGTTTGCTGATGCATGATTCCGGGACGGAATCATCCTAAGGGGGAGAAAATTGTAACGCCCGGGTTTTCAGGGCTAAGCATTTTTGTCAATGTAATAGTCTAGGTCAACTATTGTAACTCTTTTTAAAGTAATAAATATGAAATCTTTGAGTATTATGTGAATTATGTGTGTTTATGTGTTTATTATTTAATTATAAATGTATAATTAATAAAGAATAAAAATGAGCGTCAAAATTAAAGTGTGAGATAATCCCGATATCTCTACATAAAGTTGTAGAATATGTCTCAAGGTTTCCGTACATATAAAGAATGCCGAAATCCGAGCTATAACGAAGAAGTTATGGCCCGCCGAAGTTTTACGGTAAAACCGGCACGGCACCGAGAGACGTAAATTGTGAATTTACGATAGAAGACTTTTTAGCCTTACCAATCTAAACAAAAGTCGTAGAATATGTTAAACTAAGAACATCGATAAAAAGAACGCCCAAATCTGACTTCGTATGAAGAAGTTATGATTTTTCTAAGATTCGGTTTAGCAGTGCACGGCCTGAAACTCGAATTTTAGTTCGAGCGGTTTTTGTCTTACGCAACGTAAATGAGAGTTGAAGATCTCATTAATAGGAAATCAGCGGTAAAAAGACAGACAAAAACAGAGTCTGTATGTAGAAGTTATTAATTTTACGCAAACGTTTAACAGTATAATCTCCTTGTACTGTTAAATTTAAGATCGGTCGAGAATTAGCTGACGGTGTCAAAATGAAAGTTGTAGATCTTATTATTACCTACGCGTGGATATAAATAACATCAAAAACGGAGGTCGTATGTAAAAGTTACGGATTTTAGAAGTCGGAAGTGTGCTGTGCGAAAATGGGTGATGTGGCACAATCTTGGCCATTGCTTTCTCCCCAAGGCTTGCCACCAGATGGTGACATGTGGCACAAAGTTCAGCCACATTTCACCCTATAAATACCACCTCTCTCACCCTCATTTTCTTCACACCTTTCCCATTCTTTCTTCTCTTTACTCTCTCTCTCTCTCTAGAACCTCTCTCTAGCCCCGAAATCCCCCGAAAAGCCTAGGGAACCTCCCTAGCACGAGGCGGAAGCCCCGGAGTGCTCGAAGGCTCTGAGAAGAAGAGCTTTTCAGCTCGGGAACGCTGCTCCAAGCAAAGCCCGGTTTTCTATAAAACCGCTGTAAGTGAGCTACGCCTACGCTATTTTTAATATAACTTTTATTTAATTATAGTAACGTTATTAGGAACTTATAATAAATACTTGGGCTATTATTATGGGTTATATAAGTATTTTTTTGACGCTTATATAATAATAATAATAATAATAGCTAGACTATTAATTAGTCTCGACGAATAATAAACTAAACTCAAATGGTAATAATACTAGGTTTCGTCGAAGAAAAATTCTTTTTAAGAAGCGAAGCGCTGTCTGAGTTCGGAATCACCACCTTTTCCGGTGAGTGCATAGTTACTTTCAGCTTACACATAGATATGAAGTATTTTATATAAATTACGTGTTATGTGTGCATATTATCTGAATACTTGCTATCTATGTTAGATGAACGTTGTTATACATGTTTTCAATGATTTAAACTGTATATGTATTTTATATCTACGAAAATGTTGGGGTAAAACATGGGTAGATGTAATAGGTGATGTGTGATAAAATGATGAGAGGCCTCGATGTTGTTGTTGTTGATCCAATCATCTAGCGGAGTATAGATGACGACCACGGACTCTTCTAGACAGTCCAGTGGAACACTAACAGACTCGCAACCTGTAGGTGTTGTGAACGATGTGTTCACCGGTGTACTCCATCCCCCACATGGTTGCCTATTAGGACATTTATTGCTGAGGAATCCCCTTAGCAGTAGTGTCCGTCCCGATGATGATCCTTAGGCTATGTCCCTTATGATAGGTGTTTAGGGACGTAAAGTGAGGATAACGGGAACGGGTAATCGGGTTATTGTTGATTGATGAAATTAATAAACTTATTTATTGTGGGTTGAAAACCCTATGTGCTCACCAGGCTCCCAAGCCTGACCCACTCAGTTTTACGCATAGTGGCGCATGAGCATAGGTGTGATGTTTTGGACGAGGGATTACAGATATAGGCTTGTAGATATGAAATAATGTAGTAAGGCTTATATTGTACTGTTTATACTTTTGATCTGTACGAACATGACATCCCGAGTCTTTTAATGAAATACATTTCTATGGAAATGCTTTTGATAAATCTTTATCATATTATTGTTTTGGGACAAATTCCGCAACCCTTTTATTAAAAGATAACTCTGATTTTGAAATAAAGTATAAACAAAACCGGTCTTTTCTGGCCGTGATTTTGGGGATGTCACAGTTGGTATCAGAGCATTAGTTTAAGCGAACTAGGAATTTGTAGGATTTCTAGACTTAAACTTAGAATTCTAAGCGATGATTGTGAGGTGTGAGTACTGGCTTATTTTAGGAATTGTGCCTAAAATGCCTTTATGTGCTAAATGCTTTATGCATGATATGCCGTTAATTTGTTCGGATCTATGGTCTGTTGCCGACCGGATCTGGAAACCTTATGTGTTTAGGATTCTAAATGTACGACTACGATATTAGAACTAGCATGTAAACGTTTCGGAGTGATAAGGACGATTTAAAACGTCTCTCCTAAATAAAGATCTGAATTCACCTTATTCGGTGTATAGATCAAGATGGCAAGGACCCGTAGCGGAAACGTGAACGCAAATGGAGGTAGGAACCAACCCCCAGTAGTTCAGCAAATACCTATTGTTGAAGAAGTTGCACCTGAGCCAGTTACCATGGCTGGAGTTCAAGCCATGATTCAGGCTATGCTAGCTGAACAAAGGGAAGAAATAAGACGGATGCTCCGCGAGAATAGAGACGAACCTACCATACATGTTGAACCGACGGAGCCAGTTCCCGAGCCATCTGAGGAAGGGAACTATAGTCGTCAAGTGAGTCAAATAGGGACTCAAGGTGAACAAAGGGATGGCCCAGAAGGAAGAAACAACAAGGATGGGCGGATGTACAAAAATTTCTTGGGTGCAAAACCCCCAAGTCTCTCAGGAAGCCCAAAGCCTGTTGAGATTATGGACTGGAACTCCGAGATGGAGATGGTGTTTGAGAGCTGCGACTGCAACGAAAAGCAGAAGACTGTCTTCGCTGTGAGACAATTGAAAACTGGAGTCTTGAGTTGGTGGAAGCTATTGGTAGATACGATGCCACGAGGAAAAGCCCTGAAAATGTCATGGGATGAGTTCTTGGAACAACTAAAGGCGCAGTACTGTTCAGAGATAGACCTGATTGATCTGAACAATGAGTTCCAAAATTTGAAGAAGGGGAGAATGAGCATCGATGACTATGCTGCTGCATTTACGGAAAAGATGAAGTTGTTTCCATACCTAGTGCCAACCGAACTTTCTAAAATTGAGAAATTCGCAAACGGACTGCCGACTGACTTTGGCCCAACAATCAAGATGGCAACCACTCTGAAATCAGCTGTTCGAGCAGCTAAGAATGTGGAGACCCAACAAAAGGAAAGAGGTCTGGAAAGGTCTGAGGTCAGTGAGAAACGGAAGTTCGATGGATCCTCGAAGTCCAACAAGAAGAGTAGATTCTCGAAACCTGGTTCAAGAGGAGGAGGATCAGAAGCAAAGTGGTGTGACAAGTGCAAGAAGAAGCACTTTGGGAAGTGTGATGGAGGGGTCACTTGTTACAAATGCGGAAAGCCTGGGCACTATGCCAATGAATGCACCCTTAACCAGAAGGCCTGTTATGGGTGTAATGAAGAATGGCACATTTTGAAGGACTGCCCGAAGAAGAAGGAGGCAGGAAGACCCAACATACCACCAAAGCCGAAGGCGAGAGCCTTCCAGATGACGCTCGAGGCTGCAAAGGAGGCAGCAGACGTCGCTTCAGGTACCTTTCTTGTAAATGGTTTGCCTGCAAATATACTGTTTGATTTCGGAGCCAACTACTCCTTTGTGTCGCATAAATTTAGTGCGAAATTAGCATTACCTGTAGAAAAACTTGATAACGCCCTAATTGTAGAAGTTGCCAGTGGAAAATTCGTACCTGTTAGTAATCGTATTAGGAACATCGTCATTGACCTAAACGGAAACGAATTCCAGGAGGAACTATTACCCATAGAGTTAAACGGTTTCGACATCGTTTTGGGTATGGATTGGCTTAGCGCCAACGATGCCGAGATATTATGCCGAAAGAAGATAGTTAGGATAAACCCACCCGGAAAGGAATCATTTATGGTGTACGGGGACAAACGCAGAGTGAGTTCTGGAATCATCTCCTTGATGAAAGCCAGGAAATGTTTGTCCAAGGGATGTGCATCGTACTTGGCATTCGTAATCGATGCTAAGAAAGAAAAGAAAGAGGTGCAGAATATACCGGTTGTGTGCGATTATCCGGAAGTCTTTCCCGAAGATCTTCCCGGATTACCACCTGATAGGCAAGTAGAGTTTCGTATAGACTTATTACCAGGAACAACACCGATAGCAAAGGCACCTTACCGATTAGCACCGACGGAGATGAAGGAGCTCATGATGCAACTTCAGGAGCTGTTGGACAGCGGTTTCATTCGACCTAGTTCATCACCCTGGGGAGCTCCGGTGTTATTCGTGAAGAAGAAGGACGGAAGCATGAGGATGTGCATAGACTACCGAGAGTTGAATAAGGCAACGGTGAAGAACAAGTATCCATTGCCGAGGATTGATGATCTATTCGATCAGCTGCAAGGTTCGAGCTTCTTCTCAAAGATCGATCTTAGGTCAGGATATCATCAGCTGAAGGTGAGAGAGCAGGATATTGAGAAGACTGCATTCAGAACAAGATATGGACACTACGAGTTCTTGGTTATGTCATTCGGACTAACCAATGCTCCCGCAGCATTCATGGATTTGATGAATAGGGTTTGTAAACCATTCCTCGATAAATCTGTGATAGTGTTCATCGACGACATTCTCATTTACTCGAAAAGCCAGGAGGAGCATGGCAAGCATCTACGAGAAGTGTTGGAGGTGTTAAAGAAGGAGAAGCTTTTTGCAAAGTTCTCCAAATGCGACTTTTGGATACGGGAAGTCCAATTCTTGGGTCATGTTGTTAACCAGGAGGGAATAATGGTTGACCCCGCCAAGATCGAGGCTGTAATGAAGTGGGAACGTCCGAAGAGTCCCACGGAGATTCGAAGCTTTCTAGGATTAGCCGAAAATTACCGACGATTTATCCAAGGCTTTTCTTCGATAGCTGCTCCATTAACAGCTTTGACCCATAAAGGAGCTACGTATACATGGAGTGAGAAACACGATGAGGCGTTCGAGAAGCTAAAAAAGAAGTTATGTGAAGCACCGATACTTTCTCTACCCGATGGAGTCGAAGATTTCGCAGTTTATAGTGATGCATCTGGAGTCGGGTTGGGTTGTGTTCTGACCCAAAGAGAAAAGGTGATAGCATACGCATCTAGACAATTGAAAGAGCACGAAAAGAACTACCCCACTTATGATCTGGAGTTGGCAGCAGTAGTATTTGCCTTAAAGATATGGAGGCATTACCTCTACGGCACGAAGTGCAAGCTCTTCACTGTTCATAAGAGCCTCCAATATCTCTTTAATCAGAAGGAGTTGAACATGAGGCAACGACGCTGGCTAGAACTTCTCAAGGACTACGACTGTGAGATACTTTACCACCCAGGTAAAGCAAATATTGTTGCTGATGCTCTCAGTCGGAAAGTCAATCTTGAAAGAAAAAGGCCAAGAGCATTAAGAATTGAAGTCGTCTCGACGATTGTGGAAAGTATCAGGAAAGCTCAAGAAGAAGCCTTAGAAAAGAATGACCGAAAGGAAGAACGTTTAGGAAAAACGTTAGTGTTCGGTACGAACAGTCGAGGACTGAAGGTATTCCAAGATCAAATTTGGGTACCTAAGACGGGAGGAATAAGAGATCTTCTAATGGAAGAAGCACACAAGACCATGTACTCGATTCATCCCGGTAGCACTAAAATGTATAGGGACCTAAAACCCTACTACTGGTGGCCGACGATGAAGCTCGATGTTGCGAAGTATGTGGCTGAGTGCGTAACATGTGCGAGGGTTAAGGCACAACATCAGAAACCGTATGGGAGTTTAGAACCTTTACCTGTACCCATGGGTAAATGGGAAGACATCACCATGGATTTTGTGACTAAACTGCCCAAAACAAAGAACGGACACGACATGATTTGGGTAGTCGTGGATCGTTTCACCAAGAGTGCACACTTCATAGCAGCCAACGAGAAGTGGTCTATGGATAAGCTCGCAAATGCTTACGTGAAGGAAATTGTAAGACTTCACGGTATCCCTCTTACGATTGTGTCAGATCGTGATAGTCGTTTCACGTCGAGGTTTTGGAGGAGTCTACAAGAGGAGTTGGGTACAAAGTTGTGTTTAAGTACTGCTTACCATCCGCAAACTGATGGTCAGAGTGAAAGAACGATTCAGACGTTGGAAGATATGCTAAGAGCATGTACCCTCGAATTCCAAGGGAATTGGGACGAACACTTACCTCTAGTAGAATTTTCCTACAATAATAGTTTTCACTCGAGCATCAAGATGGCACCTTATTAAGCCTTGTATGGACAGAAGTGTCGTACGCCGTCTTGTTGGCTTGAAGCCGGAGAGAAGCAGTTTATGGGCCCCGATATGGTCCATGAGACTGCTGAGAAATTGAAGGTGATTAGGGAAAGAATGTTAGCAGCTCAGGATCGTCAGAAGAGCTATGCTGACAAGAAAAGACGACCGATAACCTTCGAAGTTGGGGATTCCGTTTTACTTAAAGTCTCACCGTGGAAGGGACTTATACGATTTGGGAAACGAGGAAAGTTGAGTCCAAGGTTTATTGGACCATTCAAAGTTCTTCAGAAGATTGGGAACCAAGCTTACAAGCTGGAATTGCCCGAAGAACTCAATGGTATTCATAACACCTTCCATGTGTGTTATTTGAGGAAATTCATGGGAAATGTTCCCGACATAATTCCAATTTCAGAGTTAAGGATGGATGAGAATAAACGGCTGATTGAAGAGCCCGAGGCAATTGTTGACCGTAAGACTAAGAAGTTACGACGCAAGATGGTCGACTTAGTGCTAGTCCAATGGAAACATTCGAATGGGCCGAATCTCACTTGGGAAACAGAGGATGACATGATGAGTCGTTATCCACATTTGTTTGCTGATGCATGATTCCGGGACGAAATCATCCTAAGGGGGAGAGAATTGTAACGCCCGGGTTTTCAGGGCTAAGTATTTTTGTCAATGTAATAGTCTAGGTCAACTATTGTAACTCTTTTTGAAGTAATAAATATGGAATATTTGAGTATTATGTGAGTTATGTGTGTTTATGTGTTTATTATTTAATTATAAATGTATAATTAATAAAGAATAAAAATGAGCGTCAAAATTAAAGTGTGAGATAATCCCGATATCTCTACATAAAGTTGTAGAATATATCTCAAGGTTTTCGTACATATAAAGAATGCCGAAATCCGAGCTATAACGAAGAAGTTATGACCCGCCGAAGTTTACGGCAAAACCGGCACGGCACCGGAAGACATAAAATAGTGAATTTACGATAGAAGACTTTTTAGCCTTAGAAATCTAAACAAAAGTCGTAGAATATGTTAAAATAAGAACATCGATAAAAAGAACGCCCAAATCTGACTTCGTATGAAGAAGTTACGATTTTTCGAAGTTTCGGACTAGCAGTGTACAGCCCGAAATTCAAATGTTTGATCGAGCGGTTTTTAGCCGACACGACCTAAACGAGAATCAAAGATCTCGTTAAGAGTAACGTAATGAGAAAAAGATGGGCGAAAACGGATATCGGATGAAGAAGTTATGAGGATTTAACAGACCAATCCTATCCCGACCCGTTGATAATATAAAATTTAAAATCGAGTCAAAATTAGCCAATGAAGTCTAAACGAAAGTTGTAGAGTATGTTCCCACCTTCACGTGGATATAAAGAACATCAAAAACGGAGCTCGTATGCGAAAGTTACGAATTTTTGAAGTTAGAACTCGAAAATGCGAAAACTGTTGCGAAGCTGATGACGTGGCCGCTTCTGAACCGTTGCTTGCTGACCAAGGCTTCGCTCCGGATCGCGCCAAGACGACTCGCATTACGCCCCGCGTACCTTCGCTTCCCATCCGACCAGTGTGCGAAACAGCTGGCTGCGAGCTGGCATCCTCATCCGCGAGAACGCGCCGCGTAGCCGAGGATTACGCCCCGCGTAGTCCGAAGCTCGCAGGCTATAAAAAGGGGCGAGGGTCTCCGGATTTTTCACACCATTTCTCATTCTCTCTCTAAAATCTTTCTCTCTCTAGGGTTTTGAACCCTCCCTAAAGTCTAGGTGAACCCCTAGCACCCTAAGGAAGCCCCGAGGCTTCCGGAGTCCCGAGAAAAAGGAGTTTTTCGGTTTCGAAACACTGCTCCAATTAAGTCCCGGTTTTCGATAAAATTCGCTGTAAGTATGCTACGCTTACGCAATTTTTAATATAGCTTTCAAATAATTATAGGAATGTTATTAGGTCCTTAAAATAATTATTTGGGCTATTATTATGAGATATATCGAGTATTATTAATGCTTAATAATACTCAGACTAATTAATCTGTCGCGGTTATCATTAAACTAAACCCTAATGGTATCGATACTAGGTTTTATCGAAGGAATATCATTTTGAGAGTATCGAAGCGCTGTCCGAGTGCTGAGTCACCACCTAATCAGGTGAGTGCATAGTTACCTTCAACTTACACATAGATATGAAGTATTTAATATAAATTACGTGCTAAGTGTGCATATTATCTGAATACTTGCTATCTATGTTGGATGAACGTTTTATACATGTTTTCAAAGATTTAAATTGTATATGTATTTTATATCTACAAAATGTGTTGGGTAAAACATGGGTAGATGTAATAGTTGCTGTGTGACAAAATAAAATAATGAGAGGCCTCGTTATAGATGTTATTGATGATCCAGTCATCTAGCGGAGTATAGATGACGACCACGGACTCTTCTAGACAGTCAAGTGGAACACTAGCAGGCTCGCAACCTGTAGGTGTTTATTTGAACTGTGTGTTTATTTGAACTGTGTGCTCACCAGATGTACTCCATCCCCCACATGGTTGCCTATTAGGACATTTATTGCTGAGGAATCCCCTTAGCAGTAGTGTCCATCCCGATGATGATCCTTAGGCTAGGTCCCTTATGATAGGTGTTTAGGGACGTAAAGTGAGGATAACGGGAACGGGTAATGGGGTTATTGTTGATTGATGAAATTAATAAACTTATTTATTGTGGGTTGAAAACCCTATGTGCTCACCAGGATCCCAAGCCTGACCCACTCAGTTTCTTGTATTACAGGTAGTGGCGCATGAGCATAGATGTGATATCTTGGGATGAGAGATTCATGGATTTTAGGCCTGTAAATACAGAATAATGTAGTAAGGCTTATATTGTACTGTTTATACTTTTGATCTGTACGAACATGACATCCCGAGTCTTTTAATGAATACATTTCTATGGAAATGCTTTTGATAAATCTTTATAATATTATTGTTTTGGGACAAATTCCGCAAACCTTTTATTAAAAGATAACTCTGATTTTGAAATAAAGTATAAACAAAACCGGTCTTTTCTGGCCGTGATTTTGGGGATGTCACATATAATAACAAATCAAAAATCTTGAGTCATAGGGCGGAGAGTGTTCCGATGCGTGACATTTGTATGAGATTGACAGTGATGACTCCGGTATTGGACACCATTCGAGGAGCTCAGACCGAGGTCGTTAGACCGGAAAACCAGAAGAGAGAGCGAGTTATCGGGCAAGTATCGGAGTTCATTACCGATGGTCGGGAGCTTATGACGTTTCAGGGTCGGATTTGGGTGCCGCATGTGGGCGGAACGCGTACCATTTTGATGGAAGAGGCTCATCGATCGAAGTTATCGATCCATCCCGGGGCCACTAAGATGTATTTGGACCTGAAAAGGGAGTATTGGTGGCCCTGTATGAAGAGGGACGTTGCATGGTTCGTGGAGAGGTGCCTAACCTGTCGCAAGGTTAAGGCCGAGCACCAGAGACCGCACGATAAGTTGTAGCCGTTAGAGATTCCCGAGTGGAAGTGGGAACATATTGCCATGGACTTTATCACCAAATTGCCGAGGACTGCGAGGGGTGTCGATGCAATTTGGGTGATTGTAGACCGGTTGATGAAGAGCGCTCATTTCCTCGCTATTAGCGAGAGCTCTTGCGCAAAGAGTTTGGCAGAGATGTATGTGAGGGAAGTGGTAGCACGACATGGAGTGCCGATCTCGATTGTCTCAGACCGAGATGTGCGTTTCACCTCTAGATTCTGAAGAAATTCCATGAGGAATTGGGTACTAGACTGCATTTCAGTACCGCGTACCACCCCCAAACTGACGGACAGAGTGAGCGGACGATTCAGACGCTCGAGGATATGCTTCGGGCATGTGTGTTGGACTTCGGCGGGAGTTGGGACACGTACTTACCCTTGGCGGAGTTTTCCTACAACAACAGCCATCAATCAAGCATTGGTAGGCCACCCTTTGAGCTGTTGTATGGGAGGAGGTGTCAGACCCCCATTTGTTGGGGATAAGTGGGGCAGCGTGTGATGGGTAGTACGGAGATAGTGCTTCAGAAGTCATAGCAGATCCAACAGGTCAGGCAGAGGTTGTTGACCGCTCAGAGTCTCTATAAGAGTTATGCTGATAGGCGACGATCTGAGCTCGAATTTCAGGTCAGTGATTTGGTGCTCCTGAAGGTATCTCCTTGGAAAGGAGTGATCCGATTCAGGAAGAGGGGCAAGCTGGGACTCCGATATATTGGGCCGTTTAGAGTGATCGTAAGGGTAGGCAGGGTAGCGTATCGCTTGGAGCTACCTGCAGAGTTGGGTCAGATTCATGACACCTTTCACGTGTCGCAATTACGAAAGTGTATAGCAGATGAGTCGGCAGTGGTGCCATTGGAGGATATTTAGGTGGATGCGAGTCTGAATTATGCTGAGAGACCAGTGGCGATCAGGGATCGGAAGATCAAGGTTTTGAGGAACAAGGAAGTGCCTCTGGTTTTGGTTCAGTGGCAACATCGGAAGGGGTCCGAAATGACTTGGGAGTCAGAGTCGGAGATGCGAGGAAAGCATCCATAGTTGTTCGAGGAATGAGACTTCGGGGGCGAAGTGTGGTTCTAGTAGGGGAGAATTGTAACACCCCGAGATTCAGGTGCGTTTCTTTTACCCTTATTCTTTGTCATTAGTCATGATTAGCCCTTGTGTGTAGGGAACGTAGCAAGTGAGTACGTTGGGCGTACTAGAGGGGTACACTGCGCGTACTCGTGTGCTAAGTTTGGACGTGGAATCGCCAAGGTACGTTGGGCGTACCCAGAGTTATGCCGGGCGTACCCGGCCTAAGTGCAAAACCCTAATCCGTCTTGTGCACTATTTAAAGGGTGCTAAGGCTCATTTTTCAGCCTCCATATCAGTGAGTGAAACCCTAAAAGAGAGCTTCCCACCGTCCTTAGTGTGTGTGAGTGTTATTGGAGCTAATTGTGCTTTGGTGACTTAGTGAATAAAAAGGAAAGGAGTTCTTGGAAGCTAAAGCTTGAGGTGTTATTTTGGATATGAGATCTACAGAGCAAGGGACTACACTTAGAGGTATAAAGTTCAAAACTTTCCTCTTCTTTTGATTTGTTGTTGCATGTGCTATTGCTAGGGCTAAAAACCCTAAAAGTGGAGACTTTATGAGTGTAAAGTGCTCCATGGTCCGAGATCTGTCCCCATTCAGTGCTATTAGTGATTTATAGCCATAAAGTTTCCATCTTTAGTGTTAGTTTGAAGTCATGCTTGAGTAATAAGCCTTCTAGGGTTAGAGGATGGAATATTATGGGAGTTGGTGGCTTGTTCAGCCATGCAAAGGCATAAAGTCATCAACTTTATGGATTAAGAGGCTTAGACGTGGTGAGATCTAGAAATTGGATGTGAGTCTAACTGTTTAAGACCTAAAGAGTTAAGGGGTTGAAGCTGGGGAGTACGTCGGGCGTAATCCCAGTACGCGCCACGTACTGGGTGGCGTTCCCCAATCCTGAGATGCAGCCGGGTACGCTCAGCGTACACATCTGGTACGCGCAGCGTAACACGTAAAGTTGACTTTTGGGTTGACTTTTAGGGTATGGTCTATTGTGGGGCCTTTTGAGTTGCGAGATGGGTAAAATGGTCTTTTACCCTTCTGAGAGTGTCATAAGAGGACATAGTCTAGCCTTTGAGAGTTATAATAATTAGGGTATTTATTTTATATGATTAGGCGGAGGTTAGATCAGCGTTACCGAGTCAGAGATTACCGAGATAACCGAGGTGAGTCTTCTCACTATACTTTACCTAATGTGGTAATAGAGTTTATGTGATAGAGTAATTTAGAGTTATATGCCAGTGTAATTGCATGTTATTTATGTGCTATGATTTAGAGTTATGTAATAGAGTTACAGAGTTAGGACCTTCGGGTCCACAGAGTTAGGGCCAGAGGTCCCATAGAGAGCTGTGAGACACATAAACCTGAGGGTCAACAGAGTTACAGCCTCGAGTGGCTATTATGTGTTAGAGTGGTATTTTGGGAAACTCACTAAGCATTTATGCTTACAGTGTTATGTGTTATGTGTTTCAGGTACCAGTGATGATCGCGGGAAGACGTCGGCATGATTCGTACACACGCACACCGGAGTTTATGTATTTTGATCTTGGGTTTTGTACTGATACAATGTTGACACAATGTTTTATTTATGATTACAAATGATATTTTATGGTTTTCAAAAGTGAAAAATTGTTCAAATTTTTAAGGTGTTACATATTATATCTAACTTGACTAGCCCGAATCTGCAGGCATTACAATGCGTTCGGCGTACTCAACTATGTTGACCAAGTTTAACTTTTTCCCTTTTGATCCAGATTTGACCAAGTTTGACCTAAGGGTATTTTGGGTATTTTGAGATGTATTTGAGATTGATCAATATTTGATGAATAGGTGACGGGTAGATCTGATATTCAGAGTAAAGACCTATTCAACTATTTGTTCAGACTGAGATGTAAGTTTTCCTCACTGTACTTATGGGTCGAAGGCACCAAGGCCGGCCTATTGGATTAGATATCATGTTTTGTCGTGTAATGTTATGCTGAGATATGTGTTTGCTGGTTATGCGATTAGACTGGTAGATTTGTAGGACTATTTGTGCTTACTGATTACTGATTGATATTGTATATGTCGACATGTTATGGTTTGTTGGGTTGAGGCGGACCAACTGTTGCTGAAGGCCACGACACCCAGGGGGGGCAGATAGACGGAAGACCTGCGAGGCGGTCTGGTTAGGTCGAAGGCCTTAAGAGCGATCCATATAGTCTGTAGGCCTGCAAGGCGATCCAGTCATGCTGAAGACTCATGTATGTATGCTGTTGTTTATATGCTTGTGTGTGGTACTTTGAAGGAACTCACTAAGCGTTAGCTTATAGTTTCAGTCTGTTGTTTTATGTACTTTAGAGGTTTAGGGGAATGCAAATGCATAATCGTGCTCATTCGTTTGTATTTTTATGTTTATGACTTATACTTTTGAAATAATGTTTTGTAAACAGTTATGATGTATGAGTTGTTTATGAAAAACAAAAATTTTACTTTTTGGAATGTTACTCCTCTTATTTTTTTTATTGTTTAAATATATAAATAAATAAATAAATAAGGATTAAATTTTAAAAAAATAAAAGAAAAATAAAAAATAAATACCATAAAGGTATTAAACTCATTTCAGTTTACTGAAAAATCAACGTAATAAAATTAACTTAAAAAGACCATGAAACCAAAAAAATCGAAATACAAAGTAAATATAAAAAAAATACTTACTACAAGAACCATCTTTTCAGTTATGTCTAAATTATATTATAGTTGCATGATTTAGTAACAAAGAAAGCAGACAAAACTGAATTTTGAAGCACTAGCAACAATTCCAAAATACCCCATTCAAAGTTTTAAACACGTATACGGTATATCTTTATCTTATTTTGTTAATGGGGCCTTTTGTTAAATAATAAAACGGTGTCTTTTACTCTTTTTAGTCAACAAACCCACAATAAAAAGAATCCCACTGAACGATACCTACTTCACTTCCACCGGTTCATGCTCACCCCGAGTCCCAGTCCCCCCTCCACCAAAAGTCTACTCCCTTTCTGCAATTATCGCTGTTTTCCATCTTCTTCTCCGCTTTACCAGCAATTTTCAGTTGAAATACACATAAACACCGACAGATTTGAGATATGTTAAACGCCCCCTTCGTACTCTCCTTCACTCTGCTACTTACAGCACCGCTTTTGTTTCTCTTCTCCCCTCGGAGCCTCCCTCCCAAACGCCTCCTGATTTCTCTCCCCGACAAGATAGACGATGCTTCACTTTTCCGGCGAGCAATCCTCTCTTCAGTCCAACCTCGTCAACATGTCTCCCGCCTTGGAACCACCGACGCAAAACCCAAAATCGCCTTCCTATTTCTCACCAATACCGATCTTCACTTTGCCCCTCTCTGGGAAAAGTTCTTTGATGCTCGTAAATATAGGCAACGAGATCTGTATAATATTTACGTCCATGCTTACCCAAAATCGAACGTCAAATCTCCCGGCGGTGTATTCGAAAACCGCTTCATCGCTGCTAAAAAAACGCAGAGATCCTCTCCAACACTCATTTCCGCCGCTCGCCGCCTCCTCGCCACCGCCATACTCGACGACCCTTTAAATTCCTACTTTGCCCTCGTCTCCCAAACGTGCATCCCTTTACATTCCTTTCGTTACATGTACCAAACGCTCTTCCGACGACCCACCGAGTCGACCCGGGTTTCGACTCGACTTAGCTTCATCGAAGTGTTATCGGAGGAACCCCAACTGTGGGACCGATACATCGCTAGAGGCGAAAACGTCATGCTGCCGGAGATCCCTTTCGATAAATTTAGGGTTGGATCGCAGTTCTTCATTTTGACTCGGGCTCACTCGTTGATGGTAGTCAAGGACCGGAAGTTATGGAAGAAATTCCGGTTGCCATGTTTAAACGTCGATACTTGTTACCCGGAGGAGCATTACTTTCCGACACTTCTGTCAATGAAGGATCCGAAACGAGTTAGTAAGCACACACTCACTCGGGTAAATTGGACCGGCAGCGTGGATGGGCACCCACATACGTATCACCCACCGGATGTATCTCCGGAGCTCATCCAGACACTGAGGGTTTCAAATTCGACATTCTCATACTTCTTTGCACGTAAGTTCTCCCCGGATTGCTTGCCGGCGTTGATGGATATGGCAGACGGCGTCATTTTCCGGGACTGATACCGGCTAGAGAGGTATGCCATTTCGGATAAACACTATTTTTCCGGTGGGAAATTAAAGTGGACCCACAACGCGTGGCATTTATGTGTCACGTGGGACCATACGCCTGATATATATCCCTTACAGCTTACACGTATTGAATTTAAATATTATTCAATATCTTTTATTCAATTAGTTTTTTATTGATTTGCAGGTTTATGAATGTGATATTGGAAATTGGAAAGTAGGAAGGCGTCAATCGTCATTTTCTGGATAAAAGGAATGGATATTTCAATAAGGGCCCAAACGGGCCCAATTATAACTGAAAGCAAAGAAAAGCCCAAACTCGACCTCAATTGTGTATAATACTAATAGAATGAGTTTGTGGTTTTTAAGTGTTATTGTTACTGACGTTTATGTAATATTTACTTTTGAAAATAGGATGATTTACTTGGTAAATGGTTTTGCTACTTGAAATATATATCATATCATAATCTCCATTCCTGCTATGTTCATTTTCTATTCGTAGGAGTAGGACCTGTTTAAACCGTTTTGTTTATTTATTTATTTATTTATTTATATATTTGATTTGATCTGTTAAATTTGAAACACAATAAAAATAAATATTAATAGTAATTTTATTATTAATAACAATTATGGTTTAAAGCTTAAAATCTTGTTGCAAAACTAAAATTGAAGGATACGTTTTACACTTGTCACTATCCAACACTAGTGACACTAGTGAGGACAATAAGTGAGAAGCAAGTCTACGTACTTGGATGCACATCATCACCGAACAAGTGTGGTTGGTTGTTCTATTAGCTTTGAGATGATATTCATTAGTGAAGAACCAATCAAGAAGAGAGATAGAAAGAAAAAAGAAGAGAGAAATAGATTCAAATGAATTGGTGAACGGCTGTGATAGCCACCACCCTACAAGACAACCACTAGGTCATGGTGGTTTTCACTAGTGAACATTTTGTCCATGTAGGACCTTACGCATGAAAATGCTTCCATACCTGTGGGCTGTTTCAGACTTTCAGTTCATCTAAAGGAGCAGTTCCGAGTTTTTGACACGTGTCATCTAAACCAGACTTCAGCTCACAACGCTCCTTACTTTAGTTATGATTTTTGTTTGATCTTCCGGTCAATAGTAAGTTGATCTTTTAACTTTAGGGAACCACCTTTAATTGGTTGGATTTTGGTAAAAGTTGAACCAAATCATTAATCGGGTTGAAGTTTTGTAGTATTAAGTTGTACCGTTAAGATTATTCAAGGCCGACTCTACCATTTATGTTTATTCTGTCATATATATATATATATATATATATATATATATATATATATATATATATGTATGTATGTATGTATGTATGTATTTCTTAGGGTATAAAGAAAGTTGAAGCTTGGCTTGGTGATAAAAATATTCTTTTATACAACTAAAGGTCTCAAGTTCAAAATCATTGCTTAGTTGAAGGCCTTAATTTTTTTGTTTGCTTAGAGTCTCCAAATTGATTGAGCCGCCTTGAGATTATTGAATGATTTAGAGAGATGAATGATTCAATACTATTTGGTAAGGTTTTTAAACGGAAAAAAATATATTTTAACCTTCTAACAAAAACAAAAACATATATTAGAGCTCAACAAAACATTTCAAAATCATTTCAATGTCAGTTCAAAATCAAATGATTTCAAATGAATATTTATGCAATACTTTTTAGCAAAAGATTTCAGATGAACATATTTCAACACCATTTCAAATAAGACCCTTCAACATTTCAAACATATTTCAACAATCTTTTAAACACATTTAGCAAACACTTTTCAACAACAGATTCAAATGAACATTCATCAAACACAATTTAACAAAACATTTATAGGAAAGAAGAACATACCGATTCAAGACCGGTCATGAAAGAGACATCATTTGCTAGATTGATGTGAGACCATCTAAAAAAACACCAACAATGTAAGTTTATGTAAATATACTTTGTGTTGATCATTTTTTAAATTTTAGTATATCATTTTTAGTGTATAATTTTATTAAATCTCATTTTGGTGTTAATCACACACTTGTTTACGGAAAAACTCTAAAGAGAAACAAACCTTAAAATTGAACCGCAAAAAGACGTATGCAAAGACCGCAATGATGATCCAAAAAAAAGACCTGAGACCAATCCAAAACCACCAATGTCCTTCTATAATACCATCTATAAAAATCCATTATTTATGATATATAGGCCAACTAATTCGCGAGTGGGCCCACATAACTCTTTGCATATTTATCAGTCACATAGACAATACTAATGTCTCCTCCTTCAACGTTCCCTCAATGATTCTCTCCCTTAGACTCCCAATAAATCGTTTTTATCATTCGTGAAGGTCATCATCTTCGGCCCTTTGCCCTCTATAAAATCCCTGGAACGAAAATTTGCTAAAAAGCTCACACACACCAAATTTATTACCTTCCAAAAGAAATTCACGAGCATACAAATTTCCGGCTTAATTTACCAACTTTTTTGTTTGTCAAGAAAAAACAATATTTTTTTGTTAAGAAAAAATAACATTATGAATTCACGGGGTGTGAAACAATTTTAGTGATTCTTTTACGATATAAGATGAAAATTAATCACCTGAATATATTTAACCACAAAAAATTAATCACTCTAATGAATACTCTAGAAAAAGCCTAAATTTGTTTATCAAGTGGACTCAAAGTCATAAACCTATCCATCCGCCCCAAACTCCAAAATCCAAAATTCCAATTTTTAATGGTTTAAATATTCTTTTTTGTTTGAAGTTGAACCCCACTTGTACAAAGCAGTCACCCAGCTAACGTGTAAAGACCCAAAGCGTGACGGCTTGAACCGCTCAGCTGGAAATCACACTCTACGCATCGTATCTCCTCTCCACACTCTCTCGAAAATCGGGGGAAAAAGGTACGTCAAATTTCCCAAAAATTCCCTTGTTGCTTCTTACATTGTTAATCTTTCACTCTTTTCTACTACAAGTTTCTCCAAATTGCATGCGAAAAAGTTTGATTGTTTGTTCTTAATCTTCTTTGTATGATGGTTTCCTTTATTCCGTATATGACTGTCAGTTTCCTTTTCACCTTTTGGAGAATGAATAATCGATGAAACTCAGGTCTCTTTTGATAAATTTTCTACTCATTTTGATGCTTTCAATTGCATTTCGTTTTGGTGTACCGTGGTTTCGATGTTTGAGGGGGGTTTCGTGCTTCGGTTAATGGTGAATTGTTGTTTTATTTGTACATTCAGTTAAATTAATCGACTAGGTTTCCTAAGTCGTTCAAATTATGTTGCTGTTCTTTTGCTTCTACCCTGATTAGTACATGAGCCAAGAACTAGAACCGATTTGTACATGAAAGAAGCGGCAGAACGCTTCTATTCCAAAAGAGGACGTGTGTGTAGCCGTGTAGGTTTGGGTTGAATTTTGATGCCAAACAAGCTATTCAACTTGATAAACTAGGTCAACAAATTTGAATTATCAGACTGAAGCCATTGTTTATTTTCTCTAATTTGAAAGAGTGAGAAATGCGACTCTAGTTTCTGTAGGAAATCTTGGTTTTGTAGGCAAAAAACTAGGTTTTGAAGGTCCAAAACAGATTAATCTTTTCAACTCCCTTAACCCTATGAAAATTGCACTATACTTTCTAACATGCAACTGTTAGAAAGTATAGTGTTCCAGAAGTTACTCAAACTATTCTTGTTTCTTTTTTCAGTTTGTTTTCGTCTTCAAGGGTAAAAAATCTAGTTAACCATGCCAAGGCAACCTCAACTTCCACCTAGGTGCCCTATCTCAAAGACAAATTTCCCAATTGTTGATCCTAGCAATCAGCCACGACTCCAGAAAACTGTATCAGAAAGTTTTGTTTTTGAAGAACATCCAGACTGGCTAGATGATCTGTTAGGTGATTGTGAACCAGGTTTAAAACTTAAGTCTCATCGTAGGGCATCTAGTGATTCTGGAACTGTTTTGGATGGGCTTGTTGAGTTTGAAAAAGATGAGAAAAATGGAACTTCTTCTTCTTCTTCTTCTTTGGAGTCTGGTTGCATATATGGCCCTAACTCACCTAGGAGCAAGGACAAAGTATCATCCATTCAAGAAACTGCTATTGTTTCTGCTTTATCAGAGTATGCCTCTCATGCTCCTCTGCAACTTGATTCAGTTCTACAACTACAAGATTCAACTGATGAACTTAATATGGAGGCTAAACCATTTAAAAGGTTAGATTCATTACTTTGTGAATTCTTTTATTTGAATTGTCTTAGCAAATTTTTTATACTGTTAAGCTCAATTTCTGGTAATGATTATTATTTAGGCACTCTGCTCAAAGGTCACGAGTTCGTAAACTCCTGTATATAGCAGAACTAGAAAGAACTGTTGAAAAATTTCAGGTAAAAGTAAAACCATCATTTAAAATTCTATTTTTTTTCAACGTTTTTATATTTATCTTATAATATGTTATAATGCAGAATATCGTGTCAGAATTGGGTATTAGAGTTGATTCTCTTGTAAAAGAACATGTCTATTTGTCAATGGAGAACAAGCAACTAAAACACAAGTTGTCCAGAGTGCAACAAGAAAAATTTATCATGGAACGTAAGTTGCTCATCTTTCATACTTCATCCTTCGTTCCAAATCCTATTGATTTTTGCATTTTCTGACATAAAAGATTTATGAATTTTGATACACAGGTCAATACCAGTCTATGAGAAATGAAATCGAGGGGTTGAAACGTTATGCTAATGGCAACAAGATAAAAACACATTTTAGGTCAAATTCTGCTGGTGATTCTGAGAAATTGCATACTTGGCACATGATTGACATGGGCAAGCTTCAAATTAACTGAAACACTTTTTACTTCATGTCACTTTTGATGTTGAACATTAGACTTCAAATCTGTTCCAAGTTAAAAAGTTCCAAAACTTTTATTCAATGCATACAAATCCAACAAAATAAAAATACAAATCATACATAAAATAAAAACAATCACCGAAACACACGAAGTGAGTGATTTGTAGACGAGAAACCACCATCAACAAACAAATTGTCCCCGCTTATATACCTCGCGTCATCACTCGCTAAAAACAACACCGCATTCGCCACGTCATCCCGCACCAACTCCACACCCTGCAAGTTGGCATTCTTCCCGATAAAAGCTTTGAACCCCGCCTTGGCATCATCCGTCCGTTCATCCTCATAAAGATGTGCCAACGCGAGGTCCGTCAAAACACCATACGGTGACACACAGTTCACACGAATCCCATGTTTCCCGAGCTCAGCCGCCACACCTTTTGTCAACCCCACAACCGCATGTTTGGACGCGGTATACGCATGCGGGCCCAACCCTCCTATAACACTTGCCACGCTAGCAATGTTAACAATTGAACCTTTTTTTAACGGGATCATGATCCTGGCTGCATGTTTCATCCCGATGAATGTGCCTTTGGTGTTGACGTCGAATATTTGTTGGAAGGTCGATATGGGGAATTCACGGATGTCTGGGCAAGGTGGCCCACTTATACCAGCGTTGTTGACCATGATATCGAGTGTGCCGAAATTGGAGACTGAGAAGTCGACTGCACGGGAGAGGTCGTCCTCAATTGTCACGTCAGCGTGGATGAAACGGGTGGTGGGACCGAGGGTCTCACATAAGTGTTGGCCGAGGTTGTTGTTGATGTCGACTACACAAACTTTTGCACCGTGTTTGTGGAAGAGACGTACGATGCCCTCTCCGATACCGGTTGCACCACCGGTTACCAAAGCCACCTTTCCTAATAACCTTAAAAATTATATAAATTTAATACTTGTGATTAAATGAAGTACATATGATTAATAAATATCAATTTAATATACAACACAGTATTATAGTTAAATTAAAAATTATATTCAGTCAAAGTATGCATGAAAGTTTAAATATTAAGGATTAGTATGATACGGACCTTTGAGCAACAAGAGGCGAATCGCTACAACTAGCTGTTGTCATTTGAATCTCGCTGTAGATTGTTTCAAACACTAGGCTGTGGGAGTTATATATGAATCACGAGAAACAAATTTGATTTCAATTCATATTGATGTGCAAATCAGAAAAATACTTCAAATTCAAATGAACGGTATATCAAATATTGGAAGAAAGAGAAAGAAATATTGGCGTTAAACATAACATGATAAGATCTAAATTCGTTCTCGTTTTTGGGAACATCAAAACTTGGTGTTAAGTTGGCTATTGAAGCTACAGTCTAGATGTTGCTGCTTTTACTGCCAGATTTGAAGTAGCATAAGATATTAGAACTTAGATTTAAGTATTTCGAATTAGAATCGATCAAAACATCGTAGCTGAAGGAGAGAGAGAGAGAGAGAGAGAGAGAGAGAGAGAGAGAGAGAGAGAATATGAACGTACCAGAGAAGAAGTGATAGTCGGTTGGATGGAATGGAAGTGTGGTGACTCGAGACTCTCGGACCACTACTATCTACTATAGTGTACTGTGAACTCTGTTCTCACTAACGGCATTTGGAGTATGATATATGAAACCCGACAAATTTCCCACTTCCAGTCGGTAATATCGTCACTCTGGATTTTTGACCAAAATGCCCCTTTCATCCAAAATAAAAGATCCAAAACCGCAGCTGATGTTCTTGGCCACTAATATCCCTTTGGTCCTGGGTCCATCAAGGTAATATACAAGATTAGACTAAGCGGTGTGGGGCGCAGTTTGGAACCGCGGTTTGCTAGTTGGACCGTGCACACCGTCCCCTGGGTGTGATTTCCTACGGTTTTAGCCGCACCGTGGCAAGTTATGGCCGTGTCTCATGAATGGCTGCTCCTTTCTTTGACCGGTCCTTTGCACAGTTAATATATATATATATATATATATATATATATATATATATATATATATATATATATATATATATATATATATATATACACTTACCATTCCTTTAAAAATTTTCACAATAATTTCTTATCTTTTTAGTTTTTACTATCTCTTCCTCAATTTTTTTTTCAAAATATCATCTTCCAAAAGACCCACAAAAAAAAAAAAAAAAAACCCCGGCTAGAAACACCGCAACCCCAATATCTTCCTTTGATCAACCTATTTTTCACCTCCGTATTACCACTATGGCGATATGCTTTCATATTTTCCACAACGACCAACGCAACCACTATCACAAACACAACCACTACCACTACCACAACCCGATACAGATTTTAATCCATTTGATTTTTTGTCTCAACCCAAGTTTGTTCAACAAACATAAACACAACCACAAACAGTCGTTTCTGATTCCGAACCGAAATTCGTTAAAGAAACTCAGCCCACTCGAACAACAACTAAAAGAAAAGATAAGACGGAGGTTAAATCTTGGGAACCCCTAGAAATGTTAGTGTTGGTACAATCTTGGATCGATATTTTAGAAGATGCGAAGATTGGAAAAGACCAAAAGCATGATCGTTTTTTTATTCGCGTTTTACATATGTTCCATAAATGAGTGAACCGTGGAGAATACATTTTAAAACATCAAGTGTACTCGAAATGGGGGAAGATGAACAAGGAAATAATGTTGTTTAATGATTTGTATACCAACATGAAACATTAATGAAAAAGTGGAGAAAACGATGATGTGATTTTGAAGAAAGCGCTGAAAGTGTATCAAAAAGAAAACTTGAAAGCTTTCAAGTTTCTTGAAATTTGAAATTTCGTGAAAGATAACAAGAAATAGCAAAACTACAAAACATCAGTCGAGCATGTTGACAGTGGTTCAAAACGCAACAGAACATCTGAGTCCGACCACACTACATCAGATGTTCGTGTTCAGTTCGATCTAAACGAAGATGAACATGTTCCAGTTTCACCACCTTCCCGACCAATGGGAAGAGACAAAGCAAAAAGCAAATGCAAAGGCAAAAGCTCGGATTCAGATGAGTTAAAAGAAATGGTGGCCGACATTGGTAATATTTAATGGTTTTCTATGTTTTCTAGATTTAAGAGGTGGGGTTTTTTGGTAAATACAAAATACATATATATACATTGTTATCAATTAAAATTTAGATAGTTGACTTTGGTTGTTATTATTTCATCAAAAATGCATTCGTGTATACTTTTCTTTGCCTTTCAAAATTCAAGTAACTTCGTTTATCCATAGTTTGTTTATATAAACAAGACTAATAGAGCACAACAAATTTATTTCATTAAATTTATTTTTAGGTGCCTTTAAAAAAATTATATATTTTCGGGTAATACCTGAATTACCCAAACCTGACCCACTACCCGGTTTAATTTGGGTCGGGTAACGGGTATTTTTTTGACATGAAAAACCTGAATTACTCGACCCGAATTAACCGAAACCCGAAAATTTTACCCGATCAACACCCTTAATCTTCTTCCCAGAAATCGATATGGGTGTTCTTGAACATCTTCTTCCCATATTAATTTCGATTTTGAAAATATGTGTGAGTTCTTGAAAATAAATCGATGTGTGTTCTTGAACAAAAATCATTGTGTGTGTGTTCATCTTTTTTTCCAAGAATCAAATGATCTTTAAGGTATGGTGTGTGTGTGTGTGTTCACTGTGTTCATCTTCTTCACAGAAATAAAAAATCGATGTGTGTATGTTCATCTTCTTCACAGAAATCAAATGAAACGACCCAAAAATACGACCCAAAAATTTCGTTTTTCAATATAACCAAAATCATAATCTGAGTGTCATATCATAAAACCATACGTGATGTATCCCAAACATAATAAAAACACTGTGCGGAAAACTGTATCATACTATGTCAAATCAAAACAAACTAAATCAATTCCCAGGATAAAAGCTAAAGCTGTGGTGTGTGCGATGCTATCACCCCGAGCTCTTCCCTTTGCTTGCGGAAGTACCTGAAACCAACACTGAAACTGTAAGCACGAAGCTTAGTGAGCTCCCCTAAGCTACCACATACCATACAATATATAAATAAGCACATACTGGGCCTTGCCCACTGCATCAGACCGAAGTCTAGAACTAGCTGCATCGGACCGAAATCCGGAACTGACTGGGACCTTGTCCCCTGCATCGGACCAAAGTCCGGAACTAACTGCATTGGACCGAAGTCCGGAACTGACTGGGACCTTGTCCCCTGCATCGGACCGAAGTCCGGGACTAACTGCATCGGACCGAAGTCCGGAACTAACTGCGTCGGACCGAAGTCCGGAACTGACTGGGCATAGCATAGCATAGCAAAACATATTTCAAATAGCATAACACACATGATCATAAACTCATATACTGCATACTACGTCAGGCCGTAGCCCATAACACTTAACACATAAATCCTGTCTGAGCCACGAAGGCATCAAACAAACTAACAACTGCATCGGACCAAAGTCCGGAAACTACTGCCACTTAACGGGCCGACATTGTGGCCTTAGACCCGTTCCTACTGGAAGGAAACTCACCTCGTAAACTGGCTGCTGAGTGTATGACTCTGGAATCTAACTGCTGCTGCTCCGGTATCTCCCTGGCTACAAGTCCATAAACACACTCAATCAAATACTAAACATTGCAATTGGGTAAAATGACTCTTTTACCCTTGGTCACAGTCAACTCTCATTTGACCTGACTCGCCGAGTTGGGCCGCCAACTCGCCGAGTCTCTACTCTCACACCCCAACCCTACTCGCTGCTACTCGTCGAGTATGGCATCGACTCGACGAGTACCCTCTCGATCCAAGAACTCAGACAATCTTCATCCGACTCGCCGAGTCATATGAACAACTCGACGAGTTGTTCTTGAACTTAAGAAGATTGCCTTGGACTCGCCGAGTTGTATGGACAACTCGTCGAGTCCCTCCATTACTGAGTCTACCCTCAACTCGCTGAGTCCACCCTACTACTCACTGGTCCCACACGACAGACACCGCTCAAAAGGAAGGAATCGGGGACTCACGACTCGACTCGCCGAGTCGTTCTTCCGACTCACCGAGTCACCGCCATGCAACTATTCTACACTCGTTTCTGCTCGAATCCAAAACATACAAATGATAGATCTGAGTCCAATAAGCTGGTTTACCACGTAAAGTTTCCAACTTTACGTGCACAAACACAAGAACAAGGGAATAAAGGCTAAAAGATGCATAAAAGGGGTAGATCTAGGGTTAATATGCAAAATAGCTCCAAAAAGGCAGTAAATCTGGGCTCTACAAATCCTAAATACACAGATCTAAAGATATCTCGGCATGATAAGGCTTCCATATCAACATAAGGCTTGAGAAAGGCATCAACTAGATCTAAAAAGGGCTTTTAAGCATAAAAAGGGAAAGAAACTAGAAGAATACCTCAAAGAGCTCTTGCTTTCCCTTGAATCTCTGCTCTACACTCCTTCTCCTTGCTCCTTTCTTCTTCTCCTTCTTCAAACCTTCACAAATGCCCACAAAATCACTTACAAACACTCAAGGATGAATTAGGGTTTTTCTCACAGCTTCTGAGGGTGAAGGAGGCGAGAATGAGGGCCATAAGGTGGCTTAAATAGTGGGCAACCCGGGGATTTAGGGTTTCACCCAGACGGACAGACTCGCCGAGTCCGGAATATGGACTCGCCGAGTCTCCAGCTAACACGTGCTCGAAACCCCGACCCTATTCGGCGAGTCAGGCTATGAACTCGCCGAGTCCCTCTTGCAAAACTTCAAAACAAATACCAAGGAATTAACATACCGGAAACGGGTCGTTACAATTCTCCCCCACTTATCTCAGACTTCGTCCTCGAAGTCTGCTACGGCTGAATCTGCAAATATCTCCGGGTAGTGCGCTCTCATCTCCTCCTCAGCCTCCCACGTCCATTCAGACCCCTTCCGGTGCTGCCACTGCACCTTCACTAACTGAATTACCTTGTTCCTCATGGTCTTGGTCTTCCGGTCCAGAATCGCGACCGGCCTCTCAATATAATTCAGGCTGCTATCAACCAGAATATCCTCTAGGGGAACGACTGCTGACTCATCCACCAAACACTTCCTCAACTGAGACACATGAAAGGTGTTGTGGATTTGACTAAGCTCCTCAGGAATATCTAACCGATAAGCAACCCGACCCACCCGGGCCAAAACCCTAAAAGGACCAATAAATCTGGGGCCCAATTTGCCCCTCTTCCGGAACCTGATGACACCCTTCCAAGGTGAGACCTTCAGAAGGACCATATCTCCCACCTGGAACTCCAAGTCCGAACGCCTCCTATCGGCGTAACTCTTCTGCCGACTCTGCGCAGTCTGCAGCCTACTACAGACCTGCTGGATCAACTCAGTCGTCTTGAGCACCACTTCTGTTCTCCCGATGACTCGCTGACCGACCTCGCCCCAACAAATCGGGGTCCTACACTTCCTCCCATACAGCATCTCAAAAGGAGGTCGATCAATGCTCGCATGATAACTGTTGTTATACGAGAATTCCGCTAACGGAAGATACGTATCCCAACTACCACCAAAATCTAGAACACATGCCCTAAGCATGTCCTCAAGAGTCTGAATCGTCCTCTCGCTCTACCCGTCAGTCTGAGGGTGGAAAGCGGTGCTGAAATGGAGACGAGTACCCATCTTGTCGTGGAACCGCTTCCAGAATCTGGATGTGAAACGGACATCTAGGTCTGACACCACCGATACCGGCACTCCATGGCGTGCCACAATCTCTCGCACATAGATATCGGCTAACTTTTCTGCCAATATACTCTCCTGGATCGGAATAAAATGGGCACTCTTCGTCAACCGATCCACTACTACCCATATCGAATCCACTCCACGTGCGGTCCTGGGGAGCTTGGTGATAAAATCCATGCTGATGTCCTCCCACTTCCACACGGGAATGTCTAACGGCTGCATCTTGTCGTGAGGTCTCTGGTGCTCCGCCTTGACTTTCCGGCAGGTCAAGCATCTCTCAATATACCAAGCGACGTCCCGCTTCATGCAGGGCTACCAATAATCCGGTCGAAGATCTCGATACATTTTCGTCGCCCCTGGGTGGATAGAAAACCGAGACTTATGAGCCTCGTCCATCAATACCTGTCGTACTCCACCCCAGTACGGTACCCACACCCTCCCATGAAGCGTCAGCAAACCCCGACTGTCATAATCAAACGAAGCTACTCGGACCACTATCCTCTCACACTTCTGCCTCTCCTCCTTGAGACCCTCTGTGACATCCCCAAAATCACGGCCAGAAAAGACCGGTTTTGTTTATACTTTATTTCAAAATCAGAGTTATCTTTTAATAAAAGGGTTGCGGAATTTGTCCCAAAACAATAATATGATAAAGATTTATCAAAAGAATTTCCATAGAAATGTATTTCATTAAAAGACTCGGGATGTCATGTTCGTACAGATCAAAAGTATAAACAGTACAATATAAGCCTTACTACATTATTTCATATCTACAGGCCTATATCCGTAATCCCTCGTCCAAAACATCACACCTATGCTCATGCGCCACTACCTGTAATACATAAAACTGAGTGGGTCAGGCTTGGGAGCCTGGTGAGCACATAGGGTTTTCAACCCACAATAAATAAGTTTATTAATTTCATCAATCAACAATAACCCGATTACCCGTTCCCGTTATCCTCACTTTACGTCCCTAAACACCTATCATAAGGGACCTAGCCTAAGGATCATCATCGGGACGGACACTACTGCTAAGGGGATTCCTCAGCAATAAATGTCCTAATAGGCAACCATGTGGGGGATGGAGTACACCGGTGAACACATCGTTCACAACACCTACAGGTTGCGAGCCTGCTAGTGTTCCACTGGACTGTCTAGAAAAGTCCGTGGTCGTCATCTATACTCCGCTAGATGACTGGATCAACAACAACAACATCGAGGCCTCTCATTATTTTATCACACATCACCTATTACATCTACCCATGTTTTACCCCCAACATTTTCGTAGATATAAAATACATATACAATTTAAATCATTGAAAACATGTATAACAACGTTCATCTAGCATAGATAGCAAGTATTCAGATAATATGCACACATAGCATGTAATTTATATAAAATACTTCATATCTATGTGGAAGTCGAAAGTAACTATGCACTCACTTGATTAGGTGGTGACTCAGCACTCGGACAGCGCTTCGCTACTCTCAAAATGATATTCCTTCGATAAAACCTAGTATCGATACCACTAGGGTTTAGTCTAATGATAACCGTGACAAATTAATTGTCTGACTATTATTATTATTATATAAGTGTTAATAACACTTAATATAACTCATAATAATAGCCCAAATTATTATTTTAAGGACCTAATAACATTCCTATATTAAAACATAAGCTAAACTAAAGATAGGATAGGTACAACTCACTTACAGTGGGTTTTTCTCGAAAACCGGGCTTCGCTGGAGCAGCATTCCCGAGCCGAAAGGCTCTTTTCTCGGGACTCTGGGAGCCTCGGGGCTTCCTTCGGGTGCTAGGGGGTTTACCTAGGCTTTTAGGGGGGTTAGGGAGCTTAGAGAGAGAGTTTAGAGAGAGAAAGAAGAGGGGTGAGGGTGAGGAAATGAGGGAACCCGGCACCTCTATTTATAGGGGAGGATTCTGATGTACTCACCGAGTAGGGGGGACCTACTCACCGAGTTGGTCCATGTGGTGGCCTTCTGGTGGTGCCACGTGTCCAATTCTGGTGGTGCCACGTCACCCCTATCGCGTGTCAGCCCCCAAACTTAGAAAAATCATAACTTTCGCATACGAGCTCCGTTTTCGACGTTATTTATATCCACACGTAGGTAAAATCAAGATCTACAACTTTCGTTTAGACTCCGTCGGCTAATTCTCGACCGATCTCAAATTTAACAGTAGGAGGCGTTTAGACTGTTAAATGACCGCGAAGAGTTCATAACTCCTTCATACGGACTCCGTTTTCGTATGTCTTTTTACCGTTGAGTTCCTATGAATGAGATCTTCAACTTTCGTTTAGACTCCGTTGGCTAATTCTCGACCGATCTCAAATTTAACAGTAGGAGGCGTTTAGACTGTTAAATGACCGCGAAGAGTTCATAACTCCTTCATACGGACTCCGTTTTCGTCTGTCTTTTTACCGTTGAGTTCCTATGAATGAGATCTTCAACTCTCATTTAGGTCGCGTAAGCTAAAAACCGCTCGAACTAAAATTCGAGTTTCGGGCCGTGCACTGCTAAGCCGAATCTTAGAAAAATCACAACTTCTTCATACGAAGTCATATTTGGGCGTTCTTTTTATCGATGTTCTTAGTTTAACATATTCTACGACTTTTGTTTAGATTGCTAAGGCTAAAAAGTCTTCTATCGTAAATTCACTATTTACGTCTCCCGGTGCCGTGCCAGTTTTGCCGTAAAACTTCGGCGGGTCATAACTTCTTCGTTATAGCTCGGATTTTGGCATTCTTTATATCTACGGAAACCTTGAGACATATTCTACAACTTTGTGTAGAGATATCGGGATTATCTCACACTTTAATTTTGACGCTCATTTTTATTCTTTATTAATTATACATTTATAATTAAATAATAAACACATAAACACACATAATTCACATAATACTCAAAGATTTCATATTTATTACTTCAAAAAGAGTTACAATAGTTGACCTAGACTATTACATTGACAAAAATGCTTAGCCCTGAAACCCGGGCGTTACACCCTCCATCTGAGCCTCCTTGATCCGCTCTAACAACGGAGTGATCACTGTCATCCTCATACACAGATCTCTGATAGGGGCAGCCGACACTTTGAGGCTTAGGGCGTCGGCCACTAAGTTGGCCTTCCCTGGATGATAAAGGATCTCACAATCATATTCCTTCAGCACGTCCAAGCACCTCCTCTGCCTCATGTTCAGACTCGGCTGATCCATAAGATACCGCAAACTCTTGTGATCCGTGTAAATAGTACAAAGGACCCCATAAAGGTAATGTCTCCAAATCTTGAGGGCAAACACAACTGCCCCCAGCTCCAAATCGTGGGTAGGATAATTAGCCTCGTGAGGCTTCAACTGTCTCGAGGCATAAGCTATCACATGGCCTCGTTGCATCAATACTGCCCCCATACCTGTGATCGAAGCATCACAATAGACTACGAAGTCCTTTACTCCCTCTGGCAAGGTAAGGATCGGAGCCTCGCACAATTTCTGTCTGAGAGTCTCGAACGCCGCCTGCTGCTCAGGCCCCCAACGAAATACCACCGACTTCTTAGTTAGTCGGGTGAGCGGCATTGCTATCTTGGAGAAGTCCTGAATAAATCTCCGATAATACCCTGCCAACCCTAGGAAGCTCCGAATCTCAGATGGAGACTTCGGGACCTCCCACTGCATCACGGCCTCTATCTTGGCCGGATCTACCAAAATACCCTTCTTGTTGACGAGATGACCAAGAAACTGCACCTCGCGCAACCAGAACTCACACTTGGAGAACTTTGCGAAAAGTCTCTCCCTCCTCAAAGCCTCCAACACCTCCCGTAGGTGCTCCTCGTGCTGCCCCTGTGTCTTGGAATATACCAAGATATCATCTATGAATACTATCACTGACCGATCCAGCATCGGCCTGCACACGCGGTTCATGAGATCCATGAACGCGGCTGGGGCATTGGTGAGCCCAAATGGCATCACCACAAACTCATAATGACCATACCGGGTCCTGAAAGCAGTCTTCTGTACATCCTCATCTCTAACCCGCATCTGATGATAATCGGAGCGTAGATTGATCTTGGAGAACCAAGACGCTCCCTGAAGCTGATCAAACAAATCATTTATCCTCGGAAGTGGGTAACGGTTCTTCACCGTTACCTTATTCAACTCCCGATAATCAATGCACATACGATGCGACCCATCCTTCTTCCTCACAAACAGGATCGACACTCCCTAAGGCGAACTGCTCGGCCGAATGAAACCCTTGTCTAACAGCTCCTGCAGCTGTGTAGACAACTCCTGCATCTCAGGGGGAGCTAGTCGATACGGTGCTTTGGCTATCGGAGCCGCACCAGGAATTAGGTCAATCCTGAACTCAACCTGCCTCTCAGGAGGTATCCCCGGCAAATCCTCGGGAAACACATCCGGGTAGTCTTGAACAATAGGAACATCATCAACTGTCGTCTTGCCCTTCTCCCAGGCATCCAAGACGTAAGCTACAAAACCGGCGCAACCCTGCTGAACATAGCGCCTCGCCCTCGCGGCGGAACAAAAGATCGGTCCTCGTTATGGCCTCTCGCCCTGAATCACTAACTCTCCCCCACTGGGAGTGCGAACCCTCACTAGCTGAAGCTCACAATCAATCACCGCCCCATTGGGGCTTAGCCAATCCATGCCCACAATAACTTTATTCCCTCGCAGGGGAATAGGTAGATCCACTGAAAACTGCTCATCAAATATCTGAAGGGAACACCCTCTATGTACTCTGCCGACCCTCACGGTCCTATCATCTGCTATCTCAACCTCTAATGGACAATCCAGCTCCCCAGGAGCTCTACTAAATCTCTTGCTAAGCGCAAGCGATACGAATGATCGGGTAGCCCCCGAATCGAACAATACCAAAGCAGAAATGTCGTTCACCGAGAACGACCCTAAATAAAACATACCATCAAGTAATATTCAAACGATAATGATAATTAAAAGATGAAGGAAAGATACATACCCGTCACCACATCAGGAGTCGCTCGCGCCTCCTCTGTTTTCATCTGAAACGCCCTACTCTTCGCCACTGGCGCATCAGCTCGGCCCTGCCGGCCATCTGTAATCCTCAAGGTGGCAGGGGCAGGTGCAACCACCTTCCCTGCTGCAGCTAAACTTGGACACTGGGACTTTTTATGTCCCCTCTGATTGCACTGAAAGCAAATCAGATCTGATGCTGCAACAGCAGTAGCAGGGGCCGTACAATCTCTGCTCAAATGCCCAGTTCGACCGCACTTGTAGCAGCCGGAACTCCCTGCCTTGCACGCCCCCTCGTGCAATCTCCCACATTTGCCGCATCGACCGTGGCTCTGCTGACTCCTAGACCTGTGATCTGAAACCTTGGGCTTTTTGCCCAAACTGCCTGAACCCGAAACCGCCTCCGGTTTCCTCTTCTTCTCCATCTCGAGATCAATCTCCCTCTCCCGAGCTCTAGCAATCATGTCATCCAGCGTTTTACAACTGGACCGGCTCACAAACATGTGGATATCACTCCACAACATCTCATGATAACGGGCCTTCTTCATCTCCTCATCGGCTGCATACTGAGGAACAAGAAGAGCCCTCTCCCTGAACTTGGCGGTGATTTCCGCCACTGTCTCTGTAGTCTGGGTAAGGTCCTGAAACTCCCTAGCTAACTCCTGCACCTCAATGACCGGTGCAAACTCTGCCCTGAACCTGGTAGAGAAATCAGTCCAGGTCATGGCGTCCAATGCTGCATCATCCCCGATGGTATGTCCGACCTCCTCCCACCAATCCCGTGCCCTGTCCTTCAGAAGACAGGACGCTAATCTGACTTTGTCCCCCTCGGGACACCTGCTAGTGCGGAAAGCGTTGGCCACATCCGCCAACCATCTGGTACTCGCTATGGGGTCCCGTGCCCCATGATAGTCTGGAGCTCCGCATGCCCTGAATCCCCTGAACGTAAGTGTGCGCGACCCCATCATGGCCACCATCTCGGCACGGAAAATACCCAATCTCTCATCCATCAGCTCTAAAATACCCTCCTTGATCGAACCGAAGATCACAGGAGTCTGCTCCAGTATGATGCGGGTAACCTCAGAAGAAAGGAACTCTCTGGTCTGCTCATCCATCTGCCCGACCTCCGGGCCTGATCCTGATCCTGATCCCCCTCCGGCATCTGAGCTGCCGACTGCTGGTCTCGGACGCAAAACTACCATTCTGAAACATATCATAACAACATCAGAACACTGAAATATCTCCAGGGATCATGATACTACTACTAGCTTCCTGGTCTTGTCTTGGCCTTCCTTGATTCGAGTACGGATCCTCTGCTTTCAGTAGTACGGGCCCATACTACCTTCCACATCTATCCGTACTTTCCTCAAGAACTGCCTTGACTCCACCAAGTCACTTCTACTACTGCTGCTCTCTGCTACTCTCATCCTAGGCTTGCCCTAGGGTAACCTCAGGCTCAACACAACTGGTCCTCAGCTGCTGAAGGTTTCCTTATAATGCCAATTAGCCACCACCTAAACACCATCACATGTGATGAGGATCAGATAATCTTTCAAGTAAAAGACCCGTCCCTATAACAGTTGGACTCAAACAAGAGCTGCGCAATGGGGCCAGTTCCAGCACTATGGGATTATTCAACCCTGATCACATGTGGTGTGACGTGTTCACCTAATGGCTAACTCCCATCACTCAGAACCCCACAAAGCACGAAGCAAGCAGCATTCGGATAAGGGAAACAGACTCAGGCAAAACTATTCTCATAACAAGAAACTGTACTAGCATAGGATGCTAAGCATCAGGCATAACCTAAACAGGCTATCCTACTGCTGTCTACTCCACACTAGCATGCATTACTCATAAAGTTGTAACACATAAAGCAGGCACATAAGGCATTCTCCTAGATCCTTAGTCCTATACTAGCATGTTGTTCTACTGAAACTGAAACTAAACAAATAACTTGTATGGGTAATTTGGGAGTACTTACTTGAGCTCGGCTGATCGCATGCACACACCTTTATCTCGTTAATTTTTTTTTTCTAAGTGCTTTCAAAATTCTTTTTAGAAGACGTTTTCTTTTAAAAATAAATATATTTTTATTTCCCCTTAGTTTGAGTTCAGATACACCCGGAAGTGTATCCGAATCCCTCAAACCAGGGCTCTGATACCAACTTGAAACGACCCAAAAATACGACCCAAAAATTTCATTTTTCAATATAACCCAAACCATAATCTGAGTGTCATATCATAAAACCATACGTGATGTATCCCAAACATAATAAAAACACTGTGCGGAAAACTGTATCATACTATGTCAAATCAAAACAAACTAAATCAATTCCCAGGATAAAAGCTAAAGCTGTGGTGTGTGCGATGCTATCACCCCGAGCTCTTCCCTTTGCTTGCGGAAGTACCTGAAACCAACACTGAAACTGTAAGCACGAAGCTTAGTGAGCTCCCCCAAGCTACCACATACCATACAATATATAAATAAGCACATACTGGGCCTTGCCCACTACATCAGACCGAAGTCTGGAACTAGCTGCATCGGACCGAAATCCGAAACTGACTGGGACCTTGTCCCCTGCATCGGACCGAAGTCCGGAACTAACTGCATCGGACCGAAGTCCGGAACTAACTGCATCGGACCGAAGTCCGAAACTGACTGGGACCTTGTCCCCTGCATCGGACCGAAGTCCGGGACTAATTGCATCGGACCGAAGTCCGGAACTAACTGCGTCGGACCGAAGTCCGGAACTGACTGGGCATAGCATAGCATAGCAAAACATATTTCAAATAGCATAACACACATGATCATAAACTCATATACTGCATACTACGTCAGGCCGTAGCCCATAACACTTAACACATAAATCCTGTCTGAGCCACGAAGGCATCAAACAAACTAACAACTGCATCGGACCAAAGTCCGGAAACTGCTGCTACTAAACGGGCCGGCATTGTGGCCTTAGACCCGTTCCTACTGGAAGGAAACTCACCTCGTAAACTGGCTGCTGAGTGTATGACTCTGGAATCTAACTGCTGCTGCTCCGGTATCTCCCTGGCTACAAGTCCATAAACACACTCAATCAAATACTAAACATTGCACTTGGGTAAAATGACTCTTTTACCCTTGGTCACAGTCAACTCTCATTTGACCTGACTCGCCGAGTTGGGCCGCCAACTCGCCGAGTCTCTACTCTCACACCCCAACCCTACTCGCTGCTACTCGTCGAGTATGGCATCGACTCGACGAGTACCCTCTCGATCCAAGAACTCAGACAATCTTCATCCGACTCGCCGAGTCATATGAACAACTCGACGAGTTGTTCTTGAACTTAAGAAGATTGCCTTGGACTCGCCGAGTTGTATGAACAACTCGCCGAGTCCCTCCATTACTGAGTCTACCCTCAACTCGCTGAGTCCACCCTACTACTCACTGGTCCCACATGACAGACACCGCTCAAAAGGAAGGAATCGGGGACTCGCGACTCGACTCGCCGAGTCGTTCTTCCGACTCGCCGAGTCACCGCCATGCAACTATTCTACACTCGTTTCTGCTCGAATCCAAAACATACAAATGATAGATCTGAGTCCAATAAGCTGGTTTACCACGTAAAGTTTCCAACTTTACGTGCACAAACACAAGAACAAGGGAATAAAGGCTAAAAGATGCATAAAAGGGGTAGATCTAGGGTTAATATGCAAAATAGCTCCAAAAAGGCAGTAGATCTAGGCTCTACAAATCCTAAATACACAGATCTAAAGATATCTCGGCATGATAAGGCTTCCATATCAACATAAGGCTTGAGAAAGGCATCAACTAGATCTAAAAAGGGCTTTTAAGCATAAAAAGGGAAAGAAACTAGAAGAATACCTCAAAGAGCTCTTGCTTTCCCTTGAATCTCTGCTCTACACTCCTTCTCCTTGCTCCTTTCTTCTTCTCCTTCTTCAAACCTTCACAAATGCCCACAAAATCACTTACAAACACTCAAGGATGAATTAGGGTTTTTCTCACAGCTTCTGAGGGTGAAGGAGGCGAGAATGAGGGCCATAAGGTGGCTTAAATAGTGGGCAACCCGGGGATTTAGGGTTTCACCCAGACGGACAGACTCGCCGAGTCCGGAATATGGACTCGCCGAGTCTCCAGCTAACACGTGCTCGAAACCCCGACCCTACTCGGCGAGTCAGGCTATGAACTCGCCGAGTCCCTCTTGCAAAACTTCAAAACAAATACCAAGGAATTAACATACCGGAAACGGGTCGTTACATCAAACTAGAGTCGGTCCATGGGCCTGGGCAAGCTGGGCGACCGCCCTAGGCTCCCCAAATGCCATAGGGCTCCCATTTTATATTTCTTATATTAATTATTCAACATCAGCCCATTATTTTTAAGCTTATTGGACTCTGATTATTGAAACCCAAATGCCCAATACCCTTTGTCTCTTATCAAGCGCCAACCAAAAAGAAAGCGAGAGAACGACTGGCGTGCGTGAGCGAGAGATGAGTAATGTCCGACTTCCAAGGTGCAATTAAATCTTCAACGATTAATGTCTATGGAAAATCGAAACGTTTTCTCCGGATTCTAAGGTAAGTAATGGTCTTTTGATAGTCAGATTTCTTCTATTTCTTCTTCAATTTCAATTGAATTGATCTCTTATTTCTTCCCCAATTCTCTCTTTTCTAATTTCTGATTTAGTATATCTGATTCTAAAATCAACATTCAACATTCGACTGATTTGCTTATCCTTCTTAGTTTTCACGATTCCTATTGATTTTCGATTTCCAAGTTTAATTTTTTCGATTTCCAAGTGTAATTTTTTTTTTCTGCAATAAAACCAAACCACTGAGAATCTGTAGTTACAGACGAAGTAGCATCAGAATCTAATTATCCCACCAAAATCATTGTCTCGCTGATTGTGAATCTTTTCTCGGTTTTTTAGAGATAATTGGTTATTTATTTGCTTAATTTCATTTGTTTAATGTTAATCTTTTTAATCTGATTTTTTTAACTTCATATTTTATGTTGTAACTGTGGGGCTTTTTCAATTGACATTGGCAATTGCTTAGAGGTTATTCACAAGCTCACAACATCAACAATTCAGCATCATCAGTCAACAGTAGGTACAAAAGAACTATTCTTTTATTATTTGTTATTTGTTTGCTTGTTGGTTACCTCTTATCACTCTATTGAATATGTATCCTAGAAAGTATATGTATGGAAGTGGAAAACGAAAGAAAAAAGAAAAAATTGAACAAGATAATGAAACTCAAAAAGGGTCTATGAACAAGTGTTTTTTTTTTTTAATAGTTATGTTGATGTACAAGTAAATGAACAAGATAATCTCACACATGAAATTGTTTTTAATGATCAAGATAATGTCTTGAAGGAAAAAGTTTCAAAAGAGAAAGTTTCAAATGAAAATTTGATACTGATGATGAAAATATTAATAATGAAGATGTTAATATCAATAATGAAAATGTTAATATTACAAATGAAAATGTCATGAATGATAACAATGAACAATTTATTCCATCTTTAGATATATATGATCCTAGTAATTAGGATAATCTTGATAATAACTTAAGAGATATTTTGATTGAAAAATAACCAATAAGATAATCAAATTTTGTGTATCCTAAAGATAATCTAGCTAGATATTTTTCTTATGCTTCTTATACTAGAAAGTTAAGTAACGGTGAGATGAGTGATCGAAAATAGCTATTTTACTCAAAAAAAAAAAAAAGTTGATAAAATGTTTTGTTTTTGTTGTAAATTGTTTAAACCTAATGATTATTTTAATGAAATTTCTTTAGCAAATGATGGATTTAATGATTAGAAACATCTATTTGATAGACTTAAAGAACATGAAATAGTTCCCAACATCTTTTTTGTATGGATTTTTGGGATGAACTAATAGCAAGACTGGATAAGAATAAAACTATTGATAAATACTTACAAAATAAAGTTTTAACTAAAAAAGAACGTTGGAGGCAAATTTTAAAAAGAATAATTGTTGTCATCAAATATTTGGCAAAAATATAATTTGGCTTTTCGAGGTTGTAATGAAAAACTTTTTCAAGAATCTAATGGTAATTTTTTGGGAGCAATTCAAATGATGGCAGAATTTGATGTTATAATGTAAGAGCATGTTAGACACATAGAAAATTATCAAACTCATTTTCATTATTTAGGACACAAAATTCAAAATGAATTCATTTCTATTTTAACTAACAATGGAAATTCTATAATTACTATTATATAAGAATCAAATTATTTTCCTGTTATCCTTGATTGCACCCCCGATGTTAGCCATCAAGAACAAATAACTCTTGTTATTCAATGTGTGAACATGTCTAATAATAAAAAAAAGTTAAAGATTTTTTTTTTAGAATTTTTAAAGGTAGAAAATACATCGGGTTCAAGACTTTTTAATGAGTTATTAAATGCAATTAGATTCTAGGTCTTAATATTGATGATGTAAGAGGACAAAGTTATGATAATGGTTCAAACATGAAAGGAAAACACCAAGGTGTTCACAAACGATTACTTGAAATTAATCCAAAAATATTATTTATGCTATGTGTTTGTTATAGTCTTAACCTCACAGTTAGTGATATAGCTCATTCATGTGCTAAAGCTAGTTTTTTGGAGTTTTGCAATGTATTTTTGTATTATTTTCAAGTTCAACCAAAAGATGATCAATATTACTTGATAAAGTCCCAAACTTAACGGTAAAATATTTATCTAATACATGTTGGGAGAGTCTAATAGTAAGTGTCAAAGCCATTAGATTTCAAGCTCCTCATATAAGGGATGCCTTGGTAGAATTAAGTTTATCATGTGATAATGCAAAGTCTAAAAGTGAAGTTGAAAGTTTTGTTCACGCTATTGAAAGTTATGATTTTTTACTTGGTATGGTAATTTGGTATTATATTCTATTTGCTATAAACAAAGTTAGTAAGAAAATGTCAACCAAAACTATGTGTATTGATGTCACAATTGATCTGTTAAAAAATATTATGACATTTTCTAAAAATTATAGAAATGAAGGTTATGCCCTTAATATCAATAATGCTAAGGCCATTACATCGGATATGGATGTTGAACCTATATTCCTAAAAAAGACCAAATTATTAGAAAAAAAAAACAATTTGATGAAATTAATTGTGAATATGATTTACTATCACCCGAAGAATCATTTATAATCGAGTATTTTATATATATTGTTGATGTGACAACTGCGTCATTAGAAAGTAGATTTGAGCAATTAACAAACTTTGAAAACATTTTTGGATTTTTATATGATTCAAAAAGATTAAAGTCATTGGATGATATTGAACTTAAAAAAAAGTTGTGCTGTTTTTGTAAATAAGTTTACTCATAATAACTTAGGTGATGTGGATTTAAATGAATTTTTGACGAAATTTAAAGTATTACAAAAGACTTTGCCAAATGTTGTTATGTCATCGGTTGAAATTTTAGAGTTTGTCAAATGTAAAGATTGTTATCAAAATGTTTGTATTGCATATAGAATTTTATTAACCATACATGTTACTGTAGCATCAACAAAAAGAAATTTATCAAAACTAAAATTATTAAAAAATTATTTGAGATCACCAATATCATAAGAAATATTAAATGGTTTGTCTATGTTATGCATTGAAAAAGATTTGTTGGATAATATTGAACTTGATTCTATAATTGATGACTTTTGCATCTAAAAAAGATCGTAAATGTAAAAAATTTTAGTTTTTCTTTGATATGTTTATGTATTAGAGTTCAAAGCATGTTTTGACTTTTTTATTTTGTTGTTTTGTATTAATAGATGCTAGGTTGTTTGGTTTACGAGGCATGTCCCAAAGTCTTTTTTCTTCATAGGTGGGGAGTCCCCAACCTTTAATTGTATTATTATTTTTTTAATTAATAAAATTTCCGGAGGTGCCGCTCTGTTTTACAAAAATAAATACATAAATAAACAAATAAATAAAATATGAGGGCCCTTTTTTTTACCCCGGACCCCAAATTGTCTAGGACCAGCCCTAAATCAAACGATCTCTAAAAGTGTTCGTGTGTATGTGTTCATGCTCGAACATCAAATATGGGTTTATTGGAGCAATTTTCAGATCTATGTGTTTTCATGCTCGATTTTGGAACAACAGTCATACACTCATCTGATGTGTATTATGTGTGTGTTCATCACAGATCTTGAGTTCAGGAGAAAAGATAAGAAAGAGAGAAGAGAGAATAGAAGTCTTGAATCTAAAAGAGATCTAATGTGTATGTTGTGTGTTCATTTTCACCGGAAAAATCGTAAATCAGAGACTCGCCGAATAAGATGACCGGAGCATTACTGGAGCCTTCAAATACACCGAAAATTGGCTAAACCTCCGATAGCAGGTCATAAGGATGTTATTTGAATAGTTCAACAAATTCAATAAGAAAATATGGACAAAAAAACTTAATGACTAAATGTACACACTTGAATAACACACTTTTAAGTCATTATCTCTTATGAAAATGGAAACAAATGAAAATCAGTATAAAATGTTAGAAATTCGAGGTAATAAAAGGTTTGCAAATTTCGAAAATCGTGTGTACACTTTCAGATTAAAGTATTTGGGTGATACTCTCAACATTTAATCGGATAAGACTTAGAAGAGTTCTAAGAATATAGAATATGAAGTTATGATTTTCATGATTGATGCTGTACCAGGAAAATTATGATCAAAATAATTAAATATTTCATTTGTCTGAAAATTATCAAGATAGTTTTCTTTATGCAAAAACTATTCAAACTGTCAAAAACAATTTATAGCAGTCATAAAATGTCACTAATTAATAAGGGTCAAAATGAAGTCAAAACCGAATTTATTTACAAAAAATTCAGATTTCTAGTGCATTTTTATATAGTAACTGAACTCATAAAAAAGACCCCAGCTAAGGGCTCTGCTCCTTTGATCCCGCCAGGGGCCGCCCCTTGGACCCTGCTCCTAGGGGAGCTGCACCCGGACCCCCGTTCGTTTAGGGGTAAAAATGACAGTCTACTTTGAATTTTGAATAATTTTAAACAAGTATGCATTTCGCATATTTCTTACTTGTTTAATATTCATCAAGATTGATTTTTGATTAACAATTCAATCCATTACATTTAAATACACATTGATGATACAAAATCATCAACATAAAATACTTCCGATAACAAAAAAAAAAATAATAACCCTCATTATAAAAACCCACATAGATACAAAATAAAAGGATCCAAACCAAAATTATCTTGTGGACGAAGGAAGCAATTTTTTTTTTCAATGTGTGTACGATGGTTATTGTATCCATGTGCGACACAACACGACTCATCCAACAACACACACGAGGATAGGGTGTGTCATTTTGTTAAAAGATTTTATAATGAAAACATAAACTGTCAGTTTAAAAAATCACAGGACTAATTCTATAAATTATGTAACTGTCAAGGGACTGGTTTTGTAATTTCCGATCAGAGAGATTGAAGATATCAGAAGCCAGAAAGAAAGAAGATGTCTACATATCACATTCAACGAAATTTCACAGGAACGCGTCCCACAGTCGGAGGATAAGAAGACGCAAGATCTATCGTTGACTTTGTTCCTTCTTATAGTAGGTCACCTGCGTCTGTCGAATTGGGGATTGAAACCCGAAAAAAACCCTAAAATCAGCGAAAGTTTTGAAGTAATTGAGCGATGAGGAGAGTGTTCGGCGTTAAGAAAGACAAGGAACCGCCTCCTTCCCTTAATGATGCCTCTGATCGGGTACTCTCTCTGTCTATCTCATTCGATTATGTTTGATTTCATGTTTAATTTGATCGATCATTGTATCTGGGGTTATTATTACGCTTACTAATTGGGAATCCTAAATAGGTAGGGGTGAAACCAAATATCTCAAAACAGCATAATAATTTGATAGGCTAAGATCCTAAATCCTCTTTAAAACCCTTATTTACTTATATAATTTTTATCCATGTAACATAGATTCTTGTATAGTATGCATTCTGCAATTGGTACCCTATTTTGCCTAATAGTTGTGATCCTCATCATGGAATTAATATTTATATCATTATATGATCATATCTTGGCATCTTATGACATGGGAATGAGGCATAGTATGACTTGATTGCATTCCAAGCTTATATATATCAGCTGAATTATGTTCCAACAAACAAACGTAAACAATATTATATGTCATACACCTTCAGTGATGATAATACAACCTCTAAGTAGATCCATCACCATGGATTATCTACATTAAGTGTTTCTTACAAACTCTAAGTATTGTTTCTTAAAATGTATGCCTGATAAATTTGTATAACTTGTTTTAGATCAATAAAAGAGGTGAAACAGTGGATGAGAAGATCAAAAGACTTGATGGGGAACTTGCTCGATACAAGGAACAGATCAAAAAGACCAGACCAGGTCCCGCTCAAGAAGCTGTTAAGGCTCGAGCAATGAGAGTTCTTAAACAAAAAAGAATGTAGGCTCTGAATATACATACATCTTATATATATATATATATATATATATATATATATATATATATATGTGTGTGTGTGTGTGTGGATATGTATTTGCTTATGTAAATTAATATACAATCAATCTTTAATGATTCTTGACAGGTATGAAGGACAACGTGACATGTTGTACAATCAAACATTCAACCTGGATCAAGTTGCATTTGCTTCAGAAGGAATTAAAGATGCTCAACAAACAGTATGTGTCACAGTTATTAAGCATTTTGTTCAAAGACTTGTTTATAAATTTTGTATCTTGCAGATGACAGCTTTGAAATCAGCAAACAAAGAGCTGAAAGGAATGATGAAGACTGTGAAGATTCAAGACATTGATGTTAGTATAAATATTATGAATCTGTTTCTTTTGATACTTTATCATTACAGACCATTTATTCTTGTTTATGTTTAGAATTTGCAAGATGAAATGATGGACATGATGGATATAAGCAATGAGATACAAGAATCTCTTGGTAGAAGTTACAGTGTGCCAGATGATATTGATGAAGATGATCTCATGGGTGGTAAGCACAAATTATTATTATTATTATTATTATTATTTATTTTTTCTTTTTTTTAAATGCTAACTTCACTTTATGGAAATGTTTCAGAACTTGATGCTTTGGAGGCAGACATGGGTCAAGAAACTGAAGGTGAAGGGGTACCTTCATATCTTCAACCTGATAATGAGCCTGATCTGAATGAAGAACTTAATCTGCCTTCAGCTCCAAGTGGACATGCAGTGCCAGCTGGCAGAGTTAACAATCAGGTAACTTTTAAATACAAATAGCTTCAAGTGATAATTGATAATGGTAATTTATGTGTTTTTTTTTTTTTTTTTTTTTTTTTTTTTTTTTTTTTTTAATTTTTTTACAGGCTGTGGATGAATTTGGTTTTCCTGCTGTCCCTCATGCATCTCTTCGTAGTTAAGAGGTTTATTTTTTCAGATGGCTTAGGGTCAGTATTGTCTTTTTACCTCTCTTAACAATAGTGTGCATAATTTGAACATGATACTTGCTGTCACTTCTTGGGGATGTATATGATTTGTTGGCACTTTTTAAGTGATTGATGCTTTATTCATGTAGATGCCTTTGGTTGAAGTTTTGCATTTGGTTTTTGGTTTAAAATTTATGTTTTATAAAATCGTGTTTCTAAACTTTTATGTTTCTTATATTACGTTTTTTTTAATATTTCTTATGTTGGAAAATGGGAGAAATTCGTTATTCTTTCTCTATTGTTTTGTACAATAATTTAAACCGTAAAGTTGTTGGAGTATTTAATAAATTGGTGAACTAGTCTTTGAAGGATATTTGGGTTGAGTGTTTTTTTTTTTCTTCCTTTGAGATGCAAAAAGTCCGATCTACCTGTATAATTAATAAACTCTATTCTTTACTTATGGTAAAAAAAAAATGGAATTATGTTGCTTTAATGAGTAAATAATTGTAAGTACATTGTTATCATGTGTAAAGAAAATGTATGTTGCTATTATTGCTATTATTAGCATAAATTATAAGTATGTTGTTTTTACGGGTAAAAAATGAAGTGCGTTTTCTATATTTGTTAAAAATAAGTAAAGTTCGTTGCTATTTCCTGCAATTTGCCATATGTATTATAGTTTTTTTTTTTTTTTTTTTTTTTTTTTTTTTTTGGAATATCATAGTTACTATTCATTTGGATAAATGTTGGACATGATGTCATAAAGTGACATGTTTTTTTATTTGTCTTGTTTAAGTTTGTATTTGACCGACAAATTTAACTTACTCCTAAACTACTTCTAGTTTCACATATGTCTCAACGAGACTTGAACATCAACCTAATGAATGGAAGACAAATTTAATCTACTCCTAAACTATTTATAATTCCATTTTTAAGTAGCCTTTACACATAACTAATCCAATATACTTTTAAAAAGAGAAAATTACAAATTTAGCCTAATTTCTTAATGACTTTTCACAAAATAGTAAAAGATTAGGAGTTTTTACAAAATAGGCACATAACTTGTAGATGAGGAGGGCTCATTTGCGGTTTCGTGCACTTAACTTTGGTTTCGTCAAATCTGGACAAACATGCCTTCGTTTTTGTTTGTTGGGTTGTGGTTTCATTGCCTCGTCTTCTATTGTTGCAAACTCTATAATTTATTTTATTTTCATTTTTAAGATGATGAAATTGTAGATGGTATTTGACCCTGGGGTTTCCTCTTAATTATCTTGGCTTCGGTTTCATGGTCTGGATTTATTTATTTGTTTTTATTATTATTCCAATTTAAGTTTTACTACCATATTATAGTCTAAATCATAGAAGCTACTACTACCACATGTTCAGGGGATAGCACATAACAACAAGAAAATGAGAAAATTTTGATAGTATGAAGAACGAAACCGAAGATCGCATTACCATCTACATTGGTACAAGTTTGTAACGCACAAAAGATGATACAAGTTTGTAATGCTCAAAATGTGCATTATACACTCGTATCATTGTATGTGACAACGTCATCTTCCAGTTTTGTTCTTTATATTATCCAGTTTTTTTAAAAGTTAAAAAAATAGCAAATAACATACATATAACCGTAAATTAGAGCATATATGATAAAAAGCTAAATAAAACACCATTTAAAATATTGTTTCGTTATTCATTCATCAAAAAGAGAATATTAAAGTTTGAGTGTAAAAAATAAGCTACATTTTTTTAACGGTTTAAATATAATGTCTTAACGGGCTGCGAAACTAAAGATGGACCACGAAACTGCAACATGTATGATAAAACCGAAAGAGTGTTCTCCCCTCACAGGATGAGATCGAAGCCGACTAGATGGAACCACAAATAAGGTAGCCTCATCTGTGATGTTAGTGCTATATATTTTTTTTTTGAAAAAACCCTAATTTTTACTATTTTTTGCTAAGTAATTAAGAAAAATGACTATAGTTGTATTTCTCACTTTTAAAAATGTTAATCTACAAATATTCACAATAAGAACTTAAAAATGTTCATCTTAGAGCATTCACAATAAGAGCTTTTTATGAGTTTTTTCAAACCAAAACAATTCTTGAAAAAAAGGAAAAACTATTCACAATAAGAGCTTTTTATGATCTTTTTCAAATAAAAAAAATTCCAAAAAAAGGAAAAAACTGTTGGAGAAGTTTTTTTTTTTTTTTTTTTTTTTTTTTTTTTTCAAATTAAGGTTGTGTTTGATATATTATAACTAGTTTAAACTATTAAAAAAACTTTTTTCACCTGCAATTGTTAAACATACTAGTTTTTTTTTTTTTTTTTTCAAAATTACGTGATCATACTAATTATTTATCACCTGCAATTGTTAAACATTGATAGGGTAAACGGTGACGCTTAGTGACTTCAATAATAGATACAATATAACGTTATGCCATATATATACTTCAATATGACAAAAGCAAATAGGAACAACAAGACATATGTGAAATCATGTAACAAGCGTTCATATCAATCAAATACTTTATTCAAAGATATACTTTTCAATACTTGATATACATCAATAAAACTTTGGCCCAAATGTCATAGAAGATATGCAATTTCTGATTAACATCTTGTTAGATTTCAAGCTTATAGTCATGTCTAACCATTTGCTAATGCCATAGAATAGAAGTCATTCTCTTACGGAGACATGCCCTACATGGCCAGAGGCTACGTACCAGTACCAATGTGAATCTAAGTCCTTTCACTGATCACATGGTCAAAGGTATTACATTTGCTATAAACATAGCGAATAAAATAACACGGGAAAATAACTCAGAATAATAACACTGAAAAACACGTAGCACATATAACACATAACATACAATTGTTCCTATATATTGAACTCACCTTAAATTAACCGGGGGTTAAAATAGTAATTTGGACAACACTTCGGCTTTAAATATGACTTTCTATGTTGAAAACTGAGAGCTTAATTGAAAACCGGGCTCTGCGAAGGTAGGGCTTCAAAACCAAAAAGATAAAATTTTCGGGCTTCTCGGGAGTTTCGGGTGCTAAAATTGATACCGGGGCTTCGGGGAAAGTAAAAATGAAGAAAATATGGAAAAAGGGGTGAAAAGTGTCAAATTTTCAAAGTTAGTCGGCGAGTCTCACAACCCCCTTATTTATAGGGTGCGAGACCGAAGGTGCGTGGCTAGAGAGGTTCCATGTCGCATCTGCGAGGCTCGGTACGGAGGGGTGACGAGGCAGGCGCGCAGGCTCGGACGCGAGGAGGCATGGAGGAGCGAGGTTTAAACACCAAGGCGAGGGGCGTCGGAATTTCGTTGGACCGCACTTCGGTCGAATCAGTATGTGACACGCGCCAGCTTCGGATTGGGCCACGTTTCGGATGACGCTGTTGCTTCGTGCGAGGTGACGTGGCCGGTACTATTCATTCGAGATTTCTCGGAAATTGAGCCCTGAACTTCTAAAATCCATAACTTTCGCATACGAGCTCCGTTTTTGACGTTCTTTATATGCACGCGTAGCTAAAATTACGCTCTATAACTTTCATTTAGACTTCGTCCGCTAATTTTGATTTTTTTTAAATATTATTATTTTTAACAGACCGGGACAAGAAAATCCGTTAAAATTTCATAACTTCTTCATCCGACATCTGTTTTCGTCAAACTTTTTACCGTTGTACTACAAATGACGAGACCTTCGATTCTCATTTAGGATGTATCGGTGAAATATCGCTCGATCTAAAATTCGAGTTTTTAGCTGTCTACTGCTAAGTTGAAACTTCGAAAAATCATAACTTTCTCATACGAAGTCAAATTTTGGCGTTCTTTTTATCGAATTTCTCGGTTTAACGAATATAATGACTTTCATTCAGATTAATAAGGCTAAAAAGTAGTTTATCAAAATCTCACTTTTTACGTCATTCGGCGTCGTGTCGGTTTTGTCGCGGATCTTCGATTGGTCATAACTTCTTCGTTATAACTCGGATTTCGACGAGGTTTTCACCTAAATGCTTCTAAAGAGATTCTCTACAACATTAAATAATAAAATTTCACTTATTTCAAATTTTATATTTTCGCTAAATTTCACTATTTGGCTATTAATTGGAATCTCATAAGACTTCCAATATTTTATGAGTGATTCTAAACATAGTGTTACTTTATTTATAATAAAAACCATCTTGTTAGACCTCAACACTCAATTTCACATAATATTTCACAATTTTATTCATTACAAAACATGATTTCAAAACGTGTATGTTACAATTTTTACTAATTGTAAATAGACAAATATACAAACAAAATATAAATAGTTAAATTGAAAAAGCTCTCCTATTGTGGTGCACATCAATCTTTTTTAATGAAAAAATTATAGAAAAAAAATGATTCTATTGCGGTTACTTTTGCATAAGCTTTAAATCGTCTCCTTAACATTTTAGGTTACGCAACAACATTTAACCATTTGTAATAAATTTAGTTAAAGTTCAATCAAATGTAATAATATTAAAACCTTTGTAGACAAGTTAGTTAAAAATTAACAAAATATATCGACAACTATTGTAACTATTGTATTGTGTAGATTTTTGAGTAATATATTTTATAAATGATTTATCATTGTTTTATTAAACCGAACTGTAAATGAATTTTCCTAGGAGAGTCGAAATAATTTTTGTCATATATTTGACTTATTTTTTTTAAAATTTATAATTATATATACAAAATAGTAGTTAATGAATCATAAAATACATGACAAATTTCATAAAACACAATTTATTATATGCATGTTGTTGAAAAAAAACTTATATTAAATACATGATAGTTTAAACCTTCTCTTTTTAAAACTGTTTAATTGTGTTATTTTAAGGGTTTTTTCAATAAGATATTTGTGATAGATTGTGATTTTCTGACATTACATTTATTAAGTATAGGTTTTTTTTCTTGGGTATGAATTGAAACATTCTTGGTTTTTTGCTGTTAAAATATTATAAAAAGGTTTTTACCTATGATGAATTAAAATAATTAATTTTTTTAAAATAATACAATTTTTTTACATGAATTCTTTTAATAAGAAATTTATAATAAATTGTGATTTTCCTAACTTTTATAGTTTTATTCTTACAAGTTAAATATATTGTTATTTTATGATAAAGTTAGTTGGGGTTTCCACATGATTGATTACTGAATACTTTACAAATTGAGATTGGAACATGGGTGGATGGGCGTGTTGATTGTTGTATTTGTATATGTGCAATCTTTTTTTCTGGTAATATATCCAACCCATTGAAGTATTGCCCTTGTTCTTCATTTTTATAAACACTTATTGTGTGTTGGGGGATCATATATTCCACATAAACATTAAAAATACGTTCATAGTTATATTAATTATCACAAATAACTATTTAAAAAATACATACCAATAACTATATGCTGTTATGTTCATTGAAAAATATAGTTTTAAATCTGCTACGCTAATCTATACTTATATATGTGTATGATGAGAATTGTTGTTAATAAGTGAGTTTTATTCAACATATAATATTTTTTTGAGTTACTATATTTATATATGTTTATCATGAGAAGTATTATTTTATTTATTCATAATGGCCGTTAGGTAGTTTAAATTTAAGATTAAATGTAGCTTAAGTTCATTTATTTTTCTAGAATATCAATACACTTTAATATATTTCTAAACAATTTTTGAATTTCATCTATGTTCGGACTTGAACCCTCAACCTCAGTATAACAATTTCTAAACCATATATTTGACATAAATTAAAAGTACTTTTATGTTCATAGTTATATTAATTATCACAAATAATTATTTTAAACAAAAACAAACAAACAAACAAATATACCAATAACTATATGCTGTTATATTTATTGAAAAATATAGTTTTAAATCTGCTACGCTAGTCTATACTTATATATCTTTTCATGAGAACTGTTATTAATAAGTGAGTTTTATTCAACATATAACACTTTTTTGAATTATTATATTTATATATGTTTATCATGAGAAATATTATTTTATTTATTCATAATGGCTGTTAGGTAGTTTAAAATTAAGATTAAATGTAACTTAAGTTCATTTATTTTCTTAGAATATCAATACACTTCAATATATTTCTAAACAATTTATGAATTTCATCTATGTTAGAACTTGAATCCTCAACCTCGTAAAATATATAACAATTTATGAATCATATATTCGATATAAACATTAAAAATATTTTTATGTTAATAATTATATTCATTATCACAACTAACTATTTTAAACAAAAAAAAAACAAAAAATAACAACTATACCAAGAACTATATGCTGCTAGATTCATTGAAAAATATAGTTTTAAATCTGCTACGTTAGTCTATACTTATATAAGTTTATGATGAGAATTGTTATTAATAAGTGAGTTTTATTCAACATATAACATTTTTTTGAGTTATTATATTTATATATGTTTATCATGAGAAGTAGTATTTTATTTATTCATAATGGCCGTTAGTTTAAAATTAAGATTAAATGTAGCTTAAGTTCATTTATTTTTTCTAGAATATCAATACATTCTAATATATTTCTAAACAATTTATGAATTTCATCTATGTCCGGACTTGAACCGTCAACCTCGTAGAATATATAACAATTTCTGAATCATATATTCGACATAAACATTAAAAATACTTTTATGTTCATAGTTATATTAATTATCACAAATAACTATATAAAAAAAAACTAATATAATAATAACTATATGCTGCTACATTCGTTGAAAATGTAGTTTTAAAGTTGCTACGCTAGTCTATGGTTATATATGTTTATCATGAGAATGGTTATTAATAAGTGAGTTTTATTGAACATATAACATTTTTTGAGTTATTATATTTATATATGTTTATAATGAGAAGTATTATTTTATTAATTCATATTGGCCATTAGGTAGTTTAAAATTAAGATTAAATGTAGCTTAAGTTCATTTTTTTTAGAATACCAATACACTTTAATATATTTCTAAACAATTTCTGAATTTCATCTATGTTCGGACTTGAACCCTCAACCTCGTAGAATGTATAACAATTTCTGAATCATATATTCGACATAAACATTAAAAATACTTTTATGTTCATACTTATATTAATTATCACAAATAACTATTTTAAACAAAAAAAAACTAATATAAGAATAACTATATGTTGCTACATTCATTGAAAATGTAGTTTTAAAGTTGCTACGCTAGTCTATACTTATATATGTTTATCATGAGAATGGTTATTAATAAGTGAGTTTTATTGAACATATAACATTTTTTGAGTTATTATATTTATATATGTTTATAATGAGAAGTATTATTTTATTTATTCATATTGACCGTTAGGTAGTTTAAAATTAAGATTAAATGTAGCTTAAGTTCATTTTTTTTAGAATATCAATACACTTTAATATATTTCTAAACAATTTTTGAATTTCATCTATGTTCGGACTTAAACCCTCAACCTCGTTGAATGTATAACAATTTCTGAATCATATATTCGACATAAACATTAAAAATACTTTTATGTTCATAGTTATATTAATTATCACAAATAACTATTAAAAAAAACAAATATACCGATAACTATATGCTGCTACATTCATTGGAAAATGTAGTTTTAAATCTGCAACACTAGTTTATACTTACATATGTTTATCATGATAATTGTTATTAATAAGTGAGTTTTATTCAACATATAACATTTTTGTGAGTTATTATATTTAGATATGTTTATCATGAGAAGTAGTAATTTATTTATTCATAATGGCCGTTAGGTAGTTTAAAATTAAGATTAAATGTAGCTTAAGTTCATTTATTTATTTAGAATATCAATACACTTTAATATATTTCTAAACAATTTCTAAATTTCATCTATGTTCGGACTTGAACCCTCAACTTTGTAAAATGTATCGTTGTTCACTATTTGTATAAAACCGAATTATCCAATTAGACATTTTGGTTTGGATATTCGAATTTTTGGATTAGTTTTCAGCAAAACCGAATTATTGTTTTTGATTTCGGATTGGTTTTGACTTATAAAATAAAAATCAAATATAAAAAAATAGAATAACAATTTATTTATTTATATTATTTACTTTTAACATATATTTTTAATAATTTATAAATTTACTAACTTATTTTTTAATAGATTAGAACATTTAATCTATTATAATATTTTAATATGTACTTCTTATCATTTTTTTTTGTCTATAAACTACTAAACTATAATATATTTTTCTTGATAGTTGTTTATAAATTTTAATTCAAAACTAATTAAACAATTTTCTCTAGTTTTTTTATAGAGTGGGTTAAGACAAAAGTTATATATTAATTAAAATATCTTGCTTCTTGAAAACTAAATTGTAAAAACAAATCTAATCCAATTATAATTTGATTGGATCAAATCAGATTTAAATTTTGTTTGAAATATTTAGATTCATAACTGAAAACCAAAATAAATTTAAATTACTTGATTGGATCAAATAAACTCATCCATCAAACAGACACCCTAAGGAGGGATGATATCTAACGATACCGCTACACCAATAATATCAAATGATTTTATTGTTTGTAATCAATATTACAAATGATATTTTTCTTATATATTCAATATTATTTGTTGTATTTAGCTAATATATATCCAAAAGTTGTTTTTTCCCTTTTCTGTAGTTTTTATTTTATAAAATAATATATATACATCAATACATATGAATACGATTATCTTGTGTATATATGTTTTTATTTAGGAAAGATTTTTATTTTTATTTGTGTAATGAAAAAAGATATATTTTTTATATTTGTTGTAGCAGCTTAAAGTTATAATTATTCATTAAAAGAACTAGTTAGAAAGGATAAATAGTACAACTAACGGTCTAATGTTATACACAAAGAGAATTTTTAGGTTTGATCTTTCAACCATATTTAGGTTGTTTTTTAGAGGCAAAAAGTATAAGCCTATAAACTACATCTACAATAGAAAATGTTGATCTAATTTTTGTAATCTATAAAAAGAATATTATTTTTTAATATCTATAGACTCTTAAAATAAATTAAAATTAAATAAATTGATTTTTTTTAACTTAAAAGAGTTCTTCAATGCTGAAATAAAAATAATTCTAGTTTTACAAGCATGAAAGGTTTCGAATTTCAATTCATTTAAGAAATTCAATATTAATATTAAAACCATACAGATCATTTGTTACTTATTCATAGATTAACAAATAATTAACTACATATCTTATCTTGTGTCAATATTTTATTGTAGTTAAAATGGGGATATATCTTATCTTGTGTCAATATATTGTTGTAACTAAAATGGGGATATATATATATATATATATATATATATATATATATATATATATATATATATATATATATATATATATATATAAAAAGAGAAGTTCGAATAAAAAATTAATCATTTTAATCATTATTGATGTTTTACGATGAATAATTTAATTTTAGGTGCACAAACATAATGTAATTGAATTCAAATATAATTATGTCATTGATATAAAGTGACTTTTTATCTTCGGTCAATATTTCATTGTAGTTAAAATGAGAAATATTTAAAAAAATGAATTTGTATAAAAAAATTATTAATAAATTTAATCAATATTAATGCTTTACGACGAATAATTTGATTTTAGGTGCACAACACAATGTAATTGAATGCAAATATAATTATGTCATTTATATATAATGACTACAATGAGAAGTGTGTTTTTTAGTTTAGAAGATATTTAAAGATGTTAGAAGACGGTAACAACATCTGCGCTAAGAAAAAGATGCACACACATTTTTAGGTTTACGGTCTTCTAAACTCAAATAGTTTATGAATGCTAATATATGCACTTTGGCGTAAGGTTTGTTTGACGTTACAAAAAAGACCAAGAAAATTACAGACAAAAATCAAACACTATCTTAGTATCTTACAATATGCTACTCCACAAACTATTAAGCTTTTATCATATACATAAAAGATATCAAATTTCTATATGCATTATGGGTAAAAAAAAAAAGAGATCTCAACGCAAAAATCCAAATCAAACTCGAAAAAAATTAAATTCATGATTTTTTGATATATCTTACTAGTTAAGAACATACACAGGCCAGATATTTGAAAAGTAAATATTAATTAGATTACATTAATTCACTCATATTGTATTTTATTTAAGCTCATGGAAGTGGCGTCACGACACAAGCCTTGTTTATTAACAATCACATGACTAAAATGGGTTAAATAGACTTGTGTGGTCTTTATAAAACCTATTAATTTTCTAGTTTATCAAATGGGGAGGGGTTGAACTTTTTCTTTCCCGTGTATATAGAAATAGGGTTAATGACTTATTTAAATAATAAATTTATATCGGTTTTGTTAGCATTTATAGCAAGGTACATATCCTAATCATTTTTATAATTTTATTACCTCAATTTATATATGTGATAACGGGTCCATTATATAGATAGAAAAATGTAGATACATATGATCCAACTTCATGTCTAGTGTTTGTTCCATGTATTGCTGATAATATTTTTCTAGATTGTTTTTAAATGTAGCTCTTCTAAGGGGGGCCTTGTTTTCTTTTTGCCTAAGAACATTTTCAATGATAGTTTTTTCTAAAGTTTTATAATATTTGAAAAGAGCTTTTGGAAAACCTTTTACATCTAGAGAATAAGGCTCATTTGAGATGACAATTCAAACACTTATTTTTTTCTAACATTTTAATTTTCTTTTAGACTATATCACAATTGATCCCTACATTTAGTAACATTTTATTTTATATCCTAATTATATTTAGATAATAGATTTCTTTTAAAATTAATATTAGTTAATTAATTGATTTAATAAACAAAATAAAACTTATAATGTTTTATGAAAAAGTTATATAATTCAAAAATAATTGTCAAAACTTTTAAAATTAAAAAATATTAATTTCGCAAACAACCTAATACCAACTTGTAACAACCTAATTTTAGAAAAAAATTTAAACTGTTAATTTCGCAAATATCATCCACAGGAAGTACAAAAATCCCAATACATATCCATATTATTTTTGAATTCAGAGTACAAAAAGCTAGTTGTGAAAATACTGGAGAATGCACGCCACATCATCAAGCCGGGCCCTTGCACTTATCAGTAGAAGTACCTGAAAGATTCAATAAAATTGTAAGCACACGTTTAGTGAGTTTCCCAATCACACAAATCATATAATCACATAATGTCATGCTTATGTTAGGCTATGAGCAAAACATCAATCCTATGGTGCATAATAACAAACTAAATAAATAAGGGGTGCATAATAGATAAACATATAAAAGGACAAAAAGTATCAAACTCAACAAAATCCAAATACATTTATGTAAAGGAACCAAAAGTGTATAACACTCAGGGGCCAAAACTGATAATGAGGTAAACATATGTGGTCAAAACGTGAAAAAGGCAAACATCATTATTCACACGTGTTGTAATTTAAATACAAAGTAATATGCGCTTCACGGCGGTTAGAATAATATTTTTTTATGTTTATATATTTCGGTGTTTATTTAGTTATTTTTTGAATATCGAAGGTGGGGATGGGGACCAAACATGCCAACTCCACAAAGTAATACGATAAAAACTTTTTGTGAGAATATCGAAGGTGGGGGGGGGGGGGGGGGGGGGACCAAAAACGCCAACTCTACAAAGTAATACGACAAAAACTTGAGGGGTCACATTTGATAAATGTAAGGAACCAAAGTGGCAAACTCTTGAAACATTTGTGATTAATCTTTTATATATATATATATATATATATATATATATATATATATATATATATATATATATAAACTGCAATGGATTAAAAGTGGCAAACATAAAATATAAAATACAAGTAACTAAAAGTGGCAAACATAAAATACAAAGGACAAAAAATAGCAAATTCTTGAAACTTTTATGGCTAATTTATGAATATATATAAAATGCAAGGGACCAAAAATGGCAAATATAAAATACAAGAGACCAAAAGTGTGGCTATATTATGAATATCTATAAAATGCAAGGGACCAAAAGTGGCAAACATAAAATAGAAGGGACCAAAAGTGACAACTTCTTGAAACCATTGTGGCTAAACTATGAATCATAAAAAGCAAGGGACCAAAAGTGACAAACATAAAATGCAAAGGACCAAAAATTACAACTTCTTGAAACTTTTGCAACTAACCTACAAAATTATTAAAAAGTCACTATTCCCAATGGTTATCCTTTAAAGTAGTGTACTCTTTATTTTTTTATTTAGATTTTTTTCGGGTTATTTTATAAAAAACCGTCAAAATTTGGTTAGTTCCATATCTGTCGCATCAAATTAGAGGCACAACAAAAAACCCAATATCTTCTTACTTAATGTTATAAGATTACCTATTTTCAAATCATTTTTCAAAGTGGGCTCATTTGAGTTTTCTTTGACAAATTTTGATTATAAATACTATATATACAAAGTTCATTTTCGAGTAACATCTATAAGGTTGTTAGTGCGGACAACGTTTATATGGACGTTTTTGCGTGTTATAACAGCACAAGCACCACCCCCTTCATCGTATTTGCACGTTATAGATAGGAGCGAACGCAAGATTTCATAATAGGGGTTGCATGGGAAGATTAAAGGTTGCATGATAGTAGAAAAAATAAAAATTTTAAAAAATTTTAAAATTTTTTCCACTGCTGCTAAAAAATTTAGGGATTGAACCTCTAAATCCGCCCTGATTATAGACCTACTCATTGCTTTCTGTTACCACCACAACTTTCATTTAACCCCATTTCCTTTTTTTTTTCTAAAAACGTCAGTTACCCACACCTACCGCCATAAGAAAATATAAACTTTAAAGTTGTTTTATGCCCAATTTTGATATATTTAGGAGGATGTGTTTAAATAAAATACGACAGTGGCTATTTTCTGTGGGCTAGCCTACAAACAAACCACGGGCCACTGACATAATATTCCTGTTTTAAGGGTTGAAGAATCGTCTACGAGTTTATTGATTGAGAAATAATTGGATAACTTGCTTTGAGACAGATCCCGGGAACCGATATGGCTCCGAAAGACGAAATTGATGGAATGAAGTTCGAGCAGAGACATGGAAAGGAGCGCGTTAGAGTTGGTAGAGTCTGGAGATCAGGAAAAGATGGCCGCCACTTCTTCGTCGAATGGAACGTCAGCATCAGTCTCCTCTCCGATTGTATTCCCGCCTACGTTCGCGCGGATAATTCCGATATCGTCGCAACTGATACCATGAAAAACACTGTAAGTTTGACTACTTCCCTACTGTTTCCTTTTAGATGTTATAGTAGTAACTAATGGGTGATTTGATCTATTTAATATACCCTTGTTACGCTATGATTCGAGCTCTCGATCTAGCTTTTAGCGGTAAAGATTTTATTTTTTGGGTTTTTAAGTTCGAGGACAATTGAACTCTAGAGATGAAGTTGCTATAGGGCATAGAAACCTTTGGCCACTTCAAGGTTCATCCAAACCTTCTTTAGCTGCAAGTGACCTGACCTCTTACACTCTGCCCAAAGCATCCAGAAACGTCAAAACAGCGTTAAATTTCTCAAATTAAGGCTAAATGGATTCCAATACCCAATCTGTGAGGTCATGGATTTTGCTAGGGGAGCATCCGATCCATATGCGATCTTGATAAACATAATTAGATTAAGGTGTGATTTGGGTTGTTGTCCTTGAATCACTATGGGTATAATTTTGATCCCCAAAACCTCTCAAACTAAACACAAATGGATCGCATCTCCTTTTCTAAATGTTTATGTTGCAAAATCATATTATTTCCCACTATTCTTACTCTGTTTTCTACATTCACACCGCTGCATGTAATTTGAAGCTCCTATTGGCTGATGGAATTGCAGGTATATGTGAAGGCAAAGGAGTGTTCAGAAAAGGTTTCTGTGGAGGAATTTGCAATTCTACTTGCCAAACACTTCACATCATTTTATCCACAGGTAAATTTATATAGTAGTAAGGCCTCTCATACTCAATTGTTAGTGATTATTACAAAAATGTTGATAGTTTTGGTTTTGGTCCACGTAATTTCTTTATCATTGTTGAGGGCAATTTAGATTTGATTAATAGTCAAAACTCAAAACATTTTCATCATCCTTTCTTTTGGACAAGAGCAGTATTAGAAATTTCTTTAAGTCCAATGTCCTGTCTACATTTGTGTAATAAGGTGGAAATAAACAATAAATTCTTAAGAAATACGAGAGATAGGTAAGAATCCGAATGAACCCAAGATAGAAAAAGGGTGAGTGTAGATATCTAAGGGAATGTCCATTTGATAACTTATAAATTAAAACTTGTTTTGCATTATATCATTTGTTTCTAGTTAGCTATACCCATAATAACTCTTGGTTGTTGTGAAAAATGAAAATCCATATTTTTGGTATGTAGGTTACAACTGCAATCATCAAGATAGTGGAAAAGCCATGGGAGCGTATCAGCATATCTGGTCAACCCCATGACCATGGTTTTAAACTTGGATCCGAGAAACATACAACCCAAGTTATTCTCACCAAAAACGGGTCTTTGCAGTTGACTTCTGGTGTTGACGGGTTGGCATTGCTGAAGACAACAAAAGTAACCTACTTCCTACTTCTTCCCTCAAATAGATAAACTTATTTCTGGTAATTTTTGTAAATTAATGTCTACATTACAGTCAGGTTTTGAGGGATTTATACGTGACCATAACACAATACTGCCCGAAACACGAGAGAGGATGCTCGCTACTGAGGTCTCTGCATCATGGAGGTAATTGATCATGATGGAATGGAATTGGAATGGTTGATTCCATTCTTCTAGTTTGTTAAAATTTCATTTTCTTAGCATTAGGTGTTGTTATTTTTTGATTCCAGATACCATTTTGAATCTCTACAAAGTATTGGCAAGGGCCCACTTGGGTTCACTGAAAAATACCTTGATGTGAAGAAGGTTTTAGTGGACACTTTCTTTGGTCCTCCAAAAGAGGGGGTATACAGCCCATCTGTTCAAGCCACTCTTTATGACATGGCAAAAGCTGTTCTTGCCAGGTCTCTCTCTCTCTCTCTCTCTCTCTCTCTCTCTCTCTCATTAGTTAATTACATGGGTGAATGCTGATAGGTTTATTTATTATTTAAATATCAGATTTCCAGATGTATCGTCGATTCAGTTGAAAATGCCAAACATCCATTTTCTGCCAGTTAATTTATCAAGCAAAGTCAATCCAGTAATTGTAAAGGTATATTTGGTGTTCATTTGTTGGTGATTTTAGTTGAAGTTGAATGTTTTATGGTTATTAAGTATTATGATTTTTTGTTGATGTGGTTTTTGTTTTGACAGTTTGAAGATGATGTGTACCTACCAACAGATGAGCCACATGGATCAATTGAAGCAAGCTTGAGTCGCATTCGGTCTAAAATGTAGAAGTTTGATGGTGACTTACTTGGTCTTTTTCATTTTTCTATTACCTTATCTTGAAAGATGGGATGCTGTTTAAAAAGTATGATGTGTAAATTATGTGTACTTAATAATAATAATAATAATAATAATAATAATAATAATAATCAATTTCTCACAATGCATGCAATTCTGTCACCGTTTTTTTGTCGATCTGTTTCGTGTGTCCTTTGAATAAAGGGCGATACTTCCATATTTTCATATGTATGAGTTTGAAAAAAAAAGCTTTGTTAATTGTAACGATGGCATAAAGTACGCATTATAGACTTTGGTGGAAAAGGTTTCTAACATTTCAATAGAAATCTTCAAAATTGTGATGTGATTCAAGCATTAAGTAAGTTTTTAGGAAATTTTTTATTGTATCATGTACGATTATTTGGATTGTAATTTTTGTTAAGATACATAAGTCAGTAAAGATGATGGTGTTTGCAAAAGAAATAAGCCGAATATCACAATGTGTGTAGATATTAGCATTAATAATCTTCATATTCTTATAAAAATAACAAACAAATCAGCTATATCTGCGTATGTATGTGTATATTTTAGGATAATGTACAAATTGTTTATTAAATGTGTTACAGTTTCAAATATGTATGACGAATTTTGCCAATGAGTTATTATTTTGAGTTTTGGATAGTATTGATTTGAAAATTAAATATACTGTTTTAGATATTTTTTATAGTCAAATTATCTGTTTTATATCTCCGTCGTTCGTTTCATTCACACACAGGTTCTAAAAGAGAATTCACGCAACTGCATCTTCCAAATTGCAACACAATGATGCTCTCTCTCTCTTTCTGCACACACACGGATACAAACATTTATATGCAGATGCAGTCTCCAGAATCTGAGTTTCATAACTTTCATCACTAGTCATGAATTCCAATAATTCACAAAATCGCAATCCCCGGATTTCAATAACGAAATCCTCCTGTTTCTTCTCAATTTTAGTCATCGTCATTGCAATTTCAGTCTCATTCATCATCCCCCAAACAAATTATGTAAAAACTCAATACCTAAATCCAACTATCTCGTCGCTTCTTTCGCATATTTTGAGAATTCGTGGGTTCAATCGCACAATTTTAAACCCTAGTAAATCTACGTCAACAAGCCCTAATCTGCTTCCTAATCACTGTTTGCTATGGATGGCTCCGTTCTTTTCTGGTGGCGGCTATTGTTCTGAAGCTTGGTCTTATATATTAGCGCTCAATCAGTATAGCAAAACCAGTAGCTTCAGATTGAGTATCGCTCCACACGGGGATAGCGATAATTTTCAATTTTGGGAGGGTTTGCCTGTACAGATGCAAAGGTTAGCTTCTGAGCTCTACCAAACTCAATGTAGACCAGAGGAGTCGATTGCAATTTGTCACAGTGAACCTGGTGCTTGGAGTCCGCCATTGTTTCAAACAACACCTTGTCCACCACCAAATAGCAGGTTTACTATTGGCCGAACAATGTTTGAAACAGATAGGGTGAACCCCGAGCATGTAAAGCGATGCAATTCCATGGATATGGTGTGGGTTCCTACTGAATTTCATGTGTCTTCTTTTGTAAATAGTGGCGTTGATCCATCAAAAGTCGTGAAAGTCGTACAGGCCATAGATACAGAATTCTTTGATCCAATCAAATACACCCCATTGGATCTTTCAGCTTTAGGGAATTTGGTACTCGGTTCTAGTTCAGAGCGATTGAATTCTAGAAATCCATTTGTGTTCTTGAGTGTGTTCAAATGGGAGTACAGAAAAGGTTGGGATGTTTTACTACAATCTTACCTTAAAGAATTCGATTCTTCTGATGGGGTTAACTTATACCTTTTAACAAACCCTTACCATTCTGATAGAAATTTCGGGAACAAGATTCTGGAATTCATACAAGATTCCAAATTGGAAAAACCCATAAAAGGTTGGGCTCCAGTTTATGTGATTGATTCTCACATAGCCCAAGTTGAGTTTCCAAGACTTTATAAAGCAGCCGATGCTTTTATCTTGTCATCTAGAGGTGAAGGGTGGGGAAGGCCAATTGTTGAAGCCATGGCTATGTCTCTACCAGTGATTGCCACAAACTGGTCAGGGCCAACAGAGTATTTGACCAAAGTCAACAGCTACCCACTCTCTGTTGATAGAATGAGTGAAGTTACAAATGGACCATTTAAAGGTCATCTATGGGCAGAGCCTTCTGTTGATAATCTAATGTTTTTAATGAGACATGTAATGAGCAATCCAGAAGAAGCCAAGAGTAAAGGTGAGAAAGCCAGACAAGATATGATCAACAAATTCTCCCCTGAGATTGTTGCAAATATAGTTTTTGATCAAATACAAGGAATTCTTGAAAAACTAGACTAACATCTTTTACATCAATTGGAAGAGGATACATTTTATTTGTTAGCATCAAGCCAATCAAGAATACCCTTTTCTGTTTCAGTAAGTTCTTTCTTCTGTCTCAATGTGCCTTCTTCAAAAGCAAAGTAGTCCTTGTAATTACGCTTGTAATAGCTGTCTAGTCTCTGCAATAGAAACAGTAAAAAACATCACAAATAGTCAACTAATATTTCTTAAATGATTTTTTTTTTACCTCCTTATCATTCTTGGTTTTGTTTTCCTCTGATTTCTTCAAGTACTCTGAGTAAAAGGCATCATGGTTACTGTTAATTTTGGTAACTTGTTTAAACATACATGTTTTATAAAAGGAGACATACTTTGAAGAAGTTCAGTCTTTGAGTCATTAACAGCAGCCAAAGTTGCAAGCAGGATTGCTCTTCTTCCTTCTCCTAGTCCATTACTGTCTGTAACCCTTGTTGTCCTTCTGAATCTTGAACCTTTTACTTTTTCTCGACTGTTTTCAGCAGCTTGAATGGATGAAGCCAATGTAGTAATGTAAGCTCTTATTGCCATTACAAGTTATTTCTTTACCTTATCCTCCTATCATTTCAAAAGTTCCTCTCTATGTGAATATATTATATTCAGTAGCCTCTCTCTCTCTTTTTTCTTGGCCACTAGTTATATTTATTATGGATATGATGATGGTGACTAGGAAATTTGGCTGCTTATGAACTTGTGACTTCATGAATCCTAATCTTGAATATCTGAAATTTTTTGTGAGAGGTCAGATTACTATTTTGATATTTTTATACACAAATTGAACATGAGTTTTAAGACTAACCTTCAACTTCACTATACTATCATGAGTCTTTGATGCTAACCCAGCGTATTTACACATACCGAAAGAAAAAGGGTTGCACTTAATGCATAGTGATTAGTGACATTCACGTCTTTATAAAGATTGAAGTCGAAAAGACCCCACGCAGATAAAACCATTAATCATTGGTTATCAAAATTTAATAAAGTTTATTGTAAGACTGACAATCTTATCGTGTTCGGGTTGGTGGGTTGACGGGTTAAAGTATACCAACTAGAACACGATCCATTTAACTATACAGGCCGTGGGTTGGCGGGTTTGGAACATAAACCCATGTATGACCCGTCAACCCATTTATTTATACGGGTTCACAAGTTGACGGGTTCGTAGATCAGATTTGGGTTCGTGTGTTTGTGGGTTGAATCGCAACAAATCAATTGTCTACTGCATTTTGCGCTCTTCGTTCACGTCCAGGCTTCAACGTCGTTTGATAATGATTCAATAATTCATGTCGCCGTTCTTCGTGATTTCGTTTTGTCGTTCATCATAGAGGGGAAAGCGAGAGAGGGCTTGTTCAATTTTTTTTTGTGAGATACTAAGATTATTTAAGACAAATGCCAAATGCCAATGATTAATCAAGTTTTTTTATAATAACTTATCCAAATCTTGAATTGAGAGGATGTTGTTGCTATTTTAATTTCCCATAATGTGATAAGCACTAAACATCATAGGGGTATCCAAAAGGTTGCATCTTTAAATATTATGCCAAATGGTTTCGTAATAGATAAAAGAGACAAATTTAACACCTTGAAGTGCCATCCAATCAACCTATAAATGGAAAAACAAATCACAAATAGAAGAAGCCATATACAGTTTGTGTCACACCCCAAAACCTGAACGGCGGAAAACGTTCTGGAGTGTAGGACGTCGTGTACAGTATCACAACACAGAATAATAGTAAACAAGCAAACAATATCATCCATTGCATTAAATAATATATTTTAATACAAGTGTGTTCTGTAAAGTTTAAATGACACCAAAAGGTAAATCAAAATATAAGACGGGTCTTGAATGCACTCTATCTTCTCAAAAGCTGGCATCGGTATCTGTTTCCTGATGACTTGAGAATACAAGTTATTTTGAAAGAGTTTGTCAGCTTTAGAGCTGGTGAGTTCATCAGTATTTTAGTATCATTGCTTGCATCAAAATGTTTGTAATAGTGTTTGAAGTATGAGTTTGTAATCAGTTGTAGTAAAAGTACGTGAATGCTTGTAAATGTTTGTAATTCCTAGAAAATCCTATATTTTCTACTAAAAGTAGCCTTCTACCAAGGCATGACTGTTTTGTATGTTAGTTTCTTGTAAAAGTGTATAATTTTCCCAAGTGTAACTATCATTATTAAAATATAGTTTATACATTGTTGTTTATGTGAAATGATCACAAAATAAATGCAAAGGGTAAATTAATGTAGTACTGTAGTGTTGTATTATAGTAACTACCACTGTACTAACTACCTTAAACCGGATTTATATTAAGGTATTATGTGATTAATTGTACCATGCTATCGATTATGAACACGACGATGTAAGACGTCAATGACATTTGGCACCTGTAGACCTGTAGGTCCCATTATAGCTAGCAACAAGGTGTATGATAGTCATTCCAGTATAGATCTATACGCAAACTCACGCTCTCCCTCCAGGAGATTCTGGTTACAAATCGGGCCATGTCAGGGAAGACATGCCCCGAAACAGTGGTTCACATTTATGTTATAGTATACTTGTATGTGTAATGTATGTACTAGTGTAGAGAAGGTATTGTTTCTCATCATAGTATCGTTGTATAGTTTCTCATAATAGTAAGTATTGACTCATGAATGAACTAACTCTTTGTATGCTTCATTTAACTAGAAGTAGTGAGTAGTATAACCCTAAACTATACCTATTATAGTTTACTAGTATAATCGGTTGTATGACTGTATGTGTTGAACTGAGATAAAAGTCTTTATTTATACACATATATACATAATATATAACTAAGGATCCAACAACACTCGGACAAACAACAGGGTACTCTAAGTCCACAACCAAACAAGGAACAAGAAATAAAGTGAGTTGGCAGTCCTAAGTCCTTCAATCCTTACTTATATAACTATATATGTATTAAACATGGTTTTTAACAATATGTAAGTTTGAAAGCTGTAATGGAAAAGGTTTGATACATAAAAGTGAGTTTAGTAAAGAGTTTAACATGTAAAAGAGTTTGATAAGCAGTTTGAAGTCATTTGCTTAGTAAAACAGTTTGGAAGTATAATAAATCCATATGTTTGATAGTTATTAATCACATGTGATTGATATAATAATTATGATATTCAACTTGTATCCCCCCCTATAAAAGCATTTAAAATCATTTAAAATATTGATTAAGGGATATGAACTCACATGTAGTGAGTGATGCGACTGTAAGATCGATTTAGGAAGTTGAGCGTCAATCGCGGGCTTGAGAACAAACGGATACAAGAAACTTGAAGATCAACAAGTTGGAGGCAAGAACGTTTGTGGGTCTGAAGTCTATCTCAGCTAGTTTCATTTGAGGTATCAATTCATGATATTGGCCTTATTCCTTTCTAGATCTATTTGTTTGAAGTTAGGGCTTCTTGGCTTGGTGGTGAAGCTATTCTTGGGTATGAGCTCAGATCTGAAGTTGTAACTTCAGATCTGAACTCTCTTTGATTTGTAAGTCCATAAAGCTATCATATTGGGCAAGTATGAACCCCTCCTTAAGTGTAAAACCCCATTTCAAGCTTGGTTTTGGCATTTTGAGTCATTAGAGCCTTGCATGCACGTAAAGTTTGCTACTTTACGTGATAAGCATGCCTTGGGAAGTTGGATCTGTAGTATGAAGCCTTAGCATGGCTTAAAAAGCATCTGTATGGATGAATGACTGAAAGGACTCAATGAGTCGCATGGTAGACTCGACGAGTCACATGAAGATGGTCATGAACTCGAAGACTCGAAGAGTTGGATGAGCAACTCGGCGAGTCCGATGAAGATTGCCTTGGGCTCGGCGAATGACATGGTGACTCGGAGAGTTGGTAAGTTATGCAAGGAACTCGGCGAGTAGTTGAGGGTACTCGACGAGTTGAGGTCAACATGGACTGTTGACCTTGATAGTTGACTTTGACTTTGACCACGGGTTGACCGTTTTGACTTTTGAGGATAATTGATAAGCGGGTATTTATGAATTGAATCTTTGATGGTTATATGTGTTGGAGTTTAGGGCAGTGTTTCGGGAGCATGATTTTGTGGTTCAGTCCGACATTGCAAGGTGAGTTATCCTCACTATATCAACAGGGTCTAAGGCATCAAGGCCGACCTTTTTCTCGGATTGTATACTTGTATTTGTTTGATATGATTATTGTTTTGTTAGGTGAGTTATCCTCACTATATCAACAGGGTCTAAGGCATCAAGGCCGACCCTTTTCTCGGATTGTATACTTGTATTTGTTTGATATGATTATTGATTTGTTAGATCAGCGTCTTGGTAAATTATGACGGTATTACGTTAGTGACCTGGTTTAGGTCGGTATCCTGATATATAGGATGATGCTATGTTAGTGACCTGTTAGGTCGGTATCCTGGTTAGGATTGTTGCTATGCTTTGTGATCTGTTAGATCGGTTTGATTGTTTTATATATATATATATATATATATATATATATATATATATATATATATATATATATATATATATCAAGGTTGTAAAAATCGCTCGACGTTAGCTACTCGGTGGACTGGGGTCAAGGGAATAATCGGCTAGGCGGAGATTAATCGGGGACCATTAATTGCTAATTTGTTAGATTTTAAAAAATTAAATATGACTAATATCATATAAAAGTTCGTAAATACCACTAATATCATAACAAAATAGGTTTATATGATAAGTACAACACTAATCATACCTCAAATAGTTTATGTTGAAATATAACTTCTCAAAGTGTTAAAATTTCATCGGGTTCTCCTTTTTCAGTCATTTTGTATGCAGAAATTAATCGCTATGCATCCTCTAGTCGGTCGAGTAGCGCCTAGGGATTAATCGGGTCCTAATCGGGATTTTTACAACACTAATATATATATATATATATACATATACATATATATATATATATATACATATATATATATACATGCTAGTGTTGTATGATATCTATGTGCACATGATTGTCATGGTTAGGATGATGCTATGTTAGTAACCGGTTAGGTCTGTACCCTGGTTATTGGGATGTTGCTATGATTAGTGATATGTTAGATCGGTTTGATTGTTATATGATATTGTAACACCCCGTTCTTCGAGTGTTCAATTATAAGTCCTTGGAGATTTAAGAGGAAGGGTAATTCTGGTCCCTTTCGAGAAATGAGCTTCAACCGAGAAGGTTTCGGACGGGTGTATGTGTTAGAAGTATTGGGCTTCTCATCACCCTCGTATGAATGTAAAGTTATTTGAGAGTGGGTTTAGATTAGAGGAGTTGCGGTGCTTCGAAGTTGATCATTGTTTATAGTTCTTTGTGGAATAAGAGGGAAATGGTCCCATGCATGCATGCTTTTGGTTTTGGAAGGTGGCTGGGTACGCCCAACGTAAGCTGGACGTACGCCCAACGTAATGGGACGAATGGTTGCGGGTAGCCGGGTGAGTACGCCCAGCGTACCAGGGAGGTACGCCCAGCGTACTCTCAGAAACCCCAAACCCTATTTTTAGGGTCAGCCACTATATAAGGAACATGTTGGTTCACCCCTTAGCCACCTTATGCTCATCTTCAACCTCAGAGAAACCCTAGATCTCGTATCCTCTCATATTTGGGTGTGTTTGATCTTGAAAAGCTTGTGTTGGCAAAAGAAAGGCTTGAAGGAGAAAAGGGAAGTTGTCAAAGAAGAAGAAGAACGTGTGGAGCTTGTAGATCTGAAGAAATATCACCCTTTGGGGCTTGTTTGAGGTATAAAGTTTCTTGCTTGACCTTCATATTGCATAGATCTATGTATCTTGAAGCTTTGTCACCATTCTTGTCCCAAAAGTCCCCACCTTGTGGTATAGTTCGATTTGGTCAAGATTATCTGTCCTTTCAGACCTTTGGAGAGCTCTTGAGTGATAAAAATGAGGTCCCAAGGGTTGTAGCTATTCCATGTATGAGATATATAGGTCTTAATGGATTAAGACCTTGGATTAAGGGCTTAAGGATGTCCCAGGTGATAAAGTCTGAGACTTTATGAATTCTAATCATATTTGACCTTTGGATCTGATATTTGGGCTTAAGAGCTTAAGCCATTAAGAGGTTAGAAAGGCTTTATGGATCTCGCAGTTACGCCGCGCGTAACCTTCGAGTACGCCCCGCGTAGCGGGCCAATGCCCCGTTTTCTTTTGGTGATCATGGCAGTACGCCCATCGTACCAAGGAGAGTACGCCCAACATACTCCTCCTGTGGACTTTCATTTTGGGCTTTTGAGTTTGGGCTAATTGTGGGTTGTTGGTTATTAGGCCAAGTCGGGGGAATCATGAATAAAGTGTTTTGGGCCCAATTATTGTTATGGTCTTTGGATCTAGGCCCATTTGGTGAGGTGGGCCGAATTTGGTAAAGTGGGACACTGATTAGACTTTGTGTGAGATTTGGACTTTGGTCTTGGCCTGATAAGTGAAAGTATGATTGACCTTATGTTTATTTTTGTGATGATGGTTAGTTCGGGATTTGCGGTGAGTTGGTGATTCGAGAGTCTGTTTCTTCGGTTCAGAGTATCGGCAATCGCGAGGTGAGTTATCCTCACTATATCGACAGGGTCTACGGCACCAAGGCTGACCCTTTACCGGATGGAAATCCGGATAGTTGTCTGTTATGGTATTGCTTGATATAGGCCGCAAGGCATTATGATATGGGATGGAAGGCATTATGATATGGGCCAGAAGGCATTCTATGTTATGTGGACCGGAAGGTCATGGCCTGGAAAGGTGTATGTGCATAAGTAGTATTTTGGCTGAGACGTAGGGTGATGTGATGCTAGTGATCGGTTAGGTCGGTATCCTGGTTAGGGTGATGATATGTTATGTGATCTGTTTGATCGATTTGTTGACTGTGAACTGTTATATGATTGAATGTTATGTACACAGGGTTGTTTGGACTGGAGTTTGACCCGATATGGATGGCTGTTCTATGTTCTGTTATGTTATGTATGCTTTTTATGTTATGGGCCGGAAGGCAATATGTTTTTGACTGGAAGGTCGCGGCATGGAAGGGCGTATATGTGGTTGGTATTTTGGGGGTATCTCACTAAGCTTTCGGGCTTACAATTGTGGTTTAATGTTTTTCAGGTTCTTCAGGAGACTGTGGCAAGGCAAAGGCGTGATCGTACCGTTCCTCGCGTTTATGTTTTATGAAATGGACCTGGAAATACTTTGATAAATAATGTATTGAAAACCTTTTTGTAATGATGTTATTAAAATGGATTGTTTTGAAAATTTTAAATTATGTTGAAACTTTTGGTTGTTACAAGTTGGTATCAGAGCCTTGGTTTGAGTGAATTGGAGGAACACTCGTGTGACTCCAGTCTCAAATCGAGGAGGGTTCTAAAAGAGAAATTTAAAATGGTTTTCAAATTAAGTAAAAGGAGGACGCGGAGGTACGATCAGCCGGAGCCAGTAAGTAACCCCAAATTACCATTCATGACATTTGTTTTATTGAGCTTTGATAGAACAGCATGCTAGTGTTAGGCTAGGGATCTTCAGGATTTCATGATGATGTTGCCTGCTAGCCTAGGGTTTTCCTCTATTGAGATTTCCAGTGTTCCTCTAGGAGTGAGGATCGAGCGCTTGCTATGTATATTGTCGCTAGGGTGTTGTGGTAGTACTTCATACAAATATGGGTAGGTGTGGAAGGTAGTATGGGCCCGTACTACTGAAAGCACAGGACCCATACGCGTATCAGGGAAACCATGACCTCTAGGGTTGGGTTGAGAGTTGGTTCTCGGGTTGGTGGGAAGTGTCTGAGGTTTTGTGGTTTATTTTCAGTATGGAGATTTCGAGGCATGCTGGGAGTGGATCCGGGTCAGGATCGGGTGCAGGAGAAGGAGTTGCGGACGGGTCAGTACCGCCTAAGGTTATCGGTCAGATGAGTACGCACGAGTTGGATGCGAGGATTCGTGAGATCCTGCATGATGAGGTTGCTGCTTTGTTCCGAGCTGAACTGCCGGAACTGTTTGGGTCGATCAAGACCGCCATGGTGGAGTATTTTGATGAGCGCTATGCGGCTCTCACGGAGACGACTGCCGCGGCGGATACAACGGTAGGGGGAGGAGCTAGTAGGGGTTTTCAGTATCGGGACTTCGATAATACGAAGCCTCCCACCTTTGATGGAGTTCAAGATCCGATCGTTGCTATGAGATGGTTATTAAACGTGGAGGGGTGTTTCTTCACGTGTTCATGCCCTGCTGATCAGAGGGTGAGGTGTGCTCTGAACCTGTTAAGGCTCAGGGCAAAGGATTGGTGGAGATTGACCACGGGGTCATACTCGGATGCGCAGAGGGCTGCGATTTCATGGGATCAGTTCAGAGAGATGTTCAACACTCGTTATGTTCCGTAGGTCGAGAGGGAGAGGTTGGCTCAGGAGTTCCTTGAGCTGAAGCAGGATACGGAGTCGGTGACGGAAATCACCAGGATGTTTACTGAGAGGGCGATGTTTTGCCCTGAGTTCGCTTCGGAGCAGGCTCAGATGTCCCGATATCTGAGTATGCTAAAGAGGGACATCAGACAGTTTGTGTCCGCGCAGAGGTGTGAGACCTTGTTGGAGTTGCAGGAGGCCGCCAGGCGGCGTGAGTTAGAGATTGAGTTGTAGTTGCGTGAGCTGATTCAAGCTCCGGTTCAGTCGCAGCCGGCGATGAAACGGTCTAAGACCGTTGATTCCAGGATGGGAGATCAGGGCAGCCACGTTTGTGGTAAGTGTGGGAGGGGTCACGCTGGAGTTTGTCGGTCCGGTGGTGCATGCCGCAAGTGCGGAAAGGAGGGGCACTATGCGAGGGATTATCGACAGTCAGTGCCGGTTCGGGATTTGAGGATATGTTATCATTGTCATCAGGTTGGACACTTGAGGGTCAACTGTCCACAACTTGCTGCAAGACCGGTGCAGGCTCCAGCACCGGCCACGTTGAGGATCACAGGTGGAGGTCAGAGTGGAGCGGAGCCCCCAAGGGCTTAGGGTCGTGCTTTTCAGCTTGCAGCGGAGGAGGTTAGAGCAGTGCCGGATGCAGCTGCGGGTATGTTTCTTTCTTGTTGTCTTGTTGAGTTATGATTATTGTGGAGTATCGTTTATCTGCTAGTCTCGTTGGATGGTTTTCATTTTGCTATCCGTTGTTCCTTGAGGGTTTGGCATGGTTATGGATTTGTGTTTCGGGTTTTCGTTTTGGTATCCGTTGTTCCTTGAGGGTTTGGCATGGTTATGGATTAGTGTTTCGGGTTTTCGTTTTGGTATTCGTTGTTCCTTGAGGGTTTGGCATGGTTATGGATTTGTGTTTCGGGTTTTCGTTTTGGTATCCGTTGTTCCTTGAGGGTTTGGCATGGTTATGGATTTGTGTTTCGGGTTTTCGTTTTGGTATCCGTTATTCCTTGAGGGTTTGGCATGGTTATGGATTAGTGTTTCGGGTTTTCGTTTTGGTATCCGTTGTTCCCTGAAGGTTTGGTATGGTTATAGTTTAATGTTTCGTGCTATCGTTAGTTATCATTCGTGAGGGTGATCAGTGGAGATATGGCGTTGGTAGAATGTCGGGTAGCATCTTCAGTCTGAGGAGTGGTTAGCTGAGGAATGAGTACTTTTGAACGGATTGATCAGTGCGGAAATGTGTTTTGCGAAGGTTGCTAGTGCTAGTGGGAATCAGTCTGCTTATAAGCGTTGGGTTTTGTGCAAGGTTATTTTGGGAGGTCGGTGTTAGCGGCCGGTGGTTGATAGTCAGTGCCCTAAGTGGGGGAGAATTGGAAATTCTCCGGATGATCGATAGACTTGAGAGGTTGTTTAGCTGCTTGGGTTTCGGCGGTATTTCTTTCAGCCGAGAGCAGGCTGGTATGGGTGAGTAGCAGGCGTACGGGGCGGATTACAGACCTATGGCATTGATTGTGTAGGACCTGGGATCAGGCTGGGATCGAGTATGTATGATAGAGATAGAGTTCGGAACCCCTAAGGGGCTAGAACAGTATGCAGGGGAGGATTTCCCGGAGAGATAACTCGGAATGATGAATGCTAGTTGAGCGGTCTGGATAGACTGAAGGTCGGAAGGCGTATCAGTCAGACCGAAGGCTTGGGGACGGTCCAGCCAGACTGAAGGCCCTGGAGGGCGGCCTAGATTGGCTGAAGGTTTTGAGAGTGGTCCAGATTGACTGAAGACCTGGTGAGGTGGCCTAGTCATGCTGAAGACTATGTAGGTATTATCGGATCGGTTCGAGGAAATGGGTTGGGTGTGTTGTGATGTGTTAGCATTAGGAGGTCTGGCCCCGAGTATTGTTTGTGAGTAGCAGAGGTGGTGCATGGACTCGAGAGTCCTTGCGAGCAGGTTCAGGACATATATGTCTCATGGTTAGCGGTCATGCTAAGGGAATGTAAATCCACGGAAGTGGAAGCAGCAACGCAGGTTTGCGATGGGAGTGGCCCAATTATGGACATTGAGCAGCGAGATTTCGGCAGTGGTATGGAGCACATCCTGGTTGGATGGTTGCTGAGGCTCGACAGGAATGCATGGATGGAATTTCGGAATTTCAGATAGATTTGTTTATGTGGTAAAAATGCATCTGGAAGGGTGTTTGGAAGTGTCATCAGTGTATCGGGGTTTTCCTAACCCGAGGACACTAGAGCCAGTTTGGTGCGGTTATGAGATTGCGATGGAGAACTCGTGGGAGTTGCTCTAGGGCTGAAGCTCGTTTCATTCGGTCGGCAAGAAAGGTAATTGGGTTTCGGATCTCGATGATCGAGTCTTGGGAAGCCTAGTCCGGTGAGTGCCAGGCGGAGCATTGCAGGGTTAGTTCGGAGTAGAGTTGTCGCAGGCTTCGAGGGCGAAGCCTAATTTAAGTGGGGGAGAATTGTAACACCCCGTTCTTCGAGTGTTCAATTATAAGTGCCTGAGATTTAAGAGGAAGGGTAATTCTGGTCCCTTTCGAGAAATGAGCTTCAACCGAGAAGGTTTCGGACGGGTGTATGTGTTAGAAGTATTGGGCTTCTCGTCACCCTCGTATGAATGTAAATTTATTTGAGAGTGGGTTTAGATTAGAGGAGTTGTGGTGCTTCGAAGTTGATCATTGTTTATAGTTCTTTGTGGAATAAGAGGGAAATGGTCCCATGCATGCATGCTTTTGGTTTTGGAAGGTGGCTGGGTACGCCCAGCATAATGGGACGAATGGTTGCGGGTAGCTGGGTGAGTACGCCCAACGTACCAGGGAGGTACGCCCAACGTACTCTCAGAAACCCCAAACCCTATTTTTAGGGTCAACCACTATATAAGGAACATGTTGGTTCACCCCTCAGCCTCCTTATGCTCATCTTCAACCTCAGAGAAACCCTAGATCTCGTATCCTCTCATATTTGGGTGTGTTTGATCTTGAAAAGCTTGTGTTGGCAAAAGAAAGACTTGAAGGAGAAAAGGGAAGTTGTCAAAGAAGAAGAAGAACGTGTGGAGCTTGTAAATCTGAAGAAATATCACCCTTTGGGGCTTGTTTGAGGTATACAGTTTCTTGCTTGACCTTCATATTGCATAGATCTATGTATCTTGAAGCTTTGTCACCATTCTTGTCCCAAAAGTCCCCAGCTTGTGGTATAGTTCGATTTGGTCAAGATTATATATCCTTTCAGACCTTTGGAGAGGTCTTGAGTGATAAAAATGAGGTCCCAAGGGCTATAGCTATTCCATGTATGAGATATATAGGTCTTAATGGATTAAGACCTTGGATTAAGGGCTTAAGGACGTCCCAGGTGATAAAGTTTGAGACTTTATGAATTCTAATCATATTTGACCTTTGGATCTGATATTTGGGTTTAAGAGCTTAAGCCATTAAGAGGTTAGAAAGGCTTTATGGATCTCGCAGTTATGCCGCGCGTAACCTTCGAGTACGCCCCGTGTAGCGGGCCAATGCCCCGTTTTCTTTTGGTGATCATGGCAGTACGCCCAGTGTACCAAGGAGAGTACGCCCAACGTACTCCTCCTATGGACTTTCATTTTGGGCTTTTGAGTTTGGGATAATTGTGGGTTGTTGGTTATTGGGCCAAGTCAGGGAAATTATGAATAAAGTGTTTTGGGCCCAATTATTGTTATGGTCTTTGGATCTAGGCCCATTTGGTGAGGTGGGCCCAATTTGGTAAATTGGGCCAATGATTGGACTTTGTGTGAGATTTGGACTTTGGTCTTGGCCCGATAAGTGAAAGTATGATTGACCTTATGTTTATTTTTGTGATGATGGTTAGTTCGGGATTTGCGGTGAGTTGGTGATTCGAGAGTCTGCTTCTTCGGTTCAGAGTATCGGCAATCACGAGGTGAGTTATCCTCACTATATCGACAGGGTCTACGACACCAAGGCCGACCCTTTACCGGATGGAAATCTGGATAGTTGTCTGTTATGGTATTGCTATATGGGTCGGAAGGCATTATGATATGGGCCGGAAGGCATTCTATGTTATGTGGACCGGAAGGTCATGGCCTGGAAAGGCGTATGTGCGTAAGTAGTATTTTGGCTGAGACGTAGGGTGATGTGATGCTCGTGATCGGTTAGGTCGGTATCCTGGTTAGGGTGATGATATGTTATGTGATCTGTTTGATCGATTTGTTGACTGTGAACTGTTATATGATTGAATGTTATGTACACAGGGTTGTTTGGACTGGAGTTTGACCCGATATGAATGGCTGTTCTATGTTCTGTTATGTTATGTATGCTTTTTATGTTATGGGCCGGAAGACAATATGTTATGGGCCGGAAGGCAATATGTTTTGTACCGGAAGGTCGTAGGCTGGAAGGGCGTATATGTGGTTGGTATTTTGGGGGTATCTCACTAAGCTTTCGGGCTTACAGTTTATGTTTTATGAAATGGCGTGATCGTACTGTTCCTCGCGTTTATGTTTTATGAAATGGACCTGGAAATAATCTGATAAATAATGTATTGAAAACCTTTTTGTAATGATGTTATTGAAATGGATTGTTTTGAAAAGTTTAAATTATGTTGAAATTTTTGGTTGTTACAGATATGAGCTAGAGTACGATATTTATGTGCACATGTTTGTTTGGTTAGGGGTTGGGTTGAGGCGGTCCTGCTTCGTACTGTAGGCCAACATACCTGGTGAGCGGTCTGGATAGGCTGTAGGCCCTGCGAGGCGATCCAGTCATGTCGAAGGCTCGGGAGCGGTCCAGTCAGGCTGAAGGCTCATTATGCATGTTGTTCTGTATTTGTTGATATGGTATGACTATGATTATGGTTATATGAGGTTGGTATGTTGGGGGTAACTCACTAAGCTTTCGGGATTACAGTTTCAGTTTATTGTTTTAGGTTCCGCGGATGGCCGTGAGTAGGCGAAGGTGTGACCGTACACTTCCTCGATTTACGATTATGATTTCTAGGAACTCTGATTTATAAACTATTTTGAAAACAAATTGTAATAATTGAATGGTTTCAAATGATTTAAAAAGTTTTAAATTGGCTAGAATTTTATGGGTGTTACATGAAGGATTTTAGTGCATCTTTGAGGAGGAAGAGGAGTTTGTTCAGCAAGGAACAAGAAGGAGCTGTTGGGGTTCAATCCATTTCGTCCAGAGCTTCAAGAGGAAGGTAAAAAGCTTGAGTCTTTCCACTTTATTTGGTTAGATTTCATGAGTTTAATAAGTTAGGGTTTTCATCACATTCTTTGGGACTTCAAGAATACTAAGTTATCTCGAGTTTTAAACCTAAGATCTGGACCTTGTAAGGTCCATAGAGCCCAAAGGTCCCAACTTTATTCATCCATGTGAGGAGTATGGTGTTTAACACATTGTGAGAACATGTATTGGTAGATTGGGGCAAAACCACCATGCATAAGCGTAAAGATTGAAGCTTTACATGACAATCGAGCCTTAGGATGGTAGATCTAGTGTTTGGAGTGATAGATTTGCCTTAAATAGTCTGAATGAGAAATCATATCGAAGCGACTCGTCGAGTCCATGAGCCTGACTCAACGAGTCGGTTAGGGTTTGTCTCGATGAGTTGAACCATGCGATAGCTCAGCGAGTTAGGGGTTAACTCGATGAGCTAGACCTTCACGAGACTTATGAGGAATGAGTGGACTCGACGAGTCGCATGAGTGCACTCGGCGAGTCAGGACAAACTTGGACTGTTGACTCGAGTTGACTTCTGTTGACTTTAGGGTTTGGTCAACATGAGTAATGGAGACCATGGAGGGGTAAAATGGTCTTTTACTCATTCCAAGAGTTAGAGAGAAAGAGAGAACAACCTTTGGCGTATTTGAGTATGAGTAGAATATTAATTAGAATTGCTTATCCTATGTGTTAGGCGGACACTAGTTCAAGATTTATGAGTTTGACACTTTTACTTGCTAGCTTATGAGGTGAGTCTTCTCACTATACATACCTAAAGTGGTAGAGTTGTGTGTGATCGGAGGGTCTTATGTGTTTATTTGATTACTGCGATATCCTGCATTGTGTGATTTATGCCATGTATTATTATGAGTTACAAAGTTAGGATCGGAAGGTCTATCAGAGTTGTGGGACTAGAGGGTCCCACTGAGACACATTGACCGGAGGGTCTTACAGAGTTATAACCTCGAGTGGTTAAAGAGTTGTATGTGGTATTTTGGGGAACTCATTAAGATTCGTGCTTAACGTGTTTTATGTTATGTGTTTCAAGTAGTTCTCAAGATCACAGGAAGGCGCTGACTTGATTGTACACACATCAGAGATTGAGTTATTTGAGAGGATCCTGGAGTATGATATATATAGTTTCCGATTATGAGATGTGATGATTTGACATTGTGACCTTTTGAGATTTTATTATTGTGATAAATGTGTTTAAATTGAAAATTTTGGTTGCAAATTTACATCGTCACTGATCGTGCAAGGTATAACTTGTATAGTTGTATGCAAGATAATAGCAATATAATTGACATCTCATCTTCACAATTATTTAAGTCGACCAATAAAGTAGTAGGCTTCAGAGAGAAAAAAAATCTCAAAATAAATTGATGTCAAGAGTTTGAATTTGAATGAATGAGTTGTGATTTGTACCTGTAATCCTGGGGTTAACTCGTTCAATGTGATGGAAAAAGATGTTAGATTGTATTAAGTGAGATTATCAGGAGGCAGTGTCCTTTGCCACAATAGATGTGCGTCACTCATATCCTTTGGTTTCACATTTGTAATTCCATTTATGTAATACATGTTGTCGTCCCATTTCCAAAATACCGTTGCGTGCTTTTTTCCATTAACATCTTCAACAAACCCATGTACCTTTTCAACAATAATTAGGGATCAAAATTCTACAACAATTAATCTTAATGTGACCATTTTTTAAGCATATTTGTCTGGTGTGGATTTCTTTCAAGAATTGACTGTTCTTTGAACTTGAGCTTGCATGCATATTCTTTATTACCACATATATGCATCATTCCATGATGATCACAGTAAACTTTACCCATAATAAGATTATAAATGCGAGTTGTAACCTGACAAGACGAGACCAAAATCAAAATGCATAAATAAATATGGGGAAATTTGACTAAAATCCTAAATGACCATTTTACACTTTTTGCATTTTTTTATAGCTTGTTCCACTGGAAAACCTCACCATTATCAAATTCTAAGGTAAGAATGCCAACAGGGTCAAGTTGAATTGATCTCCCCCTAAAATTTGGTTCTGATGTTGTTGTCCCCCCAAAATGTCCACCCTCTACCTTGAGAATGACAAGCTATGAGAGTAGGATGATGACTCATCTTTTCAGAAAAGAATCAGACTCCTTTCTTAGGGTAATCGGCCTCATAAGTTTCCCTAACAAAGGATTGAAAGGTATCATTCTGAAGAGACGTATCCTGAAACAACAAAAGCAGCAACATTTAAAACTCTTTCAAGACTGTTTCCATGTTCATAAGCACGCTCTAGGAGGTAAGAGTACTCCAGATCCTCAAAGCATTTTTGTAGAGATAAAATAGCCTCATTGAAATAAACAGGGAGACAGACACATGTCAGATCCTTTCCAATGTTATCTTTAATCAAGGACCACATAATCACTCCCTTTTCTTTCTCACAAGGATCCGAAAGCTTCTTTCTTCTCTCAATAATCACTTCAACCGAGTTATTAGACTAACCTGAAGTTGATTCGAGGATATCTTAAGAGAAACCAACATACAAAGCTTCCCAAAGGCTCCAGGAAGATTTATCGGATAGAGCAGCCTCTTCAAGATGATTCACCAAGCTTTTTTTGAACTCCGCCATCCGCGACCTAGCGATTCAACAAATTCATGATCGGAGCACTCGCCTAGGGTTTTGTACATCATTGATAGTTGCACACATGGAATAGAATTGAGTAGCTGCGATGGTTATAAAGAAGAGATATTAGGTCAAACATATATTTATTTTGTTTCCTTAATTGTAAGTGCAAAAAACCAAAAACCCTTTTTGATTTACTTAATTATTTAATTATTTGCTAAATTGTGATTGGTACATTTAGGAACACAATAGTTACTAGAAACATTTGAATCTAGCTCTCTCTCTCTCTCTCTGTATATATATATATATATATATATATATATATATATATATATATATATATATATATATATATGTATATATTAAATGCCAAAATGAGTTTGTGAAAGGAAATCACTATTCATTTGGTTTTATATTTTCTAGAGCTAAATCTATTAAATTCATATCATATTATAATTATTAAAGCATTTAATACAAAAATTCAATTAAGGTTAGATTTTGAAATAACAATTTTGACTCTTTTTATAGCAAAATTTTATATTTATACATTTTCCACTCAACTAATTTTGAAATAATAGTTTTCATTCCTAATTATTATAAAGTTATATAATTGGTATTTTGTAAGTTGCGATTTCGGTCCTTTATTATATCTTAAAGTTACATTTTTAGTCGTTTACATAATTTGTTTTTATAATGTTCAGTTTCATTAATATTAGTTTTTACTAAGTATATTAGTTTTTATTAATTGTCTTGTGGTATTGTACCAAATATGATATATTTTAAATTTTATTTTTGTCCGTCTCTTTTATACATAATTATTAAGATAGAAATTTTATTTTTATAATTTTGTGGTAGAATTTGAAAAAGCTTATTTTCGGGCCTCTAATTTTTTTAGCACCTTGCTTATGTTTTTATTTTTTTGAAGATGAAAAAAGATTAACAAATGTTTGAATATAATTACAATTGTTCTGTTGTTTGATTTGACTAAAGATCGTCATCATAAAAATGTATAAATTAGAATCAATGTGGTAGAAAATAACATAGTAGTTTGCAATTTTGGGCTATGGTTGAAATTTTTTTAAACTACAAGGATGCCTCTTATCAAATGTTTAAAGATTTGACTGAAAGTGCGAATATAATCAAACCATAGAGACCAAAATAATAATTTACTCAAAATCATATTTTCATGGCCTTTTTGATTTTTTTTTTTAATTAGAAAGAATGCTTTAGTAATTAAATCAAAATGATGAGCATTATTGAAAATATGAAAGAGATGCTTTGCATTTAAGATATAACAAAAAAATAAAAACAAAAATATATAAAAGACAAGAAGTGACATGGTGGCGAATGTTATAGGCGGTAGTATAGAGGTGCAAATAGAATTTCTCATTTTCATTTCACTTTCATGTTTTCGAGAGAGAAGCTATGGTAGAAGTCAATGCTGACATTAGCATTGTTTACATTGAATTCTCAATTGTTGTAAATGTATTGCCGGTTAAAGTGATGGGAAAACAAAAGTTGATCTGATACATATTTTTTTTTGTTTAATTATGAAAGTATTGAATTTGAATAAAATTACTATGAAATAATGAAACAGATGTGCGAATATTTCGTTATATGTTCAAATATGGTTCATATGTGCTACTTAAAATAGATTTTGTTTGGCAGACTAGCTGAAAAGCTAGCTGATAGCTGAAAAACTAGCTGTTAGCTTATAAGTTAGCTGTTAGCTTATAATCTAACTGATAAAAAATAACGTTTGATAAAAACTAACTGATAATGTAGCTGAAAGACATATAAAATGACATTAAATGACACTTAGAATGATATGTTTTTTGTAATTAAATAAAGATATATTTAGGAAAATTTAAAAAAACTCTTAAAAAGCTACTTAGGGGGTGTTTGGTTTAGCTTTTTAAGGGACAAAATTTCTTTTTGGAAAAGTTACAAAAAATCAGGTTTTCCTGACTTTTCTAAAAAATTGATTTTCCTTCTATCAAAAATCCAAAAGTAGGTTTTAAAAGTGTTTTACCAAACATCTTTGGTCTTATATTTTTTTCTAAAAAATCTTTTGGCTTCTCAAAAGCTAAGCCAAACACCCCTAAAAGTAGTTTTTTAAAAAACTAGCTTATTAGTTACTTTTTGGCTTGTCAAACATGACAATTTAAAAAAATTCGAAAAATAAGTTAACTTATGAGCCAGCTGTGACTTGCCAAACACAGCCTTAATACAAAGTTAATAGGTATTCTTCTTGATTTGTTTAGTCAATCGTTTTACAGTGTTTTTGATATTTCAAGTCGAAGTGTTCACTGTTCATATACTAAAACATAAAGGAATTTGAAGTTTTGGTTTTTTACTTCTTTTTTCCTTTTTTGCTTAGAAACACATGTGAGAAAGCCTTTTATTTTCACTTTCTTTTTTCTTTTATGATTTTTTTTTCCTTTTGCAGGTTTTCTTCTTTTAAGCTATTTTCTTGTTTTCCTTCTCAAAAAACATGTTTTTCGTGAAAAAACAGAAACATAGGAGTAATAGAAGCGTTTCCTTCAAAAACAGAAAAAGATACTAAATATTTATAAAGCCGCAGATAGGTGGACCATGGTCAGAAACAGCAGCAGAACAATTTAAAAACTGCCATTCTGTTCTACACTTTATTTCAGAAACAGGGGAAAGGAAAAAATAAATATCCGGTGTCTTTTTTCTTTTAGATCTCGACAGAAAGAATAATAAAAGAAATTGCTGTTCCATTAAACCACTGGAATTCTACACTCTGCAGAAACAGAATTTATAAAGCAGAAATTTGTAAATCGGATAGATTCTTTCTAGGTTCGTTTCAATTAAAAACTTTTGTTTTAAGATTGTACAAACATATAATGGATAGGCAAAAACGAAAGAAAGAAATGAAACTAAGTTACGTGTTATTCATTTCTTTATCAGGACAAAATAGCAGTAATGGTTTTTCAAGACAAGTCCGAATATCGCATTGGTATACTATAGTAGTAAAGTTCCTCCACACCGAAAGTAGTTTGATTATTGGTATTCTTATTCGTGTCTATTTTTTTTTTTAATAATAAGTTTACATAGTACATCTCAATATGTTTATCAATTGACAGTATTTAATTAGTTAATATGAATATGATGTTAATTTTATTGATAACACTGGTTAATTTCTTTATTATTTATATTTAATGCTTACTATTCATCTTTTAACCTAATGTATTTCATTCACATATATTATATATATAAACATCATCATTTTATGCTACAAAATAAATCTAAAGAATTCAAATATGATGTTTAACGTAAAATCTAAATCGAAATATTAAAATAAGTAAAAATATTCAATAACTTTTATTTATAATAATATAAAATTTCCAAAAAATTAGGTTATAAATTCATTAAAAATGATAATTCTTAAAAGTAACGTTACCTTTAAAACAATTATTAATATTTAGAATAATTATCGTGGTCAAAGTTAACAAATGACCAAATAAGTCAATTTAAAAAGTAATCATCAATAATAATTAGCCACACGTAACTCATATGGCTAGAGACCAGTGAAATTAAATAAACGTGGTTCTAATATTTGTTTATAAAAATAAAAATTATTATGTAGTTAATAACAATGATATACATATGTTCATTAGTGTCAAAATAATTATATTCCCAACAACCCGATGACACCTGTCCCCCTGCTTGTGTAATCCCTATAAATACCAAACCGAACAATGAAGGGAGATGCATATGTCTAAGGAGTATTATCCACACAAGTATTTCAAACACTCCACTTGACTAAATGAAGAAGAACATGAATCTCTCGTCTTCTCCTTCTCCGTTACTCAACAAGCATAAAGAAATACGACTATGGCCTTCCTGCAAGCACCCAAAAACCCTCTCTTTCCGAGCCACTACAACAGATGATGATTCGTTGTTTATAGATCCGAAGGAGTTTTTGCCTGAGGCAGAAGTCGAGCTGACAATGCCTGGTTCCTACTTCAGTAACTCATCGGAATACACCACTGCCAGCATGTCGACTGAATCCGAAACAGCATACTTTGACAACAACGAGTCCTCCGTGGAGATAATCGTACGTGGGGTCAAGTCTGAAAGGTTGTTTTTTAAACCCGATACAACAAGTGCGATACTTGAAACTACTCAAGGAAGTGGTAAGCAACGTACACTAGTAGATATTGATCATGGTGGTGTTTTTCCGTATAAAGAGAGTGTGGCAATGGTGATGGAATCGGAGGATCCGTATGGGGATTTTAAGAAGTCGATGGAGGAGATGATGGAGAGTCTTGATTTGACAGATTGGGATTGTTTGGAGGAGTTGTTGGGGTGGTATTTGAGAATGAATGGGAAGAACAATCATGAGTTCATTGTTGAAGCTTTTGTTGATTTGGTTGCTGGGATTTCAGGTGGTGATGATGATTCCTGCTCCGATCATTCTATAGCTTCTTTCACTTCAGCCGCTTCCACTTTTTCTTCTCCCATCTCATCTCCCTTATATCAAGTTGGTAGAGAGAAGATCATCGAGCAAGGAAAAATGGTAACTAATTAAATAAGTCTTATTAACTTTTATTAGATAGCTAGCTTACTTACTTCTTCAATATTATATACCAAGTAATGACACATTTACTACACCTAAATTGCCATGCATGTCTTCGGTTTTATAATTTCTTTTAGTTAATTAATTATTTATTATTACTATTATTATTTTTACTAAAACCATAGGTTCCATTAATTGACCTTTCTAGAACGACATCTAAATCCACTCAAAAGCAAAATGTTGAACCTCACTACAAATAAATACATTGTGGTTTACAATCACCGTTTCTAAAGATAAGCCGGTTCCTACAGATTCCCAAAAACCTAGGTAAAAGACCTCACGACCATGTCAAAGAACATGATGCATGTTGTTTACAAGATTGCTGTATTCTGCCCTTAATTTGAACAAGCTATCCAGATTGGGACTTAACGTGGGAAAGGCATTAAAACACTTGTGCAACTCCGCACGTACCTCAAGAGCAATTTTGCAAGCTGAAAAGAATGTGAAATTCAGTTTCTTCATGCTCATTACAAAAGGGACAAAACATCAATGCATTCTGGTTGCTTCTAGTCGGGAGTCTACCTAGATTCATACTATAAAAGGAGACACATACCTTTGATAAGCATGACATGTTATCTTAGGTGGATAAGTTGTTGCTAATATTATCGTCAATTCTTTTGACATATTAAATTTATATGAACACATGATTTCTATTGACAATATAAATTCATTGGATCAAACTTGACACCTAACCTTGTTTGAGTAGAACCATCGGTAATGAGAGAACTTATGGTAATGCGAAAATCAAATTGATACTTTATAAAAAATATTTGGTTTGACTTTTATCAAATTGATACTTGATAACCTCCTTCTGTAACTTCTTGCAGCTTCTTGAGCTAACATTATCCATGATCGAGCATATTCTGCCACTATAGCTTTCATATGGCCAACTTAAAAACCAAATTTAGATAAGGAAATAAAAAACATTTATTACAATAGCATTTTGTTGCTAACCCATTTTGACCCCATTTTTGAATCATGTGGCATAGTCGCCTACTTTCAACCTGCATAAAAATTTGATCTTTTTAGCATAATTTTATCTTCTTTACCTTAAAAAGTAAAGAATTAAACAAGTGATTTCACCTTTCATTTAGGCATAAAGATAATTAGCAAGTAGAAACAGATATAGAATGGTTAAAAAGCCTAGCCAAAGTTTATACCGAGCTTTAAAATATTTAAATGGAACTTCTAGCAAGGTAGCACAACATCTATATGCTTTGTTTTCCGGTTTTTTCGCTTGATTTTCTCTTTTTCGTGCTTCTACCTTTCTTTATGCTACGTTGCTTTTTAATTAGAAAACACCCATGCACATATATAATAATTAAAAAAAAAAAACGGACTTAATTTTATGGCCATATATATTTGATGCCCCGGGCTGTAGCCCAACTGGCCCATGCTTTAGGCCTTTCTTCCTTATTAATATACATATTTAAAAGATAACACGTTTATGTTTATGAACAATAAACTTACTGCTTGTTTGACTCCTTTGGCTCAATTGTTTTATTGTTATCACTTTTTGCCAAAGTTTATTTTTATTATATTTTATTTTATTTTTTTGACTTCTTTCACTTAATTCTTTTATTTGTTACCACTTTTTGCTCTCTTACGGTCTTACCAATTATACTTCGCCTCCTCTTTTGCTTTAAACCATTTCCATTTTTTTGTCGTCACTTCCTTAATTTTTTTAATGTGCTTTTATTTTAGCTCTTTTGCTTTAAACGATTTCCACTTTTTTTGTCGTCACTTAATTTTTTTAACGTTCTTTTATTTTAGAATAAAAGATGAGTCATTGGTTGGTACCCCCTCAGTTACCCATGTTTTGGGCTCATGTCTTTTGCTTCACACACAATTAGGTGCTGTTTGTTTTTTAGAAAAGAAAATGCGTGAAGTCTGCGGACCACCTCTACAATCCTCTGTAGCAGAAGAGGTGGAACAAACGGCTACAACGTGTAATAAAAAATATATTTGTTTTTTAACGTCTGCAGACTGCTGCAGTAAGTTAAACTAAAATGTGAAGAGGTTTGAAGCAGTTGGTTTTTTAGAAGACTTATGACTTAAAAACTATTGTTTGTTTTTTAGAAGACTTATAACTTAAAAACTGTTGCGCGTGTGCTGCGTGGCGCAGTAATAAATGGTCTGGAGTGCTTTTAAAAAAAAAAAACAAACAATACCTAATAACATTTATTTGGATTCTTGAAACAGTAAAATACATAACAATACCGCTGCAACATACTTACCACTTGAAAACGCCCACAAAAAACAGATAACAATGTTACCCGTGGTTCACCACTGTCACACACTCTAATTATCTTTTATAGGACCATTTAATAAGCTATTTAATATAAGGGTGTTTGGAAAACTACAATCACAGAGGCTCACTATTATATCCTATTGACATAATCAATATCATTAAAGTTGATTATGTTTTCATTTATATTCTATAAAAGACATATTCTCATTTCTCAGCAATCACGATTCAACTTTTCTTTTACCAGCAGCTTCCACAACTTCATTAATTTCATCCACATTCATTAAGGTCTCGTTTGTTTTTCTATAAAAGTACTTTTTGAACACTTTTCCCTTCTGACGGGTAGACGTTTCGCAAATGCACGTCTTCTTCCGCAAACTTGAAAAAAGACAAAAGACATTTAACCACTACCAAAACAGACAGCATCTATGTTTCTTCTCTTTAGATTGAAAATTAGGAAAATTTATCGTATTACCTTGGAATACATTTTGTTCTATTTGATACGATTCTTCGTTATGATAACATTCTAGAACTTGTTTCACAATAAATCAATTGATAGCTAATTTTTAACTATGCATCAATTATTCTTCTTTTCGTTTTCCCTGACGTTTAGAACAATACAATTCAAAATTTTTAATTGTAGACATTTTTTTTAATAAAAAAATCAATGTTAATAACGATATATATTAGTAATAAATTTAACTTAATTGGGGAATTTGGATAGACGTTTCTATTAACGAGAATATAAACACACACACATTGATGTTTTATTATTCATATATTCATCAAAATTTTATTATTTTATTATAAGTTTATGTATGTGTATTTTTGTAGAAAATTATAATTTTAATTTTAACTTGTGATTATTCATTTATTCATTGTTGAATAATGATATAAAATTGTGGATAAAATTCATTGCCAAATATAGTGTTTTTATATTTTCACACTATATAAGGATAGTTCAAATAAAAACAGTAAATAGTGTGAGAACGTAAAACACTATTTTTATGTTATTATTCTGCAATAAATTTTGTATCTAAAACTTTATGTCATTATTCAACAATGAATAAATGAATAGTCATAATAAAAAATACATATATACAACATTCATCTCAGAATAATGATGAATAATACAGAATAGTAACATAAATATAATGTTTGGATATACAATCACTTCAAAAATACACATATACAACATTTATTATAAAATAATAAAATAAATATAATGTTTTTACGTTGTCACAATATTTACTATTTGTTTAGTTACACATTTGTATTATTCGAATTACTTTAATTGCAATTGTCGGTTGAAAACTAATTTTGAACAGTTTGAACATCAAATGTTGTAGTGATAATCTGTAAGATTGTGATTCTATCTTGACTTGTTACCGCCGCAAAATTGAAATGATGACCATGAAACACTGAAACAAAAATATGTAATGCTAATATTCTTTTTCCTTGTTGTATACTTAATTTGACCCTAAAGCCCAAATTCAATTTTAAATTTTGAGTTATCTTTGAACCTTTAGTGTAGTGGATGTGTAATGTCTTTACGTTGATCTCTAAATTTTAATTGATATTAAATATTTATAATACCTAATATTTATTGTTAATGAAAAATGAATGAGATTTATAACATGCAATTATTCTTTAATTAATACTTATTTCTTCTAATTTTTAATAATCAAATATTCAAACTATAAGGCCCTTTATGATTGGAGACCCATGCGACTGCACCAATGATTAATATATTTATAGTATGCGTGAGCCCTCGGTATAAGACTGTTTGTAACCTTAAGCGCCTTAGCTACACGCCCAACAACTATTTCTCATAGATACCATAAACTTTAAAACAAAATTCCTACTAAGAATACAAAACAAAATTCATACATACCACTTGGGTTGTGGTGACTTGGTAAGACATGTGAAAGATATGGTGGATAACTTATTGACCCATGTTCAAATCCTGGCACCACTCAGCCTTTGTGGCCATGGAGGTTCGCCTGCAGTGACTCCAGGGCATGAGGCAAAACTTTATGTTTGCAGCGGGGGATTAGTCGGTGCGCGAAAGCTGGCCCGGAAACCCTCGTTAGGGAAGTTCCCTTTCAAAAAAAAAAAAACAAAATTATTAATACAACTTATATTTATATATGTGTACGTTTATTTATATGGATATTTTGAAATCTTAAAACACAATTTTACTGACTTCAAGAGAGCAGTAAATAACGAAGCATACAAACTTACATACATACACCTCTATTAAATACAATGTGTAAGAAAGAAAAGGATGTATTAATGTATAGTGCCTATAAAAGCCCAACGAAGTTTCAAAACCGTTCAAAAAATCCCAATCATGTTTTGTCTGTTCAAAAATCGCAACAAACTTAACATTTTGTCTAAAAAGTCCAACTAAGTTACACTTTCCTGAAAGTCAAATAAGAGAAACGAATGACGTAACTTATTACCGTATAGGAAAACTGACTTGTTAAACTAACGAAGTTTCCAAAATGTTTAAAAAACTCCAATCATGTTTTGACTGTTTAAAAAAAACTCAACGAACTTAAACAAAACAAGATTGGAATTTTATAAACGGTTTGGAACTTTGTTGGACTTTTTAGACAAAATGTTAAGTTCATTGAGTTTTTTTGAACAGATAAAACATGATTTGAGTTTTTTGAATAATTTGAAAACTTCATTGGTTTTTTAAATCATTTTCCCATAAACTAACTTTGAGTTTTCTTTTTTATTGTATACCTTTATAGATATGGATACGGGAGATGTTTCACAAAACAGCTCTTGAGTTCATCAAACTAAATAAGAAGGTCATCCCAAGAATCCTACAATGGAAAAAGTTGATAGACATCAGTTGGGAGTCTTGTATGTCATTTATACATGGATACGAGGTATTTTCGATATATTTAATTAATTAACCAAATGTTATAATTATTATTTTTCTAAACAATTACTATCTTAATTTTTAGGATGTTTATAGACATTTATGGATGCGACTTACACCAAACAATGTCGAGCACTCTACTATATGGTTGATAGAAAGCTCCCCTTTTTCTAATGGTGTTCAAGATAAACAGGCCAAAAGGACACCAAAAAAGATGGCTCGTACTGGTGTCCCTTCACCCTCATCAACGCACAAAATGATCACACCAATACCATTTGCCGCCACCATTATGGGTACATATGAGGAGAGGTTAAGAACGATCGAGGCTACAATCCAAGGATTACAGACTTGTCAGAAAATGATTGCGAATGATATGGTGCAGATTAAGAAAGAAATGTCCAACAGTTTCACACAGATTAGACAAGAACTGACTCTTATGAGAGCTATTGTGCCATGTGTGATGGATAATTGCGAGAATATGTTTGTTGATGGTGATGAATCTATTGATAAGATGGAGGGGGATGAGAAGAAGCATGTAGAGGAGGAAGCAAAGTCTACTCATACAGTATGTGTTGTGAGCTACTCTTCATTATATAATAATAAGTTGTTTTATATAATGCTAGTATGTTGGCATGCAGGTCGTGCCGAATAAGGAAGATGAGAAGGAGGCATATATAAAGGCTGCCATGTTTAAGGATGTAGATAAAAAGGTTGTTGGCATACATGATGGGTCAAATGATGAATGTGAGAACAATAAGGATGACAAAGTTGTCATGTTTGAGGATGTAGAAAAAAAGAAGGTATCTTGTTTACTATTTTTTTCCGTTGTCTGAGAAATCAAATCAATAATATTATGTTTTGTCATTTAGGATAGATCTGTCGTCGAGAGTACTCCTATCGTGGATAAGGGGCCAATGTACAAGATACCAAAAAATGTGGATCTCAATAAGCATAAAAAACGCCCAAGAGCCTATTTCAAATCTTCATATATGAGTATCCCTTCGACTTCACGAGAACCACTCCATCCTCCACATTTCAAAATAGATGCATTACAATCTGAAGAAATATTTGCTTTATATGATAAAAGGGATGAAGAAGCACTTTCTTTTACATATAGAAGCGAATATGTGGGGTATCCTTGGGGCATTGATTTCTGGAAGCATATTTTCTGCCATAATGATCCAATTGAAGAACGTGGTTGGCTAGAAACTTCGGTAAATAATCTAATATGTTTTAAATTAAAAAATATAATAAAATGGATCCACGACTGATTAAACTTTTTACCCTCTATAAATAGCATATCGATATGTGGAGTCTTTTACTATTAGATACGAAGCTCCCGGACGAAAGATGGACGATTATGCCCATCCATTTTATGGCCTTTTTTGACGAGAAGTCATTGATCCCTTTTGCAAATGGATCGAAGCCTCCGTATGTAGATTGGGCTAATGTTGATTTGGTAAATATATTTTCGTATTCATAACGTTTGTTATATTAATGTGGATTTCTAAGATTTAATTTCCACATCATTACACAGGTGTTGTTTCCTATCAATATTATCAATTGTCATTGGTTGACGGGAGGTATGGACCTGAGGACATGGACTTTAACACTTTATGATAGCTCGATTTCAGAAGTATCTAATGAGAAAATATTGGAAAAGCTACTAGCTTTCAAAGAGAATTTCAATGACTTCTTAAAGTCAATAGATTATTGGACAAAGACTGGACGAGAGTCCACCCACATGAATTTGAATATTCAATTTGCCAAAGGTGTACCCCAACAAGTAAATGGTAGTGATTGCGGGGTTTTTGTTTGCATGTGGTTAGAGGCTCTAAGTAGTGGTAAAGAGTTGAACATAAAACAAGATGATGTAGCGGCTGAATGTATGGAATATCGTAGGCGTATGGCACGAATTATATGGGCACGTCGTGACTAATGACGATGTAATAGACATTTGCATCTTAATTTAATAAAGAAAATTAAAATTCAATTAAATATTATAGTACATGTACATGTTTCATTAATTAAACATATAATAATTAACTTTATTTCTATAACTGCGAAAACCGTAACAAATATAATGCTTTTTCGCCATTAATAAATCATTGTCTTTTATTTTTTATTTATTTATTTATTTATTTTTTAACAGCACAGGAATATATTGCAAAACGAGCACAGGAATAAATCATTGTCTATTTTCTTTCAATATGTTGGAACTTTTGGAGAAGTCCAACAGTTTTAATATTGGCATTAGATATTCATTTTCCACAAGTTTTATTTCTTTATATAATCAATAATCATTTCTTCTATTTTAGATATCTACCATCACAACGTCTAGATGTACAGTTTCCCAACAACTTTTTCTATCGCTCTTTTGGATTCTTCATAGTTTTTCATAGCTTCAAAAATATAATGGGACATCTTAGGAGAGGATATGATCCAACATAATAGAAGTCCGAATGTCTCTACCGAATTTAGGAAATGCATTAAGCATGGAATATTGATATTCTTCGTTGACATTCAGAATAAAATTAAATAGAGATATTATAGTTATTAGTATTTTGTTAAGCTTACCATCAAGCACTTATAATTTTACAATGTAAATAAATTTCTCTAGTATACAGTTAAGTTTGCATTTGAATCCTTTTAACTAGATTTTATGAAAAGCAGTTTGATAGTGCCTAAACATTTGAAAAAATTACTTAAAGATAGAATATTAGTAAAACTTTCTTGTTGTTTAGTTTGTAAAAAGTATGCCCTCAAAAAGTGAAAATTTTGGTGGGATAGCGACTTAAAAATGTAATATATTTTTTGATTTGTATATATTTGATCACTGAGTTTTTGTCCATATTTACCCATTCAACTTTTTAAACTGTACATATTCAGTCGTTATGACCGGTTACTTCAGGTTAACCGGGAAAAATGATTTAATAGGGTAATATATTCATTATTTTGTACACATTTAGTCATTAATATTTTTGTACACATTTAGTCATTAATATTTTTTTGTTTCAAAATAAATTATTTTTATTTTTGTACTCATTCAATACTTATGAGTGATTTTTTAGGTTTTCTCACAACATCTTATGTGAGTCGATCATTGGTGAGAGGTGTGGGGCTGTTGATGCTTATGTGCAACATCCTATTTAAATAAGGCAAAACTCCCTAATTAAAAATCTATTATTAAGAAAAATCATTTATTTCAAGGTATATTTATCGAAAATCAGAGTAATATAAAAAATATAGAATCCTCAATACTATTAATAAGTATGTACAGTCTTGCCTTCGTCTTCTCATGATCAACGATAGAACCTGACAACATAAACAACTAGGTGAGCAGAAAACTCAGTGAGTTTTTCATAAAATACCTCATACAACAAACGTGCTATCATGCATAACGGACCCACAATCATCAGATTGGAATACTCTGGCCCAATCAATCATCAGACTGGAATGTCAACATGCAACGGGTCCAATCACTCATCGGACTAGAATACCCAGGGTTCGTGGCATGCCGCCTCAACCCAACCGCTATTCTCGAGCCTCCATGCTTACGCCTTACAGCCGACTCGCACCTTAGCCTACAACACATAACAGGGCCGCTTCAACCTATCCCACTACCATATCTCGACATATAAATAATCAAGGATCAAGTAGGCACAGAATACAAACGATTATCAATCATACATCTCACTATCGCCTACTAGTCCTCTCATAGCACACTGCTCCGCTACCAGCTAACCTCTATAAAATGCGTAACCATACGTAACTAGAGGTGAAATTGCCACCTGAGTAGATGATCCTATTCTAGAACCACAACCAAACAAGGAACATGCAAGAAAGTCCATATCAAAAGTTCCCAGGCTATCCTACATGACTACATATAGCCCCTGTGACACTCCACTCGATGATAACCAACCTACTGGTACTCTAACCAACATACTACTATTGTTGCATCCTAACTGTGACATCCCCATTTTTACGGCCAGAAAAGACCGATTTTGTTTATGCTATATAAAAATTAGAGTACCTCTTTTAATAAAAATGTTGCGGAATTTGTTCCTAGTAAAACATGATAAATACATTATCAAAGCATTTATGAAGAAAAGTATTTTTAATTCATTTTAAAACATTTGGGATGTCATCGTCAATACAGAAACATAAACATAAACAACACTTACATTTATTTACACTAGTGATCTACATCTCTTTAATCTCTCAGTGTAATGTGACTTCATCTCAACACCTATAATATAAATAAACTGAGTGGGTCAGGTTGGGAAACCTGATGAGTACATAGGGTTTTCAACCCACAATAATATAATTATTATGTTTAAACAATCAAACAATCGACCCAATTACCCATCCCCATTATCTTCTTTACTCTTAAGGATCTATCCTAAGAGTCATCTATCTCGCATTCGTTTATTCTGAAGTTCTTTGCTTCCAGAGTTATAAGACTGTCACTAAATCCATAGCTGCCAATGCTCGTTTGTAAAGTACTAATTCCATAGCTACTGGGTAATAAATCCATAGGTACCAGTGTTTATCTAATAGGTACTAAGTCCATAGCTACCAATTCCTAACAGATACTAAGTCCATAGCTACTAGTATTTGTCCAACCGGCGGTTCCTAGAAAGTTAGAACCGGAACCGGAACCGCTCTAGCCGGTTCTTAGATTTTTGGAACCAGTCCAGAAACCGGCAGTTCCGGTTCCGGGAGCGGGTAACCCGGTTACATAACTTTGTTAACTTTTGTCGATAAACCCGCAACTTAGTTCGATCCAAATTGTATCAATTCGCACCAAAGAGGGACAAAATCAGACCAATATATTGTAAACCGGTCTAAGTAACGCGTGCGCGCGCGCACACACACACACACACACACACATATATATATATATATATATATATATATATATATATATATATATATATATATATATATATATATATATATATATATAAACCGGTTTCGACGGGTACCCAGCTGCTAGCAGCTCCAAAAAAATAAGAATTGGAACCGGAACCACCTAAGGTGGTTCCTTAACTTTAGGAACAGGAACCGAAACCGCTTAAAGCGGTTTCAGTTCCAGAACCGGCCGTTCCGAGGCGGTTCCGGTTCCAAAAGCGAGTACCCGGTTCTGATGCTCATCCCTAATAGACATGGATTCTGCGGAAGAAAGCTACGAGGGATCCGCGGAATCCACTGTAGCTTCGTGGAATGGAAAAATCGTAAATAAATTAGGGTATTAAAAAAAACCTCAAGATCCATTCCGCGGAGCTATCTTCGACGAATGAATCCATTCCGTGGAGGTAGTTCTGAGGAATAAATCTTCATATATATATATATATATATATATATATATATATATATATATATATATATATATATGTATGTATTTATTTATTTATTTATTTATTTCACATCAATTCTTCGAGGTTTATACCCATTCCCCAACTAATTATTTTCAAGAAAATAATACGATAACATGAATTTTTTTGACAATGTTTGAAATAAATATGATGTGGAAAAAAATGGTCTTTTAATTGGAGATCTTTATATAAAAGAATAATTAGAGGTGATGTTTTTTTTTTTTTTTTTTTTCCCTGAAGATCCATTCTTCGGAGCTACCTCCGCAGAATGAGTTCATTCTTCGGAGGTAGCTCCGTGGAATGGATCTTAGAGTTTTATTATTATTATTATTATTATTATTATTATTATTATTATTATTATTATTTTATTAGTATTTTATTATTATTATTACTATTATTATTATTATTATTATTGTTATTATTTTTAAAATGCCCTAATTTATTTACGATTTTGCCATTCCGTTGAACTACAGTGGATTCCATGAAGCCCATCGGAGCTTACCTTTGCGGAATTCATGTCTATACTCGTAAATCCAATTTTTTTGTCTATATTTTGGAATTCAACCCCAAAAAATGTCTATAGCCGGTATTTTCCCTAGAAAATTTCACAATTATTCAAGAAGGAAATCGTTGAAACCGCTAAAATTTTGGGTTTGTCGGTAATCGGTAAGAGTTCTATAAATTTTAATAATAATAATAATATTATTATTATTATTATTATTATTATTATTATTAATAATGTTATATTTTTAATGTTTTTAATCATCATCATCGTCATCATTTTTATCGGTATGCACATCATATACATATACAACCATTGACAAACACAATGTTTGAATAGTGGTGACACCAAAAAATAATAGATTTAATAGAATAATAGTATTTGTTTTTACTTTATGGGGTTGACTCAGAATAGTGGCTCGGGACCTCTCGGGCTCTACATACATATACAATTGTATACAACTATGCATATTGTAACATCTCAATTTCTAGATAATCTGTAGGTAAATGCCTCTGTAGTTAAATATCTACAGATTACCTAAGGAATACGAAATCCGTAAGTATTTACCTATAGGTTACCTAAAAAATTGATATTCACTATTTGTGAACGGTTGAGGTTTATTAACATATAGCGAAAATTAATATTCACGATTTCTACAAGGTTATTTTAATTTCAATTTTTTATCTATAAATGGCACGTATTTTGATTTTGATTTTACTTTTGACGGACAATTACTTTAATATCCAATTATATTTAATTCATCGACAGCATCTTAATTTGTGGTGTTATGATAATTATTTAATTTGATATTTTTTTGATTCAATATTATAGATTATAAATTGCATTCCAATTGTTTTCAGTTTATATTAATGGGTTTTTGTATTGTAACGTCATAAAATTTCAAACCAAAAATTTTCATTTTTACAATCATCAAACATGAGTAATAAGTTTAGGTTCCAATGTAACAATTTAGTCACAACCGATTACATAACAAAAGATAACAAAATGGTTTCCCCGAGTGTGTGTACGATCACGTTGGTGCCTTCCCACGGTCCTCGCTAGTACCTGAAACACATAACACAACAACCGTAAACATAAAGCTTAGTGAGTCCCCCAAAATACAACCTACGCACGTACGCCTTTCCAGGCCTTAACCTTCCGGTCCATGTGTCTCAGGGAACTTCTGTCCCGACTGGGTAAACCTTCCGGTCCTACCCACGTCAACCTTACAGTCCATATGACCACGCCTTCCGGCCCATAACAGGTTGCCTTCCGGCCCAAATCAAGCATATCATACATGGCGCATATAACGAATAACTTAACACACATAAGACATATATCTCATATCATATTCGACCTTCCGGTCACGCAGTCAAGACCCTTCCGGGTACAGTATAGTGAGAAAACTCACCTCGTATGCCTCGCTAAGTCGCTAATCGTGAATCCTGGAATCACTCGGGCTCGAACCCTCGAGCTGCAATCCTCCTATGATATTATAAATCTATAATTATTACTTGTACCACAAAGGTGGACCATCCTTATCAAGTCAACCCAGGTTGACTTGGTCAACAGTCTTTAGTCAATTTGGATCGGACTCGGCGAGTGCACAATAGTGACTCGGCGAGTCTACGCGTTTTAACCAACTCTCAAGGTTTTTCCCTTTGACTCATCGAGTACTCCCCCGACTCGACGAGTTCCTCCTGGGCCTGAATCACAGGGCCACCGCGACTCAACTCGCCGAGTCGTAAGGTCAACTCGGCGAGCTCCAACCTGACTCGGTCCACCTGTCAAAACCTTTCCAACTCTCTGCGACTCACTGAGTCGCCCATAACTCGGTCAGGACTACACACAGGGTGGTCTCAAGGACAATCTTCAAGCGACTCGTCGAGTCTGTTCTTCAGACTCGGCGAGTCCATGCCATGCACCAGCTAAAACTGGCTTTTGCGGTCAGATCCGTTCCATACATACATAGATCTGGCCTTCCCAAGCTTATTTGTCACGTAAAGTCTCAGTCTTGGTTGCCATGCAATGCATACAAGGCTTATTTTGAAGAAACAACCTATAATATGGCAAGCTTAGCTTCTAACTCACAAGAATGGACATAAAGCTTGTCATATGGGGTCTCCTGGACCTGCTAAGGTCCAGATCTAGGTTCCATATCTCCATGGGACCTCTTATACTTCCGATTCAAGCCAAGAAATGCAAAAAGAAACCCTAGATTTGGCACATCAACACAAAACACGAAGTTTGGCTCTGAAAATTACCTCAAGAAGACTCCCTTGATGAAATGGCAACATATCCAAGCTCCCCAACTCTTCAAGCTTGATCCTCTCCCTCCTTTCCTTGCAATATCACACAAAATGATGAACAAATGGACTCCAAACACACTCACAAGGGCTCACAGTCGTATGGGGGCTCTTAGGGTTTAAGGTGGCCGCAAATGAGGGCCATAAGGTCCTTTAAATAGGGCTTAGGACCGGGAAATTAGGGTTTCATTAAACAGCGCGGACTCGCCGAGTCCATCCCTTGGACTCGCCGAGTCCGGACGCGAACCCCCGCCCAAAACCGCGACCCGACTCGGCGAGTTCGACCTCCAACTCGCCGAGTCCCCTCACAGAATGTCAAAAAGATATGAAATGAAGGTACCTGGGGATCCGGGCTGTTACAATTCTCCCCCACTAGAATAAGACTTCGCCCTCGAAGTCCCGCTAGGCAAATAGCTCCGGATGCTGCTCCCGCATCTCACGTTCCGGCTCCCAGGTCATCTCTGATCCCTTCCGATGCTGCCACTGAACCAATACCAGGGGTACCTCCTTGTTTCTCAAAACCTTGATCTTCCGATCTCTGATGGCTACAGGTCTTTCAGCATAATTCAGGCTTGCATCCACCTGAATATCCCCTAATGGAACCACCGCCGATTCGTCGGCTATACACTTCCTCAGTTGCGACACATGGAAAGTATCTGTAACATCCCAAAAACACACAGTCTGAAAATTTCGTTTAATTTAATGATAAAACCATAGTCAATAAACCTCATATAGAAATCATAAGCAATGTATCTCAGAATATTATAACAACTGTCAAATATATATCAGAGTAAAAACATCCCAGGCTGAACAAATGGTGTGTGCACTGCAATCTTCCCGAGCTCCTCTTTTGAAAACTGAATACCTGAAACCAAAACTGAAACTGTAAGCACGAAGCTTAGTGAGCTCCCCCAAACTACCACATACCATACAATAACATATAAACACATATTGGGCCTTGCCCACTGCATCGGGACGAAGCCCGGAAACTGCATCGGATCGGAGTCCGGAACTGACTGGGAGCTTGTCCCCTGCATCGGGCCAAAGTCCGGAACTAACTGCATCGGACCGAAGTCCGGAACTGACTGGGATCCTGTCCCCTGCATCGGACCAAGTCCGGAACTAACTGCATCGGACCGAAGTCCGGAACTGACTGGGACCCTGTCCCCTGCATCGGACCAAGTCCGGAACTAACTGCATCGGACCGAAGTCCGGAACTAACTGCATCAGACCGAAGTCCGGAACTGACTGAATCATAGCATAGCATAACATATCAACTAGCATGAACACATATACTGCATACTACATCGGGCCGTAGCCCGGAACACATAACACATAACCCATAGCACATAAATTTTGTCTGAGCCACGAAGGCATCAAACATACTAACTACTGCATCGGACCGAGGTCCGGAAACTACTGCTAACTGAACGGGCCAGCATTGTGGCCTTAGACCCGTCCCTACTGGAAGGAAACTCACCTGAACTGCTGAGCCCTACTGATAAACCTCTGGCTGCAACTCGACAATCCCCTGATCCGCTGCTCCTCCAGCTCTCCGAGCTATCAATATACATATAACACTTAGTCTGACAGTCAACTAAGTCAACTCTGGTCAAAGTCAACCTTCCAGGTCAACCCTACTCGCCGAGTCTTCCTAAAGACTCGCCGAGTTCATAAGCTCAGGGTCTTTCTTATTCGCGACCCGACTCGCCGAGTCAGTCCATGACTCGCCGAGTCCAACTAGTTCCAAGTCCTGTCCTGTCCAACTCGCTGAGTCACCACCCGAATCACTGATTCGGGTCTCGACTCGAAGGGTTTAGGGTTTCGCGATCTGACTCGGCGAGTCCTAGACAATCTTCAACCAACTCGTCGAGTTGTTCATCCAACTCGCCGAGGCCATGCCTATCTTCATCCGACTCGACGAGTTGTTCATCCTACTCGTCGAGTTCCTCCTCACCTTCAAGCTACTCGCCGAGTCCACTCGAAGGACTCGCCGAGTCTATCCATTCCTCAATCCATGCAGTGGCTTTTCGAGCCAAACTGAACTTCCAACTCCTAGATCCATACTTTTAGGGCCTATTCCCCACGTAAAGTGGCAAACTTTACGTGTAGATTGAGAGATCTAAGCTCAAAACACACTAAATTCGGGTTTATGGCAAACATGCTTCTTCAACATATCAAAGGCTGATACTTTAGGGGATTCTAGACCAAAACCAACATGGATCTGAGGTAGCAACCTCAGATCTGAACCTCCAACTCGAATTGGTTACATATCATACCAACAATGGCCAAAACCCACACATAAGAGTAGATCTAGATGAAAAAGAGAGTCCAAGCAACAACTTATTACCTCCACTTGGTCTGAAATGACTCTAAAATCCAGATCTACAATCCCTTCTTGCACCTCCAAGGTCTTTCTTCCTCCTCCAAGCGTAATGCATTCTACAAGGCAAGATCTAGCTCCAAAAACGGAAATGGCGGCTAGGGTTTGATGTTCTGGGGTAGAGAGGCAATAAATGAACCCTAGGAAGGAGAATGAGACACTTAAATAGGCTCCAAGTTCCCGGGTTTAGGGTTTTCCCCGTTCAGACCCAACTCGCCGAGTCTCCCTGGTCGACTCGCCGAGTCGGTCGCTTTCACCACAACCCGGATCCCGCTCGGACTCGCCGAGTCCCTCCATGGACTCGCCGAGTCTGCCCTAAACTTGAGGTTTTCTTTCTTTTCTTGGCTTTCCAAACTTTGGGGTGTTACAACTCTCCCCCACTTAAACTAAACTTCGTCCTCGAAGTTTGCTACGATCAACTGCCTTTGAGCTGCCTCCAACTCCCGGTCTGGAAAATCTAACACCCTTATGCCCATCACTCCAGCCACTCACCATGCTGATCACTACTGTTGGTACTTACTGAATCTTTCTCCTTTCCATAATTTCCTCAACGATACTTCCTCTGACTGAAGATCCTGTTGCCTCTCAACTGCCTACTGGATGCACTGAGACTACCCTTGCTCAACTATTCTGCCAATATCTGAGTTACCATCTCCCACCGGTCACTACACTCCATCGCAATCTGCTAGCCGCTCCTAGCGACTCCGTAAGATACCCCGATTGTCCATAACTGTCCCATCTATTCTGTCATCCATACTGAATCAGCTTGCTTACATCCCATCTGATTACTCAACTCCTACTAACTCGAGTCTTTCATCCCGAAGAAAAGCTACCTGCCTAGCTATCTTTACATGTCACTTATACTCGGCCGAAGGCTCAACTGATCCTGCTGAGAGAGACTTGTCATTTCCAAATCAACCAACTATACCGTCAACACTTGTATTCCAGCTCAAATACAATACTGACCCAAAACTCTGAAACCTTTCAAACACTGAATTTTCTACAATACTGAACCTGCCTAAAACACTAAACTGCCTGAAACGCTGATCGGGATGAATCACTGAGCTGCCTGAAACACTAAACTCAAATCCAACTGTGGAGTCAAGGGACTCCTCACTTAGTCGCTTCCACGACTTCTGAATGAAATCTTCCTCAAGGACTAGTTTCCACTAGTTATCCTGTCACTGTGGCTCTAACAACCTTCCGATCCAACCGATCGGGTCCTTACATCACATCCTGACATCATCCATTCTATGACTAATAACATGATGGCTCCAAGACTGACGGTAGCCCTTAACATACCCGAACCTCAACGGTCCACTGCTACTCTGATCTCATAACTGATGTGACGATCTATAGCCAAGATTCGCTGACTTAGCCATAACTGAACCATTTGGGAAATCCGAATCTAATCCGTGGATTCCCATATTCCCACTGCTGCACCCGAACGGGTGGGAATTACTACATTCCCGCGTTCAACCACGCGCTCATGCTGCTACCAATCTGATAAAAGCCACGGCTACACCCTCGGATTCACAAGTCTCAAATACTATCTGGCTGCTAATGAACGCTACGGCTACCCCCGCAGGCTTACAACACTCTACTACTATCTGACTGCTAGTGAATGCTACGGCTACCCCCGCAGGCTTACAACACTACTACTACTATCTGACTGCTAGTGAATGCTACGGCTACCCCCGCAGGCTTACAACACTACTATTACTATCTGACTGCTAGTGAATGCTACGGCTACCCCCGCAGGCTTACAACACTCTACTACTATCTGACTGCTAGTGAATGCTACGGCTACCCCCGCAGGCTTACAACACTACTACTATCCCGAGGACATCCTGACTATCCCTAGTCCCGCTAGTGATTCCTCATCCCGATTTCTCAAACCAGCCCTCAGTCTTTGAATTCTGCATCATCCTCGACATCTTATATCCTTGTTATACTTAGTGCTTCGTCAAGGAATTCTCCGGCTTGGTTCCCAACCCAACTGTCTACTAATCCAGATACAAGAAGCTATTGTTGGGAAGTTTCCAACCTCCCAACTCCTGAATCTACGCAACCTGCATGCTGCCTCATACACTGGCTACTAATACAAAACATCTCTTGTTGCCCGCTCTCGGGTTCCTCATTCCACTCACTTGAGTCTTTACAGGTGGTCCTCAAATCCTGGATTCCTAACCAGTTTCTAACCATCTCCATTACATGAACCCACTGCTGGGAAAAGTTCTCGAACTCCCAATTCTGAACTTCTCAATCCATCCATCACTGTGCTACTACCACTTCTTCTCAGAGGCCGCGCAATCATTCTGAGTGACTCTTATCCATGTATACCCGGAGGGTCCTCCCCCACTTCAATCCTGCTTACCCCTTGCTGCTTCATATACAAAAGAGACCCCGACCTTTACTACCATCCCAAAATTTCTATTGGGGAGCCCAAGCCCGCCAGGTAGGAACTTGACCATTCCATCCAAACCACTATCCGCTAGCAAAACGAACCAGATCTCTCCCTACCATGCTACAGTTACCGTACTCCCCTAACTACCAACCAATCATCCGAGGTATGCAAATGGCATATGACATAAGCACAGGCAAGCCACTCCATAACACAACACTTGTACCACGATTGATGCAGAAACCATAGCAATATATCATAACGTAAGCTGACAAAACAAAGTTTCATACCTCCATTACTCAGTGCTGCTCGAATCCCTGCTGAAATCTACCGGAAAAACTCGGCTCCAAGCCATAGGCACCCTTGCCCGGCCTTGACAACCACTGACGGTACTCGAAGTTCCAAGGGCAGGAGCTGGCGCCCGCCCTGCTGAATACAACTCGGACAGTGGGCCTTCTTGTGGCCCCTTAGACTGCAATGGAAACACAACGAATCAAGTCTCTGGGCGATGGTAACAACACAGTCTCTGCTAAAATGACCAATCTGGCCGCGCTTGAAACACCCAACATCGCCATCACTTCTACGCCTACACGCACCCATGTGCGTCCTTCCGCACTTCCCGCATCGACTGCGGCTCTGATAGTTCCTCGCCCTCAAATCTGAACTCTTGGCCTCTTACTCGAACCTGTGGCAACCTGTGTCTCATCCATTTTCCTCTTCCCTTCCGACTCCTTGCCCGACTCTCGCTCCTGCGTTACCCCAACGGCAATGTCTGCGGTCTAAACAACAAATGTCTGATCCTGAAGCCTCGCTATCTGTAACAGCTCAAATTTTCAAATAAATTTTTCATTTAAAATAGCACAGCATTATTCGACAAAAGTATTTATTCCAAGTTCATTTCAAAAATACAAATAACGAATCCCCAAGATCTCCAACAATGGCAGTGTGTACGTGTCACGCCGGCGCCTTCCCACGGTCATCACTAGTACCTGAAACACATAAACACAACTAGTAAGCATAATTGCTTAGTGAGTTCCCCAGTATACGACTTACACACATACGCCTTTCCAGGCCCGGACCTCTCGGTCCACATAACATTGCCTTCCGGCCCGTAACATAATCGCCTTCCGGTCCATAACATATCGCCTTCCGGCCCGTATTATATTGCCTTCCGGCCCATAGTATATTGCCTTCCGGCCCATAACATTTACAAAACATAACACATATAACATGACACACATAGCACATATATCATACATCATACCTGTTCCTTCTACCACATAACATATCGCCTTCCGGCCCGTATAAACATACATAACAAGTATAGCATCTACCTTTTCAGTTATAGCATAAATCACATATATCACATACGACCTTCCGGTCACACAGTCAAACCCTTCCGGGTGAAGTATAGTGAGAAGACTCACCTCGCAGTATGCAAACTATAACCCCTTGGAGCTACTCGCACTCGATCCGTTAATCTGCAGACTCCCTATAATACCACATACCTTTATTAATGATCTTATCAAACAAGACACTGACCCTACGAAATTACATATAGGTCAACGGTCAACTCGACCGGACTCGTCGAGTGCAAAGGCGACTCGGCGAGTCTAAGCGTCCTCCCCAACATCCCTGTTATTCCCTTTTCTACCCGTCGAGTACCCCCCCCCCTTGACTCGACGAGGTCCTTGTGAAAGAATCGCGGGGCCACCCCGACTCCACTCGCCGAGTCTAAAGAACGACTCGACGAGTCCCAGTAAGTCTTCAAGCTACTCGCCGAGTCTGAAGAACAACTCGGCGAGTCCTAGTAAATCTTCAGGCTACTCGCCGAGTCTGACGAACAACTCGGCGAGTCCAAGCGGATCTTCAAGCTACTCGCCGAGTCTGATCATTGGACTCGGCGAGTCCACGCCATGCAGTCAATCAACTGCCTCCTGTAATTCGCATGGTTCCGTAATATATAAATATGGGACTTCCTGGACCTTTACACATACTATTACTGGGATTTAAACACTTGTAACAACACTATAACCTAACTAATCATTAAATGGGTTTCCTAAACCCTAGATTCGTGTACAACACCAAAACTACAGAAATGATCCGAGGATTACCTGGAAAACGTTTCCCTGTGTCCCTAACCTTCAGAGCTCAATCCCCTTGATCCTCCTTTGACCACAACCTTGCCTCTTCTTGCCTAACAACCTCTTCAAGCTTCCACTAGCCTTCACCCTCGCTCCAGATGTCCACAGACTTTTAGGTTATCTTCAATCGGCCAAAAGACGAGACATGACGGCCCTAAAGACATTATATACGCTCCAGAATCAAAACGGCTAGGGTTTCAGCTGAACAGCGTCGACTCGCCGAGTCCCTAATGGACTCGTCGAGTCCAGTCGCGAATCTGTGACCAAGACCGTGGTCCTACTCGGCGAGTCAGGCATCAACTCGCCGAGTCCCCCCCTAAATATTCCCCAAAATAGTTTAAAGTAATACCTGAAATTCCGGGCTGTTACAACTCTCCCCCACTATAACTAGACTTCGCCCTCGAAGTCTCACTCTGCGAATAACTCCGGATGTTGCTCCCGCATTTCACTCTCCGGCTCCCAAGTCATCTACGATCCCTTCCGATGTTGCCACTGAACCAACACCAGAGGTATCTCCTTGTTCCGCAGAACCTTGATCTTCCGATCCCTGATAGCTACTGGTCTCTCGGCGTAATTCAGGCTCGCATCCACCTGAATATCTTCTAACAGAACCACTGCCGATTCATCGGCTATACACTTCCTCAACTGTGATACGTGAAAGGTATTGTGAATCTGACTCAGCTCTGCTGGCAACTCCAACCGATAAGCTACCCGTCCTACCCTTGCAATTACACGAAATGGACCTATGAACCGGGGCCCCAATTTGCCCCTCTTTCTGAACCGAATCACTCCTTTCCAAGGAGAAACCTTTAGGAGAATGAAGTCGCCAACCTGGAATTCGAGCTCGGACCGGTGTCTGTCCGCGTAACTCTTCTGTCGGCTCTGGGCGGTCAATAACCTCTGCCTCACCTGTTGAATCTGTTCGGTCGTCTGAAGTACGATCTCTGTACTGCCCATCACTCTCTGTCCCACTTCTCCCCAGCAAATGGGAGTCCGACACCTCCTACCATACAACAACTCAAAAGGTGGCATACCAATGCTCGAATGATGGCTGTTGTTGTAGGAAAACTCAGCCAACGGCAAATGCGCATCCCAGCTACCCCCGAAGTCTAACACACACGCTCTAAGCATGTCTTCCAATGTCTGAATCGTCCGCTCGCTCTGACCGTCGGTCTGGGGGTGGTATGCGGTACTAAAATGCAGTTTAGTACCCAACTCCTCATGGAATTTCTTCCAGAACCTGGATGTGAAACGTACATCGCGGTCCGAAACAATCGAGATCGGCACTCCATGCCGAGATACTATCTCTCTCACGTATAACTCTGCCAACTTCTCTGCTGATGAACTTTCGCTAATGGCAAGGAAGTGTGCACTCTTTGTCAACCTATCCACAATCACCCAAATCGCATCGACTCCTCTGGCAGTTCTCGGCAATTTGGTGATGAAATCCATCGTGATCTGTTCCCACTTCCACTCAGGAATCTCCAAGGGCTGCAACTTACCATGCGGTCTCTGGTGCTCGGCCTTAACCCTACGGCAGGTCAAACACCTCTCAATGAACCAAGCGACGTCTCTCTTCATGCAAGGCCACCAATACTCCTTTCTCAAATCCAAATACATCTTCGTAGCACCGGGATGGATCGAGAATTTCGATCTGTGAGCCTCCTCCATCAAAGTAACACACGTACCGCCCACGAATGGTACCCAAATCCGACCCTGAAACGTCAGAAGTCCCCGTCCATCCATAACGAACTCTGAAATTAACCCAACGACCCGCTCCTTCTTCTGCATCCCGGATTTCACAACCTCGGCCTGTGCCCCACGAATAGCATCTAATACCGGAGTCATCACCGTCAATCTCAAACATACGTCCCGCAATGTAGTGCTCCCCGCCCTACGACTCAATGCATCGGCTACCACATTAGCCTTGTCTGGGTGGTATAGGATCTCACAGTCATAATCCTTAGCCACGTCTAACCATCTCCTCTGACGCATATTTAGGTTGGGTTGATCCATCAAATACTTCAAACTCTTATGGTCCGTGTATATAGTACAACGAACCCCGTACAGGTAGTGACGCCAAATTTTGAGGGCGAACACTACTGCCCCCAACTCTAAGTCATGCGTGGGATACCTCACCTCGTGAGGCTTCAGCTGCCTCGATGCATAGGCTATCACATGGCCCCTCTGCATCAACACTGCACCCAGTCCCGAAATCGATGCGTCGCAATATACGACAAAGTCCTCCATCCCTTCCGGGAGAGCTAATACTGGGGCTTCGCACAGTCTCTGACGAAGTGTCTCGAAGGAAGTCTGCTGCTCGGGTCCCCATGAAAATGTAACACCCTTCCAGGTCAATCTGGTGAGCGGCACCGCGATCTTGGAGAAGTCCCTAATAAACCTCCGATAGTACCCCGCCAACCCAAGGAAACTCCTGATCTCAGAAGGTGACTTCGGTGCCTCCCAACTCATCACTGCTTCCACCTTGGCCGGATCAACCAATATCCCTGTTTGATTAACAACGTGTCCCAGAAATTGGACCTCCCGTAACCAGAAGTCACATTTGGAGAATTTTGCATATAGCTTCTCCGACCTCAGTACCTCAAGGACCTCCCTCAAATGCCCCTCATGCTGCTCTCTAGACCGCGAATACACCAGAATGTCGTCAATAAATACAATCACAGACCGATCCAGCATCGGCCTGCATACCCTGTTCATGAGGTCCATGAACACTGCTGGGGCATTGGTGAGCCCAAAAGGAATCACCACGAACTCGTAATGCCCATACCGCATCCTAAATGCTATCTTCTGGACGTCCTCATCCCGCACTCTTACCTGATGGTACCCTGATCTCAAATCGATCTTGGAAAACCAAGATGCCCCTTGCAACTGATCGAATAGATCATCGATCCTCGGTAACGGATAGCGGTTCTTGACCATCACCTTGTTCAGCTCCCGGTAATCGATACACATCCGGTGTGAACCATCCTTCTTCTTGACGAATAGAATCGGTGCTCCCCATGGCGAGCTACTCGGCCGAATAAATCCCTTTCCCAACAATTCCTGGAGTTGCGAGGACAACTCTTGCATCTCTGGAGGTGCAAGACGATAAGGCACCTTCGCAATAGGCGCAGCCCCTGGAACTAGATCGATACCAAACTCTACTTGCCTCGCAGGAGGTACTCCCGGCAAATCCTCGGGAAAAACATCTGGAAACTCGCGCACCACTGGAACCTCCTCCACTGTCTTCGGTCTCTCGGAAGTCTCCCGCGTATCCATCACATATGCCAAAAAACCGTTACATCCCTGCTGTATGCATTGCCTCGCCCTAGCGGCCGAACAAAAAGCTGATCCCGAACGGGTACCCTCGCCGTATACCGTAAGAACTCCCCCACTAGGGTCTCGTATAGTCACCAGTTGACGCTCGCAGTCAATGACGGCGCTGAATCGGCTCAACCAGTCCATGCCTACGATGACACAGACATCCCCCATCGCAATAGGAATTAGGTCAATCGGAAATGCAACCCCGAAGATCTCTAGCACACATCCCCGAAGAACCTCCGTAGCACAAACCATCCTCTCGGCCGCAATAGAAACGCTCAAAGGCCGACTTAACGGCTCACGACTAATGCCGATATGCTGACTAAAGGCTAACGATACAAACGATCTACTCGCACCCGAATCAAATAACACTAGAGCAGGCATAGAGTTCACAAGAAAAGTACCTACACATATATTAACATAAGCATAACATTTCGACCTTTAAGTAAATACGTGAATGATAACATACCTGCCACAACATCGGGCGCAGCGCGGACCTCCTCCGCAGTCAGCTGAAAGGCTCTCCCGCGAGCCCTCGGGGCCTCGACCTTCGCCGGTCGGGTCTCAGTAGTCCTGGTAGTAGGTGTAGCTCCCTGATGAAGCTGCGGACACTCGGCCTTCCGATGGCCTGTCTGGTTGCAGTGAAAGCAAACCATAAACCCCTTAGGGCAATCCCTGGCAATGTGTCCCTCCTTGCCACACTTGTAGCAACCACCAGCCCGACACACCCCCTCGTGACTCTTGCCGCACTTCGCGCAAGTGCGGCCCTTCGGACCTCCCATCCTCGAATCAGCGGACTTAGTCCGCTTGGCTGCCGGCTGAGACTGAGCCGGCCGCCGATCCACCTGCCGAGACTCGGCCTCCTCCTTCGCCTGAGTCTCCAACTCGATCTCGCGCTTCCTGGCGTTCGCCTGAAGCTCAGTGAAAGTACGATAGGTGGAGTTTGACACAAACTCCCGGATCTCCCTCTTCAAAACGCCCAAATACCGGCTCATCCGCGACTGCTCCGTAGATACCAGCTCAGGGCAGAACATTGCCCTCTCATGAAACTTCCGCGTGATCACTGCCACGGAATCAGTACCCTGCTTAAGGGTCAAGAACTCCTGAATCAATCGCTCCCTCTCCACCGGGGGAACGTACTCATCCCTGAACATCTCCGTGAACCTCTCCCACTTCACCGCTGTAATCTCCGCCAAAGTGAAGTTCGCCGTCACGAACTTCCACCAATCCTTCGCTCCCAGTCGGAGCTGGTTCAAGGCGAACCGTACCCTCAGGTGCTCCGGGCATGAGCAAGTATAGAAGCACCCCTCAATGTCGGCGATCCACCTCATCGCTGCAATCGGATCCTGTGTCCCATCGAACTTAGGGGGTTTCGTGTTGCTGAATTCTCGGAAGAGCAACGAATCGCCCCCTTGCGGCCTGGCAGCGGTCACCGCTGCGGTAGCGGCAGCGATTGCAGCTTCAGTCAGTGCGGCGTACCGCTCCTCAAACTCCTCCATCAGGGTGGTCTTAATGGACCCAAACATCTCCGGGATCTCAGCCCGAACCGCCGCAGCTACCTCTTCCTGAATCATCTGACGAATCTCCTCGTCACTCATACCGCTCGAACTCGCTCCGTGGCGTGTCGTAACCATGATGTCTCTGAAATACAACATAAAATTATCAGAGACTCCATCAAGTACATTTGTACTCGATAACGCAACCCTACTCAGTCTCCGGTATCTAGGGATTCTTACTTGGGTCTTCCACCGACCCGGTGCCTTCGGTAGTACGGGCCCAATACTACCGACCACACCGTATCAGTATTCGTCCCAAATCTTCCTCCCCAAACCCCGAATAATGAGTACTCTACCTCTAGTATGCACTATCTACTTGCACGCTACCAAATATCTCATATAAGCAATCTTCCTAGACTAAGGCATCACAAAACAGGCCGTTCTAGTCCTATCATGTATACCTAGTCTTCTAGCATGCATAACAATTCATAATTCAGTGCATAACATAACATTGTAAGGTATTCTGGGGATCTTTACCGTTCGGGCGCTGGCTGATCGTACACACTGCTCCGTTCTTGTTTTACCGCTTTACCATTTATGAAATGTTATGTCCTTATTATTTTTTTTTAAAAGATTTTTCCTCAAATCCTCGGTCTGAGTTCAGTTGCACCCGAAAGTACACCCGAATCCCTTAAACCAAGGCTCTGATACCAATTGTAACAGCTCAAATTTTCAAATAAAATTTTCATTTAAAATAGCACAGCATTATTCGACAAAACTATTTATTCCAAGTTCATTTCAAAAATACAAATAACGAATCCCCAAGATCTCCAACAATGGCAGTGTGTACGTGTCACGCCGGTGCCTTCCCACGGTTATCACTAGTACCTGAAACACATAAACACAACTAGTAAGCATAATTGCTTAGTGAGTTCCCCAGTATACGACTTACACACATACGCCTTTCCAGGCCCGGACCTCTCGGTCCACATAACATTGCCTTCCGTCCCGTAACATAATCGCCTTCCGGCCCATAACATATCGCCTTCCGGCCCGTATTATATTGCCTTCCAGCCCATAGTATATTGCCTTCCGGCCCATAACATTTACAAAACATAACACATATAACATGACACACATAGCACATATATCATACATCATACCTGTTCCTTCTACCACATAACATATCGCCTTCCGGCCCGTATAAACATACATAACAAGTATAGCATCTACCTTTTCATTTATAGCATAAATCACATATATCACATACGACCTTCCGGTCACACAGTCAAACCCTTTCGGGTGAAGTATAGTGAGAAGACTCACCTCGCAGTATGCAAACTATAACCCCTTGGAGCTACTCGCACTCGATCCGTTAATCTGCAGACTCCCTATAATACCACATACCTTTATTAATGATCTTATCAAACAAGACACTGACCCTACGAAATTACATATAGGTCAACGGTCAACTCGACCGGACTCGTCGAGTGCAAAGGCGACTCGGCGAGTCTAAGCGTCCTCCCCAACATCCCTGTTATTCCCTTTTCTACCCGTCGAGTACCCCCCCCCCCCCCCCTTGACTCGACGAGGTCCTTGTGAAAGAATCGCGGGGCCACCCCGACTCCACTCGCCGAGTCTAAAGAACGACTCGACGAGTCCCAGTAAGTCTTCAAGTTACTCGCCGAGTCTGAAGAACAACTCGGCGAGTCCTAGTAAATCTTCAGGCTACTCGCCGAGTCTGACGAACAACTCGGCGAGTCCAAGAGGATCTTCAAGCTACTCGCCGAGTCTGATCATTGGACTCGGCGAGTCCACGCCATGCAGTCAATCAACTGCCTCCTGTAATTCGCATGGTTCCGTAATATATAAATATGGGACTTCCTGGACCTTTACACATACTATTACTGGGATTTAAACACTTGTAACAACACTATAACCTAACTAATCATTAAATGGGTTTCCTAAACCCTAGATTCGTGTACAACACCAAAACTACAGAAATGATCCGAGGATTACCTGGAAAATGTTTCCCTGTGTCCCTAACCTTCAGAGCTCAATCCCCTTGATCCTCCTTTGACCACAACCTTGCCTCTTCTTGCCTAACAACCTCTTCAAGCTTCCACTAGCCTTCACCCTCGCTCCAGATGTCCACAGACTTTTAGGTTATCTTCAATCGGCCAAAAGACGAGACATGACGGCCCTAAAGACATTATATACGCTCCAGAATCAAAACGGCTAGGGTTTCAGCTGAACAGTGTCGACTCGCCGAGTCCCTAATGGACTCGTCGAGTCCAGTCGCGAATCTGTGACCAAGACCATGGTCCTACTCGGTGAGTCAGGCATCAACTCGCCGAGTCCCCCCCTAAATATTCCCCAAAATAGTTTAAAGTAATACCTGAAATTCCGGGCTGTTACACTATCAATTTATCAGTGATCCTCACGACCATGTCTGGCAGACCCTTGCGAATGGCTCGCGAAATTTCCTCAACTATCCAATCATACAATGGTTTCTCTTGGAGATAGAATGCCCCACTCACCCCTGCCTCCTAATAGCAGGACTAGAAATGGGATCTCCCTCTCTGATGGATCCCAGAACTCCATAAGACTCGGGGCCTAGACGAGCCCCAGTCTGTCCTGAAACTAACCCGGCCCTTACAGGCCTCAAGATGACTGTCCATAAACTCCACAATAGCCTCTCTAACTGAACCGGAAATCACTGGAGTCTGATCGATGATGTTGCGCATAATCTCTGCGGAAATGAAATCCCTCATCTGATCGTCAAGCTGTCCGGCTCTAAAGCCCGAGCCAGACCCCTCCCCTGCACCTGAACTGCCAACTGATATCTCGCGCAACGTCGCCATGCTGAAAATATAACAATCCCTGACCAAATACTTACTACTGCTGAGGGATCTCTCACATACTCTACTAGTTCCTTGGTTTCGCCTCAGCCCCTCTTGAATCGAGTACAGATCCTCTGCTTTCAGTAGTATGGGCCCCTACTACCTTCCACATCTATCCGTACTTCCTCAAGAGTTACCTCAACTCCACCAAGTCCCCTTTACTCTTCTACTGATCTCTGCTACTCTCATCCTAGGCTTGCCCTAGGGAACCTCTGACTCTACTCAAACAGTCCTCAGCTGCTGAAGGCCTCCTAGTAATGCCAATTAGTCACCACCTGAATACCATCACATGTGACGAGGCTCAGATAATCCTTCAAGTAAAAGACTCGTCCCTACAACGGTTGGACTCAAACGAGAGCTGCGCAGTAGGGCCAAATCCAGCACTCTGAGATTATTCAACCCTGATCACATGTGATGAAACGTATTCACCTAATGGCTAACTCTCATCACTCAGAGTCCCATAAAGCACAAAGCAAGCAGCATTCGGATAAGGGAAACATACTCAGGCAAAACAATTCTCATAACAAGAAACTGCACTAGCATATAATGCTAAGCTCATACTTTCAGGCATAACCTACACAGGCTATCCTACTACTGTCTACTCATTACTAGCATGCAACTCTCATCAAGCTGGAACACATAAAGCAGGCACATAAGGCATCATCCTAGATCCTTAGTCCTATTCTAGCATGCTGTTCTACTGAAGCTGGAACTGAAACTGAACTGAAACTGATACTGAAACTGATATTGAAAATAATAACATAACTTGTATGGGTAAATTGGGAGTACTTACTTGAGCTCGGCTGATTGCATGCACGACACCCTTTTCTCTTTTCAAAACTCTTTTTGCTTTTTCTAAAAATTGTTTTCTCTTCTCAAAATTCTTTTGTAACTACGATTTTTCTTTTGAAAACTATATACCACTTCCTTAGTTTGAGTTCAGACACACTCGGGAGTGCGCCCGAATCCCTCAAACCAAGGCTCTGATACCAACTTGTAACATCCCAAAAAAACACAGTCTGAAAATTTCGTTTAATTTAATGATAAAACCATAGTCAATAAACCTCATATAGAAATCATAAGCAATGTATCTCAGAATATTATAACAACTGTCAAATATATATCAGAGTAAAAACATCCCAGGCTGAACAAATGGTGTGTGCACTGCAATCTTCCCGAGCTCCTCTTTTGAAAACTGAATACCTGAAACCAAAACTGAAACTGTAAGCACGAAGCTTAGTGAGCTCCCCCAAACTACCACATACCATACAATAACATATAAACACATATTGGGCCTTGCCCACTGCATCAGGATGAAGCCCGAAAACTGCATCGGACCGGAGTCCGGAACTGACTGGGACCTTGTCCCCTGCATCGGGCCAAATTCCGGAACTAACTGCATCGGACCGAAGTCCGGAACTGACTGGGATCCTGTCCCCTGCATCGGACCAAGTCCAGAACTAACTGCATCAGACCGAAGTCCGGAACTGACTGGGACCCTGTCCCCTGCATCGGACCAAGTCCGGAACTAACTGCATCGGACCGAAGTCCGGAACTAACTGCATCGGACCGAAGTCCGGAACTGACTGAATCATAGCATAGCATAACATATCAACTAGCATGAACACATATACTGCATACTACATCGGGCCGTAGCCCGGAACACATAACACATAACCCATAGCACATAAATTTTGTCTGAGCCACGAAGGCATCAAACATACTAACTACTGCATCGGACCGAGGTCCGGAAACTACTGCTAACTGAACGGGCCGGCATTGTGGCCTTAGACCCGTCCCTACTGGAAGGAAACTCACCTGAACTGCTGAGCCCTACTGATAAACCTCTGGCTGCTACTCGACAATCCCCTGATCCACTGCTCCTCCAGCTCTCCGAGCTATCAATATACATATAACACTTAGTCTGACAGTCAACTAAGTCAACTCTTGTCAAAGTCAACCTTCCAGGTCAACCCTACTCGCCGAGTCTTCCTAAAGACTCGCCGAGTTCATAAGCTCAGGGTCTTTCTTATTCGCGACCCGACTTGCCGAGTCAGTCCATGACTCGCCGAGACCAACTAGTTCCAAGTCCTGTCCTGTCCAACTCGCTGAGTCACCACCCGACTCACTGATTCGGGTCTCGACTCGAAGGGTTTAGGGTTTCGCGATCTGACTCGCCGAGTCCTAGACAATCTTCAACCAACTCGTCGAGTTGTTCATCCAACTCGCCGAGGCCATGCCTATCTTCATCCGACTCGACGAGTTGTTCATCCTACTCGTCGAGTTCCTACTCACCTTCAAGCTACTCGCCGAGTCCACTCGAAGGACTCGCCGAGTCTATCCATTCCTCAATCCATGCAGTGGCTTTTCGAGCCAAACTGAACTTCCAACTCCTAGATCCATACTTCTAGGGCCTATTCCCCACGTAAAGTGGCAAACTTTACGTGTAGATTGAGAGATCTAAGCTCAAAACACACTAAATTCGGGTTTATGGCAAACATGCTTCTTCAACATATCAAAGGCTGATACTTTAGGGGATTCTAGACCAAAACCAACATGGATCTGAGGTAGCAACCTCAGATCTGAACCTCCAACTCGAATTGGTTACATATCATACCAACAATGGCCAAAACCCACACATAAGAGTAGATCTAGATGAGAAAGAGAGTCCAAGCAACAACTTATTACCTCCACTTGGTCTGAAATGACTCTAAAATCCAGATCTACAATCCCTTCTTGCACCTCCAAGGTCTTTCTTCCTCCTCCAAGCGTAATGCATTCTAAAAGGCAAGATCTAGCTCCAAAAACGGAAATGGCGGCTAGGGTTTGATGTTCCGGGGTAGAGAGGCAATAAATGAACCCTAGGAAGGAGAATGAGACACTTAAATAGGCTCCAAGTTCCCGGGTTTAGGGTTTTCCCCGTTCAGACCCAACTCGTCGAGTCTCCCTGGCCGACTCGCCGAGTCGGTCGCTTTCACCACAACCCGGATCCCGCTCGGACTCGCCGAGTCCCTCCATGGACTCGCCGAGTCTCCCCTAAACTTGAGGTTTTCTTTCTTTTCTTGGCTTTCCAAACTTTGGGGTGTTACAGTATCGTGAATCTGTCCCAACTCTGCTGGCAAGTCTAAACGGTAGGCTACCCGGCCCACCCTCGCGATCACACGGAAAGGACCAATATATCGGGGCCCCAACTTGCCCCTCTTCCTGAACCGGATCACTCCTTTCCAAGGAGAGACCTTCAGGAGTACGAGATCACCAACTTGGAACTCAAGCTCGGACCGTCGCCTATCTGCATAACTCTTCTGTCGGCTCTGAGCGGTCAACAACCTTTGCCTGACCATCTGAATTTACTCGGTCGTCTGAAGCACGATCTCCGTGCTACCCATAACCTGCTGTCCCACCTCACCCCAACAGATGGGGGTGCGACACCTCCGCCCATACAACAGCTCAAAGGGCGGCATACCAATGCTCGAATGATGGCTGTTGTTATACGAGAACTCTGCTAAAGGTAGATAGGTGTCCCAGCTCCCTCCGAAGTCCAACACACATGCCCGAAGCATGTCCTCGAGTGTCTGAATTGTCTGCTCACTCTGACCGTCTGTCTGAGGATGATATGCCGTACTGAAATGTAACCTAGTACCCAACTCCTCATGGAACTTCTTCCAGAACCTGGAAGTGAAACGCACGTCGCAGTCCGAAATAATCGAGATCGGCACCCCGTGCCGAGATACTACTTCCCTCACATATAACTCGGCCAACTTCTCCGCAGAAGAGCTCTCGCTAATGGCTAGAAAATGAGCGCTCTTTGTCAGCCGATCCACGATCACCCAAATCGCATCGACTCCTCTCGTCGTTCGCGGTAACTTGGTGATGAAATCCATAGAGATTTGTTCCCACTTCCATTCGAGAATCTCTAGCGGTTGCAGCTTACCGTGCGGTCGCTGGTGCTCGGCCTTGACCTGCCGACAAGTCAAGCACCTCTCGACAAACCAAGCGACATCCCTTTTCATACATGGCCACCAGTACTCCTTCTTGAGATCTAAATACATTTTCGTAGCACCATACATGGCCACCAGTACTCCTTCATACAAAACACGAAGTTTGACTCTGAAAATTACCTCAAGAAGACTCCCTTGATGAAATGGCAACAGATCCAAGCTCCCCAACTCTTCAAGCTTGATCCTCTCCCTCCTTTCCTTGCAATATCACACAAAATGATGAACAAATGGCCTCCAAACACACTCACAAGGGCTCACAGTCGTATGGGGGCTCTTAGGGTTCAAGGTGGCCGCAAATGAGGGCCATAAGGTCTTTTAAATAGGGCTTAGGACCGGGAAATTAGGGTTTCATTAAACAGTGCGGACTCACCGAGTCCATCCCTTGGACTCGCCGAGTCCGGACGCGAACCCCCGCCCAAAACCGCGACCCGACTCGGCGAGTTCGACCTCCAACTCGCCGAGTCCCCTCACAGAATGTCAAAAAAATATGAAATGAAGGTACCTGGATCCGGGCTGTTACATGTATTAACCAAATCACAAAATAATGCATGTGTTAATGGGTCTAATTTCATATGTAAAAGCACTGCACTAATTTATTTTATGTTTCACTATTTTTTAGTTCACTCTAACATCCTATACTCACGTTTTGTGTCTCATATGGGTTTTTGTATATATATATATATATATATATATATATATATATATATATATATATATATATATATATATATATATATATATATATTCTTTGGAACTATTTTGTTTGGTAATTTTTACGATTAAGAAATCGATGCTTACCATTTTGCTTGTTTTATGATAATGTCAAAGAAATGTTTTTTGAAATGCCTAAAAAAGAATTTAACCATATGGTATGCATTACTAGCAAATCATGTTGTATAGAATTGTCTTTACGTATTATGATCATATTTTATAGTCCTAATTAGTGTTTTAGAATTACAACCCACAGTGCTAATTTTAAATGTTGTATGCATTCCGCCAAAGTTTAAAATGTCATATTCTATTAGAATTAAATGGTAGTTGCACTTTAGATTTAATGATTCTTTTAGAATTATTATTATTATTATTATTATTATTATTATTATTATTATTATTATTTTTAGAATTACACTTGTTATTTTTACAGAATCTTATTGTTCAGAAATGTTTTTTTTTTTGCATCACAATCATACAATATAATTATTTGATATATTATTATTTTAGAATTGATTTTGTGTATTCTTTCTTAATATATTTTTTCATGTTTTCTTTCTTGTTTATGTCTTTTTAAAGAATGTCATAAACCACCATTTAAATAGAATGTCGTTCCGACAGAACAAGATTCGGTATAATTAAAAATTATGTTAAAATTAAATTTGAATTGATTAAAATAATCAGAATTTTTAAATCAGGAGAATTAATTATCCTTAAAAATCTGAAAATTTTATTTTTTAATTTTTTTTCAATTGACTAAAATACCCTAATAGTGAAATGAGATTGCATTTTTCAATTATTTTTAATTCAATAATATTTATAAATCATTTTCTTAAAATATCTAAAATGATTCGGCCACAATCATTCATACATTTATACAATAATTAGTTAGAATACAATAATCTAATAATATATATATATATATATATATATATATATATATATATATATATATATATATATATTACAATGCATTCAATTATATTCACACCACTACTCCATTCAACTACAAAATCTCTTAAATATTTGTTCGCCAAAAAATGAATCCAAACAACCTTTAATTTATCGCTTGAAACAAATCGCGTATAAATGTGCGTCACTTGGATTCGTCGGCTTACCGACCACAACTTGATCCATCTATGGTTTCGTCCCAACCCAAACCCCAACAATTTTACTACCAATAAATATCACAACAATATTACATAAGACAACCTCTTAGCCCAACCATGTTTCAAAATCCCCTCCACCCTCCGATTACATTTTGGGAAGCCAAGCCTCTACAACGGAAGTCAAATTTGTTTGGGAAATCCATCCCGATCTCGTACCAAAACCCGGACCTAGACTTGAAATCGTTCGAGAAACTCAACCCAAACCATCCAACCCCAAAAGATAAGGAAAAAGAAAAGCACCAATTGTAGTTTTTGAGTTGTTGCTAATACATCGAGAATCGGTAGAGGAGATGATATTCAAAAGGTTGCTAATAATTTTGAGATTTATTATTTGAATTTTGAAAGTCGTTTGAATTTTGAAAATGAGAAATCGAAGGAGAAAAGAAAGCTCGAGAGGAGAAGTAAAAAACTCACGATATGAAATTTTTAATAAACCCTATCGATCATCTCTCTGGAAATGAGTTTGATATGTTTTGTTAATGTGTTAGAGCGGGAATCATGAAAAAACTATTACAATTAGTTTTACAATGTAGTGTTTTAATTTAATTATCGTTTTTAGCTATGTGATCGATTTTAATTAAATTAATTAAATATCTTTTTATTAAATTTATATAATAAGCCAGAAAAAATAAACGTGGTAGACTATAAATATTGTATGAAAGTCACCTGTCTAAACAAACAACTAATTTTACATACCACTAGCATTAACTACACATAAGACAGTCCCTACCAGCCCCATTAATACCAGACCGAACTATGGAGGACAGCACTTATGTCTGAGGAGTATTCACTCAAGTATTTCAAACACTTCACTTGACTAAATGGGGAAGAACATGAATCTCATCCCTTCTCTGTTGTTACTCAACAAGCACAAAGAAATATGGCTATGGCCTTCCTGCAAGCAGCCAAAAACCCTCTCTTTCCGAGCGACCACAGATAATTCGGTGTTTATGGATCCTAAGGAGTCGTTGGCTGAGGCAGAAGTTGAGCTGACAACGCTTGGTTCCTACTTCACCAACTCATCAGAATCTGCCAGCATGTCGACGGAGTCAGAAAAGTACTTTGAGAACAATGAGTGCTCCTCCATGGAGACGGTTGTACGTGGGGTCAAGTCTGAACGGTTGTTTTTTGAACCCGATCCCACAAGTTCGATACTTGAAACTCAAGGGAGTAGTAGGCAATGTACGCCTGTAGATATCGGTGCTAGTGATGGTCGTGTTTTGCCATATAAAGAGAGTGTGGCGATGGAGATGGAATCTGAGAATCCTTACGGGGATTTTAAGAAGTCGATGAAGGAGATGGTGGAGACTCATGATTTGAAAGATTGGGATTGTTTGGAGGAGTTGTTGGGATGGTATTTGAGAACGAATGGGAAGAACAATCATCAGTTCATTGTTGGAGCTTTTGTTGATTTGCTTGCTGGGATTTCTGGTGATTGTGTTTCCTGTTCTGATCATTCTATAGTTTCTTTCACTTCAGCTGCTTCCACGTTTTCTTCTCCCATCTCATCTCCTTTATATCAAGTTGGTAGAGAGAAGATCATCGAGCAAGAAAAAATGGTAACTAAATAAGTTTTTTTTTTCATTAAATATCTCACTTTCTTTCTTCAATATTATATTTATATACTAAGTAATGACACTTTTGTACACCTGAATTGCCAGGCTTTCAGTTTTATAAAATTTTATTATCCAATTTATGTTACTGCTAGGAGTATTTGCACTTTTGGAACTTGAAGGAGATACTACGATAAGTTATATATTAATTCATATTATGCACGAGACCTTGATATCACAATGTTTATATAATTTTGAATTATTTATTTGTAAGTTGTAGCAAAAAACAAATTGTAGTGATGAGACGAAATATATGTCATTGGTTGTTTTTTAAACTGGAAAAAGTAACAAAACCAAACATCAGATAGCTGTTGAGCCCGTTCAGCTGGTTCAAATTTGTTATACAGTCTAAAGATATGACGTCGAATTATATATTTTAGATTAACCCGTAAATAAAAATGACTAGGAATAACAACAATTATTATAAAATGATTTACTCATATTAATGAATAAAAGGCAAGTAAAAGACATCATTTTAATGCGACACCGATTATCCAAATTTGGGTTATGTTCGACAAATTTTCTTGCAAAAGTTAGAACGATTTTAGCAATGCCAATTGCCAAATTAATGAAAGGAAAAAGAAAATCAAAAGATCGTCCATGTGCCAACCTCAATTGAGAGGAATTGATGAAAGAAGACCACTTAAATGAAATGGAATTAGTTTGGGTACAATTCAAGTCACATGTGTTGAGTAAAAAAAGGCAAACATTAAAAAAGAAGGGTGAGCATTGATTGATACCTACAAATTACTACATCGTGTTCTTCTACGAAAATATTGTGTCTTACTTTTTCTATACAAACACCACTCTTATATTTTTTGGTAAAATAAATTAATGCTGTTACATTGAATTGAAATTATTTTTCAACATGCTAATATGAATATTGTTGATGCATGATCTCAATTTCCCCGTAGGGTTGTTATGGGATTGTTTCCTTTTCCTAGTTATTAGGATTTGGAAATTAATTTACCATCTATTTAGCGGACTATAGGTTGGTGCCTCTCAAGCCTAGCTAATGATTGATTGTTCAAATCTCCCTTGAGAGTAATATAGAGGTGTGTTTTATCCTTTCTAAAAAAAGTTATTATTAGTTATTAGCTTTATATTATAGTTCTTGTTACTAGCGTATATGTAGGTGGTTATAACTTTACCCTCTATAGTGGTTCGTAACTCCTTTATACCGTAATCAGTTTTAATATAACAAGTTGTGTGCCTTATGGTTTTTTTTTTCAAGGGTTTCCACCCCAATCATTGGTGTTTTCTTTTCTCTTTTGTTAATTCCGCTTCACCGCAACCAAACCAAGCATATAATGTTGAATCGAAAGTTGAAGAATCACTACACATGCACACTTGCATGAATTGGTCTCACGAACCACCTAGATAGCAATTAGAGGTCAAATTTTAGTCTACAAATTCAATTCCTCAACATTTGATCAAAAATTAAACAGGTTAAAAAGTCAACGGTCAATGATCTACAGTCAGACGTGTTGTGACCTTTGAACAAATGCGTCGTGCTACACTTCACGGCAAAATAGTTGTGTTTGGTGCAGAAAACGCATCATGACACTCATCAAACACATCATTCCCTAATGTCTTAATTTTTTCTAAACCTCTTAATCTGTAAAGACAAAGGCTAATACTTTCAAATCCATATCAAATAAATGTCTTAATGGATAAAATTTCAAACTTTGTCTATGCACATGCCATAAACAAGCCAAAACTAAAACCCTAGATCCGAAATAAGTTCAAAAGTTCAAAAACCAACTTGCATGGGACAAGGGGACTCGTTAAAGCATTTCAATCGCAACAAAAAGTCCAACACACAAGCTTGGGACATGGAGTTTTCCAAAATCCAAGGTATAAGAGCAAAATAGACCAAATAATGATAAAAACAAAGATCTACCAACAATAAGTCATAAAATGTGGAACTTGATGATTTATAATGGCCTGGAGCAATAGGAGAATGTTTAAACTTGCATGGATCCAAACTCCTTGTACTCAAATCTAGGCCCATTGAAAATAATCGAAACCCAAACTACCCGTCCGACCCGTTCAGAAATCGGGTTGATTAGGTATCGGGTATGAAATTTAAGGTATTCACCTGATATTTAATTAGTTTGGGTATCTGGTAGACGTATAAAAAATTTCGGGTATACCCAAATACCTAATTTAAAAAAGACTAATAAACTATCTATAATAACTATTGAATTTGTATTCTTTTTGTAAATAAATAATGAAATAAATAAATAAACCGAATAAACAGAACACATATGAGTTGTGCATACATATTTCCTTCATGTGTTACTAGGTTTCTATTGTCAGATGAAAATATAGTTACATAATTAGTCCCTACAGTATAGTTTTTAATTAAATTGGGTTGGGTTCGGGTTGACGGGTTGTCAGGTCAGAACACATTGACCCAACCCAACCTATATAATATATGGGTTGGTGGGTTGGCGAGTTGAAAACATCAACCCAACCCAACCCATATAACACACACACACACACACACACACACACACACACACACACATATATATATATATATATATATATATATATATATATATATATATATATATATATGGGTTGTTGGGTCAGTGGGTTGAAAGCAACCCGTATAACTCATTTAATAGGCAACACATTTTAAAATGAAATTAAAAAATACAAATAAAATGAAGTCAAAAAGTCTTAAATATTCAACATAAAGTCATAAACGGGAGTGCCGACGATGAATGGTGTGCAACAACCGAAGGACGAGAAGACGAGTGGTGTGCGTGCGAGACTACGATAGTCGATGACTTGATGCCTCAATCGACGAAGACAGGATACACGGAGTCATGAATTTGGAGACTAAAGACCAAATTTCTTTTTTATTAGGGGCTATTCGAAGATGTTTTGCAGGTTTGGAATTTGGAAAGTGATTAAACGACGATCAAATATTCAAAACTGATAAATAATTAAATATATTTTTTAAACATTATATATATATATATATATATATATATATATATATATATATATATATATAATCGGGTTGGCGGGTTGACCCGTGAACCCAAACAGTTAACCAAACCCAACCAATGAAATAAACGGGTTTGCGGGTTAGTGGGTTGGTGGGTTGGCGGGTCAAAAATCTCAACCCAAATCCATTTATTTTCGTGTTGGGTTAGTATCGGGTTATGATTTGGGTCGATGATTGTCACCCCTAGTTTCTATGATATAGTTCGTAAATAAGACTAAAATTTAAGGGTTAATAGTCTAAATTGGAAAAATAAAGAGTAAATTATACGAATGGTCCTATGGTTTAGGGTAATTTAGGTGTTTGGTCCCTAACTTGTTTTTTTAACTCGGAAGGTTCCTACTATTTGTTTTTATTACGCGCTTGGTCCCTTGTCTTACCTAAAAGGACTATTTTGCCATTGATTTTTAATTTATTTAAGTAAACACACTCTAATCCGACCCTTATCAACTTACCATACCAGCCACACCATTTTCCCTGTTTAAATAATAGTCTTTTTAGGTAAGACAGTGATCAAACGCATAATAAAAATAAACAGTAGGGACCAAACACTTAACAAAAACAAATAGAAAGGACCTTCTGAGATAAAAAAAAAAAAAAAAAAAAAGTTAAGAACCAAACATGCAAATTACTCTAAACCATGGGATCCATTCGTGTAATTTACTCAAAAATAAATATGTCTGTCATCTAAAGAAGATACACATATAGTAAGAGTTTTTGACAAAATTTCATTTCTTTTTTACTTTCTCTTTATCTCGCATAAACACAAATTAAAGAAACATTTTTTTTATCATTCCTTGTTAGATTTCTTCTAAATTTTCATCTTAATTATTGGTTAGGCTTCCGCAAATTTGCACAAAATTGATATATTTTATCAACGTAAATTATTAAACTAAAACAAAAGTTTAAATGTTTTTTTAGGCAATACTCAAAATACCCAAATCGATTTAATACTCGAATTATCTGTAATTGATTACCCGAGTTTTTATTCAGTTTGGTTATCAACTATTTTTTATTAGACAATACCTGGTCTATCCTACTCGAAACTCGAATGTTATACTCGATCAACACCCCTACTCAGATCACCTTTTTCTTATTCAAAATCAATCCAAGAGCACAAAATCTTCAAAGAGGCACAAAAAGGGGAGGGGGGGGTTAGGGTTTGCTTTCTAACATAATAAAGGATGGAGGTTGAAAACGACAAAGCCCTAGAGTTAAATGCTTCAAATAGGGACTAAAGCCTGATAAATTAGGGTTTTAGCTACTAGGTAGGGAGTGTCACACCAATACTGATGAGTTTTATATAAAACAAATTTGTACAATGCGGAAAACAATTAACTATTAATAGGATACATGCATCCTATAAAAGATCTATGTGATACACCTTGATTGCAACATACAATGAACAACTAAACCTAGCATAACCCTAGTGTAATTCGAAAATTACAAAGTATAGAGTTACATACCTATTGGTTTGTTATTGTAAACAAATTACACCAATCCTTGAGTTGTAGAACTCGGAAGACTCAAGGTACACATGTTTTTCATCATTTTGTCTATGAAAAGACAAAATGCCCTTCTCATTGTAAAAGAATAACCTGAGAAAGATTGTATAGAATGTTTCGGAAGCTACAAGATAAACTAGAAGCAGTGAAAATGGAACCACAAGGTCACGATGAGCTTTAAGTATTTTTCATACCATTTATTGTGGAAAAAGCAAAAAAAAAAAAAAAGACCAATTTGTCCTTTTATTCCATATTTGGGATGAACTTGCTGAATAGGATCAATACAACACTTCCATGAGATATATGGAGTGAAGCTTATAAGAATATAGTTGCTTTTTTCGAGGGGACTAGAATTGGTAAAAATCTAGAGCATTGATGTTATAGTAAGTTGTACCTCATGCATTGGAAGTTGAACCTTTCCATGAACTGTATTAGATAATCTTGAGAGGTAGATACAGATGTGTTGGGGAATTGTGAATCTATTCTTTTGCAAAAAAAAAAAATGCTCTTTAAAATGGTGAATTACATAATTTTTTGTTGTGGTTCTTAATTTTTTGATGCAAGAAATATCAATATACTTAAATTTTTTATTTTTCTATTATAGCATTTTACTTTCATATCTCCATATTACAACATTGTATATTAGAAAAACTATCTGTTTATGGGAATGTCATCCTTATACTAATCAATTTTTGTTGCCATGATTGAGTAGATTTTCAAACTACAATGTGCTAACAAGATTTGTTTTGTAAGTATTTTTTAAAAAACATTTACTCAATAAGAAAGAAATTAAAAAGGTATAATGTTGTAATAGAAAGAAATGAAAGTTGGATGTTATAATAAATAAATAAATGAAATGGGCCATGTGTAATGTGAAATGGTAAAAAAGATATTGTTTTGCCATTTTTTGTAGTGGGGCTTGTGTGATGGGTAGGCACTTGGAAACATATGAAATTGGCTATGGGTAATGAGCCCGGACGAAATGTTTGGCCCATGTGAAATGGATTGCTTGCGAAATCATCAAACAAAGTTTTCTCTAATCTAACTCGTGTAATTATGTATTACCACTTAATATTGATATTAACTAGGTGGGGAACCCCCGCTTGACTAAACTACCCCTATATAAAATTATTTTGTTCATATTTCAATTTTGCTGAAAGACCTGTTGTATCTGACCCCCGCAACGCGGGGGTTTCCCACCTAGTTTCAATTGAGACATGTAATGTCTGAATCAAAGAAGACGGTGCATTTGTATTTAATGGTAGTAGATGAAGAACAAGCAGTGGTTAACAACCAGTTTAATCCAACAAAAAATAATAGAGGTCGTAGAGAAAGCCAATGTGATGGAAACCGTTCAAGGGGAAGAGGAAATGACACTTTTGTATCAGATAATGATAAAGAACCAAAAGTGGGTGTGACTGAATTACAACGTGAAAATTTGTTTGAGTTTGGAGAAGTTCCTGAAATTGATGATCGAAGATGTGAGGAAAAATCAAATGAAGGGTGGTCGGATGATGAGTACACGCAACGAAAAACTGCTTTTAATCCATGGTATTGTATTCCTTCTATTCCTGATTGTCCAGAACCTATTCTTGAACCTGGACCATTTCATAGTTTAGGTCCGAATGATAAATTAATTGTCAATCAAACCTATAACACCAAAAAAGAGCTAGCATTTGCTGTTAAATTCAAAGCCGTTAGAGAAAAGTTTCAGATAAAGGTTGAAAAATCTTCAAAATCTCGGTACCAGGTTGTTTGTATGCAAGAAAACTGTCATTGGCGTTTATACGCATGTGTCATTAAAGGAACAAAAATGTTTGAAATTAAGACGTTTAATGACGCGCATACATGTTCTTCATTGCTTATACACCCAAATCATAGGCAAGCAAATAGTGAAGTTGTGGGAACCATAATACCTAACATTATGGGTCAAGGAAGTTTGAGAGTTTGGAAGCCTAATGATATAATTAGAGATATGAATGCTTTGCTACAAATAAATATGAGTTATTCACAAGCGTGGCATACTAGAGAATTTGCTTTGGGATTGATGATGGGGACCCCCGAAGAAAGTTTCTCCAAACTTCCAATTTATTTTCACAATCTGAAGAAATGTAATCCTGGTACTGTGGCGTACATAAAAACTGATTCAGATGATCGTTTTGAGTATTGCTTTTTTGTTATCCGGATGACCTTATGGTTGTTAGCCCTCCTGTGATGGAAATACGTCAAGCCGGTAGACCAAAAAACGCCAATCGTATTCCATCTCAAGGTGAGGAACCAAAAATAAGAAGGTGTACTAGATGCCATAGCACAACTCATAATGCAAGGACGTGTAAGGAAATCGTTCCAAAGAACCAAAGTAAAACTAAAAAACGTATTGGGGCTTCAAGGAGTAGGACAAAAGCGACAGAAGAGGAACATACGCAAGCGACCAAAAACCAATGGTAGCATGAGCCAGAGAACCAATGGACACAACATACCGAACAATAATGGCAACAACAGCCAGACAACCAATGGACACAACAGACCGAACATCAATGGCAGCAACATCCAGACAACCAATGGACACAACAGACCGAACATCAATAGCAGCAGGAGCTACATAACCAATGGGCGCAAGAAACCGAATACCAACCGCAGGAAGAACCACAGAACCAATGGCAGGGTTGCACCAAGTACCAATGGCAGCAAGAGCCAGATAACCAATGGACGCAAAAGATAGTAAACCTAGGGACAAAAGCAACAGATAACCCATAGACAGAATACGAAAACATATCAAAGTTTTCGTGGTTCGATTTGAATGAATAAAGTTTATTTCAAAGTATGTTTATTATGAGGGTTGTATGTTTATGTTTTTTAAGGTATGTTTTCTAACCTATAAAAAACATGAAATATTTGTATAGTTTTAGTTAGATTATTTATATGCACCGGTTTGTATTACGTTATTTATATGTATTTTGTTTGTATTAGTGTATTTAAAAGAAAATTTAATATAAATAAACTAAAATTAATGCAAAAAAACGGAAAAAAAACATTTTTTTTGGTCAAATTTTTTACATAACGCAAAAAAATTAACGCAAAAAATTAACGCAAAAAAAATTAAAATTAACGCAAAAAAAATTAAAAAAAAAACTAAAATTAATAAATAATAATATTAATAAACTAAAATTAATATGTATTTTGTTTGTATTAGTGTATTTATATGTATTTTGTTTGTATTAGTTATTAGTGTATTTAAAAAATAATAATAATATTAATAAACTAAAATTAACGCAAAAAAAATTAAAAAAAAAAACTACATTCCGCAGAGGGCTTAATAGATCCGTAGTGGGTGCTCTGCAGATCCTTTGGTCAAAAATTAAAATTTAAAAAAAAAAAAAAAAAAAAAAAAAAAAAAACCTACATTCCGCAGAGGTGTAGCGGATCCGCAGAGGGCTTAATAGATCCGCAGAGGGTGCTCTGCGGATCCTTTGGTCATTTTCTGAAATGTGTTTTTCTTTGGTTATTTTCTTCAAACCACCTATTGTTTTTGGTTATTTTCTGAATTTTATCTTTTTTTTTATTATATAAAATCCATTCCATGAAATTGATACTATTTCAAGTTTTCACCGAGTTAATACATTGTATCTACAAAATTTCAATTACATACATTTTAGATACTGTAAATTTTAAAACATTGTTTAATTTAAAAATTAAAATGTTCCTAAAAACGTCGTCAAAGAGATTAATAAATCATCTTCGTTTTATTATTATTATTATTATTATTATTATTATTATTATTATTATTATTATTATTATTTTATTTTTAACTATTCCTGTGTGATAGTTAAGTAGTAAATGTATACTCACCAATTCATCAAATCTGGACAATCTTGTCGTGGCAGTAATTAATCTGTTTGAGATTTTGCATTTAACCTACTAAAATTGCTTTTTTATTATTATTATTATTATTATTATTATTATTATTATTATTATTATTATTATTATTATTATTATTATTATTGCGCTATAAATAAACTAATTTTTTATTTGTTATGAAAGGAATTCAATAATATTGAATGAACGCATTTTGTAATGTTGTTTTAAAGATTTTGGAAAACTATCAGGAATGCATGCTTTTCACTTGGTGAAATCGATCTTTGGTATTTATACTTATTTTCTTAGTTATAAATAATTGAAATCAAAAAATTGAAGCCTATGATGGGATAATGTACATAGATTATTCCGAATCATCTTTCTTACGAATTTTAAACCAACAGAATTAAATACGTAAAATTTCTTGATTTATGATTTTACTTCCAACAGGTTATATTTAATTAAGGAAAAGCAATTTTATGGTGAAAGATCTCCTACCATGTACAAAATTTCCTATTTTGAATCTCTGATTATGGCACTTAGAATGCAAATTTCTATAGTTAGTAATGGTTGGTACACAATCAATTCTTGAACAGTGAAGTTTAACAATTGATCGGCTCCCTTCCAAATATATCACTATATATGCATGCATGATGAAATGATCTATCACAGAATATGAACATGCAGATGTATTCTACTTATATGCCAGACAAAATTAGAAATAAAACAGCACCTAACTTATCATATGTGATTTTCATAGATCTGACCAATCACAAGGCATGGTACGAAGTTAATTAATACATTTTAGATGAGAGCATATGAACAAACAGTTGGGCATAGATATGTCTCTATATGTTATATTTAAGTAAAGGAAGAGAAGATAATTTGATGATGTGAATTAAACTAGTAATAATGTTTTTCATCGGGAGGAAATATGGTTTTTTTAGAAGTGAAATTTATATTCACCAAGAATTCACCAATATTGTGTAACATAATGTTGCAAAATTACAGCAACAATTAAATGAGTTAACTCTATTATAAAATAATATAAGCAAAATGTCAATCTAACCCAACAAATATTTTCCATTTGAGAAATTAAATATTCTCCTACCATTTGTTTCTACTTTTTCTCCTACCATATCAAATGTTGACAAGTGGATTAAATGATTATTAATTTCATTAAATGTCTAATTAAATGTGATACATGTCAACATTTGATATGGTAGGAGGAAAAGTAGAAACAAATGGTAGGAGGATATTTAATTTCTCTTCCCATTTATTTTAAAATGACGGTAATGTTTTTTTTCCCCTAAAGGTATATTGTGAAGTTTGTCGGGTCTAAAAGGTTTTTTTAGAGATCTTGAAGAGGGATAAACCGGTTTACCTCTTGCCACGTAAGGTTTTTTTTATTCATGAAGTTTCCATCAACAAATTTCTTGTTAGAAACCATGGAAAAACATGGAATAACCCACTACATGTTGGTCCATCTGTCGTTAATGTAGTTAATATTTTCTTAGAAATGTTACAGAAACCCAAAATTGAAGCCTTTTCGTTTAATAGATTTATCAGGTTTAAGTGTTTTTTTTTTTTAAAGATGAGATTCTTAATACCGGTAATGGGAATTTAGGGTGACCTTGTTGAAATTAAGGTTAGAGGAGGTGAGTAATGTTTAGAAACAAAGCATAGGGGCTGAGTAGTCAAATAGGGAGATTTGAAGGATTTAACATGTGATAGTTTATTAGACACCATCAGCTTTCTGGTAAAGAAAGTAGGGGTTTGCTGGCGCTTTACGGTGGCAGAATCTAGTTGAATGGATCTGCAGAAATCCATGAGACTTGTATGCTTCTTTTTTTTTCAAGAAATTTCTTACCATTGAACCTCCATGTTCTTCCTATCAATTGAATTGGACCTGGGATCGGTTCGGTTTTGTTGAGTCAGATAGAGTTGCCAAGAAGAAAACCGCTTCTGCTCTTGCTGAAGTATTGATGGTTGACCAGGAGAACATGATTTGTATCAATCTAAGCAATCAAGATTTCATCAACAGTTGTGATTGAAAGTTAAGGGGGAAAACATGATTGATTTCATCACATATGATGTGGTGCCTGATATTGCTGGAAAGAAGATGGTAGGCGTAACACCTCTATTATACTAGGTGAACTTTTGGATATGGCGTAGATATGTCTGAAGAAGACGACCTTTGTTTCTCTTGAAGTGGGTGACTCCACTGCCCGTATGTACAAATGACAGAATGACGAAAATAAATAGGTCAACATTATTATATATCATATTAAAGTAGTTGTATTAGGTCAGGTGACCAAATAAACAGGTCAAGATCCACACTAGTACAAAACTGTGCTATGACGTTGGTTTTTAAAAACTGAGTCTTCTTGGTTTTCATATTTCTCATCAGTTAAGGTTATAAACTAAATCACATTATTGTTTGCATGGCAATTTATTGAAAATGAGTCACCATTGCACATCAGACTTTACACATTCACGTTGGTTTTACATTAAAAAAAAGTGACCATTTATATGATGGCCTAAAACAATGGGCAAATGTCCTCTTTGTGACATCCTATTTCGAAACGATTTCCTAGTCTGAGGTTGTGGTCCGAAGATCGGTCATCATAAGGATTATGGCTTTTGGAAAAAGGTAAGATCTAGGCCCATTTGGGTGCGGGTGATGTATTAGGAGTGATTTGGGTGTTCGGTTCGTATTTTGGAGCGTAGGAGTATTTCGGTAAAGTGTCAGTTCGGGCTTTTTGTGGAAAATGGATTCTCGTCGGAAGATCTTAAGAAATATTTTAGTTGTTAGAAGTGTACGGCTTCTCGTTACCTTTCCTTTGATATAAGGATCGTCAGAATAGGGCTTATAACGAAGAAGTTATGGTCTTCGGAAATCTCGAGGGTTTCAGGCTTAGCTGAGTACGCGGGGCATGCTAGTGAAAAAGGAAGTACGCTAGGCGTACCTTGGAGTACAATGAGCGTACTGACCAGGATGGTCGCGAATGTTCTTCGGAGTATGCTGGGCTTATGCCAGTCAGATCAAAACCCTATTTTAGGGTCTTGGACCTTATTTAAGCCTCTTATCTCATAACCTAACCCTAATATCTTTAGCCTCCACCCTCTAAAACCCTAGAAATCATCATATATCATCCATGGTGGCATTTTGGAGCTTATGGAGTCCATTTTGGGAGTATTTGGCTCATTTTCAAGAATATGGTGCTTGTTACATAGAGGGGAATTAAGGATGAGGTTATGGATCTGGCTTTTGGACTCATTTTCACCTTGATAAAGGTAAAAAGCTTGGAACTTGATCATTTATCTCTTAGATCTACCATTTATGGGTTTTGGTTATTTTTGGTCCCAAGGATGAAGCTTTATGGTTCAAATCTGATTCTTAGGCTTAGGGTTGCCACCCTTGGTGCTATTTGAGTCCATAAGACACAAAGTTTCCATCTTGAAGGTCTTAATGGGTTCATGCATGAGTTGGGGTCACTTTTATGGAAGTAGAATGCTAGTTTTGGAGTTTGGGTTTGTTTGGGGCATGCAAAGCCACCAAGTCAGTGACTTTATGGGTTTAGATGTTAAATATAGCTCAGGTCTATGATTTGGACTTGTTGGATCAATTATTAAGCACTTAATGGATTTTGTGCATGAGTTGTTTGTACGTTGGGTGTACTATGAAGTACGCTGCGCATATAGTCTATTTGCCCAGTACGCTAAGCGTACAGAAGAGGTATGTTGGGTGTACACTCTCAGGAAGGCTTGGGCCTTAGTGGACTACTAACCTTTGGGCCCTATTGGTTTTGGGCCTTGATTTGCTGATTGTCGGGCCTGAATGTATCTTCGAGCCAATATTGGAAAAGTTGGTCTATTGGGCCTTGGGGCTCAATATAGAAATGGGCTTTACATATGTAGGCCTCGGTTTGGGCTAATTCTTGGGCTAGGTTGCTGTGGGCCAATTAGGGGAAAGGTTATGGACTAAGGAGAATATTGGGCTTTAGGATAAGGTCCATTAGAAAGGATCGGGCTCAATTTGGAAAATTGGGCCATTGATGGTTTTATGGACATTATTGTGTTGGGCTTTGTTTTGGTTTGGTCCTTAGTTTTGGATCATACTAGGACATGGGTAGAATGGTAGTTATACCCCATGCATGGATTAAGGATTATGGTATGGGACCCAATTGCTAATTGGGTATATTGATTGGCATTGATAGCTCGGGAAGTGGATAGGGCATCAGTTAAGATTTCTTTTGGGAAGCTTCTGTATTCAAGGTGAATCTCCTCACCATACCAATGGGTCAAAGGCACCAAGGCTGACCCATTATTTATTATGTGATATGCTAGTTGGTTTTGTGCTATGTGGTATACTAGTGGAATACATGTTATGTGATATGCTTGTTGTATCTATGATATTTGTATGGAAGACCTCGGGGGGTTCTCGAGGCACTTAGGTGTAAGTCCTTGGAGGGTTTCCTTGGCATCCTAGGTCAAAGACCTTGGGGGGTTCCCGAGGCACTTAGGTGTAAGACCTTGGAGGGTTTCCTTAGCATCCTAGGTCAAATACCCCGTGGGGTTCCCGAGGCACTTAGGTGTAAGACCTTGGATGGTTTCCTTAGCATACTAGGTCAAAGACCTCGGGGGGGGGGGGGGGGGGGTTCCTAAGGCATTGGGCTAAGACCATGTAGGGGTTCCCATGGCACCCATAGTAAGACCCTAGAGGGTTTCCAGGGCATCCCTATATGCTTATGTCTATGGCTTATACGATTGATATGGTTTATGTGGTTATGTGGTTTATGTGGGGTATGCTCAGGGGAACTCACTAAGCTTCGTGCTTATAGTTTTGTTTATGGTTTCGGGTACCATTGTTTTGGAAAGGAAGGTCTCAGCATGATCGCAGCACACACACCCGTGTTTTCCGTATTATGTGATTTTGGGATGAACTCTGACAAATGTTTTTAATTAATCATGTTTTGAAATATTTGGATTTAGAATATAACTGTGTTGACTATAATAAAAATAAAATTTTTATCTCTGATTTTTGGGTCGTTACAAGTTGGGATTAGAGTCTTGGTTTGAGGGATTCGGACGTACTTTCGGGTATGCCTGAACTCAAACTGGGGATCTGTAAAGTTTTCAAAAGAAAAATGTTTTAAGTAAAGAATTTATAAGACAAGAAAGGGTGTGGTGCATGCAATCATCCAGGCTCAAGTAAGTTTCCCAGAATACCCACATATGTTGTCTGTTATGATTTGATTATGAATCTTTGAATCGCATGCTAGTTAGGGCTAGGGGAGATGTTTGTGTATAATTTTCATGCATAAGACAGTCGATAGTGAGGATGGATGGATGGATGTGGACAGCACGAGTCACGACATGTGGGTGGAATGTTTTATGATAGTTATTTGGATCGGAGTGCAACTACACGAATGCTGCTTGCTTTGTGCTTTGTGGAACTCTTAAGTGATGGGAGTCAGTAGCTAAGTGGATATGATGATAGTCAAGAGGTGGATGGCTGGCATCATGAGGAGTTCCTCAGCAACTGATGGCAGGGTGAGGTTGGGAACCTAGGAAAGCCTAGGATATGCTCCAGTGAGTTAGTAGGAGCGGTTCGGTGAGGTTGGGAGCCTAGGAGGTGCTTCGGTGGATATTGTGTTGCGGTTTAGCGGATATTCGGTGCATCAATGGGGTAGGTGACTTAGAGGATTCAGGAGGATTGCTGAGGAAAGTATGGATAGGTATGGAAGGTAGTATGGGCCCGTACTATTGAAAGCACAGGATCCATACTCAAATCAGTGAGAGTCTTGGAGAACCTAAGAAGCTGATGGGGAGGAGAATTGTATGCTCTGATAATGCGAATAGCTGTTTTGCTAGATGAGGATGAGAACACATGAGAGAGGACCAGGGTTTGGTCCCGACTCCGGTAGTGAGCTTGTTAGTGGAAGGACTGCCAGGGTTTTGTGTTCGCCTTAGATCTCTTGTATCATATGGCAATGGTTGATTGTGCGTTCTATTGCACTTTCAGGATTGGGAGACTATGTCTTGGGGATATTTAGTAGCTCGGTGTAGAGCAGGGGTTGTTCCAACTATTGCGGTTTAGATCTTGACGATTGAGCTAGTGAATGGGTCAAGGTGCGAGACCATGAATGATATGGATATCAAAACCGATGACGGAAGATTGATTAAGAGTACCTCAATGAGAGGGGTTTAGGTCAGGTGAATTTATTGGAGGGTCTCGGGCGGAGACCCAAGAGTTTGGATCAGCTTTTGAAAGGCCAGCAGCGTCGGATCTAGTGCAACGCTTGCAAAAACTGTGTGATAAAGTTTCGTTCCAAAGGTTTGGATTGTTATTGGGATCGGAATGAGGTGTTACATCATGTTCTCAGGGTAGTCGAGGTATCACAGGAGGAGGTGGTCAGGATTCTTTCAGATGTTTGCGGATATGCTATCTTCGGCCATTTCCGGTGGATATTAGGTAATTGGATCGCATGGGAATTGTGATAAGTTGGATCTTGGGTCAGTTTTCTGCTATTTTCTGGGTTAGCAAGTATTGTCAGATGCCATTCAGCATGCCGAGGAATCTTTGAGAGATCTTCAGACGAATGTATCTCGTGGAGCGGATTCCGCATGTACCATGATTGCTTCGAGTCGTTGTCAGAATCTATTCAGTGATATGGGTTGCTATAGGTGTAGCAGGTTTGGCCACATCTTCAGGGATTGCCCACAGGGAGTAAGCCCGTTATATTTTCGTTGTGCTCAAGTGGACGACAAGGAGGTCGACTGTCTGATGGTCAGGGAGGAGCAGTGAGTGCACCTGCTCCAGTCATTTTGGAGTTGGTCCAAGGGCTTGAACGAGGGAGTTATGAGTAGTTTTCAATATCCTTGGTATTTATGTTTGGAAGAGGCATCGGGATTTCCGAGGGAAGAGAGAGTTGTCGCTGAGGTTTTTGTTAGACTAATCGTTCGTTGGACTCTAAGATTTGAGCATGATGTCACTTTTAAGCATTTGAAGTCATTGTTGTAGTTTGGCTAAAAGAAGTGTCAGTTGGATTTCAGTTAGTGTGCTGTTTGGCCAGGGTTATTCATGGTGTTCTAGATTTGGTAAGCATCGGTCGCCAATAAGGTGAACATTGGAACGTAATGAGGATTGGGAAACTTTCAATTCTCGTGTGCCAAACGGAATTAGTTGAATCTAAGTGGGGGAGAACCGTCTAGGTATCCAGGATAGATGCAAGGGTGAAAGTGATGTAAGACTATGGGGAGTCGTAGCATTCAGTAATGGTCAGTTAGGGTATAGTGTTTTAAGACTGCGGGGGAGCTGTACCATTCACTAGCCGTGGAGAGTGTTGTAAGACTATCGGGGTGCCGTAGCATTCACAGATTCTTTTAGGTGATTTGGACTAGGGCAGGCTAGTTCGCAGGGTTGTGGGGGAGCCATAGCTTAGTTAGGATTAGGACTAGTGGTGATTGACCGATCAGTTATTCGGGGGCGAGCCAAGATGGTTATGGGAATTTAGGACGGAACTGGTAGAGACTGCTGAGCTAAGGGTTGGACCTTATGATACAGGATCTTGTGGTCAAGCAGTGCATGTTTCTGTAGGGCTGTGGCTGGGTAGCCCTGTTATTGGATCTCATAAGAACCTGGTGGTTGGACCGGGTGCGAGACTGGAAGTCTCAGGGAATCGGCTAAGGGTATTTATTAAGCAGTCGAGTAAAGGATGCTAGGAAGTCATGGTACATTATGCAAATGCCGATTCGAGGATCTTTGGATGGGACCGGAGTAATAATTTGGATTTAGATAGGAACCCGAATCGGATTTCGTGCAGGATTTTGTTTCAGTGATTTAGGATGTGGGGAATCTATATGCTAAGGGCATCGAGGGAAAAATTCCAGGGTGGTGATCAGGTTGGTTTGATGGTAGTTTAAGCCATTGTGATGTGTCTTGGGTGGCTCTATCCATAATAGAGCAACAACATGTCAGAATCAGGAAGCGGTGGGTCGAAGGAGGCCGGGTATGATGTAATGCTACAACTATTCTGGTAGTATTCACCTTCTCGCATCAGATTCAGTGGCAACAGGTTGTCAGCCTATCATGATCGGATGGATCACATGGGTTGAAGGAGCCACGAGTGGCGGTATGGATAGGGCAGTTATTGTTAGACGATGTACCCTTCGGAGGTCCCATGGGACTATTGCGTGTGTTTTTAGCTCAGTAATCGGGGAAGTGTCCATTGTTTCAGACAGTTAGTAGACAAGGTTAGACCAGGGAGATCCTGGATGTTTTTCAGGGTAGCAACTAGGTGATAGCAAGACGGGTTGGAGGGACTTCAGTAAATTCGGGTCCGTGTGTGGAATTTCTTGTTATTCGGTAGCTGCAGTTGACTAGTGGTTTTGTTCTTTTCAAAGCCTCAAGGCATTACTGGTGAAAAGTATTCTGTTTAGGCTGGTTTTCTTATGGAATAAATTCAATGATGGTTCGTGTGGGAAGTTGTCGGGAAGCTAGGTTAATTTGATGTTTCGAGTGTTAGAAGGATAGAGGTGGATTTATTCTAGAAGGTTTCAAGATTCGTTCCTTTTTGGGTTGGTAAGTCCTTCTAGGGTTGGTGTCAGGTTGCATTAGGATAAGCTGCATTTATTCTAGACCGTGGAGGTATGGACCAGATTGTTGGATGTGTTAGGAAGGTAAGGACGGATTTCGAGGACGAAATCTAATTCAAGTGGGGGAGAGTTGTAACATCCTGTTTTGAATCGATTCCTAGTCTGAGGCTGTGGTCCGAAGATCGGTCATCATAAGGATTATGGCTTTTGGAAAAAGGTAAAATCTAGGCCCATTTGGGTGCGGATGATATATTAGGAGTGATCTCAATGTTCGGTTCGTATTTTGGAGCATAGGGGTATTTCGGTAAAGTGTCAGTTCCGGCTTTAGTGGAGAATGGATTCTCGTCAGAAGGTCTAAAGAAAGATTTGAGTTGTTAGAAGTGTAGGGCTTCTCGTTACCTTTCCGTTGATATAAGGATCGTCAGAATCGGGCTTATAACAAACAAGTTATGGTCTTCGGAAGTCTCAGGAGTTTCAGGCTTAGCCAAGTATACGGGGCGTACACAAAGTGTACGTGGGGTCTACTAGTGCAAAAGGAAGTACGACGGGCGTACTGACCAGGATGGTCGCGAATTTTCTTCGGAGTACGTTGGGCGTACGCCAGTCAGATCAGAACCCTATTTTAGGGTCTTGGACCCTATTTAAGCCCCTTATCTCATAATCTAACCCTAATATCTTCAGTCTCCACCCTTTAAAACCCTAGAAATCGTCATATATCATCCATGGTTGCATTTTGGAGCTTATGGAGTGCATTTTAGGAGTATTTCGCTCATTTTCAAGAATATGGTGTTTGTTACATAGAGGGGAATGAAGGAGGAGATTATGGATCTGGCTTTTGGGACTCATTTTCAGCTTGATAAAGGTAAAAAGCTTGGAAGTTAATCATTCATCACTTAGATCTACCATTTATGGGTTTTGGTTCTTTTTGGTCCCAAGGATGAAGCTTTATGTTTCAAATATGATTCTTAGGCTTAGGGTTGCCACCCTTGGTGTTATTTGAGTCCATAAGACACAAAGTTTCCATCTTGAAGGTCTTATTGGGTTCATGCATGAGTTGGGGTCACTTTTATGGAAGTAGAATGCCACTTTTGGAGTTTGGGTTTGTTTGGGGCATGCAAAGCCACCGAGTCAGTGACTTCATGGGTGTAGATGTTAAATATAGCTCAGATCAATGATTTGGACTTCTTGGATCAATTATTAAGAACTTAATGGATTTTGTGCATGAGCTGTTTGTATGCTGGGTGTACTATGAAGTACGCTGCACATATAGTCCATTTGCCCAGTATGCTAAGCGTACAGAAGAGGTATGCTGGGCGTACGCTCTCAGGAAGGCTTGGGCCTTAGTGGACTACGGACCTTTGGGCCATATTCATTTTGGGCCTGGATTTTCTGATTGGTTGGCCTGAATGTATCTTCGGGCCAATATTGGAAAAGTTGGTCTATTGGGCCTTGTGGCCTAATATAGAAATGGACTTCACATTTGTAGGCCACGGTTTGGGCTAATTCTTGGACTTGGTTGCTATGGGCCTTCGTGTGCCAATTGGGGGCAGGGTTATGGACTAAGGAGAATATTAGGTTGTAGAATGAGGTCCATTAGAAAGGTCTGGGCCCAATTTGGAAAATTGGGCCATTGATGGTTTTATGGACATTATTGTGTTGGGCTTTTGTTTTGGTTTGGGCCTTAGTTTTGGATCATACCGGGACATGGGTAGAATGGTAGTTATGCCTCATGCAGGGATTAAGGATTATGGTATGGGACCCAATTGCTAATTGGGTATATTGATTGGCATTGATAGCTCGGGAAGTGGACAGGGAATCAGTTAAGGATTTCTTTTGGGAAGCTTCTGTATTCGAGGTGAATCTCCTCACCATACCAATGGGTCAAAGGCACCAAGTCCGACGCATTATGTATTATGTCATATGCTGGTTGGTTTTCTGCTATGTGGTATACTAGTGGAGTACATGATATGCGATATGCTAGTTGTATCTATGATATTTGTATGGAAGACCTCGGGGGGTTCCTAATGCACTTAGGTGTAAGTCCTTGGAGGGTTTCCTTGGCATCCTAGGTCAAAGACCTTGGGGGGGCTCCCGAGGCACTTAGGTATAAGACCTTGGAGGGTTTCCTTGGCATCCTAGGCCAAAGACCTCGGGGTGTACCCGAGGCACTTAGGTGTAAGACCTTGGAGGGTTTAATTGGCATCCTAGGTCAAAGACCTCGGGGGTTCCCGAGGCATTAGGCTAAGACTATATGAGGGTTCCCATGGCACCCGGAGTAAGACCCTGGAGGGTTTCCAGGGCATCCCCATATGCTTATGTGTATGGCTTATTCGATTGATATGGTTTATGCAGTTATGTGGTTTATGTATTTTATGTGGGTATGCTCTGGGGAACTCACTAAGCTTCGTGCTTACAGTTTTTTCTATGGTTTCAGGTACCGTGTTTTTCGTATTATGTGATTTTGGGACAAACTCTGATAAATGTTTTTAATTAATCATGTTTTGAAATATTTGGATTTAGAAGATAACTGTGTTGACTATAATAAAAATAAAATTTTTATCTCTGATTTTTGGGTTGTTACATCTTTAATAACGAATTTTTGTTATTTTATATGCGACTTTCTGTCACATCCGTGTTCCAGGTAATTTTTAATTTTTGCTTAAATTTTTTAAAAAAATTGCAATTTGGTCCTTACGTATGGTGTACCCCGTAGGCACGCCACGCGTAACTCTCTAAATGGATGACGGGGTTCCTTTGAGTATGTTGGGCGTACTCCAGTAGTATGCAAGGCGTACCCACATGGGTCCTAAACCCTAATTTTTAGGGATTGGACCTTTTTTAAAGAACCTTAAGCCTTGAGACCCTCCTTACCTTAAGCTTCGACTCCCTCATTCTCTCATTTCGAAACTCTAACCCTTGAAAGTTTGTTTTGGACCACTAGTGTGATTTTGGTGCTTTGTAGAAAAAGATGGATTTGATTTTTGGTGTTTGGTAAGCTTGGATCTTGATCTGGAGTATTCTTTCCATTTGCAAGCTTATGGAGGTATAAAGGTCACACCATTATGGTTAGTTGGTTTAGATCTAGGTTAGGGTTTGTTTTTCATAACTTTTTGGTCCCATAGTTTGGTCCTTATGAGTAAAAGTTACTCCATGACTCAAGTTTGCTACTTTATGATGTTTCTAAGGATTTTGAGTCAAAAAAAGGAAGTCCTTGTTGTTATTTCTCACTCATGCAAGAGTTTGAGATCATTTAAGGGTGTTATGGACTTAAGGTTTGGTGTAGGCCTCAATTAAGCCATGAAAAAGCTTAAAGTTATCAACTTTATCATTTAAGACCTCCCCAAGATCAAGATTTGTAAGTTGGATGTTTAGTCTATAGCATTAAGAGCTAAAACTTTGGCTTTGAACAATAGGGGATTATGCTAGGTGTAAACCATGAGTACGTATATCGTAGTGGGCTTTTACCCCATGACCGTTCTGAAATATTGATATACGTATGGTGTAATGGGGAGTACGCATGATGTACTCACAGAAACCCAATTGACCATTTTTGGGCCTTAGGTCATCATGGGTTTGGGGCCATGAATAGTTGGGTCATATATGTGAAAGGAAAATGGTATTTTGCCGACAGTAAATTAGAAGATGATTTGGACTATTGGTTATTGGTTATCACCTTGATTATAAATTAGGGTTGATTTTGGGTTATATTCAGTATGAGTAGTCGTAGTGGCAGCAGCTCGAGTGTGTGTGATTTAGTTATATTCAGTTGGAGGTGAGTGTTCTCACTGTGCTTGTGGGTTGAATGCATCAATGTCGGTCCACTTAATATTATATATAGGATGTTAGTTGTCTTTGTGACTCTTGCATGTTTGTATGATTGGGTTGAAATAAACCCCAGGGTTGGGCCTATTATTGTATGATTGGGTAGAAATAAACCCCAAGACTAGGCCTTAGGGTTGGGCCCTTGAGTATGTGATGGGTTGAAATAGCCCCTAGGGCTAGGCCCATGATTGCATATTAGGTTGCAATATACCCCAGAGTTGGGCCTAATTATATGTTTAGTATCTAGTACTTTGGGGATCTCACTAGACTTTGTGCTTACATTTTTTTAATGATTTCAGTTACTTCCTGTATGAAAAGGAAGGGCCTGGAGTGATGACACAACATCCCCTTCATGATTCTGCACTTATGATTATTTGTACTCTGATGTTTATGACAATTTGTATGGTGGTTGATTTTGGGACATCTGATGTATGGATCTAATGGTTTTTAAAACGAAAAACTTTATCACTATTTTTGGGTCGCTACAAGTTGGTATCAAAGCCTTGGTTTGAGGGATATGGGCACACTTTCGAGTGTGTAAAAACTCAATCTGAGGAATGATAATCTTTTCAAAAGGAAATGAAATTTTAAAAGATTTTTACCAAGTAGAAATAGGTGTGATGCTGCAATCAGTCGAGCTGAAGTAAGTGATTCCTAAAATACTCATACAGGAATGTTACGCTTTAGTATGTGATTATATGAAATGTGTGCTAGGATAGGGTTAAGGGTCTTTAGGAAATACATAATAGAGTTGTATGATCTTATGATGCATTGTTACTTATTAGTTCTATTGCTCGAATGTTGTTTGCTTTGTGCTTTATGGGACTTGTATTGGTGTTAATTATATGTTAAGTAAATACGCTAGGTTACATACCACAAAGGTTAAATGGTTTTAGAATGCTTGATTTAGCTCTATTGCACAACTCTTGTTTGAGTCTAACTGTTATAGTTCAGGATCTTTCAGTCAAAAGATTGTTTAATTTTTGTTGTATGTAATTGTGTTCATGAGGTAGTTAGTTGACATTAGTAGAAGTTCTGTCATCATCTGATATCAGGGTGAGGTGGGAATCCTAGGAGAGCCTAGTAAGTATCTTAGCATGTTGTATGCACTGTATGATAAAATGACTGTTTAGGGAAGCTGCCTTCTTTAATTAAGATGAGAAATGCTAGATATGCATGATAGCGTGTAGGCCGAGGAACTTCCAAGAATATTGCATGATAGAATTACCTGATCCTTAGGACACTTAAATGTAGTTGCAATGAAATCAAGAATGAATAACAATATCATAGTGAATTATGAATGTTGAACACAAGATGTAAATATAATCTTTTTGGCTCAAATTAGCTTTCAAATCAGTATAGAGAGTTTAGACAAGAATACATGAATGAGCAAAAGTAAAGTCCTTATCTACTCTAGTACACTTCCCTGTTTATAAGAGAGATGAAAGCGAACAAAAGTACAAGGGACTGTTACACTAAGCTTTGAAACAAATATGCCCTTATAATAAAGTTACAAACTAACGAAACATTAAAATGATATTCAACACCTCACAACTAAATTTGACTTCTACGTTCTCCCCCTTTGTGAGTAGTGACGAATCAGTTCTTTAAAACTTTTGTAGCTTGATGAATTATCCTACAGATCTCAGCATACCAGTTGACAATCTTACAAATATTTGCCTTCTCTTTATCGTTGTTTTTGTCACAACTATTCATCCGGATTAAGAGATTAGTCTAATGAGATGATGTATATCTTTCAACATCACACACTTGAAACAGGAATTTTGAATTATTGCCCCTCTTGTTTTTGCCCATAAAAGCAATTCCTAAAGGTTTCAAGGTAATCTCTCCATTTTCAAGCTTGTTTATATTTGCCTTTGTCATCATCATGGTTTTAGGAATTTCGACTTATTTTCCCAATACTTTAGCTAATTCAACATCTGTTAAGGCTAACGACCCAAAATATGCTTCGATGAAAACCTTTAAGAGACCAAACCAATTCCAGAAATCTTCTCTGATTGTCACTTGAAGTTTCAAAATATCTACACTCTTTATAATCAATGCCACAACCAAAAGATCATGAAGATTCATGAATGGGAAATCTGCAACTGAGAAGTCAAATGTAACATTAATTACTCGAACAACATGAAATCTATAGTTTTGTAACATGCCTTCGAATAAAATGTCTTTTGTAATGCCAAGAACTCTTGTTATCTTGATTAATGACTATACCTCATCCTCGTTCTTTCCCAGCAGAGCATGAAAACGAAACATAGTGCACATATACTCAAACTTATTCTTATACTTATCAGCAATTTCGAATTGTTCTTCCAAAAACATCATTATATTCAAAGGAAAGTCCAACTAACTCATTGGGGAGTTTACTATATCAAAACTTCTTGTGGGCACTTTCTCAAAATCATGCATCTCCCCAGATATAGTCAAGGCTTCAATATATTCATAATGATAAAGCTTTGTAGGATCACCTTTGTCAAGACCAGGAAGATCATTTTCAAGTAGTCGAAGTATACTCTGAATTTGTCTTTGTGTCTCCATTTCAGCTTCTAGAGCAGCTTTCCCATCTTTTCTTGACAATTCATGACTTATGCCTTTTCATCTTCCTTTCTCTTGTTCACTTGGATTAGGCTTTGATGAAGTAGACTCTCCTCCAGCAGTTTATGATAGGCCTTGTTGTTGTTATTGTGGATGAAGTTGCAGTTGAAGTTTTTGGTAGAGAAGTTGGAATTTGAGTAGTCAAGACTTTTCCAACCACTTTCGCATCACCAATACCACCTCTAGAACCTCCTTATCCCTTATTTCCACCCCCATTGCCAACATATCTCCTTTCTCCCCCTTGCACCCCTATGCTCACAGGTGGGGCATTTGTTGGCATAAAGTTGACAAATTTCACAAGTGGAGCTAATTCGTTGTGAACTGTTGACTCTAACATGCAAAACTTTTCAGTAAAAGACTCAGGAGAAACAACTCAAGATTTCGATGAATCATACTTCAACAAAAGATCCTTTAACTCTTTCAGCAAGTTTTCTACATTCCCAAAGCTATTAACATCAACATCTACTTTCGTATCAAATTTACCCCCAAGGAAGTATAAAGATCAACTGCTTTGGCCACAACATTAGCATTTATATCTACCTTATTGTGAAGAGTAGAATAATTGTGATCTAAGGCAACTATCTCTTTCGTCATGTCTTCTCTTAATTCTTGTACTTTGAGATTGACATTTTCACGAACTGTCTTCACATCTTGAACAAAAAGAATATGTTGAGACTTGGCAGTTTCTTTCAATTCACGAATTTCACTATTGAAAGAATCAAATTGAGATTTGATCTGTAACTCAACAGACTCGTTCGTTCGATTAAGCTTATCCAATATACAATGTTGTTGAGCTTGCAACATAACATCAACATCAAGAGCGGATATCAAATTTTTACCACCACCATCAGCTTGCAATTGAAGTTAAGAGTTCAGCTTGTTGTTAAAAATTTCAAACTGCTTTCCTGACATCAACATATGATCAGTAATGTTTTCTTCCTCAGAATTGAAATGTATTTCAGCAAAAGAACCGATAAAACCACCCTCATCCATGTCATCTTCATTAATAGTTTGTGGTTCTTTAGGGGATTGGGAAGGAAACAAAGAGGTAATAGGTTGTTGGATAATGTTGTCAAAAGTATCAGAATGAGAAAAAGAAGGATTTTGAGATGTATTGGGAAAACCATATGGTAGTAATGAAACAATGGTGTCAAGAACAGATGTAGGAAGAGATGAAGATATAACGAAAGAAGTAGTATCTTGGGCATCGTTATGTAAAACTCCTTCACCCATATTAACATTTACATCCGTATCAGATACGTTTGCATTGATGTTTGAAGTTCGTACCACTTCATTAAATGACTCAGTATTCGAAACTTTGGGTGTTATGACCAGTGTCTGCTCAAGAGTTGAAGGCTTGTTTTGTTCATCGGAATTAATGGTTGTATCCACTATCGAAGTTTCCATATTGCCATCAAGATTTTCAAACTCCTCGAAAGTCCACTATAGTAGAGAATCCATCATCGGTGAAGAATGACCCATTGTATCAACGATTGGAGTTTCAGGAACCACTTCTTCGTCAATTGAGTCTTCTTGCAAAACTAACTTCCTCTGCTTCTTTTGTTTCTTCTACTTCGTAGAAATGTATTTGGCCATGTCTTCAACACACCTCTTCTTAGATTGTGGGGAAACAGGCGTTGTAAATTTCATGAATTACCACCCCCTTTCATGTCACTTGAGGTTTTGTAGCACCTGGTTTCCGGTATGTAGATTTTATTTGAAGTATTGCCCTATTTTAGCCTTGGACTCGGCGAGTCACAAGGTCCGACTCGCCGAGTAGGGACGAGACTCAGGACACGTTTAAGTTGGCGACTCGGCGAGTCCATATTATGGACTCGGCGAGTCACCGCTGTTGGATGAAACCCTAAGTTTCAGGGGTTTGCCCCCTATTTAAACCTCATATCTGCCCCTTGCCAGCCCCCATTCACCCCCAGAGCTCCCAACCCTCGTCCTAAGCTTGTTTCTTGTGTAGTTGAGGCTCTTGTGTGCATTCTTGAAGGTTTTGAGGCAAGAAGGGGAAGGAGATCAAGAGAAAGGAGAGCCATCCAAGCATCATTGTGTTTTTCAGCTGTATCATTGAGGTATATCTCGTTTTTCCCCTGTTTCTATGCTTAAGATTTCATTTGAGACACTCTTGAGCAATTCTTCAAGCTTGTTTGTGCTTAATGTTTCGTAATAAGTGGATTGGCCTTTAGATCTAGGCAAGATTGAGCTCCAGGAGCTCAGATCTGTTAGCTTTATGGCCCCATGTGGCTTGTTCATCCTAGATCTACCCTTTTGAGGCATTTTGAACCCTTAAATCCATATTAGTGAGTATCCACACGTAAAGTTGGAAACTTTACGTATGATTTGTGTCCTAGAAGTCCAAATATATGAATGGCATGGACTGAAATCGAGTAAATCGGTGTATTTGGTGGATGCATGGCGACGACTCGGCGAGTCGTATAGGTGACTCGGCGAGTCTGGTCGCGAGTCACCGAATTGGTCCCTTCATGATGTATCGAGTTGAGCCGTGACTCACAGGGGGTGACTCGGTGAGTTGGGAGCTGAACTCACCCATGATAGGACTCGGCGAGTCAATGCCCTGACTCGGCGAGTCCAAGGCAATCTTCATAGATCAAGAACAGACTCGGCGAGTTGTTCATACAACTCGGCGAGTCTTAGCATAAGTGTTCTTCGGATGAAGATGAACTCGACGAGTTGTTCATACAACTCGGCGAGTAAGATGAAGGAGTTGAATGACAGTTAGAAGATGAACTCGTCGAGTCATAGCCCAACTCGACGAGTAGAACCAGGGACCCAGGACAATAGTTTGCTAGGGACTCGGCGAGTGGAGATCCACTCGGCGAGTCGGGTCAACTGAAAGTTGACTCTAGCATTGGCTTAGAGCTAGACCGGGGGTAAAATGGTCATTTTACCTAAAGGACAGTTAGCTGTGTTTGATTGAGTATGTTGTGGGAATTGCAGCCGGAGGACTCCCGGAGCAGCAGCAGTCAGTTAGTTCCCGATCAGTTCAGCAGCTACTTTGAGGTGAGTTACCTTCCAGTAGCGGTGGGTCTAAGGCCACAATGCCGGCCCACCAGTAGGAGACGTATGATAGATGATTGTCTTTGTGAAATCATCTAGGTTTGCTATTACCTGTTATGTTATATGCTGTCATGATACGTTATATGCAATAGTAGTAGAGTTCGGTTGTTAGGACCGCTGGGTAGTCAGACACCCCAGAATTATCTGACTGTATGTGATGGTATGCTTGTATGTTGGTCTGTTATGTTATGCGATAGAGGTAGCGGGAGGGGACCAGTCCCCGAGGATCGGTTGTTAGGACCGATGGGTAGTCAGCACCCCAGAATGGCTTGACATGGGTAGTCAGCACCCCAGAATGGCTTGACACGGGTAAGACGGCACCCCAGAATGGCCGTATGGGTAGGTCGTCACCCCAGAATGGCCGTACCGGGTAGTCAGGCACCCCAGAATAGCCTGGCAGTACGTATGTTATGTGTTTGTATGGTATGTGGTACGTTGGGGGAACTCACTAAGCTTTGTGCTTACGTTTACAGTTTTGTTTTCAGGTACCTCTGCACCGAAGGGGAAGGAGCCGGCGCGGTAGCGGCACGTCATACACACACTCTTCGGTTTCCGCATTTACGAGATTTACTGGGATTGTACTCTGATATTTTGATGGGATGTATGGTTTGACCTTTTAGAACATGGTTGCGATGTGTTATGGTGTGATCAAACAATGTTTTTATTTATTAATGTTTTCTAAAGTAATATTTTAAAATGAAATTTTCGGACGTAAAAATTGGGTCGTTACAAGTTGGTATCAGAGCCCTGGTTTGAGGGATTCGGACACGCCTTCAGGAGTGTCTAGACTCAAATCGAGGGATTGAAAGATTTTCCAAAAGAAATTGTTCTTTAAAACCCGGAAAAGATTCATAAGAAAGAGCAAAGCGTGTGACGTGCGCGACCGGCCGAGCTCAAGTAAGTATTCCCCATAGTACCCATACAAGTTTATGTTATGTTTATCAGCTTACGTAGAACTGCATGCTAGAATAGGCTAAGGATCTAGGAGTGATGCCTTATGTGCCTGCTTATGTGTTACAGCTTTATGAATATTGCATGCTAGAATTGAGTAGACAGCAGCAGGATAGCCTGTTTAGGTTATGCCTGATAGTATGAGCTTAGCATCCTATGTTAAGTGTCGTTTCTTGTTATAAGAATAGTTTTGGCTTGAGTCTGTTTTTCCCTTATCCGAATGCTGCTTGCTTCGTGCTTGGTGGGGTTCTGAGTAATGGGAGCCACTAGGTAAACACGTCACACCACATGTAATCAGGGTTGAATAATCCCAAAGTATTGGAACTGGCCCTATTGCGCAGCTCTTGTTTGAGTCCAACCGTTGTAGGAACGGATCTTTTACTTGAAGGATTATCTAATCCTCATCGCATGTGATGGTGTTTGGGTGGTGGCTAACTGCCACTATGAGGAGACCTACAGCAGCTGAGGACGAGTCGTGCTGAACTTGAGTTTTCCCTAGGGCAAGCCTAGGATAAGAATAACAGAGGGTAGCAGTAGTGAAGGGGAGCTGGTGGAGTCGAGGAATTCCTCAGAGAAGGTACGGATAGATGTGGAAGGTAGTATGGGCCCGTTCTACTGAAAGCAGAGGATCCGTACCCGAGCCGAGGAAGGCCAAGACGAGACCAAGGAACCTGTAAGTAGTTGGATCCCTCAGAAAGTAGCAGTATCACTAATGATTATTATGATGTTGTGCAGAATGGTGGTACTTCGACCGAGATCGACAGATGGTGGTTCAGGAGAGGGGTCAGGTTCGGGATCAGGCACCGAGCCGATTGGCGAGAGGCTACGTGAGTTCATCACGTCGGAGATTACTAGGGGCATCCTTGAGTCGACCCCCATCCTCTTTGGGTCGATCAAGGAAGGGATCATAGAGTTGATGGAGGATCGCCTACGGGCATTCAGGAGCGACTTGGCCTCTAGCCAGTCGGGATCTCGCACACTGTCCTTCAAGGACTTCAGGGGCAGTGGTGCGCCGGATTTCCATGGGGTGAAGGACCCCATTGTCGCCAGGCGGTGGATTGCGGATATTGAGTCCGCCCAGTTGACCAGCTTCTGCCCCGAGGGGTCGAAGGTGAGGTACGCAGCAGGGTGTTTACGGGACCGAGCCCGGGATTGGTGGGAGTCAGTGGGTGACTCGTTGGGAGCCTCGGCTATCGAGACAATGACCTGGTCGGACTTTGTGGCTAGGTTCAGGGCAGAGTTTGCACCAGCGGTCGAGCTTCAGCAGCTGGCCAGGGAGTTTCTAGACATGAGGCAGACGACAGAGACCGTGGCGGAGATCACCGCCAAGTTTCGGGAGAGGGCTTTATTGGTGCCCCAGTATGCCGGTGACGAGGATATGAGGAGGACTCGTTACCATGATATGCTACGAGCTGACATTCAGGAGCATGTTAGCTTTTCGGCTTGCCCTACCCTGGACTCCATGATTGCTAGGGCTAGGGAGAGAGAGATAGATTTGGAGCACATCCGGAAACGGAAACTTGAGGACGGTCAGGCAGCAGGGGCTTCGGGGAAGAAGCCCAAGGGATCAGATGGGAGGTCGAAAGGCCAGTCGGGACCGAGCCGCTGCAGGAGGTGCGGCAGGCCGCACGAGGGGGCGTGCAGGATGGGATCGTCAGGCTGCTACAAGTGCGGCAAGTTTGGTCATATCAACAGGGATTGCACTGCTCCTGCGACAGTTATTCAGACATCGGAGTTGTTGTGTTTCCATTGCAACCAGAGGGGCCACAAGAAGGCCAATTGCCCCATGTTGACAGTTTCAGCGCCAGTGAAGGCGCCAGCTCCAGCGACCCTGCGGATCACGGATGGCCGTCAGGGCAAGGCAGAGGCTCCAGTGGTGAGGAGTCGGGCATTTCAGTTGACTGCCGAGGAGGCACGCGCCGCGCCCGATGTGGTGACGGGTATGATTCCTTCCTTCTATCTTTTATTTTATGTTGTTATGATATTGATATGTGCTCCGTGTGTATACATGTGTATTAGGATCGTTCCATGTGAACGGCATCCCGGTTCAGATATTGTTCGACTCGGGTGCATCCCGATCTTTCGTTTCTCTTGCTCTTAGCAAGAGATTTCATGAGACTTCAGGCGAGTTAGATTGCCCGTTAGAGGTAGAGATTGCTGACGATCGATCGGTGCGGGCATCGATGGTGTTTCGAGATTGTGTTCTGCGACTGTTTGAGGAGCGTTACCTGGTAGACTTGATTCCCATTCCGGTGCGTGGGAACAAGGTGATTATTGGTATGGATTGGTTGAGCCCTAATGGGGCAGTGATAGATTGCGCGCAGCAGCTAGTGCGAGTCAGGACCCCAAGCGGGGGAGAGTTAGTGATTCATGGAGAGCGGCCGCAGTGTGGACCCACTGTATGTTCAGCAGCGAGGGCTAGGCGCTACCTTCAGCAGGGATGCGCGGGTTATGTCGCGTATGTGATGGATACCCGGGAGGCGGGTAAGGCGACCGTGAGCGAGGTCCCGGTGGTTCGAGATTTTGCTGATGTTTTCCCGGAGGAACTACCTGGGATACCTCCGGAGCGAAAGGTGGAGTTCAGGATTGACCTCATTCCCGGTGCGGCTCCGATAGCCAAAGCACCATATGGGTTGGCTCCTCCCGAGATGCAGGAGTTGTCTACGCAGCTGCAGGAGCTGCTGGACAAGGGATTTATTCGGCCGAGCAGTTCACCCTGGGGAGCCCCGATTCTGTTTGTAAGAAAGAAGGACGGGTCGCATCGGATGTGTATAGATTATCGGGAGCTGAACAAGGTAACGGTGAAGAACCGATACCCGCTTCCGAGGATTGACGACCTATTTGACCAGCTTCAGGGAGCATCTTGGTTCTCCAAGATTGACTTGCGTTCAGGGTATCATCAGATGAGGGTCAGGGAGGAGGATATGCAGAAGACTGCGTTTCGGACACGCTATGGTCATTACGAGTTCGTGGTGATGCCGTTTGGGCTCACCAATGCTCCTGCCGCGTTCATGGACCTCATGAACCGCGTGTGTAGACCGATGCTGGATCGGTCTGTGATCGTCTTTATCGATGATATCTTGGTCTATTCAAAGACTCGGGAGGAGCACGAGGAGCATCTGAGGGAGGTATTGGAGACCCTGAGGAGGGAGAGCTTGTATGCCAAGTTCTCCAAGTGTGAGTTTTGGTTGCGCGAGGTGCAATTCCTTGGACACCTCGTCAACCAGAACGGGATTCTGGTTGATCCGGCCAAGGTCGAGGCCGTGATGAGATGGGAGGTCCCGAAGTCTCCATCTGAGATTCGGAGCTTCCTGGGATTGGCAGGCTACTATCGCAGATTTATCCAAGATTTCTCCAAGATAGCCGTACCCCTGACGCGACTGACGAAGAAAGCCGTGGTCTTTCGGTGGGGACCCGAGCAGCAGGCTGCGTTTGAGATGCTGAGACAGAAGTTGTGTGAGGCGCCGATCCTAGCCCTGCCCGAGGGCGTAGAGGATTTTGTGGTTTACTGCGATGCGTCCATTTCAGGGTTGGGCGCAGTTCTGATGCAGAGGGGGCATGTCATTGCCTACGCTTCGCGGCAGCTCAAGCCTCACGAGGCAAATTACCCGACGCACGATTTGGAGTTGGGGGCGGTGGTCTTTGCCCTCAAGATTTGGCGACATTACCTCTACGGGGTTCGGTGTACCATCTACACGGACCACAAGAGTTTGAGGTACCTCATGGACCAGCTGAATCTGAATATGAGGCAGCGGTGGTGGTTGGACGTGGTGAAGGATTACGATTGCGAGATCCTTTACCACCCGGGGAAGGCCAATGTGGTGGCCGATGCGCTTAGCCGCAAGACGGTGCCGATCAGGGACGTCTGTTTGAGGATGACTGTGGTGACTCCCCTGTTGGAGCAGATTCGGGAGGCTCAACAAGAGGCTATCAAGGAGGAGCATCGGAAGAGCGAGCGTGTGGTGGGTCAGGTTTCCTCCTTTGATTATGATGGCAGAGGACTTTTGACATTACACCGTAGGGTGTGGGTGCCGTATCTCGGTGGCGTGCGTCAGATTTTGATGGAGGAGGCGCACAAGTCCCGATTTTCTATTCATCCCAGGGCGACGAAGATGTATAGGGATCTTCGTCCGGATTATTGGTGGCCTTGCATGAAGCGGGATGTGGCATGGTACGTCGAGCGGTGTTTGACCTGCAGGAAGGTCAAGGCCGAACATCAGAGACCGCATGGCAAGATGCAGCCGTTGGACATTCCACTGTGGAAATGGGAAGATATCACGATGGATTTTATCACAAAGCTTCCCAGGACCGCACGGGGAGTGGATTCGATTTGGGTCATCGTGGATAGATTGACCAAGAGTGCTCACTTTATTCCAATTCAGGAGAGCATATCGGCCGAAAAATTGGCCGACATCTATATCAGGGAGATTATGGCACGGCATGGGGTGCCAGTATCGGTGATCTCGGACAGGGATGTGCATTTTACTTCCAGATTTTGGAAGAAATTCCATGACGAGTTGGGCACTCGTCTGCATTTTAGCACCGCCTTTCACCCGCAGACAGATGATCAGAGTGAGCGGACCATCCAGACTTTGGAGGACATGTTGCGGGCGTGTGTGTTGGATTTCGGTGGTAGCTGGGATACCTATCTTCCCTTGGCTGAGTTCTCCTACAACAACAGCTATCACGCGAGCATTGACCGACCACCGTTCGAGATGTTGTATGGGCGGAAGTGCAGGACCCCGATATGTTGGGGGGAGGTTGGCCAGAGAGTCATGGGAAGCACCGAGGTGGTGCTAGAGACGACCGAGAGGATCCAGCAGGTTCGGAGCAGACTTCAGACTGCACAGAGCCGGCAGAAAAGCTATGCCGATAGACGTCGATCCGACTTGGAGTTCCAAGTCGGGGATATGGTCCTCCTGAAAGTGTCGCCTTGGAAAGGTGTCATTCGATTCAGGAAGCGGGGCAAGTTGGGCCCAAGGTTCATCGGGCCGTTCAGGGTTGCAGCCCAGGTGGGCAAGGTGGCGTATAGGCTGGATCTGCCAGCCCAGCTCAGTCAGATCCACAGCACCTTCCATGTTTCGCAGCTGCGGAAGTGCCTGGTGGACGATTCAGCAGTAGTACCGTTGGAGGATATTCAGGTTGATGACAGCTTGAATTACATTGAGCGCCCAGTCGCAATACTTGACAGAAAGACCAAGACGTTGAGAAACAAGAGGGTAGAACTAGTAAAGGTGCAATGGCAGCACCGCAAGGGTTCAGAATGGACTTGGGAACCGATGGACGAGATGATGGAGCATTACCCCGAGCTGTTTCAGGACCGGGCAGTAGACTTCGAGGACGAAGTCTAAAATAAGTGGGGGAGATTTGTAGCACCTGGTTTCCGGTATGTGGATTTTATTTGAAGTATTGCCCTATTTTAGCCTTGGACTCGGCGAGTCACAAGGTCCGACTCGCCGAGTAGGGACGAGACTCAGGACACGTTTAAGTTGGCGACTCGGCGAGTCCATATTATGGACTTGGCGAGTCACCGCTGTTGGATGAAACCCTAAGTTTCAGGGGTTTGCCCCCTATTTAAACCTCATATCTGCCCCTTGCCAGCCCCCATTCACCCCCAGAGCTCCCAACCCTCGTCCTAAGCTTGTTTCTTGTGTAGTTGAGGCTCTTGTGTGCATTCTTGAAGGTTTTGAGGCAAGAAGGGGAAGGAGATCAAGAGAAAGGAGAGCCATCCAAGCATCATTGTGTTTTTCAGCTGTATCATTGAGGTATATCTCGTTTTTCCCCTGTTTCTATGCTTAAGATTTCATTTGAGACACTCTTGAGCAATTCTTCAAGCTTGTTTGTGCTTAATGTTTCGTAATAAGTGGATTGGCCTTTAGATCTAGGCAAGATTGAGCTCCAGGAGCTCAAATCTGTTAGCTTTATGGCCCCATGTGGCTTGTTCATCCTAGATCTACCCTTTTGAGGCATTTTGAACCCTTAAATCCATATTAGTGAGTATCCACACGTAAAGTTGGAAACTTTACGTGTGATTTGTGTCCTAGAAGTCCAGATCTATGAATGGCATGGACTGAAATCGAGTAAATCGGTGTATTTGGTGGATGCATGGCGACGACTCGGCGAGTCGTATAGGTGACTCGGCGAGTCTGGTCGCGAGTCACCGAATTGGTCCCTTCATGATGTATCGAGTTGAGCCGTGAGTCACAGGGGGTGACTCGGTGAGTTGGGAGCTGAACTCACCCATGATAGGACTCGGCGAGTCAATGGCCTGACTCGGCGAGTCCAAGGCAATCTTCATAGATCAAGAACAGACTCGGCGAGTTGTTCATACAACTCGGCGAGTCTTAGCATAAGTGTTCTTCAGATGAAGATGAACTCGACGAGTTGTTCATACAACTCGGCGAGTAGGATGAAGGAGTTGAATGACAGTTAGAAGATGAACTCGTCGAGTCATAGCCCAACTCGACGAGTAGAACCAGGGACCCAGGACAATAGTTTACTAGGGACTCGGCGAGTGGAGATCCACTCGGCGAGTCGGGTCAACTAAAAGTTGACTCTAGCATTGGCTTAGAGCTAGACCGGGGGTAAAATGGTCATTTTACCTAAAGGACAGTTAGCTGTGTTTGATTGAGTATGTTGTGGGAATTGCAGCCGGAGGACTCCCGGAGCAGCAGCAGTCAGTTAGTTCCCGATCAGTTCAGCAGCTACTTTGAGGTGAGTTACCTTCCAGTAGCAGTGGGTCTAAGGCCACAATGCCGGCCCACCAGTAGGAGACGTATGATAGATGATTGTCTTTGTGAAATCATCTAGGTTTGCTATTACCTGTTATGTTATATGCTGTCATGATACGTTATATGCAATAGTAGTAGAGTTCGGTTGTTAGGACCGCTGGGTAGTCAGACACCCCAGAATTATCTGACTGTATGTGATGGTATGCTTGTATGTTGGTCTGTTATGTTATGCGATAGAGGTAGCGGGAGGGGACCAGTCCCCGAGGATCGGTTGTTAGGACCGATGGGTAGTCAGCACCCCAGAATGGCTTGACATGGGTAGTCAGCACCCCAGAATGGCTTGACACGGGTAAGACGGCACCCCAGAATGGCCGTATGGGTAGGTCGTCACCCCAGAATGGCCGTACCGGGTAGTCAGGCACCCCAGAATAGCCTGGCAGTACGTATGTTATGTGTTTGTATGGTATGTGGTACGTTGGGGGAACTCACTAAGCTTTGTGCTTACGTTTACAGTTTTGTTTTCAGGTACCTCTGCACCGAAGGGGAAGGAGCCGGCGCGGTAGCGGCACGTCATACACACACTCTTCGGTTTCCGCATTTACGAGATTTACTGGGATTGTACTCTGATATTTTGATGGGATGTATGGTTTGACCTTTTAGAACATGGTTGCGATGTGTTATGGTGTGATCAAACAATGTTTTTATTTATTAATGTTTTCTAAAGTAATATTTTAAAATGAAATTTTCGGACGTAAAAATTGGATCGTTACAGGTTTATAATGAAGTTTTAGAGAAAAACTTGTCGATTTTTCATGTGAACTGTAATCTATTTTCTTCAGCCATTTAAGAACACCAGATTTTGTAGCAACAACCTCTTTTTCTGGAACGACGGGTTCAGTAATGATGGGCGGGTTATCCTTCTTCTTCGAAACTTTACCACCTTTAGCTTTTGTCTTCAAACCGTTTTCAAGACTCATATGAGGAGGACTTTCCTGAACTTTCTTCTTGGATCATCTTTTCTTTTTCGAAGAACCTTCAGTTGAAGCATCCAACAATTTTCCAGTTTCAATTGAAGGATTAATGGTTTTCAAGTATTCGACCAGAAATGAATAGATTGGATTAGCTTTTTGAAGCATCGCATCAGGAATGCGAGCTACAGAAGGAAAAACATCAACATCATCCTCCACAGACTTAGGATAATGATAGGTAGCAAAGTTTGAAAATTCATCAGTGTTAGAAGCATGAATCCCCTCCTTCGTGTAGACAAACTAGAATATCAAGCTCCAGTATCGAGCACACAAAGTTTCATCAACAACATTCATGTTCTCAATACTCTTGTGAAATTCCTTCTAAAGTTGAGTCGCGTAATCCACTTGTAAGTTGTAGTAGATTCCAACAACCATACCATACACTTAAAATCAGCCTTTGTCTAACCCTACTGTTCTTCCGGTTAAACAACAAAGATAAATTACAAACATAAAATTCAAAACACATGGTAAACCAGGCTTCTTGAAGTCACTAATCTTGGTAAGAACAGATTGATGACCCATCTCATTAAACATGTGAATGATTTGGGCATTGGTAACCTTAGAAAAAGGTTCAACATTGGGAATATTCAAAATTTGAGCAAAACGTTTCTTAGATAACCTGAATTTCTTGTCATTCGTGAGTTGAAAGGTAACAATCGGCATTGTCTTGCTGTAAGTAGTTGTGGAACCAGCAAGCGATAACCAAGTAAGATGAACTGCAAACGAACTGAACATTGCAGCTGACAATACAAAATGTTGAAGAGCAAAAATTAGCATCCATAAGCCCTATGGATAAGCATCAACATCATCAAAAGCTCGATAATTTGGTGCTTTGAATCTTCATGATTGGATGAAAGGTGATATCTTCAGTGGTTTGGGATTGATTGGCCGCCATTGTTAGGGTTTTGAATTTCTTGAAGAAATCGGATAGAATAGAGGAACAAAACTCTTGTGAACTTTAAGTAGGTGTAAAATCGAAATTGATCCTCCAAATACCTTTTTATAGTTGATTGGAATTTTGAATTTGAAGCGTTTTATGCATTAAATGTGGCTGATGTGTATCCTTCAAAAACTGCACCAGTCACCAGAAAAGTAGGCATGCGTGAACAATAGATCATCACTTTTTCCTTGAAACCCAGGGTGGAACACCAAACATCACATCACATAGGCTGTTAACTTGCCCCAAGAGAATCAGAATCGTCACCAACCTTCGGCATGGAGGTTAGGCTCTTTCGCTTTTGGGTTTGAGAAACAAAGTCATATGTCATACTTTCGAAATAATCAGCCTGAGTTGGTATTTCTCATAACCTCAAGGATTTTATCAGTGCCATGTGTGCCAAACAAAAAGATAAGAAGCAAGGTAAGAAAATTTTGGTTCTGTGATGTCAAAAATATTTTGACACAAATGCAATTAGATCCCAGGAAAAGATCACTTCGTTATTCATCAAGAAGGATGACTAACTGCTTGTGTGGTTTCCTGTGAATTACAATTGAATACATATAGAGAAGTATCGAAGGGCCTCTTTTATCAAGTTTCAAAGGTCGTTGTAAACAAAATTACCTGTTTGACTAGTGTAGTTAGTGACAAGTAGGATTTGGAAAATTTAGTAAGTAACGAAGGTTGAGAATGGCACTCAATCGGAAATCATGTTCTTTAACCAAAATTATTCCTGAATCTTGTTGGGTAACAAATGTGTGGGTTTCGAACATTTGATGAAGATTACGACAAAAGAAAGAATATGATTTTTAGTATCAAAAATAGGTACAGAAACAAAAGTTTTGTTAAAATCTGGAACTAAGTTCTCTGTCAATTCCTTATGTTGCGAAAGTTTGGGTTTCACTTCTATCACGGTCTCATGATGTTAGATCATAAATACAGAGTTTTAATATGTCTAGATCCTGATTGGTTTATACCAAAAATCTCTTGGACATATATCATTGTGTGTGATTGTGAAAGAACTTTAGGATGAAAAAGGTTGGTTTAAAGAATGAAAGTACCACTGCTATTTATTGACCAAGTAGAAAACTCTAAACTTGATTGAGTAGAGTATGTTAGCTCAATGACTAATGGGAATATAGCCTAGTTGGTAACAATCCTCAGAATGAGAGATTCATTAAGGTTTCGAAATCCATTGAGTCTTACAGGCTTGGATCGACATGATGCAGCATTCTTCTGGGGACATCCTAACTAGTAAATAGTTTCGAAAATATACCTCTCCCCTAAGCTGCAAGCATGAACCTCCAAAAATCCTTGAGAATACTTTCACGTGAAAAGATTAACACAAACAAATTTTTTTTTGGGGTTTTAGAGTTTTTTTAAATGAAAATAACAAAAATAACGAAAAATCTTTTTGGTATTTTTGTTATTTGAAAACTAAAAACAAGAACGGAAATATTTTTGTTGATTTTGATTTTTGATAACGAAAGCAAAAGAATGGTACCTGACTAACAAAAATTTGTAACAAAGCAAAAGTAACGAAAATGTTGACAAACCGATGAACATGTTATTGAAAGCGAAACATGTAAAAGCGTTGACCATGAACAGTAACCGCCACATAAACAATTTTCGACCCTTTTGCCTTTTTCATTCTAACAAAATGTGTCCAGGAACAGAATTCACATCCAACATTCCTAAGACATGCATGATCCTTACGAAAGATTTCTCATCCAAAGGTTTTGTAAAGATATCAGCACGCTGATCAATTGTCTTTACAAAGTGTACTTCTATATTTCCATCTTCAACGTAATCCTTTATAAAATGATAACGAAGAGCTATGTGTTTAGTTTTCGAATGTTGCACAGGGTTGTGACAAATGCGTATGGAACTTTGTAAATCACAATACAATGGAATTTTCTTCATGTAACTTGAATAATCACACAATTGACTTTGAATCCATATGATTTGAGAAGTGCAACCTGCAGCAGCCACATATTTTGCTTCTGCTGTGAAAATCGAAAGACATGTTTGTTTCTTCGATTGCCAACTTGTAACACCCATAAAAATCAAGCCAATTTAAAACTTTTCACTCATCCAAAAGCCATTAGTTATTACAAAATGTTTTCAAAATAGGTTAATATCAGAGTATCCCAGAAACCATATGTCCAAAACACGAGGATGTGTATGGTCACGCATTCGCCTTGCCGAGTCATCTGAAGCACCTGAAACAATAAACTAAAACTGTAAGCACAAAGCTTAGTGAGTTTCCCCGAAAATATCCATACCCACAATAATACACATATAATCATGAACAACATATTACGGGTCCAATCAACTATCAGGTTGAAATACCTTAGGCCCTCAATCATCAAGTTGGTATGCCAACATACTATGGGTCCAATCATCCTCGGGATGGAATACCCTAGGCCACCAACCAATAGGTTGGAATGCCCACATATTACAAGTCCAGTCATGGTCGGGATGGAATACTCACGACCTATAACCAACAGGTTGGAATGCTCGTGTCTATTGGCTTTCGCACAAAGCAGATAAGCCTCAACCGCCAAACAACCATATTCACATATAACAGATAATCACATAACAGTCTACAAACAAACCGATCTAACAGATCATACCACATAACAGATAATAGCATCCCATCTACCAAGATACGAATCTAACAGATCATACCGCATACCATATAATATCATCCTATCTACCAAGATACCAATCTAACAGATCACACAACATACCACATAATACCATCCTATCTACTAGGATATAGATCTAACAAATCATACTAGAATAACATATCCATATAACAATCCAAAGGGCTGGCCTTAGTACCTTAAACCCTTGAGTATAGTGAGGATAACTCAACTGACACTGTTGAAGTCACGAGAAAGAAACTGCAGCTGCTGGTTGACAAATTCCCGAACTTCCAACATCAAACAATACCCAATTAATAATTGGGTTCCAAGCCCAAAGTCCAACTCACACTCTAAAGGCCCAATAGTCAAGTAATGGGCCACAACCCAACATATGGCCCAATTTTCCACATTGGGCCCAGACATCTACATAGTCTTTCCTTAAGGCCCATTCATTTATTCTAGTTCAAACTCTTGGTATTCCCATGACCCAATATCACATAATCATTATAGCCCAATTATGGCCCAATTTTCCAAATTGAGCCCAAGTCCTTCACATGGGTCTTACCCTTAAACTCATCCAATTATTTTGGTCCATTTACTTGTTCTTAGATAACCCATCAATAACCCAATCACTAAAGTCCAATAGAAAAGCTCAACTCAAGGCCCAATTGAAATTAGGGTTTTCACATGAAATTAAGGTTTTCACATCCAATTATTAAGGACTTAATACATTAAGTCCAATCCAACACTAATGAATATTTTGCTAATGAATATTATTTAACATTTTAAATCTGTTAAATAATTTTCCAATCCAACACTAATGGATTGGGCTTTTAGATCAATTAGGGCTTCTTTAGGACCATTAGGTTTTCATCAGGCCCATCTTGTCCAAGCATTCCAAACGAGTCAACACACAAACTAAGCACACCACCACCCAACACGGTGGCGGCAGCCACCACTCTAAGGTGATGGTTTGGGTTTTTTTCTCCACTTTTTGTTACACTTACAATGCTAAAAACCAAAATAACAGACACACACCTAAATCCATAGAAAAACACACACACAGCCACTACCACACGGCGGATGGTGGTGGTGAAGCAAGAAAGGCGGCGGCTATCACCATGGTTGTTTTCCTTGGTTTCTGGCCAACCCAACACCAAAAAAAACCTTGAATGGATCACACCCGAGGATAAGCACATACACGAGCCCGGACAGAATCACGGCGGTGGCAGTGGCTGAGTTTGGCGGCAGATGGAGTTGTAACGTTGCAGGGACGAAACGACGACGAGTGTGCTGATTTGTGAATGATAGTAGCGGTTCTAGTGGTGCAGCAAGGTCTAACGGTGACAATGTCATTGTCGGCGAGGGAAGATTGTGACAGTGAAAAACCTCGTCGGCCTCATCGGTTTACGGTAGCGACTTCGGTGGTCGGAGAATGACTAAATGGGTGGTGACTGAGGCTAAAAAGCAGTCTTCCGAACAACGGTGGCAACCACGAAATATGGCCGCTACCATCCTCTTGCCGGCGCTCAATGAACGGCAGCAGCTACACCCACATTGTGTCATTGACGACAAGGGAACAGTGGAACAAGACGTGCATGCCAGCAGCAAGGCCCGCCGGCGGCCTTTGGTTGATCAGAACAGGAAGGAGTGAACGGTGGTAGCGGTGCCGGTGGGGAGACATAAGGTCGTGATTGCGGCTGATGAGGGATCCCTAAGGTTAGGGTTAGAAGGCATGTGTAATGCATTTATATGCACCCGCCCCATCTCAAACTTTGTCCCTTTTAACACTTCCAATCCCTCCTCTTACAAACCTTTTCAAAATAAGTCCCTTAATTACCAATCAACCCCTTATGCCTTCAATTCCTTTGGATTTAAGTCCATTACTTACCAAACACACCATGAATTCTAAAATTTTTTTCAAATTAAATCTGGAACTCCCACTTTAAGCCCCGGAGATTCAAATATCATCATTTGGCTTCCCGAAACCAACAAACCACTAGTTATTATTTGATTTTGGACGATAATTATATATATTAATAATAAAACTTGCTTCTCGGGGTTTCTGATTTATTATTTAATTACTCTATTTAAAACGGGATGTTACAACTCTCCCCTACTTCAATTTGATTTCATTTTCGAAATCATTTCTTATCATTCCTTACACACCAAACAACTTGAACTACTTGGCTACAATCCCAAGCATAACCCTAGCCTTTCCAAGGAAACCGTAACCAACCCTTGCAGGGTTCTAAAACCTGAAAATAAACGAATCCCTTGCAATATAATCACATTTACTCAATCTGAATCTGTAGTCTCAAGATGGTTCGTCTCCCTAACAGACCGCCCACTCTGAATCATTATCAATTTCATTGCACTTAAATCCTAACTGGCTACTCAATTTCTAATAACCTGAGGTTCTCACCAGAAAGCATAACCACAAATCACACACTGCTACCTATAACTCTTTTCTTGACAAGAGCTTAGGTACTCCTTCAAGAGAAACTCGTTTTGATAATCAACTCCCCAGTGATATAATGAACAACGGGATGTAAACTGGGAGATGAACTCTTTTTGGATCAACAAGGCAATGTTTCCTTTAGTTCCCAAACCACATACATATAATAACCGACTCTTAAGCAAAAACAATCATACCTGGCCCAATCAGCCTCGGGCTGGAATACCACGCATGCCTACGATGGGTCTAGTCATCCTCGGGATGGAATACCTTCGTATCCTGCACATGTTTGGCTCAATCAACCCTTGGGTTGGAATACCAAACACATCAAGTCCAATCAATCTTTAAGGTCCGATGGTGGAGCTAACGGAGTCCCACATAGTCGCCTCACATGACTTCTGAACGAAATCCTTCCCTGGAACTAACTGCCACTAGTTATCATGCAACTGCGACTCTAACAACCTCCTGAGCCAACCGATCGGATCCATGCGTTGAATCCCATCGTTATCAAATTCATGACTAAAAGTGATTTCTACATGACCAATGGTAGCCTTACATCACAAGCAACCTTAATCAATCCATTGCTTCCTTGTTCTCATAACTGTAGTGATGTTCATACAGTCTTATCACTGGATTAACCAAGTCTAATCCCTCTGGGGAAACCCCTAAACCAATCTGTGGTTTTCCATATCCTCACTGCTACACCCGAACTGGTGGGTATTACTGTCCCTTTAGCGTCCTAACAACACGCTCGTGCTATCTACAAACCTAGTGAATGTTGCGGCTACAACGACAGACTTACATCACTTTAGCACTATTTTCTAACCTTGTGAATGTTACAGCTACACCCACAGACTTACAATACTTGTCACACTATCTGCCAACCTGGTGAATGCTACGGCTACACCCGCAGACTTACAACACTTCTAGCACTATCTGCTGCTAGTGAATGCTACGGCTACCCTCGCAGTCTTACAACACTTTCCATACTACCTGATCGCTAGTGAATGCTACGACTATCCATGCAGTCTTACAGCATTTTCCGTACCGGTCAAACACACACTTGACCTAACACACAACTGAACTTAATTCATCGCTAGAATCCCAACCTGATTATCCAAGTTCTGCTATCAATTACCGAGAAGACGTGATTCACATGCTGGGGGGTTTAACCGAACTCCCAACTCATACAACCCTCAAACCAAGCAGCCACTTGGGTTGTCTTCCGTCCTAAAAACGATGAGAAACTTATCCCAGTTTCAAAACTGATCCTGCTTCTACATTCCGAGACGATTCTCCCCCACTTAGATTCGACGAAATCTTCACCATACATGAAAGTTGGAGAATTTCCAATCATTCTCACTTTCCAACGATCGATTTGATGATAACCAACTCTTTCCAATTAGTGCTCCATTACCAGCCAATCCCAAGTGATCACACACTTCTAAGAACTAGCTGAGCACTTCCTGATTCCTGGAGAAACCGACAGCTCCTAATACTTGAATGATCCCACACTCAAATCTTGAAGACCTAAAGATAGGTGCTCCAACTAATATCTCAACAATGAGCTACTTCCCTTAGCACTCTCATCCGCCAATCAATAACGGTTACTAAACCCACTGAATCCTGAAAATGATGAAAAATACCATCCTATCGGACCCTGTCCATAGACCGCCCACATAATACCCTTCTTCCCAAAGTGTTCCAACAATTCTCGCGATCTCGGCTCTAGAAATCATATCATTCAGGGCCTCGCACCCTGATTCACTCACCAGCTCAATCATCCACAACTGAACTACAATAGCTGAAACAACCTTTGACCTAAACCAGGCTACAAATACTCCCATGCCATAGTCTCCAATCCCAAAAGTGCAATAAATCACACAATCAATCCTTACCTCCCAATACTAGAGATCCAAGGCGATACAGATCTTAGCTTCTATGAATAGGGATGATAATTGTGTACACCTCACTAGATACTTATGCCACATAGACCCACATGCGCTCACCAGCGCTGAAATAATGTCGCCAACCCCTGCTACTAACTGACCCCGAGCTAGAATACAACCTGATCCTAGGGTCCTAAGTCTACACACTCCTTAGATCTCGAAAACTGAAAGGGCGCGGTCCTTGCCCTAGAAAACGACATTCCAATCCTTTAATTAACCATTCTACTTCTAGCTGCAAAACTCCAGCTGAACATAATCATCACTCCCTTTCAGAGTCCCCGCGACTCACATTTCAGCCTCGAGCAAAACCCCCAAAGCCTCAAATCCAAAAACTCCTATGATAGCCACTCCCGCTCAGCCCGCATAATGTAATGAGTACACAATATCTCCCTGGTCCCAAGTAACTGCAGCCCTATGCTCATCAACATATGTCCCAGTAACAAGTCCGGATACTGGAAAGCTTGACCAGCTCCTCCTTATGTCGTCGTTACAACTGTTGTAGCTGTCGCGGCAGCCGTATCAGCAAGGCTGCATAGCGCTCATCAAAATACTTAACCGTGGCGGTCTTGTTAGACCCAAACATCTTCGGAATCTACCCCCGGACAATCCCAATCAATTCCTCGCGGATGATCTCCCTGACACGATCCTCTGTTAATGTTGGCCTATTATGGCTTCCAGCTCCTGATCCTGACTGGATCCGGTCTCATGACATCTCGTAACCACCATTCTGATAATACACTAGAGAGATCTTGGATAATCTATATAATAACAGGAACCCAACTCCCAACTAAACCCCAGGGTTTGTGACTTCCTTGCTACGCATATGGGTCATGTGCTTTTAGTAGTACGGGCCCATACTACCTTCCACACCTACCCATATTTGTCTCAAGTATCACCACAACACCCTAACATCGCGAGTGCTCAATCCTCACTCCTAGAGGAATGCTAACATCACATAACTGGCCTCTCGGCCTCTCACAACTCACCCATCCATGAAACTTTCACCAACCCAGCAACACTCGTGTATGCTAGCCATACATATGTTGGACCCTATGGATTTTCGAATACCTAATTATACCCTAATCCCTTTATCAAACAAGAATAGGAAACAAGGCCAAACCAAACATTCTCAAGCTATAAGATCTTAGTTATGTACGGTCGTGATGCATACACTAAGCAACTGCAGTAATGATGTCAATTTCATATAAGGGAACCCTAGGCTATCCGACATCATATAATCAGGAAATTCTATCATGCAATTACTGAAGATCCATAGCCTAGTACTAGCATGATGTTCTAACATATCATAATATCAAATAATTGTATGGTATTTTGGGGTCTACTTGTTGGGTCCGGCTGATCGTACACTCTGCATCCTCCTTTTCTTATTTTGAAAACATTTAAAAATCAATTTAAAATCTTTTCCTTGATTTGAGACTGGATTCATAAGAGTGTTCTTCTAAATCACTCAAACCATGGCTCTAATACCAACTTGTAACACTCATAAAAATCAAGCCAATTTAAAACTTTTACAATCATCCAAAATCCATTAGTTATTACAAAATGTTTTCAAATAGTTTAATATCAGGGTATCCCGGAAACCATAAGTCCAAAACACGAGGATGTATATGGTCATGCCTTTGCCTTGCATAGTCATTTGAAGCAACTGAAACAATAAACTAAAACCGTAAGCACAAAGCTTAGTGAGTTTCCCCCAAAATACCCATACCCACAACAATACACATATAATCATGAACAACATATTATGGGTCCAGTCAACCATCAGGTTGAAATACCTCAGGCCCTCAATCATCAGGTTGCTATGCCAACATACTATAGGTCTAATCATCCTCGAGATGGAATACCCCAGGCCCCCAACCAACCGGTTGGAATGACTACATATTAAGAGTCCAATCATCCTCAGGATGGAATACTCACGACCCACAACCAACAGGTTGAAATGCCAAGGTCTATTGGCTTTCGCACAAAGCAGATAAGCCTTAACCGCCAAACAATTATGTGCATATATAACAGTCTACAAACAAACTGGTCTAATAGATCATACCACATAACACATAATAGCATCTTATCTACCAGGATACGGATCTAACAGATCATACCACATACCACATAATACCATCCTATCTACCAAGATACCAATCTAACAGATCACACCACATACCACATAATACCATCCTATCTACCAAGATACCGATCTAACAAATCATACTAGCATAACATATCCAGATAACAATCCAAAGGGGTAGCCTTGGTGCCATAAACCCTTGAGTATAGTGAGGATAACTCACCTGACACTGCTGAAGTCCCGTGGAAGAAACTACAGCTGCTGGTTGACAGATTCCCGAACTGCCAACATCAAACAATACCCAATTAATAATTGGGTTCCAAGCCAAAGTCCAACTCACACTCTAAAGGCCCAATAGTCAAGTAACGGGCCAAGGCCCAACATATGGCCCAATTTTCCAAATTGGGCCCATACCTCTACATGGTCTTTCCTTAAGGCCCATTCATTTATTCTAGTCCAAACTCTTTGTATTCCCATGGCCCAATATGACATCAGCATCAAAGCCTAACTATGGCCCACCTATGGCCCAATTTTCCAAATTGGGCCCACGTCCTTCACATGGGTCTTACCGTAAAACTCATCCAGTTATTTTGGCCCATTTACTTGTTATTAGATGGCCCATCAATAGCCTAATCACTAAAGTCCAATAGAAAATCCCAACTCAAGGCCCAAGTGAAATTAGGGTTTTCACATGAAATGACAATTAGGGTTAAGTGTTTCTTACTTAACCCATTAAGGACTTAATCCTTTCCCAAAAATGACGATTTGCCAATGAATATTATTTAATATTTTAAGTATATTAATTAATTCCCTTGTATATCTCCATCAATTCCTAAAAATTAGAGTTTTATGCCATCAGGGTTTTCCAAACCCTAATTAGGGTTTTCCAAACCCTAATTAGGGTTTTCCAACCCAATACTAGCCCATTAGTTACATGATTGGGCTTTTAGGTCAATTAGGTCTTCGTTGGGCCCATTAGGGTTTCATCAGGTCCATCTAGTCCAAGCATCCAAATGAGTCAACACACAAACTAAGCACACTGCCACCCAACACGACGGCCGGTGGCGGTAGGAGGCGGCAACCACCATTCTACGGTGGTGGTTTGGGTTTTCTCTTCATTATTCCAATTTTTGTTACAACTAAAATGCTAAAAACCAAAATAACACACACACACACACACTCTCACACACACACCTAAATCCATAGCAAAACACACACACACACACAACCACCACCACGCGGCGACTGGTGGTGGCAGAGCAACAAAGGCGGCGGTTACCACCATGGTTGGCAGCCATGGTGGACTTCCTTGGTTTTCGGCTAACCCAACATCAATCAAAACCTTGAATGGATCACACCCGAGGATAAGCACATACACGAGCCCGTATAGCAACACCACCACCCATTTAGAGAATCACGACAGTGGCAATGCCTGAGTTTGGCGGCAGATGGAGCTGTAGCGTCGCATGGACGAAACAACGACGAGGGTGGTGATTTGTGAATGACACCAGCGGTTGTAGTGGTGCAACGAGTTCTAACGGCGGCAATGTCGTCGACGGCACGGGAAGATTGCGACAATTAACAACCTCGTTGGCCTCATCGGTTACGGTAGCACCTTTGGTGGTCGGAGAAGGACTAGATGGGTTGTGACAGAGGCTAAAAAGCAGTCTCACAAGGAATGGCGGTAGCCGCGAAATATGGCCGCTACCATCCGCTTGGCGGCGCTCAACGAACGATAGCAGTTACACCCACATTGTGTCATTGACGGCAAGGGAACATTGGAACAAGACGTGCATGCCAGCAGTAAGGCCCGCCGACGGCCTTTGGTTGATCAGAACAGGAAGGAGTGAAGGGTGGTAGCGGCGCCGGTGGGGAGACATAAGGTGGTGATTGGGGCTGATGAGGGATCCCTAGGGTTATTGTTAGAATGCATGCATAATGCATTTATACCCGCCCTTTCTCAAACTTTTTCCCTCTTGACACTTCCAGTCCCTCCTCTTACAAACCTTTTCAAAATAAGTCCCTTAATTACCAATCAGCCCCCTAAGCCTTCGATTCCTTCCAATTTAAGTCCATTACTTATCAAACACACCATGACTTCTAAAATCTTTTTCAAATTAAATTTGGAACTTCCAATTTAACCCCCAGAGATTCAAGTATAGTCATTTGGCTTCCCGAAACCAACACCCCACTAATTATTATTTGATTTTGGACGATAATTTTATATTATATATATATATATATATATATATATATATATATATATATATATATATATTATTAATAAAACTTGCTTCTCGGGGCTCCTGATTTATTATTTAATTATTCTATTTAAAATGGGATGTTACACAACTCATAAGCTTCCTATCCAGTACTTGATCTGCCACTTGTGTTTTTGCGATCAAGATTACGACCTCCCAAATCAGCATCTGAAAATGCTTGAATAAAGAGACTTGTTTTTTAAGGATACCATAGTCCTATTGAAGTTGTTCCTTTGAGATAATGAAAAATATTCTTGACTGAGATGTGGTTCTCTAGGGTTTGATTGGTACCTAGCAGAATTGCACACAGAAAACATGATATCAGTTCGACTTGTCATAAGGTAAAGTAACAAACCTATCATGCTTCAATACAAAGTGATATCCACAGCTGGTTAATCTAACGAAGGACCCAGTTCCATTCCAATTGCCATTGGTACTCTAAGCTTTGTGTTATTCGTCATGCCAAACTTTTCAAGAAGATTTCGTGTATAATTTTCTTGATTGATGAATATTCCTTCTTTGCTTTGACGAATATTTAGACCAAGAAAATTGTTGATTTTTCCTATCATGCTCATTTCAAATTGACTTTTCATCAAATTTTCGAATTCTCTTGACAAAGCAGGGTCAGTAGAGCCAACAATAATATCATCAACATAAATTTGAACAAGCATTAGATGATTCCCAACTTTCTTTTGAAAAATATTAGGATCAACTGATCCTTGTTTAAATTTCGATTGTTTTAAGAAATTAGTAATAGTTGAATACCAGGCTCGTGGTGCTTTTGTTAACCGATAAACAACTTTATCTAAGATATAACAATGATTAGGATATTCTTCGTTAATAAAACATGGGGGTTGTTCAACATACACAGTCTCTTCAAGCTCACCATTGAGAAACACATGCACACCTTACATCCATCTGGTAGACATCAAAATCCTTGTGCAATGCATAGGCTAAAAATATTTGAACAACCTCGAGTCTTGTGACAGGGGCGAAGGTTTCCTCATAGTCTATACCTTCTTGTTGCGAATAACCTTTTAACTACTAGCCTAACTTTATTTCGTAGAACATTACCATCTTTATCCATTTTGTTTTTAAAGACCCATTTTAATCCCACAAGTGAAACATCATCTGGTTTGGGAATTAATCTCCATACTTTGTTTGTTTCTAATTCAGCGAGTTCATATTGCATAGAAACAACCCAATCAGGATGTTCCATAGCATCTTTGATTGATTTTGGTTCAATTTTTGAAATAAAAACATTGGACATGCGAAATTCTTGATTTACATTAAGTACCTCATTATTTGCATGTAATTGAGCTCTTGTGAGCACTCCTTCATGTGGATCACCTAAAACTTGTTCTTTTGGATGAATTTTAATCCATCTATCCATTGGAGGATATGTAGGATCAAATTCCAACGGTGCATCTACAAACATTTCTTTAGTTTCAGATCCTTCACCTGCATTGAAAAAATTATCATTAATATCATTGAAAAACATCAGTTTGATCATTCAAAAATTTGTATTATTTCCAACTTGCTCCCCCTCAACAATTGGATTAATATTTTGATGCTCCTCCTCAACATCAACATTTATTCTTTCTCTCTCCCCCTCGAAAACATGCTCCCCCTCAACTTAAACATTCGTCATATTTGGCAGACTTTTATTATTTGTGAAAGAATTGGTTGATGACAACAAATCATTGTTGTCCTGTGTAAGAGTGGAATCATCCGAATGTTTCAATGCATCAGGCACACGATTATCATCAACATTAACTTCAGCATCAATGACACTATCTGGAACACCAAAAATCAAATCATAATCAAAATATAACGAATTCAAAGATTGAGATTCATTCATTATTGGTTGTTGTTCAAAGATTTTATCAACTTGTTTAACATAATAATCATCAAAAGCGAGATTAAATGTTTTTTCGATTTTATCAACCTTGACCTTCCATTTGTCAGATCTCTTGTTATGTGAGAATATGGGTATTTTGGTACAAAATGGGGGTCACTTTCGGATTTGAGCTTGTCACAAGGGCATAGCTTCAGATCTGGACTCCCCTAGGTCCTTATGGACATGAAGCGTCAAGCTTTATGAAGCTTTGGCCCTCCCCCATATCCAAAACCTTCTTCTAAGGCTAGTATGAGTGTTTTAGCTTCATGAAGCCTTGCATGCATGTAAAGTTTGCAACTTCACAAGGAAACCACACCCAAGGAGCCTAGATCTACAGTTTAGAGCTTTAGGTTCACATAAAAGCGTCAAAATGAGAAATTGATTGAAGGGACTCGACGAGTTGGATAGCCAACTCGACGAGTTGAGACGGGTTTCCCATCTTCTGGATTATGCATGAACTCGACGAGTTAAAGATGTAACTCGATGAGTTAGATAGGGTTTTCCCGACATTCTGGACACCGTATGGACTCGACGAGTTGTTTGGAAACTCATTGCATCGACTAGGGTTTCCATGATTTCTTGAGTTCTGAATGGACTCGACGAGTCAGTGAGGTACACTCGATGAGTTGGGTAAACATTGACTGTTGACCTTGACCGTTGACTTTGACTTTGACCAAGGGTTGACTAGTTGACTTCTGAGGGTATTTTGGTAAATTGGGTATTTATGGAAGTGGATCATTGGTGGTTGTAGGTGTTGGTGTTTGGAGCCATATCTCGGGAGTTTGACATTCTAGTTCCGATCGACATTGTGAGGTGAACTGTCCTCACTATACTAACAAGGTCGAAGGCACCAATGTCGGCCCTTTTCGAATTTGTATTCGGGTTTGTTGCATGATGATATGCTTAGTGACCTATTAGGTCGGTATCTTGGTATATAAGATGATGTTATGTTAGTGACCTGTTAGTTCGGTATCCTGATATATAGGATGATGACATGTTAGTGACCTGTTAGGTCAGTATCCTGGTATATAGGATGATGCCATGTTATTGATCTGTTAGATCTGTATAACTATATGTACATGCTAGCTAGTGTATGATATTTATGTGCACATGATTGTATGGTTGAGGGTTGGGTTGAGGCAGACCTGCTTTGCGTTGAAGGCCAATAGACCTAGGGCGGATCAGATAGACTGCAAACCCATTAGAACATATCAGTTAGGACGAAGGCCCAAAGAACGGTCTAGACATGCTGAAGGCCCAGGAGGGTGGACCAGACATATTGAAGGTTCTGAGAGTGGGTCAGATAGACTGAAGGCCCAGTGATAAATTGTAACTGGATTGTGATTAATTAAATAGTGATTTATTTATATTCAACGTGTATGAAACCATTTGTCAATTAATCCATCCTTTTGTTTCATTTTGCATGTTTTACTTCATGAATATTGAGTTATTCGGAATACCACAATCGATCGTACTTTGGGAGTAAGTATTAATTTAAGATTGTCATGAATCCTTTCTAGATTGTCCGTAGAGACTGGACATGGCATTGGGATTGCTAAAAATTCTTGAGTGCTTAGAAATAGTGATTTTACGTATTGGTTAAACTCGCGCTTAGATATTATTTCATGGAGTTAATTAATCACAAGTAATTCTAATACGATAATATCTTTTATTCTTAAAACAGAGATATATAAGTCGTGTTTTACGAATTGGTGGTACATTGGTTTACTCCAATGCATCTCGTAACTAGGTGCTATAAAGTGTAACTTCATGTATGACTCGATAAGTAAAATTGTATGATTTTATAGTTCAAGTTTATTTGTTCCTTTTTCCGTAATAGGAAAAGGGATATCTTTGGGCCCCTCGGTGTTTTGATGTTGACATTATAGTGCTGGCCCAGCTGAGACTAACTTGATGTGTTCAATTAGTAGTCTAATGACGTCATCACTAAACGCGATTATCAGGAAATAGAATCTTAATAAATGAGATTGATTCTAATACATATCTCATGTTCATATGATATTGGGAAGAACGAATGAATAGTTGATCACTTATCTTTGGACCAACAAAGTTTGGTATTGTCTTTGAAAACATTATTTACTAGTTCTTTGGAGTTGTACTTGCAATTTTAGTTAGCGACTTATCCAAGTGGGTGACTGTTGGATTAAGGTGTCTAAGGTTCTAACTAAATTGGTATAATGTTGATAAATAAAAATAAAGTCTTTTTAGGTTGCCCTCATAACCAAGAAATTTCTTATATTGATAATGCAGGCAAGATGTGTTTTAGTTTTTAATTTTTGACTTTTTTGGTTTTCACTTTCTAGCCACATTCTGTTACTATTCAACAATCGACATTCGTGATAGTTTCTTTTACTTTGTAAATATAAATGTCCTTTGTTGAAAAGTATGAACCAAATCGGATAGACTATTGATGTAATGAATGGGCAAGATGTTGTAACTCATGAAATAATAATGTGGTAAATTTCTCTTTGGAACGGAAACAAAGAATGAAATAATTCTACTAGACAAGCTCTTTATGTTTATTCTAATTGAGTTTAAATCTTTTATCATGATTTGCTTACGATTATGTTCCATTCTAGGACAAGGTGGCTGTGAGATTGTTTTCTACTTATCGTTTATGTTAATTGGTTCTCAATTTTGTATAGTGTATGCTATAATTGGGTAGATTTTTCTAAGTAGAATGCCTTAATAAGTAAAGGTTGATGGTACAATGTTGTAATACCATCTTACTTTTATTTCTTCCTAAAACTTTTTTTTTTTTTGAAAAATATACCTAATTATGGCATTATTTTGCCACACCATATAACATAACCCAAATTCATATCACAGCTTTTTTGTTTGAACATTCGCCGCAACTTGCAACCTTAAAACCTCATTTGTCCTAAATGTTACCTTTTTTAATGGTTAACTCACACTACTTTTATTTATATGTAAATACACACTTTTGTTCTAAGTGCAACTTAAATCCTAACACCTAGAATATATTTTCAAAACGGCAAGTGATTTGTACATAATATTTTTTCTTCGTACATAAATTTATGTTTTTAAAAATTCATATGTACACCCATGTAAAATATAAATTATTATGGATGGAGAAAAATATAATAATACGAATAAGCATCATTCCAATATTTCGTTTATTGTAAGATTGCCGGATAAAAAGACAAGTAAATTGAAAAAAAAAAAAATTTACTTTGCATTGGGGTCCAAAGTTTCGTAGTGCCCAATCCAAATATACACACAAACCTATTTTGCAAAAAAACAATTTTGTAGAAATATCGGGTTATTAGTTATGAATTTTTTTAACAATAAGATTTATTAAAGAGAAAGAACAACTATTACATGATTGGTTAGATCGGAGGGAGTGGGAGGGAAACTTCCCTCATTTTTGTGGGTCATACCCCCTATTCCTTCACTTTTCTTTTTCTCGTCTAAAACCCAAGTAATGGGTGGGAAGTCATTCCTTTATTTTTTTTTATTAAATAAAATTAATTTTTTTTTATGATTTGTAATTTTTAAATTAATGTTAAACATAAAATTTAATTAAAAATAAAAAGCATTTCATTAATTAAAATAAAAGTTACATTAAACCTAAAATTTAAAAAACTAGAAAATTAAAGAAAAAAAGAAAGACAAACTAAAAATCAAACAAACCAAGAATGGCTTTCTGAAAATATTTTTTTAGAATTTTTCCTTCTTCTTCATCACGAACTCGAGAGCCGGCCCTGAGAGATGATCGATGTTTTCTATCAAAAACTTCATATCCTCCATTTCTTATCTCTCCGACCACTCATTTTTCCTTGTTTCTTCTTTTTCTCTGTCGAACGTCAAGCATTCGGAGAAATTAAGATTATATCGATCAAACAATGATGTTATTTTCCATATTTCGTGTAACATCCCGAAATAGCAAGGGTTGAGTGGAAGGGCTAAAAGTGTAATTTGGGAAAGAGTGACTCGGCGAGTCTATGGATGGACTCGGCGAGTAGAGTCGCGACTTGGTCGCGTGTTAAATAGCCGACTCGGCGAGTCAATGAGATGGACTCGGCGAGTAGGCGCTGAGTGGAGAAAACCCTAATTCTCGGGGTTGAGCCCCTATATAAAGAGCATTACGTTTCCTCCCCAGCCTCTTTATCACCCTTTGAGTCCCTGAAACCCTAAAATCGTGGAGAAGCACCATTGTTGAGTGGATTGGGGCTTGGAGAAGTATTTGTTGAAGAAAGTTTGGAAGTTTGAAGGTGTGGAGCAAGGGGCTTTGCTTGGATTCGAGTTCCTTGCAGATTGGGGCATTCTTTTGAGGTAATATCTCGTTCTTAGGCTGTTGTTATCTTGTTTATTCATTTTGGGGTTTGAGGGAAGCTTATCTTGGGTGATATTGGAATCTAGAGGTTAGATCTGAGGTTGCTACCTCAGATCTGGAATGGAGGAGAGTTGGAATGCAGGAAAGTCCTTGTGTTGAGTGTTGGATGAAGCTATCTTGTCCCAAACCTTAGCCCTAATGTGCAAAATGCATAGATCTCTTTGGATTCACGTAAAGATTGCCACTTTACGTGATGGATGAGTTGTAGGAGGCTAGATCTATGTTTTGGATCAATTGCATGGTCTGGAACGCTTCAGTTTGGATGCAGACCGGTGGTACTCGGCGAGTCACATGGGTGGACTCGACGAGTTGCTTGAAGATGAGCTGGAACTCGACGAGTTGGATGAACAACTCGGCGAGTAGGTTGAAGATAGCCTTAGACTCGACGAGTCTGTTCTTGGACTCAGCGAGTCTTGTCGAAGAGTCTAAATATTTTCTAGTTGAGTCTAGAACCGGCGAGTCAAGGGATGACTCGGTGAGTTGTGTGCGAGTGGACTCAGAGTTGTTGGACTTGGCGAGTCTCGGGGCGACTCGGCGAGTTAGGTCGCGGATTGAGTGAAGTTTTGAGTATGGGAACTCGGCGAGTCATAGGGTTGACTCGGCGAGTAGGGTCAGTCAGGGGTTGACTTTGACCTAGTAATTGACCAAGGGTTAACCAGTGGTTTCCAGGGGTATTTTGGTAATTGTTGATTATGGTTTTGAGTTCAGTGCATTAGTGGCTGTCCAGTAGTGGAGATCGTATCAGGGATCGGAGCAGCTTGGGTTATCTGTTCAGTCGGTAGTTTCGAGGTGAGTTATCCTCACTATATCTATAGGGTTTAAGGCACCAAGGCCGACCCTTTTATCAGATGAAAATCCGGGTAATTGTCTGTTGTATGATATTGCGGGATATGGGCCGGAAGGTGTTACGTTATGGGCCGGAAGGCATTACATGTTGTGGGCCGGAAGGCAATGCGATGTGGACCGGAAGGCCATGGCCTGGAAAGGCGTATGTGCATAGTTATTATGTTGGCTGAGTCGTAGGGTGATGTTATGCTAGTGATCGGCTAGGCTGGTATCTTGGTTAGGGTAATGATATGTTATGTGATCTGTTGATCGAATTGCTAACTGTGAACTGTTATATGATTACATGTTATGTGTATAGTTGTCTGGTTTGGAGTGTAACCCGGTATGCATGGTTGTTCTATGTTCTGTCATGATATATGTGTATATATATATATATATATATATATATATATATATATATATATATATATATATATATATATATATATATATATGCTTTTACGTTGCGGGCCGGAAGGCGATATGTTATGGGCCGGAAGGCAATATGTTATGTTCCGGAAGGCAATGTGTTATGGGCCGGAAGGCATTACGCTATGGGCCGGAAGGCGATATGTTTTGGACCGGAAGGTTGTGGCCTGGAAGGATGTATATGTGGTTGGTATTTCGGGGGTATCTCACTAAGCTTTCGGGCTTACAGTTGTGATTTTTATGTTTTCAGGTTCTCAGGAGTCTGTGGCAAGGCAAGGGTGTGATCGTACCGTTCCTCGCGTTGGTGTTTTATGAAATGGACCTGGGAAAATACTCTGTTAAATAATGTATTGAAAACCTTTTTGTAACAACGTTATTAAAATGGGTTGTTTTGAAAAGTTTTAATTGTTTCGAAATTTTGGTCGTTACATTTCGTCAATTTTCCCGCTGAAATCAGATGCACCCGAAGAAGTCCCTTTTCCCTTTCTCTTCGCTTTATCCCTACCCATTGGACGGACAATTTCTTCTGACTCAAGTTCGTCATCCTGATTTAAATTTAGACCGACCCGAGCATTGGAGGAGGTTGTGTAACCATTAGAGCCCGTTTTTATTCGCTTTGATGGTTGGAATCCAAAAATAAAATCCTGATTTAAAATTGCAAAGTTTCTTGAAGTATTTGTTCGTCCCCTTGGCCGCTTTTCCGTTGGGTTTTTAGGTTGTTGTACAACCCGTTAATTTTTGAAACCTCCTTGCTATTTCTCGAAACTTCGAATTCAGTTGATGTTTTGTACGGTAGTCATCACCTTTTTCTAGCTCCTCTCAAAACCGTTCTAAAATGCGAAACAAAAAATGTTCTCCCGGTTGTGCGTTTCCTTGAATCGAATCTTTAGAAATGTCAACCCAAACTTTGACCAAAACTAGCTCTTCGTGTGGAAGCCATGCAGTTGGCTTTTGTCTTCCCGGTTGTTCGACACCCTCACATGCTTGTTTTTTCCCTTTACGTCTTTGTGGGGGTGGTGTGGGTTGAGTTTTGGGAACCATCTCTTCTTCTTCCGAATCATCCAACTCGTTGACAAGTTGGCGTTGTTGGTGGGTTTGGGTTTGAGTTTGAGTTTGGGTTTGAGGTTGAGATTGATTTGGCGATTGTTGATCCGGACACACAACAAAGTTTGAAAACATTTGCGGCGAAACATTTGGAACTTGCATCGGGTAATATTGTCCAACATTTTAGTATCGGAATGGTAGTGGGGATTGAAAGGGAGCATCGAGTTGGGGGTGATAAACTCCTTGTGGTGATGAATCAATAGCAAAAATGTTTCGAGAATGGATGTTTATACTCGAACCATGATTTTTTTTCCTTCGATCGGAATGTGGGATTTGATTGTCGGGATTGAATTTTTTTTAGAAGAAAGTGGAGAGAGTAGAGGATTTGTGTGAATTTTGTTTGATGATAAATAGTTGTGTATTTATAGGTGTGTAAAAAATATTTAAAAAAAAACAAAAAAATGGATTTAAATCCATTTAGCCTTACAGCCCAAAAAAAATATAAAAAAATTATTATTATTAATATTTTTACCGTTGAATAATGGTTTAATTTAATATATATATATATATATATATATATATATATATATATATATATATATATATATATATATATATATATATATATATATATATATATATATATATATATGGGAAATACCTTTAAGGGTATATAATCTTAGGTACCCAAACACACTATAATACGTCGTTTTTTTATATATTCATTATAATATTGTTAAGCTTCAATCCTAACTTGATTTGTTTTCAAGATATTCGACATTTCACTATTATCATTCTCTTACATCGCATCTTTTTGCCGAACACCTACTATGCTATATATATTGTACTTGAAAATGGAAATTATGTAAGAGGAAGATAAATGTGTAAATTATAAAAATTTTAGAAGTAAATCAAGTTAGAAGTTAAATTATAAGAAAATTGGACAATTAGAACGTATTATATGATACAAAACGACGTAGTATAGTGAGTTTAGGTACCTAAACTTATATACCCTTAAGGGTATATTCACTTTTCCCATATATATATATATATATATATATATATATATATATATATATATATATATATATATATATATATATATATATATATATATATATATATATATATATATATATATATATATATATATCAACGAATCATAACAGGAGAGAGAGCGCGGGAGAGGTTTCCCTCACCCATTCTCACACCACCATTCCCCGTGCTGATGGTACGGTGTTCCGCCGGGCGGGAAGCTCCCCGCGACCGTTCCCCGCTTCCACTCCGTTCGGCCTTATATTGGATAACCCAAGAATTCCATAATAAACCCTACACCATCTACATCGATTCTTAAGCCATTAAAAAGCCAATAACTTGATCTCACAAACTAACAAAGAAGACGTTTTCACCTTACTAAAAAATAAGACCATTCATATTAGTCTAAATAACCCAAAAGAATGACCCATGGTTGCCTCCATAGGATGTGCTTTGAAACAACCCTTCCTCATCCTGTGTTGCTACCCATTTCCAGTATAGAATCAAAAGAATGTGGTATGTTGTTGAAAGGCAAATCAACCCACCAAATTAGCAGAAGAGCACCCACCTCCCTAATAATCACAATCACAGAATAGAACATATGTACTTCAACCTTATTGAACGAGTTGCACATAGGCGAGTCTAAGTTGAAGCAAGGTAGGTCCCGTGACCTATCTAATTTTTTAATTTTGCTGATAATTTCTTTAACAAAAGTTTTAGGAACCACTTTAAAAAAATTGAGTTTTTTGGTTTAAGAACTTGCTAAAATCGTGAGCATGAGCTTTTGACAGAAAAAGTTCTTACTTAAGTAAAAAATCAAGAAACTGTTAGTGGCATATCCCTACAATTAAAATAATATATATAAAGTTTTTACCATATCTTGGACTCACATTCTCAGAAAAGCCAAAACATTGCGCTAATAAAAAAGAAGTCCAAAAGTCCTGCTTAATCTTATTTTTTATAAACCATAAAAAATAAAAAACTAGATCAAGAAACTTGAAAGTAAAAACTAAAAAAACCCTAACCACATCTGTTGGCCGCTTTGAAATTTACACCAAAAAATGCCAACAAGTGTCACTCTCCATCGCCCACGGCTCATCTCATCTCAAAGATTTTGTTGTATATACATTCCTATCTTTAACAAGTTTTAGTCTTGTGTTTTTATTAACTTTTTAACTATATTTTTATAAACTCTCATAAATTGTGAATAGACATGGTCTGTAAAAATCTTTTATAAACAGTTAAGGTCTATGTGCTATCAATGTATGCTTGCAAATAGATATTGTTTATGTAATAATATTATATAATCATGTTTAATCACTTATTCATGTTTTAGGATTGTACCAATTATTTGTTTTTAGTAATTAAAATGAATCTAAAACAACATAAATAAGATTCAATCAAACATTATACCTATATATTTTCTATAATCAAAATATTTTTTATTAGCATTAAACAATCTACTTGATAGATAGATTAATAAATAACTTTTAATTAAGTTGGCATCGACACTTTAGAGTACATTAAAGAGTTATTTCATAAGGTATGCAACCCGGTTTTTCACAAATATTGTCAACACTGTTATTTTTATTGATTTCAATTAACTAGAAAGTCATATGATTTTGTTTGTAGATTTGCGAGTATTAGAGAACCACGTGGTTTTTTGTTCTAGACTCACTTGACATCCGACACATTTTAGACGAGATATGCACCCCTCTTTGGATTAGGTCAGTTCTAGTTGGAAGTCTTCTGAGTCTCAAACACCTAATGAGAAGATATGAATCTTTGCTGGGACGACCTTGGACCATAAACTTGGTGAATAATTAATGGAATCCAACGTCTTAGAGTCAATTACTTTCCTGAGAGAGGACACCGTGAAGTTTCCTCCAGGTTCCAACCCCCAACACTGTGAATTTTCTTCAGCGGAAAATTCCTTCTTTTCACCCTTGTAAGTGACTACAATTTTTGGCTTGTCCTTGGTCCCAACAACAACTTTAAAAGGCCACAATTTCATGTCTTTCTGAACAATTTCATCGCTTGCTCTTCTTCCAATCAACCACTTAACATTTGTTGCATATATGTAAACCAACAAATCCATGACTCCTTTATAAACAAACAGAAAAGTTGTTTTGGTAAAAGCTACAACTGAACATAACAAGAAGCTAAAATTACCGTATTGCCATTTTACATAAACAAACATACTAAAAACCAAATATAACCAACATCAACTCAAAATTAAAAAATTTTGTACACGAGTTATTTAAAAGTCCATAAATTCAAATAATATCCAATACCAAATAGTCTTAACATAAATGTAGAGAAACGTGTGTGAAAGTCCTCTAAAATACAACTTGGAATCTAAAACTGAAGAAAACTGGTACGGAAAACCAGTCATATATATATTTATCGTAGGGACCAGCACAGAAATGAGAATAGTAGCACCATGAAGAACCAAATAAAGTACTAATTTGGTGTGGGACACCAAATCATGAACCTTGAAATCACATTCTTTGAAACGTTGGGGTGAAAGACTGAAATAAGAACAACGATGAGTTTCTTTTTAGTTTCTACATGCATTGCCTTCATCTTTTCCGAAGAACTTTCTCTCAGGTTAGATAATATATCGCATTACTTCTGTATATTTTGGCCACAAGGGAGGCAAGGCTAACTTATTTAGAAGTAAACTCCGGCACAAAGTATGAGAGATTTTCAAATTGCACCAGATACGGCCTTTATACAAGCAAAAAACAGAGACGAGGAAGAAGATAGCTTATAACGTACCTCAATTGCTGATGCTTGGAATGCTGGAATCGTGTGCCACTAATGGAAGACAAAATCGAGAACGTATGGTAAAAGCAATCATCTTGGATACTGATATGCAGAAAACGATAGCTATAAAAGCTTTTGATTAGATGAATTTTGAGTCGATGGATTAACATTTAAGCAAAAAAGAGGACACGAATGATGAAAAAGGATCGTGTTTAGTAGGTTGATATATTTAAGGGCTATAGAAATCACCTTGATTGTACTCAAACGATAGAAACATGCAACAAACTACCCAAATATACATGATCTAAAAACTTTAATCTAAGAATAAAAATAGTTGTTCCTTTTAAACTTGTTGAATTTTAGAAAAAAAAAAAAAAACACTTATCATAAGATTTGTATCACAACATATGGTCGAAAAAGTAATTATAAAAACTCTTTTATCTTTTATTATTGTTTGTGTTACTATTAAAAAATTCTCCGCTGCTAACAACAGAATTATATAACGACCAACAATGTAAAACCAATGCTGTTGAGATACGAATTTGAATTATGTGATTTGCTGACACATTGTGGTTATCCACATTATTCATAGTCATAAGATAACTATTACTGATACTCGAATATAATTTTAAGTAAGTCTTTTGCTGCGTGGTGGAACTTCTTCGGTATACATATATTGTAAAGTTCTGATTTCTTGTCCTCCAACTCAGCCTGTTCAGCATCAGGATTTTCATCAAGCCACTCAAGTGTCTCCTTAATCTGATGATCTAAGGATACCAAGTCTTTTACATTAAGCCCCACCTTTACAAGACTCAATCGAACCTTGTAATCCTTTATTTTGGTTCTCATCTTAGAAACACATTGGTCTAAAGCTCTATGAGCCATCACCTTCTTCACGTGTGCTTCATCCTCAAGCTTAAACCGTTCAGCATCTGCAATCATCTTTTCAATCTCTGCTTTCGACAATCTACGATTGTCATTTATCTTGATTGCGTTGTTCACGCCAGTGGTTATTTCTCTGGCTGAGACGTTCAAAATCCCATCAGCATCCATCTCGAAGCATACATTGATCCCAACTTCCCCCTTGGAGCAGGAGGAAAGCCAGACAGATCAAGTTCTCCCAAGAGATAATTTTCAGAAGCATTGCCTCTTTCACCTTGACAAACATAAATCGCCAAAGAAGTTATATTGTCGATAGATGTAGAGAATAGACGTTGCTTCTTGGTTGGTATAGGTGAATTTCTCGGGATCAACACAGCCATAACATCTCCCCTACACCACACACCAAGTGATAAGGGAGTAACATCAATTAACTGTACATCTTCATCACCCACACCACTTAACTTTACTGCTAAAATTCCAGCCCCATCAGGATTGATTAGGCCATTCATGTTAATTGATATGGTTCAATGCCAGTTGAGAACATCAAACTAGTTTTGGCCCAGCAATATATACCTTTCTAAAATGCTTAATACTTTAATGGTACAGAGATAAAACCTCAAAATATGAAAAACTAACATCATAATCAACTAAAGAACCAAAGACTTTAACCTATTCATTGATTAAAAAAAAAATCAAACTGAATAAAAAATAAATGCCATTGAAAACCCAAAGAAGCTACAAACAATGAAAGAACCACAAGCCCATTCTGCCTATCAAAAATCCAACTAAGGCTTTCATGGCCTTTACTATTAAACCAAGTCTCAGCAACACATTTCAAAAAACATGAACCTTGGATCAAAACCCACAAGGCATATAACAAAATTATCCAATAAAATGAAGATTACCCAAATAATGTTTTCAATATCTCCTTCCAAAACCACCACCACCACCACCCCTACCAAAAGCAGGAACAGATGGCAAAGCCTGTGGCTCCACAGAAGCCTTAACAACACCAGGAAGATCACCCATGCCAAGAGCATTAAGCATTTCAATGGTCTCCTTATCAACCTCAATCAGATCAGTCTTAATGGCTGATTCATCAGGAACAAAGTCCATACGTCGCTCCCTTTCTTCCTCCTGCAGCTTCAATGAGATTCCCCTCACTGGTCCTTTCTGAATACGCTTCATCAAGTGAGTAGAGAATCCTGCAATCTTGTTCCTAAGTCGCTTTGATGGAATGATGGCAACTTCTTCCAGAATCTTCTTGTTTGTGTGGAAGTCCAGAGTCATTTTACCATAATACCTCTCAATAACTACCCTCGAGGATTTTTTAACAGTCTTAGTCCGCACACGCCCCATTCTTTACCTTGTTGTAGTGGTTTATCCCAAACTAAAATTGATCAAGTTAACAAAGATCATTAGAAGAGTCGTTAGGTCCATGACAACAATCTCTAGTTCACATTAAGCTTTTATCTTGAATAACAAAAAGTAGATAACTTAGAACTGTATCCTTCTAAGATTATGTAAATGATTTTTGATTAAAAACCAACATTTCCTTCAATGATCCCAAATGCACAAAAAAGACACGTTATGCACCTATCTCAAAGATCCCAATACTGTAACGTGTTGTCTACGATACTTCAACGATTTAAAGATGTAACCACAAAATCTAACATAGCCTAAGAATAAAAGCGGGAAAATGCCCTTATACATTCAGCTTGTATTCTGCGCAACGTTTAAAACGAAAGCATCATACATTCATTGATTCAAACAAGGAATCAACCATATGAGAAGATAATACATGACATTGTATAGTAAACGATGTTAGATTAGATGCATTTGTCACAAAACTTCCAAACTGAAATTTAGAAAATCGTTTCAAAAATCATAGTGTACATAACCAATTGTCCTTCTAGCATTCTCACAAGTTTTAGAGGAAGTTTAAAAATTGAAGTATACAAAAGAGTAAGTGAGATACACTGCGTAGGATGACGGAAAATTGCATACCGTAGTGGTTGTTCCGGCTAAGATCGGCGGCGCACAACCCTCTTCCTCTCGCCCTCTGTAAAATATCGCCGTCGAAAGAAACCCTAAACTAGACTTTAATACTTATGAGGATGGGCAAATATGTCTTTTCCTACTGAATCTTTGAAATTTGATACTCTCACGATTCACCCCTTTAGAGTTGCATTCTTTTTACTTTTACCTTTAACTTTTTACTATTTAATTATTATTGGCTTAACTGTTTATTATCCCGTTTTGGCATGCAAGTTAAGGTAAAATCGAGTGTACGATTATTAATTTCATTATATTTGTAATTTTTTTCGGGACGATTGAATAGTTATTATATTTGTATTATTTTACAAAACAACTACAAATTAAGATATTTAAATGGACTATGATGACAACCTTTGATATGATTTTGTATTTCAGTGGCCATAACAATTATTTTATGAAAAGACTATTAGTTGTTGGTTTAAAAATCTATTCACTCAATATAAAATATAAACTCAAACAACTACTTGGGGACCTTGATGTATATAGGATCCAATGATAACTTAAAAAATTTCCAAATTGTTTCTCATAAGATGTGATCATTTTTTGTTGTTACACAGGTCATTGTCAATGTTTCTTTTCTTTTGTTTTCAGATGATAGCAAATGGGCATGTGGAGTGCATATATATACCCAATGGGCAGTGTATTACACTTTGGTGACATAATAAAACACTTATGATATAATATATCAATGAAAATCCTTTGGATGAATAAGAAATAACTTCAAAATACCCATTAAAACAAAAGGACAAAGAGTGTTTTGTTTATGATTGTAAACCCTTTTGAATCTTGGGGGACATAGAAAACAACACCTCTTACAAACCAAACAAAAACCTAAAAAAGTAATATAAATGATTGTTGAGTCAGCAATAGATCATCACAATAAGTTGAACACAAAAGGAGTAGGCTTTCGATGAGCCATCTTTCCCGTTTTGGACACCACTTGATCTTATATTGTTGATTGGACGTTGTTAAGAAGCACTCATTCTTAAACCAAACCAAATCAGTTTTTCATTGCAACTTGTTTAAATGAATATTATTTATGATTCTCTTTTCAATTATGTTAATGCTTATCTTAATTTAATAAGTTAAAGATTAAAACTTTTAAGCACGTAAATTTTTAATGTTATTCTTATTAAAACTTTTAAACATGTTGTAAAAGATTAGTGGTATCTTAATTCAATAAGACAACTAACTTTCCCACATGTCTACTTTAGTTTCTAACAAATTTTCTTATTCTGAACCATAGTTTTTTAGTTTCACTTATATGAAAAAATGTGACTTGAACTGATTATTGATGTTTACACTTATACATTTATGGTAGCATAGATTATATAATAATTAAGGGATAATGATTTAGGTGAGCATCGAAGTTTCAAATTTATTCAAAAAACACCATTCAAATATTACATATTCATAAAACACCATCAAACTGAGACATATGTTTAAAAACACTAACGAAGTACATATTCTGTTCAAAAAACATCATCTTCATAGTTTGGGGTAACTTACATGGTTGACCCCTAACTTTTTTTTCTTAACTCGGATGGTCCTTAGCGTTTATATTTATTTTGTCTTCAGATCATGATCGATTTAAAAGACTAATATACCATTATTAGTTTCATTTAACATTTATTTTTATTACTTGTTAGTTATTTAAACAATTGATAAATTTATAAAAAAAATAATAACATAAATCGTATAAATAATTAATAATAATAATAATAATAATAATAATAATGTTAAATAATAGTAATAAGGGTATATTAGTCTTTTAACTCGATAAAGATCTGAAGTCGAAGCAAAATTAAACTAAAGAGACCGTCCAAGTTAAGAAAAAAAATTTAAGGACTATATATGTAAGTTACTCCAAACCATAGAGATGATATTTTTTTTGAACAGAACATTTACTTCTTCGTTCATGTTTTTTGAACATATCTTAGTTTGATGGTGTTTTTTAAACATGTAATACCTTAATGGTTTTTTTTGAACGAATTTGAAACTTCGATGGTCTCTTAAGTTTTTCCCAATAATTAATTAATTTTGATCATTGTAAGTAATTAATTAATATTATCTCTATAATAATATAGTAGAGACTTGTCTTTTTAAGTTTTTATAGTTCAAAATACATATTAATTTTGAATAATATTAATTTGATTTTTTTATAATCCTTTTTCTTATTATTTGAAGAGTAAATTATAGCTATGGACTTTATGGTAGTATGGTTTGTATTTTCTCGAGTTTAAATCAAGTCGTAAAAAATCAATATTAATGGTCCTTATGGTTTCAAAATCATTAAGATTAATCTTTTTTCTAATTACGGTATTTCTAGCTACAGTAACCATGTCCGTTAAATGCATGTAAATTGGCAAATGCAAGTTATATAACCCTTTTTAAAATTTTCAACTTCCTACGGAATGTACTTTTTTATTCTAATCTTGTATTATATATAAAATCTTATTGTAACTTTTCAACTTCAATAAAATGTATAAATTTAGTAATTTAAATATTATGTTAAATTTAAACACATGGAAATTATAAATAAAGTAAAAACAAAAAAGAAAGAAAAAAAGTGTCCAAGGAGCGGATCGCTTTCGGGAGGACAGAACAAAAGGCAACACCAACATCATAAAATGTATCTGTAAGGTTGTTGATGAACATTTTACACCAAAAGGGAAAGTTTTATGTTCATTTGGTGTTGTTTCATACAATAGTGGTACCATCAAAGCTTTTAAGGCTAAGCATCCATACAAGTCACTCGTATCCATGTCGGACACCATTTATTATGAGCTTCCGCTTATAGTAAAGATTGACAATGTCCTTGGCTGCATTACATCGTTTCCTAAAAAAATTTCATGTGAGAGAGACGGCTTGAAAGCTCAACACATTTTTGGATGCTTTTATGTGGGGAGGGGTCTCGCTAAAAAAATAACATTTAGTGGCACACGTTTTTAGTGGCATTTAACTTTTGTGCCACTAATTTAAGTTTTTAATGGCACTTTGCATATGCCACAAAAGAAATAATTATTTAATTAATGAAAAAGAAATAAATATATTAATGAAGTAGATGTTATGTTATACAAAATATGTATAATGTTTAGAGTCGACGAAAAATTGGGTATGTAACCCGATGAACTGATCCGTCCATCAAAAAAATTCTAACGTCTTTAAAATTTTGTTCCCTCCAAGCAAAAACTGAAATCTCGACAATGAAATTCCTGCTAACCCTACATAGAAATTGAAATCTCCACTGAAATTAGAGTTTTGCCTCACCTCAATTGATATAAAAGAAAGTTAATTTCACCCTCAGTAGTCAACCGGGCTTCCTGTACGATATCACGCTTAGTAGTGTTCATCCCCACCTACTCTTTCAATTGATCTGAGGTCGTCGGCTACAAACCTTCAATCGATTTCAATCTACAGGTACATATCTAATGTTCAATTGATTTTTCTTCTTTTTGTGTTTTTTCCCTTCTATGGTTTTTCTCATCAAGTTATCTTCATTAGCACCTATGTAGAACACTTGTTTTTTACCCCCATGATGCACATATTGGTGCATCTCGATTTCTTCTATGTTTAATAATCTAAATATATTGTTTGTTGAAATGCATACTATCTGTTCGATTAAATGCCCCAATTGAAAACCAATACACCAAAATTGAAATTTGTTGATAGAGTCCAACCAATTTAGATATATATGTTAAAAACGTTTCTTATTTGTGTGTATATATGACCTGTTGTGTGTGTGTGTGTGTGTTTGTGTGTAGGATCTACTTCAAATAGTTAACTATGTGTGTGTATGTATGTGTATATATATATATATATAGTTAACTATGTGTGTGTATGTATATATATATATATATATATATATATATATATATATATATAGGATTTGTTTGTGTGTGTTTATATGGTTTTGGTTTTATTAATATTGGCATTATTAAAGTTTGTTTGCTGGTAGATATTTGATGAGAATAATAGTTAAAGGTATATTGGTTGCTATTTTTGTAGATGAAACTTTGTTGGAAAACATTTTAAGAGTGATTTCTCAAGGGTGCGACTGTGAACTATGGTTTCATATACCTGGTGTTTCTAGTGGTTGCAATGATATACATGTCGTGGTAAAAAGAAAGTTAATAAGGTATCTTTTTTACTATATATCAAGCCCCAGTAATTGCCATTCTTCCATTTAGTTTTTTTTATTTTGAGGCATTTTGATATTTGGCTTGATTGATATCAGGATTGTAATTGGACAACTTTATTTGCTCCGTGACTTTGTTAATTACACATGTAGACTAAGGAGATGCTAGATATTGACCATGTAAGTTCTTCAAACATCTGAAACTTTTATTAATCGAAGTAGCTGGATGCATATCTGATGCTAGACTTTATTGAGGTCAGTTTATACTATGTATTAGAAAAAGAATTTGTTGTTATTGCTCACAGAATACTTGTAATTGATAAGCATTCATGTATCTACCTCTAGCTGCATGTATATGATTCCAGGGATCCAAAAGGCTTATACGTGCTTGCAAGAGCGAGAATGATTAAAAGTAAATTTAATATCTTTTTCATGCTTACTATATGGTTTAAACTTTAATTATCAGGTTGTCAGGGTTTTATGGTTGTAATTTTCATTTGGCATGGTTTAGGCTACCAGATTTCCACATGTAAGTAGACGTTTAGCATGATTCTAATCCTGATCATGGCTGCCAATGAGTTCGGAATTGAATTCCATTGGAATTCACAAAGTTGAATGTTGGTAATCAATGAGATTAATTTCTATTTACTAGAACAACTATACGTTACCATTCTTCATGTACAATTAAGTAAATGATATGCTATAGAGTTAATTATGTTTCAATTTTTTACTGTTAGTATACATAATTTATCTACAATAGACAGTGGGGATGTTGTGAATTCCATATTCAAAGCTTGTAAATAAAGAGTATGAAACATTCCAAAATACAACTCAAAATTTTTTCTTTTTTTATATATATAATAAAATCATATGCTGAACATCATATCATAAATCCATACGTCAAATATCTCAAACCATAATAAAATTTCGTGATACAATTGTATCAAATCAAACTAAGTATCAAAACAATCTCTCAGGACAAAAACTGAAGTTGTGGTGTGTGCGATGTCATCAACCCGAGCTCTTCCCTTTGCTTGCGGAAGTACCTGAAACCAAAACTGAAACTGTAAGCATGAAGCTTAGTGAGCTCCCCCAAATTACCACATACCATACAAACATAAAACAACTACTGGGCCTTGCCCACTGCATCGGACCGAAGTCCGGAAACTGCATCGGACCGAAGTCCGGAACTAACCAGGGCCTTGCCCTCTGCATCGGACCGAAGTCCGGAACTACTGAGGCCTTGCCTCCTGCATCGGACCGAAATCCGGAACTAACTGCATCGAACCGAAGTCCGGAACTGACTGCATCGAACCGAAGTCCGGAACTGACTGCATCGGACAGAAGTCCGAAACTACTGAACATAGCATAGCATAAACATATCAACTAACACAACAACACATAGCACGCAAACCTGTCTGAGCCACGAAGGCGTCAAACATACTAACTACTGCATCGAACTGAGGTCTGAAAACTACTGCTAGCTAAACGGGCCGGCATTGTGGCCTTAGACCCATTCCTACTGGAAGGAAACTCACCTCGTGAACTGGCTGCTGAGTGTATGGCTCTGGAAGCTATCTGTTGCTGCTCCGGTATCTCTCTGGCTACAATTCCACAAACACACTCAATCAAATACTAATAACTGCATTGGGGTAAAATGACTCTTTTACTAACCCGAGCTCTTCCCTTTGCTTGCGGAAGTACCTGAAACCAAAACTTAAACTGTAAGCATGAAGCTTAGTGAGCTCCCCCAAATTACCACATACCATACAAACATAAAACAACTACTGGGCCTTGCCCACTGCATCGGACCGAAGTCCGGAAACTGCATCGGACCGAAGTCCGGAACTAACCAGGGCCTTGCCCTCTGCATCGGACCGAAGTCCGGAACTACTGAGGCCTTGCCTCCTGCATCGGACCGAAATCCGGAACTGACTGCATCGAACCGAAGTCCGGAACTGACTGCATCGAACCGAAGTCCGGAACTGACTGCATCGGACAGAAGTCCGAAACTACTGAACATAGCATAGCATAAACATATCAACTAACACAACAACACATAGCACGCAAACCTATCTGAGCCACGAAGGCGTCAAACATACTAACTACTGCATCGAACTGAGGTCTGAAAACTACTGCTAGCTAAACGGGCCGGCATTGTGGCCTTAGACCCATTCCTACTGGAAGGAAACTCACCTCGTGAACTGGCTGCTGAGTGTATGGCTCTGGAAGCTATCTGTTGCTGCTCCGGTATCTCTCTGGCTACAATTCCACAAACACACTCAATCAAATACTAATAACTGCAATGGGGTAAAATGACTCTTTTACCCCTGGCTAAAGTCAACTCTCCCGGTCAAAGTCAACTTACAGTTGACCTGACTCACCGAGTTGGGCCGCCAACTCGCTGAGTCCTTACTCTCACTTCTCAACCCTGTTCACTGCTACTCGTCGAGTATGGCATCAACTCGACGAGTTCCCTTTCGATTCTAGAACTTAGGCTATCTGCATCCGACTCGCCGAGTTGTATGAACAACTCGACGAGTTGTTCTTGAATCTATGAAGATTGCCTTAGACTCGCCGAGTTGTATGAACAACTCGTCGAGTCCCTCCATTACTGAGTCTGACCTCCGGCTCACTGAGTCCATTCTACTACTCACTGGTCCCCACTCGGAATCACTCAAAAGGGGAAAAAAATCGAGGACTCGCGGCTCAACTCGCCGAGTCCGAAGAACGACTCGCCGAGTCACATGCATGTAGTTACTAAAAACTCGATTCTGCTTGAATCCAGCGCATATAACTTGTAGATCTGGGCTTCTTATGCACGATTAACACGTAAAGATTCTATCTTTACGTGCCCATAAGCATCCATGAAGATTAAAAGGCTCAAAAAGCATAATAAAGGCTAGATCTAGGGTTCTCATGCAAGGCAACTCAAAAAAGGAAATAGATCAGGGCTCTAAAGCTCCTAAATGAACAGATCTAGGGATATCTCGATCCCATAAGGCATCCATACAACTATAAAGCTTGGAAAATACATTAAACTAGCCTTAGAGGTGTTCTAATGGAGGTTTTAAGCACAAAACAGAGTAATTCTGAGATATACCTCAATGAACTCTGACTTTGGCCTGGATCTTTGCTTTACACTTCCTCTTTTTGATCCTCTCTTCTTCTTCTTCTTCTTCTTCTTCTTCTTCAATCCTTCAAAAATCCACACAAAAACAATTTAATCAAACAAGGAATGGTTTAGGGTTTCTCACAAGCTCTCTGAGGGTGAAGGAGGCGAGTTGGGGGCACAAAACATTGCTTAAATAGTGAGCAAACCCGGGGATTTAGGGTTTCTTCCTGGCAGACGGACTCGCCGAGTCCCGGATATGGACTCGTCGAGTCGCCGACTTACATGTGCTCGAAATCCCCGTCTCTACTCGACGAGTCGGGTTATAGACTCGTCGAGTCCCTCTTGAAAACTTCTAAATAAATAACAAGGAAACAACATACCAGAGACGGGTTGTTACAGAGTAGATCCAAAGTTATGTCTGGTTGAAGTAGAGCTAATACCTAAGGGTGCAATTTCAGTGGGTTGGGTTGAAAGCCAAAAAAGATCTCTTACCTAGCAGGTAGATAACGTCTTCTCATTTTTCTAACAAATGGTATCATTTTTATTGGATTTTATTTAGGTTTTGAGGGTGTTAATGAATTAAGAACATAAGCAGGTGGATTTTTCATTCCTCGCCAAGTGGATTCTTCCAAATTAAAAGGTACTAAAAGATCACCTTCAAGAAGTTGTGATAATGATGATAATTATTTTTATGTTTCCACTTTTCATATATATGTAATGGACAATAATATATTGTTTCCATCTTTAATAATGTCCTCATTTTCAGCATAACGAAAGGTCTTTATTTTTTAACATATAATCGTTAGTATCATTGCTAAGAAAGAGTTAACATGATGAATATTTTACTGACATGAAGACTATGAAAGAGGTTCATAAGTGTACTGAGTTTTTGAGTTTTTATCCAAACAATTGTTAGTTTTTTGTTTTATATGTTTAATTTTTTAGACTTAATATTATCATACTTATTAGACATTTGCTTCCAAATATTTGGAATATTTTTCGAAGACAGTCGAGCTTTTAATTGAAATGATGATATTATAATGTCTACATTTTATAGCTTTGTTTTTATTTTATATTGAAAAATAACTATTTAATTAATAATTTTAATTGATCAATATTTAATATGATAAAACACATAAATTGACGGTTAGACTGATAATGCGGTTTTTGTGGCAAAAATTATGTGCAACTAAAAGTATTATGATTTTTAAAGTAGGAGTATTTTTTTACCGGCACAAATTTTGTGCCACAAAAGCCTTTTTAAATATTATAGCAAAAAATAGTGTCACTAAAAGTCTAAAAGTTTGTAGCGGCAAACCAAAAAAATGCCACTAAAAGGCTTTAGCGGGAGCGCTTCTAGTGACATTTTTTTGTGTGTCGCGGATTCTTAAAGGGGACTTTAGTGACACTTTTCAGTTTTTTGTGGCACTTTTTGTATGCCACTAAATGACTTTTATTTTGTAGTGTCTGTTATAGCCACAAATCTCTTTCATCACCGAAGTGGTTAATCTGTGGCTAAGGGAAGATATTTGTTGTATTTGGCAGAATTTGTAGTGTCTGCACCTCTTACTCCAATCCTTAAACATGACAATGGAATTTGTCCTGTTATTATAGGCACTATATGGAGGCGTTTGGTTTCGAATGTTGCTATGAAAAGCGTTGGTAAAGAAATGACATAATACCTTAATGATTTTCAATTTGGAGTAGGTGTGTCGAGTGGTGTTGAGGCCATTCTTCATAGTGTCAGTAGGGTGTTGAGTGAACATCATGATGATGGGTCTCTTGCAATGTTTACTATGGATTTCTCGAATGCTTTCAATCCGGTGGATAAATTTGCCTTATTTTATGAGGTTAGGATGAGGTGCCCTTACATTTCTTTGTGGGTTAAATTCTTATATGGACAGGCAATAAGGTTCTATTTAAGAGATAAGCATATTTGGCCTACTATTGGAGTTTAGCAAGACGAACCTTTGGGACCACTTCTTTTTGCTCTTGTATTACACCAACTTGTACATCGAATTAGAGACAATTACAAGCTTCTTCTTCATGCTTCAACTAAATATCAAGAAAACTGAGCTATTTTGGCCTTCATGTTATGGTACGAAGCTTCGTGCAGTTTTATTCCCTACTGACATTGGATGGACGTTATTGGGGGTGAAGCTTCTTAGGGTGTTGTTAGTAGTGATACGAGCTTTATTAGCGGGTTATCCATTAAGAGGGTTGTTGAGGTTGTTGATTTGATGCGTCTTCTTCCACAGTTACATGACCCCAAAGTGAGTGTAACACCTATTTCATGTAAATGGTTCATTATGTTTTGGGAAATTAAAGAGTTAAAATGTGGATTTTATGATGGAAACAAAGTGGTGAAGGATATGCCACGACGTGGCCATGGTAATAAAAACGCCTATCATTCCTTGTATGACATGACTTGACACGATTATGGTCATGATGTTGCGGTCGCCTGATTGATTAACCCTAATTCTAGGGTTTGTGCCCCTATTTAAGGGAAGTGAGGGCTAGGGTTTACACACCCTCAACCTCCACCACCTCCCTTCACCCTCAAGAAAAACCATAGCCTCTATTATTGATTTATGAAGCTTTTGGTGGTGTTTCAGTTCTTTGAATAAGAAGAAGGTGTCTTTGGTGCTATGTCCAAGCAAGCAATCTCTCCTCATTATCTTGTTCTATGTTTGGGCTCTTGTAAGTCCTCAAGATCTTATATTTCTCATTATATCATGTTAGATCTAGGTTTCTACCCACATTTATCCATGTTTCGATTGAGTTAAATGCATGGATTCCATAAAGTTAGCAACTTTATGGATTATTGAAGTTCTTTTGTGGACATATGTTGCATATCTAAAGTATGTTGGTATAATGAGCTCCATGCTTGAGATCTTAGTCTTATTTCTCCATTTTTGACCTAGTTTGAGTGCTAGACTTGAATTGGACATGCATGCCTATAAAATATCGACTTGTATGTTGAATTAGACCTTAGGAAGCTTTTTGGAAAGTTTGAATGGGTGGCTCAATTGATTGAGAGCTTAATCCATTAGGATGCCCAATTTTCAAGATATGGCAATCTGTTTGCCATGATGTGGTGATTGGGGTTGCTTGACTCATTTGTCGAGAAGCTGCAATGACGTGGACTACGAGCAACCATGCCACGGAGACTGATGAGTTTGACTTTGACCTTGGACTTTTTTACCGTATTTGACTTATGATCTTAAAGTGTTTTGGGGTGTGGACAGAGAAGATACTTCTTTATTGCTGTTAGGTGTCTTATTATACCAGTCTTTACTGTGTGAGAGTTGTTGTGTTTAGCTACTTTCTGCAAGGTGAGTCTTCTCACTGTGTTACTTATGTCATAATGTATATATGTTGACCAATTGGGTCTTATTTTTTTTTATTGTTGTGATGTGTTAGTGAGCTGTTGATATCTTAACGACGTGTTGTTAGTCCATTGAGACTGTTGATAGTCCCTAGGGTTATTGATAACCCACAAGGCGTGTTGTTAGCCCACAGGGGGTGCTGTTAGCCCATTAGGACTGTTGATAGTCCCCAAGGTTGCTGATAGCTCATAGTTTTTTATTTATGTTGAGTTGTATATGATATTTTGGGGAAATCACTAAGCTTCGTGCTTATAGTTTTGGATTTAAATGTGTTTTGGTACTTCTGATGATCGTTGAAAGGCGAAGGCTTGACTATACACTCTCCCCGACAACTCTCATGATTCCATACTTTGTAATACTCTGATTTCCGGATGATTCTATTTTGATACTTATGATTTTCTTGAGTTGGTTTTCTTAGAAACAATGTTTTTATTTAACTTAAAAATGAAAATTTTGGTTGTGATTTTTATGATGTTACAAGTTGGTATCGAAGCCGTGGTTTGAGGGATTTGAAGAATACTTGTGTGATTTGAGACTTAAACTAAGGGTCTGAGAGCATTTTTATAAAAATATTTTGGAAAAATTACTTTTAAGGGAAGAAGAGGAGGATGTGAAGTGTACAGTCAACCGGAGCTCAAAAAGTGCTTATATGTTGTAATTGAGTTGTTGTTATAAGAGTTGTTAGAAATGCATGCTAGTTGATAAGCTAAGGATCCCATCATGATTTGTATGATAGAGTTGTCTGATTTCTTGATGCCTTGTAGCCTAAGGAAATGCTTGTGATGTTATGCTAGAAGTTGAAGTTAATATTGTTAATTGTTATGTGTATAGTATATAGTTGTACACAATTAGGATTTTATAGTGTAACATTCCAAAAATAGGATAAAAATTTTCATTTGTAAACCAAGAGAAATCATTGTTTTCAAACAAAACACATATCAATACCAAGTATATAATACAATTATCCCAAGATCAGTGTATCATAAATCTCCAAAAACATCTCATCGAAGGATGTGTACGATTATGCCTTCATCTTGCCACAATCATCTGAAGTACTTGAAACAATAAACTGAAATGTAAGCCAATGTTTAGTGAGTTACGCCAAAGTACCACCATACAAACATATAATATTGTGCATATTGGATTACCCTTGAGTCCACAGCATGAGTCTGGCTTGCCTTTTGGGCCCATAGCTTATTGCATTAGGTGTCTAAGCCCATAACAACAATTGGTATATGCTTGAATTGATAGTAACACAGTCCTTTTAGGTTGCCCACAAACCTAGAAATTGGACATGATGATTTTAGAGAGAGATTAATTTATTATGTGAATAATAAATTAAATAAAAGGTTTATTCATGTGTTATGAAAATTAAATATTAATTAGAAATCATATTATTTAACTAATAATTAAGCATAAATTAATTAGAATTAATTAAAAGTACAAAGACTGTTTTGTTATTTATTAACAGTTGAGAAATGAAGGCTCTAGAACCTCTTGAAAGAAGTGGAAGACGCTAAGAGATTTCCTTAGCAAGGGAATCTAAGGCTTGTCCCTTAAACCCTAGCTTTGGCTCCAAGTTTCATCAACTATATAAGGATTCCATTAGCCCTTGATTTCAGCCATGCCTTCCTTCCACAAGCCTTGGACAAAATTCCCTCTCTCCTAATTCATTTTATTGCTAGTTTAAGTGTGATTCCATTCGAGGCACGACACTTATGGTGCTTGCTTCTAAGAGATCAACAAAGAGGAATTCTAGTTGTTTGCTATATCAACTAAAATGTATGTATCCTAAAACCCTTTCATCATAATTTCGAAAATAGCCTAGGGTTTGCAGGTTTCTTTTCTAATGTTCTTAGTTACAGGTTCAATAGAGAAAATATAGATCCTATTTAGGTTGAAATATATGTACAAGAATAAGTCAGACAAATCGCTAGCACGCCTCATTAATGAAGCTAAACTATAAGGGGGTATAAGGGAACTGCTTATAAAATGATAGTTAAATTGTAACATCTAAAAATATGGTCACAAAAATTTCATTTTTAACAATAGATAAAATAGTATTTTCCAATATCATCCAAACATTCACATAAAAATTAATGTATTAATTGCCATAAAATAGAGTAAAACATCATAAGCGAAATCTCAATGGTGTGTGTGATGCAGTCATCCCGAGCTCTTCCCTTTACTACCAGAAGTATCTGAAAACATAAACTGAAAACGCTAAGTACAAATTTAGTGAGTTCCCCCAAAATACCACATAGCAATACAATAAACAGATAGTGGGCCCTACCCTGTCATCGGGCCCTGCCCGGCATCGGACCCCGTCCGGCATCGAGCCTCGCCTGGAATCGAGCTGAGCTCAGTAAAACGGGTCCCGCCTAACATATAATAACATATATCAAATAAACTCATACACATGTAATAATCACATAAATACATAGCATACAAATATTCATCAGGCCCCGCCCAGCATTAGGTATTAGCCCGAAAAACATTTAAACACAGGCACATGTAATAGTCACAAAAACTGGTAGCATACTAATAACATAACATATACATAGGCCGGCATTGGTGCCTTCGACCCACTAAACCCAGTGAAGAAAACTCACCTCGAAAAGCTGAACCTCTCAGAAAGAAATCTCTAGATGCTGCTCAGACGACTCCCGAGCTATCAATGCAAAAATAAAAATTAATCAAGATCCAATAATCCATCATAGGGTAAAATAACCATTTTACCACTGGCTCAACCTGGCTAATGACTAAGGCCCAAAATCATAACTAAGGGTCCATCACTAGATAATCTTCCAAAGCCCACCAATGGCCCACTTATGGCCCAATTTTCCAAATTGGGCCCAAGTTCCTCTAATGGGCTTTACCTAAAACCTAACATAAACATAGCCTAAAACTTGATTTCATATCGTCCACTAAATCCCAAAGTCACAAGGTCCAAGAAGAGGGCCTAAAAGAAATCCCATTGTTGATCGAACGTTGGGGGTTCCCTTGTGGAACGTTAGGCGTTCATCAACAGTCAATGTATCACGAGCCCCAACACGAACGCTTGGTAGTCCTCGACCCAGCGTTGGGCGTTCGCACCCTGAAGCCCAATCCCTTGTTAATTTCGATTATAGTAGAGCCTCCTTAGGGTTCTTGATGTTATCCATAGAGAAAACTTAGATCAAAATAGGTTGTATATGAACTTAAGGGTTAAGTTATTTCGTCTCATGCCTTAAATTACAACCTGTAAAACCTATCACAACATTCATTTGTGAGTTCCCTTTTTAGTAAAATTGTCCAATACATGGAAGTTCACTTCAACATGACGATTCGACTAGAAAGTAATTTTTGAGTGTCTAAGGGCACCACATACTCAGGATTTTCCTATAACTATTTCTATTAACCGTCTTGGCCAATATATGTCACCAATGGAGTATCGTTCTATCCTCAAGTATCTCCTCATGATCCCTTTATTTCCAGATGATGAGACATGCCCTGTTTGTTGCAAGGCGTGCTTGGACTTCTTTGGGGAGCATGCAATTCATTATAAAGAGCTCTCGGGTGTCAAGTACAGACACAATCTGGTTAGGGTTGTTCTTCTTGACATATTTAGGTGTGTTAGGGTTTCTGCTAAGAAAGAGGCACTTGTGAAATTTCTGACTGACCCATTGGAAGGAAGATCAACACTTAGATCAGCTCATGTTTTAGTTTTTGGATGGGATAGAGGGAAGCATGCATGTGTAGATCTAACAGGGGTTTCCCCTTCTAGTGGGCTTAGTGAGTGAAATTTCAATATGGGGTAAACTGCTTTAAAAGTTGCATTATGCAAAGTGTCAAAATATGAGAAAGCGTGTATGGACAATCAACACACGTTTATATATTTTGCATTTGATACTTTCGGTTTCCTTGCACCAGATCTTGTGGAGTTCCTCAATAGAGTCCAACGGGTCATGGATAATAATGTTATGATCACAAGATCTATAAATGTTGTTTTTAAAAGAATTAGTTTTGTCATCCGAAAATGGGTTGCGACACATCTTGTTGCTCGTTTACCCACTATATCTATGTAAAACTTGTATGTTTAATCTAATTCCAATTTGATAAAAAAAATTGGGTAAAATCTTTTATCGTATGGTTCAAAATAATTAAAAAAATTTAGATTAATTTTTATTTAATATAACATGTATTTATTCCATAATTGATAACAATAACTTAATCTTATTTATATACACACTAACATACTTCAAATTGTTTAATTAAACCCCAACCCATCTGTTTTATGTTACATGAAGCCCCTTCCCCCTTAATGTAAATATAATAGGAATCAATCTTTTTTTTAATGTACAATTAAGCGATCAAAGTTTTAATTAACTTAATAGTTTTCAATTTCACTTAGTCATATACTCGTATTGGGAAGATATAACAGGTGGAATCAATTTTGATACATATGTGACGTCTATGTTAGGCAAAATTTGGTCACTCTATGTTCCACTAACATTTCATTTATATTTCATTTTATTTTAGCTTGTCTCATTTGAATTTTATTTCTTCAATTTAACATTATTTCATTTATATTTCATTTTATTTTAAATTGTCTCATTTCATTTTGTAATTTCTTACGGAATGAACTCTTTCTTGATTCTTCCAATTTCAACCAAGTTCGAATTTAAGCCTAAACAAAAATCGCAACAAAATCACCTTCATCCGTTTGGGAAGTTCGAGGCTGTGTACACTCGTTGAGAAAGTATAGGCATACTATCGTAGTTATTAAGATTTTATATTTTGGTTTATTTCATCTGACACAGTGGGTTTTCATTTTGCTTTACGTGTGTGATTTCGTTAAAGTTGCTTCAACAACTTAACATATCATTTGATGAAGACGAGTGACTCATAAACACATAATTGGAATTCCTCATCTTGGGTTGATTTTGCCAATGGAACAAAAGATCAAACATAGAATTGCATGCCACAATCCACCATTTCAACTCCATTGAATCCCATCACCTTGAAAACACATCATACCCATAAAATCATTTCAACTCCATTCTATCCCCCCACCTTAGGACAAATCATACCAATAAAATTCAATTACGTGACATGATAGTGTGGTATGATATAGATCCGATTTTATTCGTGACTTAGTTATATCTTATCATGCTATCACGTCAAGTTGTTAGATGATAAATTTGATATTATCATTAATAAGCACCATAATTTTACTACTTTTTAAGGTCAAAAAAGCAAACTCAAGCAAAAAGAGTAGCTTCTTTTTGCACTTTGGGTCCTATGCTAGTGAGATCCTCAACATCAATAGACTCATCACTCTTTTGGCTCAAAACTCTTTCTTCATCGGCATCAAAACTAGCATGAACACTATAAACAAAATATACAACTACCACTAGAGCCGAAAAGACTGCAAACCGTATATAAGAAGGCCCATCAAGATTTCCCAACAAGAATATATCAAGAAAGATTGAGACACATGGTATCCATGGCATCAACGGGACCCCCCAAAAATCGGGCTTTCTTGCTTGTGGGACCACATAATTAAACAAAACCACTAATCCAATAGCAACCATGGAGCATACCCCAAGCACAAACACCTTAGGTGTACCACCCGGCACCATCCACCAAAGTAATGTGAATATAACAGAAGTGAAGGAGAAGCTTAAAAGGAAGGACACTGTGGGCCATGGGCTACAGGTGTCATTTGAGACATAACGTCTGTAGATTACCGCATTTGCGACCATAAAGAAGACAAAAAGTGTCCCAATGGAAACAAGGTTGAGAAGGATATCGAGCTCGGTGAAAAGGGCAATGGCCGCCGTTAAAATACCTGAAAATTTGATATGTTAATATAAAAATTTTGTTGTTGTTGATTTTAATGTTGAATTTTAGGAAAATGAAGTTACCAAGAAACATGGATGCGTTCACTGGTGTTGACGTTTTTGGATGGACTTTTGCAAACCACATTGGGACAACGTTGGACCGGCCAATTACACAGAGATACCTGGCCTGACCCAACATTGCAACCAATAGGGAGGTTAGGATCCCGAAGCTGGCTCCGACTCCTATCACATTGGATACCCATTTCCATCCGTTTCCTTTTATTGTAAATGCCCCTGAAAATGGTGCCTCCGGGTTTATCTAACATAGTTGAAAGTAGGTTGTTGTTATATGTAAATTTAAAGTATGGATTACTATAAAATACGATCGTAATTTCTCCCAACAAAAGCATATTACAACAATATCGATGCATGAAATATTATATAAATATAATTACTTGTTATTAAGAAAATAGTTTATGTATGCCACTATCATAAGAAAACAATTTATAATCCCTTGACAAAAACAACACTTTCATTTAAAAAGGTCAAATCTTTTGCTTTGTTTTTGGCGTTTTATAAGTAGTTTTGATATTTAATTTGAGGTTTACTTTTCACAAGCAACTAACTTGATGTTTATGACTCTCTTCCTCACTATATTATCCACCATTCAACATGTTATGTTATATAATGCTTATTACTATTATTTAAAATTTTAAATAACAAAAACATTCCTAATTGTAAAAAAAAAAAAAAAAAAGAATAAATAAAATCTATACACCAAAAGTAATAATCACAATCGGTAAAAAGCAACGTCATTTGGATTAAAAACTAACAAATATTATAAAACTAGCTGTGAAACTCATGTATTACATGAATTAATTTAAAAAAAAAGTTAAATATAAGATTAAATTATTTGAGAACTTTGAATTTAAAAGAAAATAATAAAAATAATGAATTACTATAATGAAAATGTTTTTTATCTTTTAAAATTAAACAAATAATTAAATAGATAAAAGAAATTAATGGGCTTTAATTTTGGGAATTTTAAAATTAAAAGGTAAGTTTATTAATAAAATTGATATCCAATTATTACTATATTTATTGTAATTATTATTTTAAAATATTATTTAAATTTAATAAAATAGAAAAACTTATAAAATAACATATAGAAAAAGAATTAATTCAAAACAACTATATAAAATAACGTTTAATAAATTAAATTAAAATATGATAAATGATAAAAAAAAAAAATTATTTATTAGAAAAGATTATACCGAACTTTTTTTTTACAGCATGATAATATTTAATAACCACTTTGGTTATTGCACAGTAATCTAAAAATCCAATTTGTGACGACTAAGGTGGAGACTAGATAACAAAAAAAAATTACTTTTTAAAGGTATAGTTTAATACGTGTGGCATGCAAAGGATGCGGTGTACAGAGATCATCCACCAAAAGTAGAATACATATTCACCAAATATATACTTTATTTTGTTTATGATTTGTAATTATTAGTTAAGTATTTACTACGAATTCAATGCATACCAGATCATAAGGAAGAAGCATCGACATTGAAGTCGCCATTAAACAGTAGAGAACAGTAACGAGGATAACGGAACCGGTAACTCCGATAGGAATATCGGTTACCGGGTTTTTAACCTCCTCAGCCAGCGTCGATACGGCGTCATAACCAATGTAACTCAGGTAAACCAGAGTAGCACCATTGAACACCCCCGGAGCTCCGAATGGGAAGAACCCGCTCGGATGGCTCGGGTCGGATGGCGTCGTGAAGTTCTTCGAATCTCCTTTCCAAAACCCCATTATGATCACAAACATTATAAACAGAATGTGAAGGGCAGTCAGAATCATATTCAACACAGAGCTTTCTCTAGTGCTGTAATCGAAATTGAAATTGAAATCGTCAGCGATTGGATTTTTGGTTATTACGATTTGAAACGAAAATGTTGAATTAAGGACCTGTAACAGATGACGATAGTGAGGATTGATATGACGACGACTGCGATGAAATCAATTTGGTTGAAACCTTTTGGTAGAGAAGAAATGGTTATTCTCCATTTGGACTCTGCGGAAACACCAATGGCTGTTCCGAGATAGGTCGTAAAGCTTCTCGCTACGGCGGCATTGGAGAAAACGTAATCCATTATCAGATTCGCTCCGGTTAAAAATGCCGTGAACTCGCCTGAGAAAAAAAAATCAACCAACTCGATCAGATTACACTCATGCGATGGCTTGTTCAAGCAAATTGCTGGATTAGTGAATCTATTTTAATGAAACGAAGCAAACAAACCAAAAGTGACACGGATGTAGCTAAAGGCACCGCCTGCGACGGGCATGTGCACGGCGAACTCGGTATAACAGAAAGCGGAAAGTAGGGCGCAGAATCCGGCAATGACGTAGGATAAGACGACGGCCGGGCCAGCCTTGTCGTGACTAGCGGTGCCAGTGGTGACGAAGACGCCGGCGCCGACCATACCTCCGACACCGAAACAGATTAGATCGTACCAACGGAGACTCTTCCTCATTTTGCCACCATAGCGGAATCTGACACCGCTTGTTTCGTCAAAGGTGGTGGAGACGGATCCGGCACGACGGGCGAGCCTGCGAGGAGTATCGCGGAGGGCATTAAGGTAGGATTTGAAGCTTGAGAAAGAGGAACCATGGCTTTCCATCGCCTTTCTACTTTCCCTCTCTCTCTAAATTTCTCTGCTCTGTGTATTGGATTTTTGGCTGTATGTATAACTTATAGAAGAGAAGGAAATGTTTATAAAGACAACTCAGACACACACAATTACCCCGTGGATTTGGATTACAGAAAGTGACTGCAGGCGGTAAAACAAACGGCGGACGAAATGTTTTTAGTAGCGGTCCCTATAAAATCTACTTTTTCCAATGCGGTCCCTATTTATGTTAGTAATTATCATATAAGGACTGCATTCCACCTTTTAGTTGTTTTCAGAAAAAAGTTAGCCTTTATAATAAGTTGATAATGATAATCCACCACTAATTACACTTGTCTTCATCCAGTAAATGATTACTCCAACCACAATTGACTTGCCAAATAGTATTCATAACTCAAAAGTTCACTGAATATGCATCAGTTTATAATTAAATAAGAATCAAGTTAAAGTTAAAGTGTTCATTAATAAAAATAAAAATTAAATTGGAAACATATATCAGCTGATTAGTTTTGGATTGACTTGCTCCGGAATATTACAAAGTAAAGATATGATATATACTTCAATTTTTTTCCTAATTATACAAAACTTATAAGGCGAAAAACTCTGATGAATTATGTTCTATATCATATTTCATCTGAATATTTTTGTCTATGAGTCGGTCTATAGCATCCGATTTCTTGTTATTGGGATCTCGACGCGACGCGGTTGTGGGTTGTTTGTGGCACAATCACGTCAATTAAATGAGGATCACGGTTGTTTGGTGCCCGTGGCTTGCTTGGTGTATGTCGATGGCGCAGCGGCCGCCACACCCCAAAACCCTAGATCTCGGTGATTAAGCCTATTTAAGGAATATGATGTAAGGGTTTGTTGATGTTCTCCCACCTCCACCATCAGAAAACCCAAATCATGAAACGGGAGCCTCTCCTCACTCCATTCTTCTTCTTTGGTGGTTTTTGGCATCTTGGAAAGCTTTTGGTGTGATGGTTCAAGAGTTGTTGGCATTCTTAGCTCAGACTGAAGCTTCATCAGCCTTCTTATCCATGTTAAACTTCTACAAGCTTACACCTTTATGCTTATAGCTTTATAGATCTTGGTTTATATGTGACATCCTCAATTTCACGACCAGAAAAGACCGATTTGTTTATGCTTGGTTTTTAAAATCAGAGTAATCTTTTAAAGAAAATAATTACGGAATTTGTTCCCAAAATAAGATAAAGATTTATCAAAGCATTTCTTTAAAGAAATGTATTTTCATTATATAACAAAATCTCGGGATGTCATGTTCCGATACAGACACATAAGTATAAACAGAACTTACATTATTTACACTAAAGATTTTACATCTCTTTTAATCTCTCCGTGAAATATATTTTCGTATCGATACCTGTGATACAAAGAAAACTGAGTGGGTTAGGCACCGATTTTGTTTATGCTTTATGAAAATTAGAGTACCTCTTTTAATAAAAATGTTGCGGAATTTGTTCTCAATAAAACATGATAAATACATTATCAAAGCATTTCCGAAGAAAAGTATTTTTATTCATTTTAAAACATTTGGGATGTCATCATCAATACAGAAACATAAGCATAAACAGAACTTACATTTATTATCACTAGTGATTTGTATCTCCTTAATCTCTCAGTGTAATGTGACTTCATAACAACACCTGTGATATAAATAAACTGAGTGGGTCAGGTTGGAAAATCTGGTGAGTACATAGGGTTTTCAACCCACAATAATATAATTATTATGTTTAAACAATCAAACAATCGACCCAATTACCCATCCCCTTTATCTTCTTTACTCTTAAGGATCTATCCTAAGAGTTATCTATCCCGCATTTGTTCATTCTGAAGTCCTTTTGCTTCCAGAGTTATAGGACTGGCACTAAATCCATAGCTGCCAATGCTCGTTCGTAAAGCACTAATTCCATAGCTGTTGGGTACTAAATCCATAGCTACCAGTGTTTATCTAATAGGTACTAAGTCCATAGCTACCAATTTCTAACAGGTACTAAGTCAATAGCTACCAGTGTTTATCCAATAGGCACTAAGTTCATAGTTGCCGATGTTATTTGTTAGGCACTAAGTCTATAGCTGCCAATGTTTACTCACATCATCTTTTATCTCTCATCATTCATCTACCCATCTCATACCCAACATACTTGTATATTTAAAATACGTATACAATTCAAATCATTTAAAACATGTAAAAAAAACGTTCATCCAACATAGACAGCAAGTATTCAGATAATATGCACACATAGCACTTAGTTTATATAAAATATTTCATATCTATGTGTAAGATGAAAGTAACTATGCACTCACCTGAGAAGGTGGTGACTCGGTACTCGGACAGCGCTTTGTTTACTTTAAAATAATTTCCTTCGACGAAACCTAGTATTATTACCACTAGATTTTAGTTTAATATTTACCATGACTAATTATTAGTATTATTATTATTATTATTATTATTATTATTATTATTATTATTATTATTATTATTATTATTATATAAGCGTTTAAACAATACTTTCAAACCATTATGTAAAAACAGTGGTCAGACATAAAACACCGGAGGGCAGGACCATTTTGGCGTATAACACTTCTGAAATCCAACAATCCTATGTGGCCCTTTAAACCAGATTCCCCGTACCGCGAGTAGTTAAAAAGATATTATAACGACACTCATAAAGTCATAATAATAACTCAAATATTTATTATAAATTTATAATAACAATACTAATTTTAAATATAAACTATATTTAAAATAGGGTAAGCATAACTTACTTACAAGGGGATTTTAGCTAGAAGTCGGGCTCTGCAGGGGCAAAACTTCGTCGTTGAATCTTTCTAAGAAAGATTCGTGCAACGCTTCAGAACTCACCTTACTATACTAAAAACTACAGAAACAAAAGTCGAATCACGAGGGACCGAAATGCTCGGGAGATAAGGAGAGAAAGACTCTTGAATCAAGAGAATGATGCAAGAAATATGAGAGCTCAATGCTCTTATTTATACTAATTGAATTTTCAAAAACTACCCACCATGATTACTTAATGACCTTTTAGTTATATGAACAACTAAACACCCCTTTATAATATTATTTTAAATAGATTTAATGATATTTGTACTAAACTAATGTCGAAAGAACTCAACATTAGTCTTATAATGACCGCATCGTCGATACCTTTCTAATGATATATACATATGTGTGTGTGTGTATATATATATATATATGTGTGTGTGTGTGTGTACGCATATATGATTTATACTTTATTTTAATACGTAAATATGCTATTATAATTTGTAACTCGTTCATACGAATTCCGTTTTGATGTTATTTATATCCACGCGTAGGTGGAGACGTACTCTACAACTTTCGTTTAGACTCCGTCGGCTAATTTTGACTTTATTTTTAAAGTTATATTTTTAACAGGCCGGGACAGGATTGGTCCGTTAAAATCTCATAACTTCTTCATCCGATGTCCATTTTCGTCTGTCTTTTTATCGTTACGCTACTAATAACGAGATCTTTGATTCTCGTTTAGGTTGTGTTGGCTAAAAACCGCTCGATCTAATACTCAAACTTCGGGTTGTATACCGCTAAGCCGAAACTTCGAAAAATTATAACTTCCTCATACGAAGTCAGATTTAGGGGTTCTTTTTATGGACGTTCTCAGGTTAACATATTCTACGGCTTTCATTTATATTACTAAGGCTAAAAGAAGCTCTATCCTAAATTCACTATTTATGTCTTCGCGGTGCCGTGCCGGTTCCATCGCTAAACTTCAACGGGTCATAACTTCTTCGTTATAACTCGGATTTCGGCGCTCTTTATATGTACGGAACCCTTGAGACATATTCTACAACTTGGTTAAGATTATTTATTCTAAATAATATTTTGTTGAAAAGTCATTTTCGACCCCTATTTTCTCTAAATTGACTAACCCGGATCTACGGACATTACACTTAGGAGCCTGGTGAGTATATAGGGTTTTCATTATTATACTCAACCATCAAACAATCAACCCAATTACCCATCCCCATTATCTTCTTTATTTATTAGGATTTTACCCTAAGAATTCAACTACCCGTCATTCATTCATTCCTAAGGATTGACCTAAGGAATTAGTACAAAATCTATTGCTACATAAGGCGCATCAACCAACATCATCCTTTAAGCGTCTCTGCCAGGATTACGTCATACACTATGAAGCGCGATTGTCAGGTTTATGACATTCTCTTTTAGGCGCATATGCCGACATTATCCTATAAGCGCATCTACCAGAATTATCCTATAATCGCATCTGCTAGTATTATGACAATCTCTATTTGGCGCATCTACCAATATTATTCTCAAGCGCATCTACTAGTATTATGACATTTTCTATTTGGTGCATCTACCAATATTATCTTTAAGCATCTTACATACCTCGTCATTTACCTCATCATTTTATCACATACCAACTATTTCATCTACCCATATTCTACCCAACATATTAGTAAATATAAAATACATATACGGTTTAACTCATTTAAAAACCATATAAAACATCCATTCCACACTTATCTTAAATAAACAATAGTATATAAACACATAACACACATTTCCAGGCAAATATTTCATATTTATGTGTTAGAATAAAGTAACCACACACTCACCCAAACATATAATTAATACATTCAAACAATACTTGTATTATACTTGTGTTTATGAAAGGGACTATACACCCACACATATAAAAAACTTTATATTATACACATAGCACGTATTTCATAGCAAATACTTAATATTTATGTGTTAGAAGAAAGTAACTATACACTCACTTGATCAGAAGATGATCGGACAACACTACTGCTTGTAGAAGTAATATTCTTTGGTAGATCTGGAAGATCTTCACAAACATCGGCTCGGAAACTCTACTTCTCGGGATCTTTGGGTCTTCGGGACTTGCTTTGGGTCTAGGGAATGATATCGGGGCTTCGGGATATTTTTGCACGCAAAACGAGGTAAAAACGTGAGAAAAGGAAAGAAATGAGCAATAGAACTCGAGTACACTCGACATCTATTTATAGGGGCTGAAACCCCGAGTTATGATGGGCGTAATTAAAGTTACGTTGGGCGTAATGTGGATAAGGCCGGTGACTCCCCCCATTTTGGATAATATCGGAATTTATATTTAAATTAAATACTTTAATTATTTAATAAACTTCAAAAATTCATATCTTCCTCATACGAGCTCCGTTTTTGACGTTCTTTATATCCCCACGTAGGTGAGACTATGATCTACAACTTTCGTTTGGACTCCGTCGGTTAATTTTGACTTTATTTTATTATATTATTTTAGTTGGCGGGGACAGAAAAACTCCGTTATAAATTCATAACTTCTCCATCCGACGTCTGTTTTCGTTTGTCACTTTACCGTTGCACTACTATCAACAAGATCTTCGATTCTCATTTAAATTCTTTTGGCTAAAAACCGCTCAACCTCAAAGCGAGTATTCGGGCTGCATACTGCTAAGTTGAAACTTAGAAAAATCATAACTTCCTCATACGAAGTCAGATTCGGACGTTCTTTTTATGCACACTCACGGTTTAACGAACTCTACGACTTTTGTTTATATTGATAAGGCTAAATATCATTCTAACGTAAATTCACTTTTTATGTCATTCAGTGTCATGCCGGTTCTGTCGCGAAACTTTTACATGTCATAAATTCTTCGTTATAACTTGGATTTTGGCGTTCTTTATATGTACGGAATCCTTGTAACATATACTACAACTAAGTTAAAATTATTCCTTCAAAATAATCTTCCGTCAAAAAGTCTTTTTTGATGCTTAACGTCTTTAAATTGACTAGTCATGATCTACGGGCGTTACATTAAATGCATGTTTTGTCCCCTTTTGATAGATTTGATATGGAGTTTGGAAAACTCCACAGTTAAATTTTGAATCTTTAAGTACTCTAGACTCATTGTGGTGTTAAGATCTGGATTTCATAGTGTCATGCATGGTTTTAGTTGTATTTTGGCCCATTCTTGATCTAAGTTGAGTATTGTATGTTTTGAGGCATGCAATTGGATAAAGTAGAAAACTTTATCCATTAAGTCGAGGTTTGAATATTATCTGAAAAGTTAAAGCCTTAATATTAAGGAAATAAGTGCTTAATGAACTTAGTTTCTACTAGAGCAAACACGACATGACCATCAAGGGCATGTGACGTGGTGTCGTGTTTGGATCACAATTGTTTTGTCGTGATTGGGCATGACGTGGCCAAGGAATTACCATGACACGGTTGGCCTTTGACTTTGACTTCGACTTTTTGACCACTTTGACTTTTGGTCAAATTTGGATAGAATTGAGTATTTGACTAAGGACTGGTCTTGGTGATCATTAGGTTGCTTCTGTTAGTTGTTTTTGTGTTGGGGGTTGCTGGTGAGCTTCTATTGATTAGCTCATGTGAGTTTTCTAACTATAATATATATTGTAGTATGTATCCTTGTGTGATAGGATGTGATTAGACTATATAGTATGTTGTTCAGCATGTAGACTCATAGACTGTCACATATGATGTTTTGTTGTCTGTTTATTTGTATTATGCATATGTGGACATATTTTGTGGTGGTCTTATGTGTTCCAGCTTTGTGCGAAAGGCCAAGATGCGGGAAAACCAACTTTATGTTGAAGGTCAATGGATGAGTTGATAAAAAGATCAACATTAAGTGTTGTGAGTCTAAACACTCACAAAGGGTGATTTGATGGCAAGATCAACTAAACTGTTGTGAGCCTAGATCCTCGTGGGGCTGATATGGACTTGTTGCTATTATGTATATAGTCGTATGTGGTATTTTGGGGAACTCACTACGCTTTGGCTTATAGTGTAACATCCATAAAATTTCATGAAATTTAGACTTTTCAAAACAACCCTTTTCCTATAGAAGTGTTTACAAAAACCGTTATTCCAAAAACATTATTTAAAAATCAAAATCTCTTGTAACATAGTTTTCAAAACATTCACATTATCAGAGTTCCCAGAATTCATAAGTCCAAAACGCGAGGATGTGTACGGTCATGCCTTCACCTTTCCACGATCCACTGAAGTACCTAAAACCATAAACCAAAACTGTAAGCACGAAGCTTAGTGAGTTCCACTAAAATACCAACACCCAACTATATAACATATACAAATAACAACATGCACATAGAGCCTTCAATATGTCTGATCCACCTCACCGGGCCTTCAACCTGTTTGGACCGCTCCTGAGCCTTCGGCATGAATGGACCGCCTCGTAAGACCTATAACCTATCCGGACCACTCGACGGGCCTTCAGCCCGACTAGTCTACCTCGCAGGACCTTCAGTCTATTCGGGCCGCCTTGGGTCTGTTGGCCTTCAGCACAAAGCGAGACCGCCTTAACTCGACCACACACACATATGTCGACATACACATAATAGATAAGAAAGAATATAGCATCCTGATACAAATATTACTGGGTTTGTTGACTGGGAGCACAAAGCAATATAGTCTCAACCCAACCATACTACATCAACACATGCTACTGGAAAACATATAACCAGAACAGATAACAGGCAGATCTAACAGATCATTAAGCATATAATCATCCTATCTACCAGGATACCGATCTAACAGATCACTATAACATGGAAACATCCTATATACCAGAATACCGATCTAACATATCACTACAACATACAAGCATACGATAAACTAGGATAGTAATCCAAAGGGCCGACCTTGGTGCCTGCGATCCAACAAGTACAGTGAGGGACACTCAGCTCGAATGCAAAAGCTCCCCAAAAGAAATCCCTAGCTACTGCCCCACTGACTTCCGAGCTCTCAATTCCAATAACTCACCCAATTAGCAATTAGGTTCCATGCCATAATCTATATCCATACATGGGGTAAAATGACCATTTTACCCCTAACCCAACATGCACCAAAACTAAGGCCCCAAACCAAAAGATCCACAATGGCCCACTAATGGCCCGATTTTCCAAATTGGGCCCAACCCCATATGGGTCTTTTCCTAAGCCTTTTTTTCCTTGAGTCCAAATCAGGTTTGGACAAACTTGGTCAAAGACATAAATCAAAAGTCAAAGTCAATGGTCCAAATTGATCCAACTCATCGAGTTTTTCCATCAATTTACATAGATCGGGAAAAACCAAATTAATTCGCCGAGTTGACCCACCAATTCGCCGAGTTCCCTTATCTGTAACATCATGTTCTGAAAATATACGTTTATGGATTTCGGAGGCCAAGGTTAAGGGCGTTCCGGTCTTTTATGGGTTTTGAATTTTTATTCAAGAGGTTTTGGGTCGGGGTGTGTCGCTAGAAGCGTAGGGTTTCTCGCCACCTTTTCGTGGATACAAAGTTCGTCGGAAATGGACTTGGAACGAAGGAGTTATCACACTTTGAAGTTATTGACAGAAATGACCCTAATGGAAATAAATGGCAAGAAGAACCATGCATGCAAGGTGGAAAACACGTCGGTACGCCAAACATAAGGCTGGGGTACGCCCAACGTATAAAGGTAAATGGTCGTGGTTGCTTTTTAGCGTACACCCAATGTACAGGATGTACGCCTAGAGTACGACCAAAGTCCAGAATACCTTAATTTAGGGTGTGTCACTATATAAGGAACCATATACCCTCAAGATTCAGCCACCATCTCACCTTGAAGAGCTGCTACGAAACCCTAAACCCTTTTGAGTGTAATTGGAGCTTGTAAGACTATTTTAGAGTGTATTTTAGTGTTCTTGGAGAGGAGTAGTCATCTTGGAGTCTCATTGATCAAGGAAGAGCTTTTGGATTCAGGTTCTCCAGCTCATTTGCAAACCCCATAAGGTATAAAGCTCCAACTTTCCTTTTAAAAGTTTAGATCTAATTTGATGGAGCTTTGGACCTTCTTAGGTCCATAGAATGGACCTTTTTGATGAAACCTGGTGTTTGAGCTTGGGGTTGCCACCCTCAAAGCTAAAAAGGTCCCATAAGTAGTAAAGTCTCCATCTTGAACGTCTTAATGGGTTCATGCATGAGATATTGCCCTCTTTATGGAATAAGAATGTCATTTTGGTAGTTTAGGCTTGTTTCGGCCAAGTTAAGTCACAAAGTCAGTGACTTTATGGATTAAGACATGGAAAAGGAACAGGATATGTAATTATAGCTTCTGAAATGGAGTATTAATCACTTAATGAGAAAAGGGCTTAACAGGGGGTTTACGTTGAGCGTACGTGCAGGTACGCCCAACGTACTCAGCATCGGCTAGTACGCTTAGCGTATGTGGATGTACACCCCGCGTACTCTAGCAGTTTGGGCCTTGCGTTATTGGGCCTCGGTTTGCGTTGTGTTTTGGACTTTGGGCCTCTATGCCATAGTGGGTCATCAGGAGTCAGTTATTATGGGCCAAATATGTTATGGGCTTAAGGTAAATCCCATTAAAGCGTTTGGGCCCAATGTAGCAAATTGGGCCATTAGTGGGCCACTAGTGGGCTTGGGAAGCTTACCTAGTATTGGGCCTTGGGTATCATGGTAGTAGACCCTGGATATGTATCAAGATTAGACTAGGAGGGGTAGAATGGTCATTCTGCCCTATGAAGGATTATTGTGTTGAACTAAGTGATGTTTTGGTATTGATAGCTCGGGGAGCCGAAGGAGTAGTGGTTCGGGAATTGTTACATAGCAGTCAGAGGGATATCAGTAAGGGTTCAACAGTGCAAGGTGAGTCTCCTCATTGTGTGAATGGGTCTAAGGCCACAATACCGACCCATGTAGTTACGAGTAGGAACTCACTAAGTTTCGTGCTTGCAGCACGTGTTTATGCATGGTATGTGGTAGGTTGGGGAACTTACTAAGCTTCGTGCTTACAATTTTCAGTTTTGTTTTCAGGTACTTCCGGTAGCGGATGGAAGAGCTTGGGGTGATTGCATGGCATACACACCAAAGGAGTTTCAACCTGGGATGTTTACTCTGATAAAATAAAATAATGTTTTAGACTTGATACTCTAATGTGATATGTTTTGAATGAACTATTGGCACTTGTGGTTTTATTATTAAATCGAAACGAAATTTTTAGTCTTGATTTTTGGGTTGTTACAAGTTGGTATCAGAGCCTTGGTTTGAGGGATTCGGATACACTCTTGGGTGTGTCTGGACTCAAACTAAGGAATTGGTAAGGAAATTTTCAAAAAGGAAAATCGATTTTGAGCAAGAATTTTTTTTTAGAAAAGTATAGAGGAAAGAACTTTGAAAAAAGAAAAAGGGTGTGGTGCATGCAATCAGCCGAACTCAAGTAAGTTCTCCCAGATTAACTATACTAGTTTATGTTATGATACTTGTATTAGAACTGCTTGCTAGTTTAGGACTAAGGATCTTGGAGGATGTCTTATGTGCCTGTTTTATGTGTATGAGCTTGATGAATTGCATGCTAGTACAGTTTCCTATTAGAGGATAACAGGTTGAATAAATTATATGGTTAGACTTTCCCTTTTGTATGAATGTTATTTTCTTTGTGCTTAGTGGGACTCTGAGTGATGGGAGTTAGCCATTAGGTGAATATGTCACGTCACATGTGATCAGGGTTGAATAATCTCAGAGTGTTGGATTTAGCCCTATTGTGCAACTCTCGTTTGACTCTAACCGTTGTAGGGACGAGTCCTTTACTCAAAGGATTATCCGAGCCTCGTCACAGGTGATGGTATTCAGGTAGTGGCTAATAAGCATTACGAAGATGCCTTCAGTAGCTAAGGACTAGGTTCGGGTTGGAGATACCCTAGGGAAAGCCTAGGATGAGAGTAGTGTTGGGAGCAGAGTTAGTAGCAGTAGTAGTAGTAAGGGACTTGGTGGAGTCAAGTAAATTCTTGAGGAAAGTACGGATATGTGTGGAAGGTATTAGGGGCCCATACTACCGGAAGCATAGGATCTGTACTCGAGTGAAGGAGATCTGAGATAAGACCAGGAAACTTGTAGTGCGTGTGTGATCCCTCTTTAGTAAGGAATGTTTTGATGATTGTTATGATATGTTTTCAGCATGGTGACGTTATGCGAGAGACCAGTGGGCGGATTAGGTGTCGAAGAGGGATCAGGCTCAAGATCAGGAGCCGAGCAGCTCGAGGAGCGAATGAGGGAGTTAATATCAACTGAGGTTACACACATTATTCTAGACCAGAGTGGGGGAGAATTGTAACATCCAGATTCTTGGGTATGTTATATTATTTATATATTTTGATTTAATCGAAGGGACTCGGCGAGTTGGTGGATTAACTCGTCGAGTAGGGGCGCGATCAGGTGACGTGTTTAAATGAATGGACTCGACGAGTCAAGCATTGGACTCGCCGGGTCGGTGCTGTGGAGGAAAACCCTAATTGTTCGGGTTTGGGACCTATTTAAAGAGCCTTAGGGTCTTCAATTGAGGATATCCTTACCCTGGAGAAACCCTAAATCATCCTTGAGAGCTTAAGAATAAAGAAGAGCCATCTTGAGCATTTTGGTGTGTCATTTCTAAAGAGAAGATGAGATTCTAGCAAGAAGGACCAGAAGGGGTTGATGTACTGAGGTTATGAAGCCTGGAGCTTCACTTTGAGGTAACAAATCGGACCATTTCTCCTGTTTGATGTTGATTTCATGAATTTAGGGTTTCTTATCCATTCTCTTTAGAGGTTTATGGAATGTTTGAGGTCCCAATGTGGAATAAGCCTTAGATCTGGACCATGGCAGGTTCAAAGAGTCCCTTATGTTCAGCTTATGCAGTTACATAGAGAGTTCGAGCCTAGGTTTCCATTTAGATGGCTATTTCTTCATTTATGGCTCTAATCATGATGCATGGACGTAAAGTTTAGACCTTTATGTGATTTGTGGGTGCTAGAAGGATAGATTTACAAGTTGGTGAAGCAGATCTGACCTCAGAAGGTCAGATGAGTTTGGTCATGGAGGAGACTCGCCGAGTCCATAGGAGGACTCGACGAGTCGGATCGAGTTTACCCGAGTTTCGTGATTAGTGGGGACCCGACGAGTTGGGTGGGTGACTTAGTGAGTTGAGTGAGACCTTGTGAGGAATCTGATTACGCGTGTGGACTCGCCGAGTCATTGCCTGACTCGACGAGTCTGGTTAAAGTTGGATCGTTGGCTTCCGGTGACTTTTAGGGTTTAGTCAACCAGTGGACTATTGGGCCAGGGGAGGGGTAGAATGGTCTTTTACTCTTCTGGGAAGCATAGTACAAGACTTGTCTAGCCTTTGAGAGCCACTGCTGATTTAGAGCTATTTATTTATGTGATTAGGCGGCGGCTAGATCGGTATTTCGAGTTCGAGACTTTTCGAGAATTACCCGAGGTGAGTCTTCTCACTATACGTTACCTTGAGTGGTAGTTATGTGTGACCGGAGGGTCTTATGTGCTTACATTGAGTATTATGTGATATGTTATATGCTATTCATCATGTCTTTGTGATTTATGCTATGCGGAGTTTATAGACCGGACCAGAGGGTCCAACGATACACACCGGACCTGAGGGTCCAAAGATACAGACCGGACCGGAGGGTCCAACGATACAGAACTGGAGGGTTCCGCTGAGACACACCGACCGGAGGGTCATATTGTAGCCTTAAGTGGCGTATGTGTTGTATGTGGTATTTTGGGGAATTCACTAAGCTTCGTGCTTACCGTGTTATGTGTTATGTGTTTCAGGTTCTTCAGAATCGCGGGAAGGCGGTGGCTCGATTGTACACACACAAGAGAAAAGAGTGATGAATACAGATCCTGGAATTTCATAATGTTCTGAAAACCTTGTTGATGATTTTTAAAATTTTTGGTGTTACATTATCAAACCATTCAAACCCGATTACCCATTCCCGTTATCCTCACTTTACGTCCCTAAAACATCTAATACAAGGGACCTAGTCTAAGGAATTTCATCGGGGTGACAACACATGCTTTGGGGGTTCCTCATCAATTCATGTCAAATAAGGCAACCATGTGGGGGATGGAGTACAGCTGGTAAGCACACAATTCAAATAAACACCTACAGGTTGCAAGCCTGCTAGCGTTCCACTGGACTGTCTAGAATAATCTGTGGTCGTCATCTATACTCCGCTAGATGACTGGATCATCAATAACATCTATATCGAGGCCTCTCATTATTTTATTTGGTCACACAACAACTATTACATCTACTTATGTTTTACCCAACACATTTTGTAGATATAAAATACATATACAGTTTAAATCATTTAAAAATGTGTATAAAAATATTTCACCCAACATAAAGAGCAAGTATTCAGACAATATGCACACATAGCACGTAATTTATATTAAATACTTCATATCTATGTGTAAGATGAAAGGGACCATGCACTCACAACACATAATTTATATTAAATACTTCATATCTATGTGTAAGATGAAAGGGACTATGCACTCACAATACGTAATTTATATTAAATACTCCATATCTATGTGTAAGTTGAAAGGGACTATGCACTTACAACATGTAGTTTATATTAAATACTTCGTATCTATGTGTAAGACGAACGGGACTATGCACTAACAACACATAATTTATATTAAATACTTCATATCTATACGTAATATGAAAGGGACTATGCACTCACTTTAAAAGGTGGTGATTCCGAACTCAGACAGCACTTCGCTTCTTAAAAATAATTTCCTTCGACGAAACCTAGTATTATTACCACTAGAGTTTAGTTTAATATTCTCCAAGAATAATTAATAGTCTAGCTATTATTACTATTATATAAACGTTAAACAATACTTATATAACCCATAATAATATCCTAAGTACTTACTATAAGTTCCTAATAACGTTACTATAATTAAATAAAAGCTATATTAAAAATAGCGTAGGCGTAGCTCACTTACAGCGAGTTTTATAGAAAACCGGGATTTGCTTGGAGCAGTGTTCCCGAGACGAAATGCTCTTCTTCTCGGAGCCTTCAAGCACTTTGGGGCTTCCGCCTCGTGCTAGGGAGGTTCCCTAGGCTTTTCGGGGGGGGGGGGGGGGGTTCGAGGCTAGAGAGAGGTTCTAGAGAGAGAGAGATAGAGAGTAAAGAGAAGAAAGAATGGGAAATGTGTAAATAAAATAAGGGTTGGATAGATTCTATTTATAGGGTGAAATATAGCTAAACTTAGTGTCACATGTCACCATCTGGTGGCAAGACTTGGGAAGAAAGCAATGACCAAGATTGTGTCACGTCACCCATTTTCGCAAATCATACTTCTGACTTCTAATATCTGTAACTTTCACATACGAGCTCTGTTTTTTACTTTCTTTATATCCACGCGTAGGTAAAAATAATATCTATAACTTTAATTTTGACTCCGTTGGCTAGTTCTCGACCCATCTTAAATTTAACAGTACGGGGAGATTATATTGTTAAATGTCCGCGTAAAATTCATAACTTCTATATACGAACTCTGTTTTCATCTGTCTTTTTACCGTTGAGTTCCTATTTATGAGATCTTGAATTCTCATTTAGGTCCCATAGACCAAAAATCGTTCGATCTAAAATTCGAGTTTCGGGTTGTGCATTGTTAAGCCAAATCTTAGAAAATTCATAACTTTCTTACACGAAGTCAGATTTGGGCGTTCTTTTTTTATATGTTCTAGGTTTAACGTATACTAAAAATTTTGTTTATATTTCTAAGGCTAAAAATTCCTCCATTGTAAATTCACTATTTACGTCTCCCGGTGTCGTGCCAGTTTTGCCGTAAAACTTCGAAGGACCATAACTTCTTCGTTATAACTCGGATTTTGGTGTTCTTTATATGTACGGAACCCTTGAGACGTATTCTACAAATTGTTTATGATTATTTATTCTAAATAATCTTTTGTTGAAAAGTCTTTTTCGACCCCTATTATCTCTAAATTGACTAGCCCGGATCTACGGGCGTTACACGTCTTGTCCCGGATGAGTTGACGAAAATCGACAAGTACGCCAAGGGACTCCCAGGGAGTATGCAATGCTGGTACGCCAGACACATACTCTGGAGGCAGCTATCTAGGCTACCAAGTTCGTGGAGGAAATGATTAAGGGAAGAGCCACCAACAAGGTTGAGGTTGGCAAGAAGAGGAAATTCGAGGGGTCTGCAAAGCCCAACAATAAGAAGATCAAGTCTGGTTCAAAGGCGTTTAGTGGAGGAGGAAACGAAGAAAAATCGTGCGATAAGTGCAAGAAGAAGCACTTTGAGAAATGTACCAAGGAAGTGACTTGCTACAAGTGTTGGAAGACCAGACATGATGCCAACGAGTGCACCGCCAACAAAAGGGTGTGTTATGAATGTTGTGAAGAAGGGCATGTTGCTAAGGATTGCCAAAAGAAGAAAGAGGCGATAAGGCCCAACATTCCACCAAAACCAAAGGCAAGAGCGTTCCATATGATCCTTGACGAAGCAGATGGCAATGAAAGGGATCAGGAATAAGGATCTATAAAGTAGTCGTGTAGATAGTACCACGTGGTATAGCCTATTAGAGCCATAGTCTAGGGTGAACTTGAACACCTATGTAATAGTTTCAAGAAATAATAAGACCTTTTTTTTGTTATCTGGTGTGTTAAACTGTTATGTGGTTTTCTTGTATGGTGACTTGGAAAACTGCGAGACAATACTTGGGACGAGTATGAGTAGGTGTGAATGGTAGTAGAGGCCTATACTACCGAAATCACAAGACTCACACTTGGATCAGGGAAAGTCACAAGGTTACCAAGAAGCAAGTAGTTGATATCATTTTATTCCAGTATGTTATTACCATTGTTTTGGTAATGACAAAAAAATTGTTGTTATTCCAACCCTAGTGGTCATATTGAATTGAGTCCGGCTACGATGAGTAAGTTACGTGATTCTAAGAACCAAGTTTGATGTAACATCTGACTTAAGCTGGAAGATTGAAATAAAAGATAATCAAAGCGATTGGTAGATGGTATCGCGATAGTTGCTTATAGCTAGAAATGCTACATTTTAAGATGTGATTAGAACAAGAAGGAAGGTATAATCTATTTTGGAATTTGACTCTAAAAGACCTGAGTCCAAGCAATGCATCATACGATGAGAGGTCATGACCCATCGGTCTATTATGATAATCAAAGGAAGAAACTTATCTCAAGTTTGTTAAAGAAGGAGTCTCCAATAAAGATTGAGATCATGAAATGAAGATCATGATTGGAAGTCTAACATGAGACAGAGGGCGGGTCCAGGATCGGGCACCTCCTGCAGCCAGGAAGTCTTAGAGTTAGATACTCATTCGAAGAAACATCAAAGTCACGGTTATTACTTAGTATGAAGAGATAACGTATGGAGTCATCATGAGACATGATTCATTGATGATTATGGTATGTAATCATCCTAAGGGGGAGATAATTGTAACGACCGTAGATCCAGGCTAGTCACGTTAGAGATAATAGCGGTGGAAAAAGACCTTTCGATAAAATATTTTTTAGAATAAATAATTTTAACCAAATTGTATAATATGTCTCAAGGGTTCCGTACGTATAAAGAATGCCAAAATCTGAGTTATAACGAAGAAGTTATGACCCGTCGAAGTTTCGCGGCGAAACCGGCACGGCACCGGGAAGTGTAAATAGTGAATTTACGATAGAGTGATTTTTAGCCTTATTGATCTAAACGAAAGTCATAGAATACGTTAAACCAAGTGCGCCCATAAAAAGAACGCCCAAATCTGACTTCGTATGAGGAAGTTATGATTTTTCTAAGATTTGGCTTAGTAGTGCACAGTCTGAAACTCGAATCTTAGATCGAGCGGTTTTTGGCCTACGTGACCTAAATGAGAATTGAATATCTCATTAATAGGAACTCAACGGTAAAAAGACAGATGTAAACAGAGTCCGTATGTAGAAGTTATGAATTTTACGCGGACATTTAACAATATAATCCCCCGTATTATTAAATTTAAGATGGGTTGAGAACTAGCGAACGGAGTCAAAATGAAAGTTACAGATCTTATTTTTACCTACGCGTGGATATAACGAACATCAAAAGCAGAGCTCGTATGTGAAAGTTACGGATTTTAGAAGTCGGAAGTATGATGTGCGAAAATGGGTGACGTGACACAATCTTGGCTATTGCTTTCTCCCCAAGTCTTGCCACCAGATGGTGACATGTGGCACCAAGTTCAGCCATATTTCACCCTATAAATAGAACCTCTCCCACCCTCATTTTCTTTACACCTTTCACATTCTTTCTTCTCTTTACTCTCTCTCCCTCTCTCTAGAACCTCTCTCTATCCCCGAAACCCCCGAAAAGCCTAGGGAACCTCCCTAGCACGAGGCGGAATCCCCGGAGTGCTTGAAGGCTCCGAGAAGAAGAGTTTTTCATCTTGGGAACGCTGCTCCAAGAAAATCTTGGTTTTCTATAAAACCCGCTGTAAGTGAGCTATGCCTACACTATTTTTAATATAACTTTTATTTAATTATAGTAACACTATTAGGAACTTATAATAACTCCTTGGGCTATTATTATGAGTTATATAAGTATTATTTAACGCTTATATAATAGTAATAATAACTAGACTATTAATTAGTCTCGGCGAATAATAGACTAAACTCTAGTGGTAATAATACTAGGTTTCGTCAAAGTAAATTACTTTTAAAAAGTGAAACACTGTCTGAGTTTGGAATTACCACCTTTTAAAGTGAATGAATAGTCTCTTTCATCTTACATATAGATATGAAATATTTAATATAAATTATGTGTTGTGAGTGCATAGTCCCTTTCATCTTATATATAGATATGAAGTATTTAATATAAATTACGTGTTGTGAGTGTATAGTCCCTTTCATCTTACACATTTATATGAAGTATTTAATATAAATTACGTATTGTGAGTACATAGTCCCTTTCATCTTACACATAGATATGAAATATTTAATATAAATTACGTGTTGTGAGTGCATAGTCCATTTCATCTTACACATAGATATGAAGTTTTTAATATAAATTACGTAATGTGAGTGTATGGTCCCTTTCATCTTACACATAGATATGATTTATTTAATATAAATTACCTGCTCTGTGTGCATATTGTCTGAATACTTGTTGTCTATGTTGGGTGAAATATTTGTATACACGTTTTAAATGATTTAAACTATATATGTATATGTATTTTATATCTACAAAATGTGTTGGGTAAAACATGGGTAGATGTAATAGTTGTTGTGTGACCAAATAAAATAAAGAGAGGCCTCGATATAGATGTTATTGATGATCCAATCATCTAGCGGAGTATAGATGACAACCACAGACTATTCTAGACAGTCCAGTGGAATGCTAGTAGTCTCGCAACCTGTAGGTGTTTATTTGAACTGTATACTCACCAGCTGTACTCCATCCCCCACATGGTTGCCTTATTTGACATGAATTGATAAGGAACCCCCAAAGCATGTGTTGTCACCCCGATGAAAGTCCTTAGACTAGGTCCCTTGTATTTGATGTTTTAGGGACGTAAAGTGAGGACAACGAGAATGGTTAATCGGGTTTGAATGGTTTGATAAAGTTAATAAACTCATTTATTGTGGGTTGAAAACCCTATGTACTCACCAGGTTTCCCAACCTGACCCACTCAGTTTATTTATATCATAGATGTTGATATGAAGTCACACTACACTGAGAGATTAAGGGGATATAAATCACTAGTGATAATGAATGTAAGTTCTATTTATGCTTATGTTTCTATATTGACGATGACATCCCAAATGTTTTAAAATGAATAAAAATACTTTTCTTCGGAAATACTTTGATAACGTATTTATCATGTTTTACTGGGAACAAATTCCGCAACATTTTTATTAAAGGAGGTACTCTGATTTTTATAAAGCATAAACAAAATCGGTCTTTTCTGACCGTGAAAATGGGGATGTCACAAGTAAGAACATTGCTCTTAAACATTTCATCAAGCAACTCGTATGCCAAATTACATGTATATAAGAACCAACATTTAAGGAAATATTTAAAAACTTGATTCAAAAAAGATCGACTATGGTGTTTATACACATAAAATATGTTAGCCACTCTAAAATCAAACGCAAAGGACAAAGTTATAATCATAATTTTAACTAATCTTTCGTCATGGTTGATCTCTTAAAAGGGAAAAGTAACAATTTAAGAATCAAGAGGTTCTAGGGTATTTGCGTTCACTTGTTTGTGTTGTATGAGTAATGTAGTTGTAGTAGTGGAGACCATGGTGATGGAGAAGGTCCTAACGACAAATAAGAACATGTAAAAAGTCCATTGCAAAATCAATTTAGGAAATCATAATAACCATCAATTCAGCGGTTCTTGTTGATGGCGGTCCATTGGAAGTGAGGGTGGATGATTAAAACCGGAAAATCTACTCAGCTAAACCTGCAAGAAAAAACAAAACCATCATGAAATTTTAAAGATTTGCGAAATGAAAAGTAATATATAAATTTCATCAATACCCGTGCGTTCATGTTTACTCCATCCATGTAAAGCTGACCTCCATTGTCATGAATAATTTTTCAAATTTCATAAATACCCTCCTCATAAACTCCATGTGCCGAAGGATATGTAGCCTGATATCGAAAATCTTTATTCCCGACATTTTTACATGATAGAGATTGACCTGTCCAATATCTATCACCCATAACTCCTCAATCGAACACCTCAATCGATTTCAATTCCGTACGAATTCCAAAAATTTGTTGATAACTCTAAAAAGTGAAGCCGATAGAGAAATTGATTAAATAGAAGCGAATAAATGAACACAACTTAAGATCAGATCGACTTCAGACGATGGTTCATTACAGATTTTCAGACCTGTAACAAAATCAAATATGTTATAATGAGTTGTAAAATAAGTCAAGAATGAGAAATGAAGATGGGGTGCATCATCCGATGACAGCCGATGAATTTTAGGGCTTATGACCGATGACTACTAAAGAAGGGGAAGGTATGGTGGCGGTGAGTGGCTAAAAAATCCAACTATGTAGAGGGAGAATAGAAGAGTGAAGGTGGAGAAAAAGGTTGAAAAACAGAGTCTATGTGTGGAATAATCTCATTAGCAAATACAAACAGTGGAGGACACCATCATGAAGAAGATGACAATGAATCAGGTCCACATACCGAGAAAATGACAACGCATCGCCCTACCAACTGAGCAGGAACAGTGACCGGGTAGATACAGTATAAAATGATTTTGGTCAAATATGAACAGAGAACTGTTCCTAAGGGACTTCAAAATTAGTCTATATAGATAATTAGAGAAACTGATATCTCGTACATAAATAAAATGATATGTTTCAATTGATAACATAATTGTTTAATTTAAAAATTCTTTAATTATTAAAGATTTTATTATTAAATGTAATTGTGTTTGAATTCTATTTAGGGAAGATGATGTCAACAATTTGATCTAAATGTGAAAAGCATATGATTGAAATACAATCAAAGTCCCAGATAGCTTTATTGGTGAATTAAGAGTTCTCTTTTAATAATATTTAGAGATTACCTTTTTGTTTTGTTCATATCCAGGTAATTTCCTTTCTTCTTATATATATAGGTAACTAGCTTTTTAGAAGTGTTCACATATGACCATTATTACCGAATATAACCAGTCATAATGATCATATGTGAACACTTCCAACAAATTTGTTACCTAGATGTGCGCAAAAAAAATTATCCAGACATAAACAAAACGAAAAGGTAATTAACTTGATAAGTCAATTTCCCCTTTTATTAAGGTCATCAATCATAATGTTTGCAATATTAATATATTTAGTTAAATTTCCTTAAAACAATATTTATGATCATTTATGAGTATTTAAATTGGTCAACAATGGGAGCCCTTTTGGTAGCATAATATTCAAATAGCTCTATTTATACGAGAACAATGTTATCGATGTATATAAAAGTTAATTTTATTTTTGTATTTTAAATTCATGTAATACACAGAGCAAACTTCATTGAACATAGTGTTTCATTTTATGTTATTGAACTTCATCTCTACTACTTTTATTATTTAGTAAATTCTAATTTTTATATTTAATATCTTAAACAATAAAATTCTATAAAATGACGATGTGTTTTTCCCTATCAAATTTGGAGGTTTTTTTTGATATAAAAGTAGTGTATTTTAAAAAATTATTTATCAAAATGGCGTGGTTTTAAAAATATTTATCATTTTGGTTAAATTTTATCGAAAATCAAAATTATAATGTAAAATTAAAAAAAAAAAAAAGGAAATTAAGTTATTAGGATAATTTCCTTTTTGTTTTGTTCATATATGAATTTTTTTTGTACGCATTTAGGTAACGAATTTGTTGGAAGAATTCATATATGACAATTATGACTTACTGTAACTTGTCATAACCTGTCATAATGATCATATGTGAACACTTCCAACAAGTTCGTTATCTTGATGTGTACAAAATAAAAAAATAAAAAAATTATTTACCCAGATTTAAATTACCTAAATGTAAACAAAACGAAAATATAATTATTCTGCTAAGTTAATTTTTCATTTTGAAATATTATTTATAAAAAAATACTTATATCATCTGAACTCTAGCAATATATTAAAATTTTGAAATTTGAACATTGATATGTGGAACTTTTACGCTTTAACTACTATAGTTGGAGCTAACCAATTATATGGATAGTATTGGTGAAATTGCACAGATATGGAACAAATTATATAGATAGTATAGGTGAAATTGCACAAATATGGTATGGATGATATTGATGAAATTGCACTAATATAATAGATGGTATGAATATACCAATATCTATTAATAAAATTATTATTATTATATAATAATAATTTATAAACATCAGCTTTTACATAGTTTGCAAATGAAAGCAACTCTATCATCTATTTGTCTTTATGTGAATTTTATTAAAAACCAAAATGATGTAAAGTTTCTAACGCTTTTTCCAATTTTAGTATGAGTTTCTTAATAATGAAATGATTTTATAAAATATCACTGAATCATTAAAAGAAAAGGCGTAGCACAATTTGAATTCTAGTAAATTCTTGCCAAAAAAGAATACATTTTTTACAAATAAGATATAATTTCTTAATGTTATTGTTACAGAATATAACTATATTGATTATGTTCAAAACATTTCTTGTTCTTAAATGAATTTTTTTATATTTCCAGAAAAAATAATAAGATGTTTAAGATTGATAAATAAGCATATTAAAATTGTATTGATATATTTATGTATGTCAAATGTATTGAATAAATTTAAGTCTAGAAATGGATTATTTTGTAAATATATTTGACATAAATAAACTTTCTAAAATAGGTATAAACCTTAATTTCCATCAAAAGGGAAAGGGAACACCGTGGTCCCATCAGGAACCTTCATCGATCCTGTGGGGCGCACTTGCTTTCCAAGATACGAACCACCATCCCACCATTAAAGACCAATTTCCCAACTCCACTGCCTTTTGATTGGTTGCACTACACTTTGATTGGTTATGCAGTTGATAAGATTTCAAATTACTCTCAGCCTCCACATATACACACACTGAGCGTGTTGTGCGTGTGGGCATATAGATATACGCTTTATGTATGTATAGGTTAGCTGTAGTGTACGCTTTATATGCGTCTTCGGAAACATGATAAACATATGTGACATTGGCAGACATCTGACAGACATCCATTCAACACTCCCATCTTAGAAAATATTGGGAGAGAAAATTTGGTTAAGATTCTCTATAACGTTAACTATATATACTCTTTCTAACTGATGGATTCTAATTTTTAGATAAATTTTAACTATATAGTGGTTACATATAAGGCTGGAAGAAGTGGTGCCACCGAAACCGCATTCTCTTCGTTTGCACGCAAGCGTCACGTCATTTTTACTACAAAGTGTTGTTCATTGCCACACCCAATGAGTGGTGCCACACTTTATTTTTAAAAAAATAAATAAATAAAAGCTTTAATTTCTCCCCACCCAATCACAAAATAGTCAAATTATCTACACCCAATCACAAGCCGCAGCCATTTTTTGCCGCACGGCAGTTTGAACCGCATCAAACCGCACCCAGGGGCGTTGTTCGCTGCTCACTCCTAGGAACCGCACCACACCCTCCAGCCTTAATCACAAAGGTTGGAAGTTTTTCGGTTAATTATGTGTTGTTTTATGGAAAGTAGAGCTATTTGGATCTATTTTGTTAGTAAAATCTACGGGGATTTCAACATGGCATTTTCCGATGGAGGGCCACATGGACGACCGTCTAGGGTTCATCATTTCAAGGGGCCAAAAATCGGTCTTATATAGTAGCAATCATATACAAAACATTTTTTTTCATTTACAAGACCAAAATTTGTTAGGTACGTATTTAACTACGTTGACAAGGGAAATTATCGAAAGTCTGAATAAAAAATGACTGAACGAGGTCAAAATAGGAGATATAAAAAAATTGGAAATTGAAATTTACAGGCCCTATGACACTATAGAAGCAAGTGATAAGTGATAAGTGGTAGTTGAACGTCGTCTAATACGAGGGTCCATCAAATATAAATCAATTATTTTTGGTTTTAAAGTTCGCCTCCAAAATAATATTTGATTTTATGACATCCTATTTTCAGCTAATAGGTTATGCAGGTTTCAAATTTTTAATGACTTATAATCTTATATATTTAGATTATGTAATATATATATATATATATATATATATATATATATATATATATATATATATATATAACATTGTTATTTCGTATGTCATTGTTATATGGTGGGGTCTTTTAGATAATTTAAAATTTCATTAAGATTTGGTTTGGACAATAGAAAGATGAACTTGTGGTAGTTGTTTTATTTCCTACTAGTTTTTTGAAGTCACTGTACGTGACAATAGTCAAAATAAGTAAACGATTGTCAATCGTAAACGTGACAAGCACACTGTAAAATTCCGTTTGAAATTAAGTAATTAAATAATAAAACCTAAACCATGAGATGTAAATTTTATTTAGCCCTAACTCCATAATAAGGAATCAGCATTAGCCATAGTAGTATTTTTGGGCAATTGAGGTTAAAGTGTAATTTCCGGACTGGTTATGAATAGATTTTTGGATGCTAGGGGCTGATTGGTAATTTTTGGACTTATTATGAAAGGAATTTCGGAGGCAGTGGCTAAAAGGTAATTCTAGATTTAAATTGAAAAAAGATCTTGAGAGGAGGGACTAATCTTGGAATAATCGACAAATGTTTGAAACGAGACATCGGATTAACCCCCATATCCCTTCCCCCACGTTTCTTTGTCACAACCCTAAACCTAATACATCTCAGAGCCGCCACCATCTTGGAGTGCTCTCAGCTGCCGCCACCTTGTCGTGACTGACCGCCATCCTACCACCTGCAACCTCATCATCGAACGCCACCATAACAACCCCTGTTGTTGGAGACATCGTGTGTAGCCGGGAAAACCACCGAGACCGACGATGGAAGTCGCAAATGTCGATTCGGGGTCGAGAACGACCAAGAAACTCTCGGTAAGTCCAGTCATCACCCACCTTCCCTCTCTTTTGTTCTTTTATGTGGGTACGACGTCGGAAACGTCGTTACTATCTCCGGTAGCCCTTAGGGCGTTGTTCTCGTCTATTTCCAGCGACGTTATCCGCTTGGGAGGTCGCTAAGTGTGTGTGTTAGAGTATAGAGGTTTCTTTCGGTATTCGTGGTGTAGCATGCATGTTATCTGGCCGGAAAACCCACCACCACCACCATGAGGTGGTGGCTGCCACCGTTTGCTGCCGCCTGCCACCGCGTGGGTGGTTGTGTGTGTGTCATGGGTGTGTGTGAGTGCGTTTCCTCTATGTTGAGATGTTTATTGGATGTTTTAGCCGAAGAAAAATCAAGGAAACCCCCCCCCCCCCCCACCACCACCACCACCACTGTGAGCCGTCGTCGACCACCACTACACGAGGTAGCAGCGGGTGGTGTCTAGCCTAGTGAAGCCCTAATTGACCTAAAAACATAACCATTAAACTGATTGGCTTGTGATTGGGTTGGAAACCCTAATTAGGGTTTAAAAAACCCTAATTTTAGAGATGTTAGTTGTGGATTTGTTGGGACCCGTGTTTTGGACCATTGGGTTGATGTTATGACTTATACCCGACTACATTGTATGTTTGGCCTAGTGGGGTGATGGATTTAATGGATTAAGTCCTTAATGGGTTAATTAAGAACACTGAACCCAAATCGTTATTTTATATGAAAAACCCTAATGGTTTTGGGACTGGACTTGCTGGTGTTTGGGCTAAAAGTATCTTTGGACCAATGTTGTTATGGTTAGGCCTATTAGGCCTTGTGGCCCAATATAGAAATAGACTTCACATATGTGGGCCTCGGGTTGGGCCATTTCTTGGACTAAGTCTTTTTGGACCTTTGCGGGCCAATTGGAAATAGGTTTATGGACTAAGGAAATTATTGGGCTTCAGGATAATGCCCATTGGAAAGGCTTGGGCCCAATTTGGAAAAATAGGCCATAAGTGGTCCATAATTGGGCCTTGATGATTATGAGATATTGGACCATCGGAATGCCAAGTGCTTGTACTAGAATAAATGGTTGGGCCTTAAGGTAAGACCATGTAGAGGTGTGGGCCCAATTTCGAAAATTGGGCCATATGTTGAGCCTTTGTTGATTATTTGGCTTTTAGGCCTTCAGAGTGTGAGTTTGGGCCTTGGTTTTGAACCAAGCTAGGTTAGGGTTAAAATGGTCCTTTTACCCTAAGTCTGGATTTTTGGTTATGCATTGAAACCCAAATGGTTAATTGGGAGTTGTTTTGATATGGACAATTCGGGATTCTATCATCCAGTAGCTAGAGTTTTATCCGTGGGAATTAGGCAGTGTGAGGTGAGTCTCCTCACCATACCAATGGGTCGAAGGCACCAAGGCCGACCCATTCAATTAGTTTTGATGATTATTGTGGAATCATTATTGATATGCCAAGTATGTATGTGATATGTTGTAACGTCCCAAAAATACGAGCCAAAAATTCCGTTTTTAAAACATGTACTTAACAAAACATTTAGGAATAAATCATTCGATAATCATTTCATTTCATAAAAGATGTTGCACGTCGGAAAAACATTGTCATAATCATAAAAGTGTCAGAGTACAATTTCCAAGAAGATATCATAATGTGGAATACAAGCATGTGTGTGATGTACCACTATCGCGCCAGCTCCTTCCCCTTCGAAGAAGAGGTACCTAAAACCAAAACTGAAAACTGTAAGCACGAAGCTTAGTGAGTTCCCCCAACGTACCACATACCATACAATCACATAACATGCATATATCGTCAGGCATATCTAGGTGCCTGACCTACCCCTTCGGTCCTCTCGACCGGATACTATCTAGTATAACTGGGAGCTTGCCTCCCCTTCGGTCCTCTCGACCGGATACTGACTAGCATATATGGGTGCTGGTCACCCTTTCGGTCCTCTCGACCGGATACTGGGGACTATTTCACCCCCTACTACTACCACATAACACACATAACTCATAATCTATCTAGCATGGCTGGGCATGACCGCCCCTTCGGGCCTATCGATCGGTAATCTGGGGACTATCTCCCCCTACTGTCACTAGCACATAGCAGCATATCATACTAGCACATAAACATATTACAGGTAGTAGCAACCTTAGATGAATATCACAGAGACAATCATCCATCATACAACTCCTACTGGTGGGCCGGCATTGTGGCCGTAGACCCACTGCTACTGGAAGGTAACTCACCTCGAAGTAGCTACTGATCGGTGTTGGAATTGACTGTTTGCTGCTGTTGCTGCTCCGAAAATCCTCCGGCTATAATTCCCACAAAATACTCAGTCAAACGAAGCTAATTGCCCCTTAGGTAAAATGACCATTTTACTCGTGATCAAGTCAAAAGTCAAAGTGAGAGTCAACTTCCAGTTGACCCGACTCGCCGAGTTAGCTCGCCAACTCGTCGAGTCTTGTCCATTCGATTTTCCTTAATCTCGTCTTTACTCGTCGAGCTATGCATTGACTCGACGAGTTCTCCTTCTAAACTGATGTCCAAGTCCTTCATTCTACTCGCCGAGTTGTATGAACAACTCGCCGAGTTCATCTTCATCCAGTGAACACTTTATGCTGTGACTCGCTGAGTTGTATGAACAACCCATCGAGTCTGTTCTTGATCTAAGAAGGTTGCCTTGAACTCGCCGATTCAGGGCATTGACTCGCCGAGTTCCTTCCCGGATGAGTTCGGCTTCCAACTCACCGAGTCCACCCAGGACTCACTACTCTACTCGGCATAAACGAAAAGGGGGAAAACTCGGGGACTCGCGACCCGACTTGCCAAGTTTGCCACATGCAAATACTATACACTCGATCTTGTTCGAATCCAGTTCATGCCATCTACAGATCTGGGTTCTTAGGGCAGGATTTTCACGTAAAGTGTAACAACGAAAATTTCAAACAAAATTTTCAATTTTTATAAAACATAATTCCATCGATATTCATAAAAACAACCATTTTAATTATCCAACAAAACAGTACAAAATCCCAAGATCATAATATCAAGCTCCGAACGTGTGTGTATACGGATCAAGCCGGCGCCTTCCTGCGGTCGTCACTAGTACCTGAAACAAATAACATCAACACTGTAAGCACAAGGCTTAGTGAGTTCCCCAAAATACCACATATAACACATATTAGCTACTCTAGGCTATAACTCTGTGGGTCCGTGCACCCAAACTCTGTGAACCCTCAGGTTCTAGCTCTGATAAACATGCACCACATAAATCACTTAGAAATCATGCAGTACAACACACAACATACATAGCATACAAATACTCTATCACATAACTCTGGTTACCTACTCAAGGTAAAGTATAGTGAGAAGACTCACCTCGCGTGTCTCGGTAAATCGTAAACCTGAAATCGCTAATCACTCGATCTGCCGAGCTGTAGTCCCCCTATAGCACAATACATCTCTAATTAACACTTTCCCAACTAGGGTTGACCATACTATAACAAGTCAATCCAGGTCAACGCTGGTCAACGGTCAACGGTCAACTTTGACCGGACTCGGCGAGTGCGCTATAGCGACTCGGCGAGTCTGAGCGTATACCCCAATTTCCCTGGAATCCTCCCCTGACACGTCGAGCATTCACTCAACTCGACGAGTTCCACCTGGCACGAGTTGTGGGGCCACCACGACTCAACTCGCCGAGTCTCAAGAACAACTCGGCGAGTCCAGTTTGACTCAGTCCACCTGTCCATTCTGGCTCCCCCTTGACTCACTGAGTCCACCCTCCCCAACTCGGCGAGGCCACTCACTGTGTGGTCGGGCAACATTCATGCTACTCGCCGAGTCTGTTCTTCGGACTCGGCGAGTCCGTGCCATGCACTGACTCAATCTTGCTCTAAAGGTCAGATCCAGTCCATTAATCCATAGATCCAGTCCCTCCAAGCTCATTTAGCACGTAAAGTTACAATCTTGATGCACATACAACCTCTATATGACCATATATGATGTTTTTGACTCATTTACTACAACACAAGGTCATGGACTCCCTTGTCATACATAAAGCTTGATGAGTGAGGCTCCCTGGACCTCTATGGGTCCAGATCCACAACCTCAACTCAAGGAGGGAACCAATGGGCACCAAATCATCCCATAAATGACCATCATAAGCCCTAAATTGCATAATGCTTCACCAAATAGAAAATAGTCCGAGATCATACCTCTAGAGTGATGATCTAAGCTCCAAATCCACGAAATAGCAACCTCCTTTGCTTCCTCTTGCCTAGAGTCTCCTTTTTCTTGCTAAATAACACACACAAGGTCAAGAAATGCTCCTTTCTCTTCACAAATCACTCAAGAACACAAGGGTCTCTCACTGAGGGTTGGGTGAGCACAAATGACGGCCATAAGGCCCTTTAAATAGGCCTCAAAATCGGAAATTTAGGGTTTCATTGCACAACGCAGACTCGCCGAGTCCATATCCTGGACTCGTCGAGTCCAGGCGCGCTCCATTGTCCAAATCCACGTCCCTACTCGGCGAGTTTGAGCTCCAACTCGCCGAGTCCCCCTCACAATACCACAAAATTAAATTTACAAGATACCTGGTAAAAATCCGGATGTTACAACTCTCCCCCACTAGAACTAGACTTCGCCCTCGAAGTCTCACTCTAAAACAGCTCCGGATGCTGCTCCCGCATCATACCCTCCGGCTCCCAGGTCATTTCTGATCCCCTCCGATGTTGCCACTGAACCAATACCAGAGGTACCTCCTTGTTCCTCAAAATCTTGATCTTCCGATCCCTAATAGCCACTGGTCTCTCAGCATAATTCAGGCTTGCATCCACCTGAATATCCTCTAATGGAACCACTGCCGACTCATCGGCTATACATTTCCTCAACTGCGATACATGAAAAGTGTTGTGAATCTGCCCCAACTCTGCTGGTAACTCCAGCCGATAGGCTACCCGGCCTACCCTTGCAATCACACGAAACGGACCTATAAACCGGGGGCCCAATTTGCCCCTCTTCCTGAACCGGATCACTCCTTTCCAAGGAGAAACCTTCAGGAGAACGAAGTCGCCGACCTGAAATTCCAGCTCGGACCGACGCCTATCCGCATAACTCTTTTGTCGGCTCTGAGCGGTCAATAACCTCTGTCTGACCAGCTGTATCTGCTCTGTCGTCTGATTCACGATCTCTGTACTACCCATTACCCTTTGCCCAACCTCTCCCCAACATATGGGAGTCCGACACCTCCTACCATACAACAGCTCAAAGGGCGGCATACCGATGCTCGAATGATGGCTGTTATTGTAGGAAAACTCTGCCAAGGGCAAATACGTGTCCCAACTACCCCCAAAGTCCAATACACATGCTCGAAGCATGTCCTCAAGTGTCTGAATCGTCCGCTCACTCTGGCCGTCGGTCTGGGGGTGGTATGCGGTACTAAAATGCAGCTTAGTACCCAACTCCTCATGAAATTTCTTCCAGAAACGGGAAGTGAAACGCACATCGCGATCTGAAACAATCGAGATCGGCACCCCATGCCGAGATACAACCTCTCTCACATAAATCTCCGCCAACTTCTCCGCCGAAGAACTCTCACTGATGGCAAGAAAGTGAGCGCTTTTTGTCAACCTATCCACAATCACCCAAATTGCATCGACTCCTCTGGCAGTCCTCGGCAATTTGGTGATGAAATCCATAGTGATCTGTTCCCACTTCCACTCGGGAACCTCCAATGGCTGCAACTTGCCATGCGGTCTCTGGTGTTCGGCCTTTACCCTTCGACAGGTCAAACACCTCTCGACAAACCATGCGACATCCCTCTTCATACAAGGCCACCAATACTCCTTCCTTAAGTCCAAATACATCTTTGTAGCCCCGGGATGGATCGAAAATTTCGATCTATGAGCCTCCTCCATCAATGTAGTACGTGTACCGCCCACAAACGGTACCCAGATCCGGCCCTGATAAGTCATAAGACCCCGACTATCCGATATAAACTCAGAAACCAACCCAACGACCCGCTCTCGCTTCTGCATCTCCGGACGCACAGCCTCGGCCTGAGCCCCACGAATGGCGTCCATAACTGGAGCTATCACGGTCAATCTCAAACATACAGCTTTCAGTGGAGTACTTTCCGCCCTGCGACTCAATGCGTCGGCTACCACATTAGCCTTGCCCGGGTGGTACAAGATCTCGCAATCATAATCCTTGACCACATCTAACCATCTTCTCTGCCGCATATTTAGGTTAGGCTGATCCATCAAGTACTTCAAGCTCTTATGGTCCGTGTAAATCGTACAACGAACCCCATACAAGTAGTACCGCCAAATCTTGAGGGCGAACACCACTGCCCCCAACTCCAAATCATGTGTGGGGTACCTCGCCTCGTGAGGCTTCAACTGCCTCGATGCATATGCTATCACATGTCCCTTCTGCATCAGTACCGCTCCCAGTCCTAAAATCGATGCATCATAGAATACCACAAAACCTTCCATCCCTTCCGAAAGAGCTAATACCGGAGCTTCACACAACCTCTGGCGAAGCGTCTCAAAGGAGGTCTGCTGCTCGGGACCCCATAAAAATGTAACACCCTTCCGGGTCAATCTGGTGAGTGGAACCGCAATCTTGGAGAAATCCTTAATAAACCTCCGATAATACCCTGCCAACCCAAGGAAACTCCGGATCTCAGAAGGTGACCTTGGCACCTCCCACCTCATCACTGCGTCAACCTTGGCCGGATCGACCAATATCTCCTTCTGGTTAACGAGATGTCCCAGAAACTGGACCTCCCGCAACCAGAAATCGCACTTGGAAAACTTTGCATAAAGTTTCTCCGATCTCAAAACTCCAAGAACCTCCCTCAAATGCTCCTCGTGCTGCTCTCTAGATCTCGAATACACCAGAATATCATCAATGAACACAATCACCGACCGATCCAACATCGGCCGACATACCCTGTTCATGAGGTCCATGAACACAGCCGGGGCATTGGTGAGCCCAAAAGGCATCACCACAAACTCATAATGCCCATAACGCGTCCTGAATGCTGTCTTCTGGACGTCCTCGTCCCGCACTCTCACCTGATGATAGCCCGACCTCAAATCAATCTTGGAGAACCAAGATGCTCCCTATAACTGATCGAATAAATCGTCGATCCTCGGCGACGGGTAACGGTTCTTGACCGTCAGCTTATTCAATTCCCGGTAATCAATACACATGCGATGCGAGCCATCTTTCTTCTTCACAAACATGATGGGTGCTCCCCACGGCGAGCTACTCGGCCGAATAAACCCCTTCCCCAGCAACTCCTGAAGTTGCGAGGATAACTCTTGCATCTCTGGAGGCGCAAGGCGATACGACACCTTAGCGATAGGCGCGGCTCCCGGAACTAAATCGATACCAAACTCCACTTGCCTCACGGGAGGCACACCTGGTAACTCTTCGGGAAAGACATCTGGAAACTCACGCACCACCGGAACTTCATCCACCGAACTCGGTCTCTCGGAGATCACTCGCGTATCCATCACATACGCCACAAAACCCTTACAGCCCTGCTGTAAACACTGCCTCGCCCTAGCAGCCGAACAAAAGGCTGATCCAGAACGTGTACCCTCGCCGTAAACCGAAAGAACTCCCCCACTAGGATCTCGTATAGTCACCAGCTGACGCTCGCAATCGATAACCGCACCGAATCGGCTCAACCAGTCCATGCCCACTATAACACAGACATCACCCATCGCAATAGGAATCAGGTCGATCGGGAACTCAACCCCAAAAATCTCCAATACACATCCCCAGAGGACCTCTGTGGCACAAATCACTCTGTCGGCGGCTATGGAAACCCGCAGGGGCCGACTCAGTGCCCCACGACTAACACTGATATGCTGACTAAATGTCAAAGATACAAAAGATCGACTCGCACCCGAGTCAAATAACACTAAAGCAGGTACAGAATTCACAAGGAAGGTACCTATGCATAGCATATTATAAGCATAATATCTCAACACCATAAATAAATAATAAAAAGGAAGCGTACCAGCCACAACGTCGGGTGCAGCGCGGACCTCTTCCGCAGTCAGCTGAAAGGCTCTCCCCCGAGCCCTCGGTGCCTCGGCCTTCACGGCCCGACTCTCTATAGCAGTAGCTCTGATGGCGGCGGGAGCAGACCCCTGAGATGCTCCGCGCAGCAGCGGACACTCTGCCTTCCGGTGTCCGGTTTGGTTGCAGTGGAAGCACACTGCAAATCCCTTGGGGCAGTCCTTGGCCATATGCCCCTCCTTGCCACATTTGTAGCAAGACCCTGCTCGACAGACTCCATTGTGACCCTTGCCGCACTTTCCACAAGTGCGGCCCTTCTGGCTCCCAGGTCTGGGATCAGCGGGCTTGGCCCGCTTGGCTGCCGGCTGGGACTGTGCCGGCCGCCGATCCCTCCCCAGAGACTCCGCCTCCTCCCTGGCCTGAGTCTCAAGCTCAATCTCCCTCTTCCGAGCATTTGCCTGAAGCTCGGAAAATGTCTGATACGAGGAGTTCGCAGCGAACTCCCAAATATCCCGTCTCAGAATGCTCAGGTAACGGCTCATACGTGCCTGCTCGGTGGACACGTGCTCAGGGCAGAACATCGCCCTCTCATGAAACTTCCTCGTAATCGCTGTAACTGACTCGGTACCCTGCTTGAGGGTCAGAAACTCCTGTGCCAGACGCTCCCTCTCCACCTGAGGGACGTACTCATCTTGGAACATGGTAGTGAACCTCTCCCAGGTCACTGCCGAAAGCTCAGTCGGTGTGAAGTGCGCCGTCACAAACTTCCACCAGTCCTTCGCTCCCAAGCGAAGCTGGTTCAGCGCGAACCGAACCTTCAAATGCTCAGGGGACGAGCAAGTGAAGAAGCATCCCTCCATATCAGATATCCACCTCATAGCTGCCATCGGATCCTGCGTACCATCAAACTCTGGTGGCTTGGTGTTGCTGAACTCCCTAAACAATGTCACATCACCTCCCTGGGGTCTTGCCGCAGCAATCGCTGCGGTAGCCGCTGCAACCGCAGCCTCAGAAAGAGCGGCATAGCGCTCGTCAAATGTCTCAATCAACGCGGTCTTAATAGACCCGAACATCTCTGGTATCTCAGCTCTGATGACCGCAGCCACCTCCTCATGAATGATCTGTCGAATCTCCTCATCACTAGCTCCGGCATCCTCTGGCACATGACGTGTCCTCACCATGATCAACTTCTGAAATACAACATGCGATAATTAGAATTCACTCGAACACTCTTACATTCGACAATCCACCCCTCCTTGATTCTTGGCATCCCAAGATTCTTATTTGGACTGTGTACCGCACCGGTGCTTTCAGTAGTACGGGCCCAATACTACTGTCCGCACCGTCTCAGTACACACCCCAAATCTTCCTCTTCGGATCCCAATCCCCAAGTACTCTATTATACTTAAATCACTTTGAAATAGATCTCACACAAAGCCCTAGCTGCTACCTAATTACTCTCAGCATCTCATAGCAGCTCACCCCTCCCTAGGCTAAGGCATCACAAAACAGGCCACTCTAGTCCTATTAGCAATACCTAGCCTACTCTAGCATGCAAACACATCACATTAATAATAATTATCACATAATATAAAGGTATTTTGGGAATTCACCGTTCGGGTGCTGGCTGATCGTACACACGTTTCTTCCTGGAAAATCTTTTACTCTTAGAAAATCTTGGTTTTATTTTGAAATATCTCTTCAATTCCTCAGTTTGAGTTCAAATACCCCCGAAGGTGTACCCGAATCCCTCAAACCAAGGCTCTGATACCAATTTGTAACAACGAAAATTTCAAACAAAATTTTCAATTTTTATAAAACATAATTCCATCGATATTCATAAAAACAACCATTTTAATTATCCAACAAAACAGTACAAAATCCCAAGATCATAATATCAAGCTCCGAACGTGTGTGTATACGGATCAAGCCGGCGCCTTCCTGCGGTCGTCACTAGTACCTGAAACAAATAACATCAACACTGTAAGCACAAGGCTTAGTGAGTTCCCCAAAATACCACATATAACACATATTAGCCACTCTAGGCTATAACTCTGTGGGTCCGTGCACCCAAACTCTGTGAACCCTCAGGTTCTAGCTCTGATAAACATGCACCACATAAATCACTTAGAAATCATGCAGTACAACACACAACATACATAGCATACAAATACTCTATCACATAACTCTGGTTACCTACTCAAGGTAAAGTATAGTGAGAAGACTCACCTCGCGTGTCTCGGTAAATCGTAAACCTGAAATCGCTAATCACTCGATCTGCCGAGCTGTAGTCCCCCTATAGCACAATACATCTCTAATTAACACTTTCCCAACTAGGGTTGACCATACTATAACAAGTCAATCCAGGTCAACGCTGGTCAACGGTCAACGGTCAACTTTGACCGGACTCGGCGAGTGCGCTATAGCGACTCGGCGAGTCTGAGCGTATACCCCAATTTCCCTGGAATCCTCCCCTGACACGTCGAGCATTCACTCAACTCGACGAGTTCCACCTGGCACGAGTTGTGGGGCCACCACGACTCAACTCACCGAGTCTCAAGAACAACTCGGCGAGTCCAGTTTGACTCAGTCCACCTGTCCATTCTGGCTCCCCCTTGACTCACTGAGTCCACCCTCCCCAACTCGGCGAGGCCACTCACTGTGTGGTCGGGCAACATTCATGCTACTCGCCGAGTCTGTTCTTTGGACTCGGCGAGTCCGTGCCATGCACTTACTCAATCTTGCTCTAAAGGTCAGATCCAGTCCATTAATCCATAGATCCAGTCCCTCCAAGCTCATTTAGCACGTAAAGTTACAATCTTGATGCACATACAACCTCTATATGACCATATATGATGTTTTTCACTCATTTACTACAACACAAGGTCATGGACTCCCTTATCATACATAAAGCTTGATGAGTGAGGCTCCCTGGACCTCTATGGGTCCAGATCCACAACCTCAACTCAAGGAGGGAACCAATGGGCACCAAATCATCCCATAAATGACCATCATAAGCCCTAAATTGCATAATGCTTCACCAAACAGAAAATAGTCCGAGATCATACCTCTAGAGTGATGATCTAAGCTCCAAATCCACGAAATAGCAACCTCCTTTGCTTCCTCTTGCCTAGAGTCTCCTTTTTCTTGCTAAATAACACACACAAGGTCAAGAAATGCTCCTTTCTCTTCACAAATCGCTCAAGAACACAAGGGTCTCTCACTGAGGGTTGGGTGAGCACAAATGACGGCCATAAGGCCCTTTAAATAGGCCTCAAAATCGGAAATTTAGGGTTTCATTGCACAGCGCAGACTCGCCGAGTCCATATCCTGGACTCGCCGAGTCCAGGCGCGCTCCATTGTCCAAATCCGCGTCCCTACTCGGCGAGTCTGAGCTCCAACTCGCCGAGTCCCCCTCACAATACCACAAAATTAAATTTACAAGATACCTGGTAAAAATCCGGATGTTACATAAAGTTTCCAACTTTACGTGTAGAAATGCATAGAACGGGGATTAAAGGCGAAATAAGGGCTAAGAAGGTAGATCTAGGACATTCAAGCAATTTACTCACATAAAGGTTATAGATCTGAGCTTCGGGAGCTCAAACATGACTAGATCTAGCGGATAATCAACCCATTACGAATTCTACTTCATGCACAAGCTTGGAAAAGGTTCAAGAAGAGCTCAAAAGGTGCTCTAATGGGGTTATACGCATACAAACAAAATGGGGCAGAGATATACCTCAAAGAACTCTGAAATAGCACCAAGATATCTGGTCTCCTTCTCCTCTTCTTGATCTACTCTCCTTCTTCTCCGAAAAACTTCAAGGAATCACTCTAATCACTTTAATCTCACAAGAAACGAGTTAGGGTTGATGTAGGGCGTTCTGAGGGTGAAAGGGGGCGAGCTTGGGCCGCACAAGCTAGCTTAAATAGGGGCCAAACCCTTGGAATTAGGGTTTCATCAGACAGCGGGGACTCGCCGAGTCCGGAATATGGACTCGCCGAGTCGCCAACTTAAACATGCTCTGGATCCCATCTCTACTCGGCGAGTCGGACCTACAACTCGTCGAGTCGAAGGCTAAAAAAATGAAAAATCCTAAGATAAATTTTACGTACCAGGAACTAGGTGCTACAAATCTCCCCCACTTATTTTAGACTTCGTCCTCGAAGTCTGCTGCCCGATCCTGAAACAGCTCGGGGTAATGCTCCATCATTTCTTCCACCGGCTCCCAAGTCCACTCGGACCCCTTTCGTTGCTGCCACTGCACCCTCACTAACTCCACCCTCTTGTTCCTTAGATCTTTCGACTTCCGGTCGAGGATTGCAACTGGGCGCTCACCACCGCTGAATCATCCACGAGACACTTCCGCAGCTGGGAGACATGGAAGGTGCTGTGGATCTGGCTGAGCTTGGCTGGCAAATCCAGCCTATATGTCACCTTGCCCACCTGGGCTACAACCCTGAACGGTCCAATGTATCTCGGGCCCAACTTGCCCCGCTCCTGAATCGGATGACGCCTTTCCAAGGCGACACTTTCAGGAGAACCATATCCCCGACCTGGAACTCCAGGTCCGATCGACGTTTGTCAGCATAACTTTTCTGTCGAATCTGCACAGTCTGAAGCCTGCTCCGAACCTGCTGGATTCTCTCGGTCGTCTTGAGCACCACCTCGGTGCTCCCCATGACCCTCTGGCCAACTTCACCCCAACATATCGGGGTCCTGCACCTCCGACCGTACAACATCTCGTATGGAGGACGGTCAATACTCGCGTGGTAGTTGTTATTGTACGAGAACTCAGCCAAGGGAAGATAGGTATCCCAGCTACCACCGAAGTCTAGCATGCAAGCCCGCAACATATCCTCCAAAGTCTGGATGGTCCGCTCACTCTGACCATCCATTTGCGGGTGTAAGGCGGTGCTAAAGTGCAGATGAGTGCCCAACTAATCATAAAATTTCTTCCAAAACCTGGAAGTGAACCGCACATCTCGATCTGATATCACTGACACTTGCACCCCGTGCCGTGCCACTATCTCCTTGATGTAGATATCGGCCAACTTATCGGCCGAGATACTTTCCTGAATCGGAATAAAATGGGCGTTCTTAGTCAATCGATTCACGATGACCCAAATCGAATTCACTCCTCGCGCCGTCCGAGGAAGCTTTGTGATAAAATCCATCGTAATATCCTCCCATTTCCATAACGGGATGTCCAACGGCTGCATCTTGTCGAGCGGTCTCTGATGCTCGGCCTTGACCTTCCTGCAGGTCAAACACCGCTCGACGTACCATGCCACGTCCCGCTTCATGCAGGGCCACCAATAGTTTAGACTAAGATCCCTATACATCTTCGTTGCCCCTGGATGAATAGAGAATCGGGATTTGTGCACCTCCGCCATCAAGATCTAGCGCACGCCTCCATGATATGGCACCCACACCCTATGGTGTAGTGTTAATAACCCCCGACTATCATAATCGAAGGAGGTGACTTGACCCACTATTCGCTCACTCTTCCGATGTTCCTCCTTTATAGCCTCCTGTTGAGCCTACCGAATCTGCTCCAAAAGGGGAGTCACCACAGTCATCCTCATGCAAATATCCCTGATCGGCGCCGCCTTGCGGCTAAGTGCATCGGCCACCACATTGGCCTTCCCCGGGTGGTAAACGATCTCGCAATCATAATCCTTCACCGCGGAGTAATAACCATGTGCGAGGCTCGGAGCTAGGGTGCGAGGTTCGGTCCACATGCGAGCCTCAGACTGGACCTCCCTTCGGTCAAATCAGAATCCGACACATGGCTCGCATGACTCACCAATTTCGGACACGTGGCATGTTCTAAGCGAAGGTGACGTGGCCGAAGCCACCTATGCGAAATTTCTCGGTTTTCGCGCCAAAACTTCTAAACTCCATAACTTTCGCACACGAGCTCCGTTTTTGACATTCTTTATATGCACGCGTAGCTAAAACTACGCTCTACAACTTTCGTTTAGACTGTGTCGGCTAATTTTGACTTTAATTTTAATATTATTATTTTTAACAGACCGGGACAGGAAAATCCGTTAAAAATTCATAACTTCTTCATCCGACGTCTGTTTTCGTCAGACCTTTTACCTTTGTGCTCCTAATGACGAGACCTTCAATTCTCCTTTAGGTTGTGTCGGCTAAAAATCGCTTGATCTAACATTCGAGTTTTTAGTTGTCTACTGCTAAGCTGAAACTTCGAAAAATCGTAACTTACTCATACGAAGTCAGATTCATACGGTCTTTATATGAAAGTTGATTATTTTTACGAGTTTTACAACTTTCATTTAGATTACTAAGGCTAAAAATTAGTTTATCGAAAGCTAAATTTTTACGCGACAAAGTATTTTCCGGATTTATCACAGATCTTCGTTTGGTCATAACTTCTTCGTTATAACTCGGATTTCAATGAGGTTTTCGCCCAAATGTTTCTAACGAGATTATCTACAACTTTCAATTTTACTTATTCCAAATTTTATATTTTCATTAAATTTCACTATTTGACATTTGATTGGAATCTCATAGGACTTCCAATACTTTCTGAATGATTCTAAGCATAGTTTTACTTCATTTCTAGTAAAACTATTTGTTAGAACTCGGCATTCAAATTCACTTAAAATTTCATAATATTATTTACTTAAAACACGATTTCAAAACGTGTATGTTACAAATACCTCCTATTTTTGAGGATTTCTTCCTCGAAATTACATCGATTAAAATAAATATGGATATTTTGCTCTTATCTCATTCTTATTTTCCCAAGTATAATTTGGGTCTCGATGTTGTTTCCACTTGACAAACACCAACTCCACTTCTTTATTACGCAGATTAGTTGTTCTTTCATTCACGATCTCTTCCGGCTCTTCTAAATATCTTAACTTATTATCCAATTTCACTTCGGATAATGGAACTGTCTCATCATTGATGCTCAAGCATTTGCACAGATAGCTCACATGAAATACGTCATGAATACCTGCCAAATCTTCAGGCAATTCTAAGCGGTATGCTTGCTTTCCAATTCTTTGGATGATTTTGAAAGGACCAACAAATCTGGGACTCAACTTTCCTTTCTTCCCAAATCTCATAAGGCTTTTCCATGGAGATACCTTCAGCAAAACGAAATCACCCACTTGGAATTCTATAGGCCGTCTCCTCTTTTCTGTATAGGACTTCTGTCGATCCTGGGCCGCTTTCATTCTTTCTCGTACAATTTGAATCTTGTCGGTGGTGTCTTGAATCCTTTCAGGGCCTCCAAGGATCTTCTGTCCTATGTCTCGCCAATATAATGGAGTACGACACTTGCGACCATATAATGCTTCATATGATGGCATTTTGATTGAAGCGTGGTAACTATTATTATACGAGAATTCGACAAGAGGTAAGTATTTATCCCAGTTACCACCGAACTCCAAGACACATGCACGAAGCATATCTTCTACTGTTTGGATTGTTCTTTTCGTTTGACCATCTGTCATGGGATGATAAGCTGTGCTGAGAGAAACTCGAGATCCTAATTCACGTTGCATACTTGCCCAAAAGTGAGAAGTGAAGCGAGTATCACGATCGCAAATGATCTTTAGTGGCACACCATGTCTTGCCACAATTTCATCCAAGTATACTTGCGCATATTTCTCCATTGGAGCCGTTTCACGCATGGCAAGAAAATGAGCGCTTTTAGTCAGGCGGTCGACAATTACCCAAATGCTATCATGCTGTCTAGCAGTCTTTGGCAATTTGGTAATGAAATCCATGGACAATTCCTCCCATTTCCATACAGGAACACTAAGACTTTATGGGGTTCCATAAGGCTTTTGGTGCTATGCTTTGACTTGTAAGCATACTAAGCATTCCTGTACATATCTTCCAATATCTTTCTTTAATCCAGGACACCAATAATCAACTCTTACATCATAGTACATTTAACTTGTACCAGGATGGATTGACAGTTTAGATTTATGGGCTTCATCTAAAATCTTCTGTCTCAATCCACCAATCTTTGGAATCCACAACCGATTCTTAAATAATTTTAATCCTCGCGAATCATCAAGTAAAACATCAGCATAATGTATCATCCCTTCTTTCTTCACATTTTCTAGCTTTAGGGCCTCTTCTTGCCATTTCTCTAATTCATCTAAAATAGTGAATTTTACTATAGTATGAGTAATGGCATAACACATACTATTGCGATAAACTTTTCTGCGAAGTGCGTCAGCAACCACGTTAGCTTTTCCAGGATGATATAGGATTTCACAATCATAATCTTTGATCAGCTCCATGGCTCGCTGTTGTCTCATATTCAAAGTTTGCTGACTAAATATGTACTTGAGACTTTTGTGGTCGGTAAATAATTAGAACTTTGTACCAAAAAGATAATGCCTCCAAAGTTTTAGGGAAAATACCACGACAACGAGTTCGAGATCATGAGTGGGATAATTCTTTTCATAATCTTTCAGTTGTCTTGAGGCATAGGCTATCACTTTGTCACGTTGCATCAACACACAACCGAGTCCCAATCTTGAAGCATCGCTATACACGAAGAAATCATCATCACCTTCTGGGAGTGATAAGATTGGAGCATGAGTCAAAAGATCTTTTAGAGTTGAGAAAGCTCTTTCTTGGGTTTCACCCCATTCAAACTTCACTTCTTTCCATGTAAGACACGTGAGAGGTACGGCTATATGAGAAAAGTCATTAATGAATCTCCGGTAATATCCCGCAAGAACTAAGAAACTACGAATTTCGAAAGCATTACGGGGCACTTCCCAATTTTGAATGGCTTCGATTTTGATAGGATCTACGGATACACCATCACTAGAAATAACATGGCCGAGAAATTGAACTTGGCGATGCCAAAATTCACATTTCGAGAATTTAGCATATAGTTTCTCCTTTTGAAGACGTTCCAATACCGCACGAATATGAATGGCATGATCAACTTCACCACATTTTTGGGGCTTAAGGGTGCTATTATTACATGTAGGCTATTAGGGTTTTAAACTAAGAAACCCTAATCTGACTGCTTAAGCCCTAAGCAGCCCATGGATTCCTTTCTTAAAGGCCTTAGACGATTTCCAATGGGTTTCCCCATAGAATTCGTCCAACCTTATAATATAAGGTAATCCATAGCCCAATTGCAATTGTCTTATAATTACAATTCCAGTCTCTTAAGTTTAATTAATCTCTTTTAGCCCCAAAATTAATTATCAATTAATTCTTGACTAATATTAATTAAACAATATGATTTCTCCTTTAATATATTATACCCATAATATATTAATAAATCATATTTATCCTTTCTCTCCATAATTCATGCTATCAAGTTGCTTTGGTGAAGGCAACCCAAAAGGACCATGCACCATCGGGTCAAGTATATACCAAAATAGTTGTGGACTTAGACACTAATCCAACAGGGCTAAGATCGGCGCCTCGCACAATCTCTGCCTCAGAGTCTCGAACATTGTCTACTGCTCAGGCCCCCATCGAAATACCACGGCTTTCCTAGTCAACCGTGTCAGGGGTACGACTATCTTGGAGAAATCCTGAATGAACCTACGATAGTAGCCTACTAATCCTAGGAAACTCCGAATCTCAGATGGAGACTTCGGAACCTCCCACCTCATCACGACCTCCACCTTGGCCGGGTCTACTGAAATCCCTTTCTGGTTGACGAGGTGCCCAAGAAACTGCACCTCGCGCAACCAAAACTCACATTTGGAGAAGTTGGCGTACAAGCTCTCCCTCCTCAGGGTCTCCAAAACCTCTCTCAGATGCTCCTCATGTTCCTCCTGTATCTTGGAATAAACCAAAATGTCATCAATGAAAACTATCACAGACCGATCCAGCATCGGCCTGCATACACGGTTCATGAGGTCCATGAACGCGGCAGGGGCATTAGTGAGCCCAAACAGCATCACCACGAACTCATAATGGCCGTAACGCGTCCAAAACACGGTCTTCTGCAAATCCTCCTCTCTGACCCTCATCTGATGATTACCTGAATGCAAATCTATCTTGGAGAACCAAGATGCTCCCTCTAACTGATCAAAAAGGTCATCAATCCTCGAGAGTGGGTAACGGTTCTTCACCGTTACCTTATTCAGCTCCCGGTAATATATACACATCCGGTGCGACCCATCCTTCTTCCTTACAAACAGGATCGGGGATCCCCAGGGTGAACTGCTCGGTCGAATAAACCCCTTGTCTAGCAGCTCCTGCAGCTGCGTAGACAACTTCTGCATCTCGGGAGGAGCCAACCGATAGGGTGCCTTGGCTATTGGAGCCGCACTAGGAACTAGATCGATCCTGAACTCCACCTGACGCTCTGGAGGTATTCCAAGAAGCTCCTCCGGGAACACATCAGCGTAGTCTCGCACCACTGGAACCTCGCTCACCGTCGCCTTACCCGTCTCCCGGGTATCCATAACATATGCGACATACCCCACGCATCCCTGCTGAAGGTAGCGCCTAGCTCTCGCTGCTGAACATACTATACGTCCACGCTGTGGCCTCTCGCCGTGGATCACCAACTCTCCCCCGCTTGGGGTCCTGACCCGCACTAGCTGTTGTGCGCAATCTATCACCGCCCCATTAGGGCTCAACCAATCCATGCCTGTAATCACCTTGTTCCCCCGCAAAAGAATGGGAACTAAATCCACCAAATAGCGCTCCTAAAATATCCTTAGGACACAATCCTTGAATACTGATGACGCTCGCACCGATCGATCATCGGCAATCTCTACCTCTAAAGGGAATCCAACATGCCCGAGGACTCAGTAAACCTCTTGCTAAGAGCAAGGGAAACAAATGATCGGGTGACACCCGAGTTGAACAACACCTGAACAGGAATACCATTCACATGGAACGATCCTAATGCATATACACAGAGCACATATCAATAACATAACATCATAAAAATAAAGTAGAGGGAAAGAATCATACATGTCACCACTTCGGGTGCGGCGCGTGCCTCCTCTGCCGTCAGCTGAAACGCCCGGCTCCTCACCACTTGAGCCTCTACCTTGCCCTGCCGGCCATCGGTAATCCGAAGGGTAGCTGGAGCCGGTGCCTTAACCGGCGCTGATGCTGTCAACTGGGGGCAATTGGCCTTCTTGTGTCCCCTCTGGTTGTAGTGAAAACACAACAACTTCGATGTCTGAATCACAGGTGCAGGGGCGGTACAATCCCTGCTGAAGTGCCCTAACTTGCCGCACTTGTAGCAGCCTGACGATCCCAACTTGCACACTCCCTTGTGTGTCTTGCGGCATTTCCTGCGGCGGCCCCGTCCCTATTGGCCTTTCAGCCCCGCATCGGATCCCTTGGCCTTCTTCCCTGAAGCCCCCATAACATGACCCTCCTCCGCCTTCCTCTTCCAGATGTACTCTAGATCTATCTCCCTCTCCCTTGCCCTGGAAATCATAGAGTCCAGGGTAGGGCAAGCTGAAAAACTGACATGCTCCCGAATATCAGCTTGTAGCATATCATGATAGCGGGTCCTCCTCATATCCTCGTCACCCGCGTACTGGGGCACCAGCAACGCCCTCTCCTGGAACTTGGCGGTGATCTCCGCCACAGTCTCCGTCGTCTGTCTCATATCTAGGAACTCCCTGGCCAGCTGCTGAAGCTCGACAGCCGGCGCAAACTCTGCCCTGAACCTGGTCACGAAGTCCGACCAGGTCATAGCCTCGACAGCCGAGGCTCCCAACGAGTCACTGATGGACTCCCACCAATCCCTAGCTCGATCTCTCAAACATCCCGCTGCATACCTCACCTTCGACTCCTCAGAGCAGAAGCTAGTCAACTGTGCAAACTCAATGTCTGCAATCCATCATCTGGCAGCTATGGGGTCCTTCGCCCCATGAAAATCCGGCGCACCACTGCCCCGAAATTCCTTGAAGGATAGCGTGCGAGATCCCGACTGGCCAGATGCCATGTCGCTTTTGATGCCCGGAGGCGATCCTCCATCAACTCCAATATCCCTTCCTTGATCGACCCGAAGATGATGGGGTTCGACTCAAGGATGCCTCTGGTGATCTCAGATGCGATGAACTCGCGTAGCCCCTCATGTACTGCCAACTGTTGGCCTCGAACGTAGTACCACCATTCTGAAATACAAAAGAATTAACAATTGTTAGCGATACTGATATGTAACGACCCAATTTTCATGTCCAAAAATTTCATTTTAAAATATTACTTTAGAAAACATTAATAAATAAAAACATTGTTTGATCACAACATAACACATCGCAAACCATGTTTTAAAAGTCAAACCATACATCCAATCAAATATCAGAGTACAATCCCAGTGAATCTCGTAAATGCGGAAACCGAAGAGTGTATGTGTGACATGCTGCTACCGCGCCGGCTCCTTTCCCCTGGCTGAGGAGGTACCTGAAACCAAAACTGAAACCGTAAGCACAAAGCTTAGTGAGCTCCCCCATAATACCCCATACCATACAAGCATTTAACATATAACATGCAATTAGGAGATACGGGCCTCGCCCACACTCGTGAAGATACGGGCCCCGCCCACACCTCACTTTTTGAGAGATACGGGCCCCGCCCACACTCGTGAAGATACGGGCCCCGCCCACACTTCGCTACCTGGGAGATACGGGCCTAGCCTACACTCCATTCTCGGAGAGATACGGGCCCCGCCCACACTCAACCGCCAACTCATATCATACAAGCATCGCACAGACAACAAGTGTAAACAGTTCTATCATGCTGGTATATAACACAATCAACTCAACTAATAGATACGGGCTCGGCCCACACTATAATACTAACGTCTCATCTATACGGGCCGGCCTTGGTGCCTTAGACCCGTTACTACTGGAAGGAAACTCACCTCGAAATAGCTGCTGGTCTGTGTGGGAATTGATCACCTACTACTGCTGCTGCTGCTCCGGAAACTCCCCAGCTGTAATTCCCACCATATACTTAATCATACACTGCTAACTGTCCTTTGGGTAAAAAGACAATTTTACCCCTGGTCTAGCCCTAAGTCAAATCGAAGTCAACTTTTAGTTGACCCAACTCGCCGAGTGGATCTCCACTCGCCGAGTCCCTAGCAAACTATTGTCCTGGGTCCCTGATTCTACTCGTCGAGTTGGGCTATGACTCGACGAGTTCATCTTCTAAACTATCATTCAACTCCTTCATCCTACTCGCCGAGTTGTATGAACAACTCGTTGAGTTCATCTTCATCCGAAGAACACATATGCTAAGACTCGCCGAGTTGTATGAACAACTCGCCGAGTTTGTTCTTGATCTATGAAGATTGCCTTGGACTCGCCGAGTCAGGGCATTGACTCGCCGAGTCCTATCATGAGTGAGTTCAACTTCCAACTCACCGAGTCACCCCCTGTGACTCACGGCTCAACTCGATACATCTTAAAGGGATCAGTTCAGTGACTCGCGACCAGACTCGTCGAGTCACATATATGACTCGCCGAGTCGCAGCCATGCATCCATCAAATACACCGATTTGCTCGATTCCAGTCCATGCCATTCACAGATCTGGGCTTCTAGGACACAATTCACACGTAAAGTTTCCAACTTTACGTGTAGATATTCTCCAATATGGATTTTAAGGCTCAAAGTGCACCAAAAGAGGTAGATCTAGGGCTTTCATGCCATATGACCCCATAAAGGCAATAGATCCAAGCTCCAGGGACTAAATCATGCCTAGATCTAAAGGCTAACAACTTATTATCACCCACAAAGCACAAACAAGCTTGGGGAAGAGCCCAAGAAGGACTCCAATGAAGCAAAAAGGGATTACAAGCTTGAAAACAGAGGGGAAACGAGCTATACCTCAAGGAATATGTTGAAATGACACAAAGATGCCTGATCTCCTTCTCCTCTTCTTGATCTACACCTCTTTCTCCTCAAAACCTTCAAGAACACACCAAGAGCACTTCAATCTCTCAAGGAAATAAGGGAAAAACGATGTTGGGGAGTTCTGGGGGGTGAATGGGGACGAGTTGGGGCGGAATGAGGGTTTAAATAGGGTGCAAACCCTTGAAACTTAGGGTTTCATCCAGCAGCGGTGACTCGCCGAGCCAGGATATGGACTCGCCGAGTCGCCCACTTAAACGTGTCCTGAGTCTCGTCCCTACTCGGCAAGTCGGACCTTATGACTCGCCGAGTCCAAGGCTAAAATAGGGCAATGCTCAAATAAAATTCACATACCGGAAACCAGGTGCTACAAATCTCCCCCACTTATTTTAGACTTCGTCCTCGAAGTCTGCTGCCCGGTCCTGAAACGGCTCGGGGTAATGCTCCATCATCTCGTCCATCGGTTCCCAAGTCCATTCCGAACCCTTGCGGTGCTGCCATTACACCTTTACTAGTTCTACCCTCTTGTTTATCAAAGCCTTTGTCTTTCTATCAAGTATTGCGACTGGGCGCTCAATGTAATTCAAGCTGTCATCAACCTGAATATCTTCCAAAGGTACTACTGCTGAATCGTCCACCAGGCACTTCCGCAGCTGCGAAACATGAAAGGTGCTGTGGATCTGACTGAGCTCGGCTGGCAGGTCCAGCTTATACGCCACCTTGCCCACCCGGGCTGCAACTCTGAACGGCCCGATGAATCTTGGGCCCAACTTGCCCCGCTTCCTGAATCGAATGACACCTTTCCAAGGCGACACTTTCAGGAGAACCATATCCCCGACTTGGAACTCCAAGTCGGATCGACGCCTATTAGCGTAGCTTTTCTGCCGACTCTGTGCAGTCTGAAGTCTGCTCCGAACCTGCTGGATCCTCTCGGTCGTCTCTAGCACCACCTCGGTGCTTCGCATGACTCTCTGGCCAACTTCACCCCAACATATCGGGGTTCTGCACTTCCGCCCATACAACATCTCGAACGGTGGTCGGTCAATACTCGCGTGATAGCTGTTGTTGTAGGAGAACTCAGCCAAGGGAAGATAGGTATCCCAGCTACCACCGAAATCCAACACACACGCCTGCAACATGTCCTCCAAAGTCTGGATGGTCCGCTCACTCTGACCATCTGTTTGCGGGTGAAAGGCGGTGCTGAAATGCAGACGAGTGCCCAAGTCGTCATGGAATTTCTTCCAAAATCTGGAAGTAAAACGCACATCCCTGTCCGAGATTACCGATACTGGCACTCCATGCCGTGCCACAATCTCCCTGATATAGATGTCGGCCAATTTTTCGGCCGATATGCTCTCCTGGATTAGAATAAAGTGAGCACTCTTGGTCAATCTATCCACGATGACCCAAATCGAATCCACTCCACGTGCGGTCCTGGGAAGCTTTGTGATAAAATCCATCGTGATATCTTCCCATTTCCACAGTGGGATGTCCAACGGCTGCATCTTGCCATGCGGTCTCTGATGTTCGGCCTTGACCTTCCTGCAGGTCAAACACCGCTCGACGTACCATGCCACATCCCGATTCATGCAAGGCCACCAGTAATCCGGACGAAGATCCCTATACATCTTCGTCGCCCCGGGATGAATAGAAAATCGGGACTTGTGCGCCTCCTCCATCAAAATCTGACGCACGCCACCGTCATACGGCACCCACACCCTACGATGTAGTGTCAAAAGTCCTCTGCCATCATAATCAAAGGAGGAAACCTGACCCACCACACGCTCGCTATTCCGATGCTCCTCCTTGATAGCCTCCTGTTGAGCCTCCCGAATCTGCTCCAATAGGGGAGTCACCACGGTCATCCTCAAGCAAACGTCCCTGATCGGCACCGTCTTGCGGCTAAGCGCATCGGCCACCACATTGGCCTTCCCCGGGTGGTAAAGGATCTCGCAATCATAATCCTTCACCACGTCCAACCACCGCCGCTGCCTCATATTCAGATTCGGCTGGTCCATGAGGTACCTCAAACTCTTGTGGTCCGTGTAGATGGTACACCGAACCCCGTAGAGGTAATGCCGCCAAATCTTGAGGGCAAAGACCACCGCCCCCAACTCCAAATCGTGCGTCGGGTAGTTCGCCTCGTGAGGCTTGAGCTTCCGCGAAGCGTAGGCAATGACATGCCCCCTCTGCATCAGAACTGCGCCCAACCCCGAAATGGACGCATCGCAGTAAACCACAAAATCCTCTACGCCCTCAGGCAGGGCTAGGATCGGCGCCTCACACAATTTCTGTCTCAGCATCTCAAACGCAGCCTGCTGCTCGGGTCCCCACCGAAAGACCACGACTTTCTTCGTCAGTCGTGTCAGGGGTACGACTATCTTGGAGAAATCTTGGATAAATCTCCGATAGTAGCCTGCCAATCCCAGGAAGCTCCGAATCTCAGATGGAGACTTCGGGACCTCCCATCTCATCACGGCCTCGACCTTGGCCGGATCAACCAGAATCCCGTTCTGGTTGACGAGGTGTCCAAGGAATTGCACCTCGCGCAACCAAAACTCACACTTGGAGAACTTGGCATACAAGCTCTCCCTCCTCAGGGTCTCCAATACCTCCCTCAGATGCTCCTCGTGTTCCTCCCGAGTCTTGGAATAGACCAAGATATCATCGATAAAGACTATCACAGACCGATCCAGCATCGGTCTACACACGCAGTTCATGAGGTCCATGAACGCGGCAGGAGCATTGGTGAGCCCAAACGTCATCACCACGAACTCGTAATGACCATAGCGCATCCGAAACGCGGTCTTCTGCATATCCTCCTCCCTGACCCTCATCTGATGATAGCCCGAACGCAAGTCAATCTTGGAGAACCAAGATGCTCCCTGAAGCTGGTCAAATAGGTCATCAATCCTCGGAAGCGGGTATCGGTTCTTCACCGTTACCTTGTTCAGCTCCCGATAATCTATACACATCCGATGCGACCCGTCCTTCTTCCTTACAAACAGAATCGGGGCTCCCCAGGGTGAACTGTTCGGACGAATAAATCCCTTGTCTAGCAGCTCCTACAGCTGCGTAGACAACTCCTGCATCTCGGGAGGAGCCAACCGATACGGTGCTTTGGCTATCGGAGCCGCACCGGGAATGAGGTCAATCCTGAACTCCACCTGTCGCTCCGGAGGTATCCCAGGTAGTTCCTCCGGGAAAACATCTGCAAAATCTCGAACCACCGGGACCTCGCTCATGGTCGCCTTACCCGCCTCCCGGGTATCCATCACATACGCGACATATCCCGCGCATCCCTGCTGAAGGTAGCGCCTAGCCCTCGCTGCTGAACATACAGTGGGTCCACACTGCGGCCGTTCGCCATGAATCACTAACTCTCCCCCGCTTGGGGTCCTGACTCGCACTAGCTGCTGCGCGCAATCTATCACTGCCCCATTAGGGCACAACCAATCCATACCAATAATCACCTTGTTCCCACGCAACGGGATGGGAACCAAGTCTACCAGGTAACGCTCCTCAAACAGTCGCAGAACACAATCTCGAAACACCATCGATGCTCGCACCGATCGAACGTCAGCAATCTCTACCTCTAACGGGCAATCTAACTCGCCTGAAGTCTCATGAAATCTCTTACTAAGAGCAAGAGAAACGAACGATCGGGATGCACCCGAGTCGAACAATACCTGAACCGGGATGCCGTTCACATGGAACGATCCTAATACACATGTATACACCCGGAGCACATATCAATACCATAACATCATAAAACAAAAGATAGAAGGAAAGAATCATACCCGTCACCACATCGGGCGCGGCGCGTGCCTCCTCGGCAGTCAACTGAAATGCCCGACTCCTCACCACTGGAGCCTCTGCCTTGCCCTGCCGACCATCCGTGATCCGCAGGGTCGCTGGAGCCGGCGCCTTCACTGGCGCTGCAACTGACAACTGGGGGCAATTGGCCTTCTTGTGGCCCCTCTGGTTGCAGTGAAAACACAACAACTCGGATGTCTGAATAGCTGAAACTGGAGCAGTACAATCCCTGCTAAAGTGCCCTGTCTTGCCGCACTTGTAGCAGCCTCCTGATCCCATCCTACATATCCCCATGTGCGTCCTGCCGCATTTCCCGCAGCGGCTCGATCCTGAATGACCCTTCGGTCTACTGTCTGATCCCTTGGGCTTCTTCCCCGAAGCCTCTCCTGCCTGACCGTCCTCTAGTTTCCGTTTCCGGATGTGCTCCAAATCTATCTCCCTCTCCCTAGCCCTGGCAATCATAGAGTCCAGGGTAGGGCAAGCCGAAAAGCTAACATGCTCCCGGATGTCAGCTCGTAGCATATCATGGTAACGAGTCCTCCTCATATCCTCGTCACCGGCATACTGGGGCACCAATAAAGCCCTCTCCCGGAAATTGGTGGTGATCTCCACCACAGTCTCCGTCGTCTGCCTCATGTCTAGAAACTCCCTGGCCAGCTGCTGAAGCTCGACCGCCGGTGCAAACTCTGCCCGGAACCTAGTCACAAAGTCCGACCAGGTCATTGCCTCGATAGCCGAGGCTCCTAACGAGTCACCCACTGACTCCCACCAATCCCGGGCTCGGTCCCGTAAACACCCTGCTGCGTACCTCACCTTCGACCCCTCGGGGCAGAAGCTAGTCAACTGGGCAGACTCGATATCCGCAATCCACCGCCTGGCGACAATGGGGTCCTTCACCCCATGGAAATCCGGCGCACCACTGCCCCTGAAGTCCTTGAAGGACAGTGTGCGAGATCCTGACTGGCTAGAGGCTAAATCGCTCCTGAATGCCCGTAGGCGATCCTCCATCAACTCCAGGATCCCTTCCTTGATCGACCCAAAGAGGATGGGGGTCGACTCAAGGATGCCCCTGGTGATCTCCGACGTGATGAACTCACGTAGCCTCTCATCAATCGGCTCGGTGCCTGATCCCGAACCTGACCCCTCTCCTGAACCGCCATCTGTCGGTCTCGGTCGAAGTACCACCATTCTGCAAAACATCATAATAATCATTAGTGATACTGCTACTTTCTGAGGGATCTCAACTACTTACAGGTTCCTTGGTCTCATCTTGGACTTCCTCGGCTCGGGTACGGATCCTCTGCTTTCAGTAGTACGGGCCCATACTACCTTCCACATCTATCCGTACCTTCTCCGAGGAATTCCTCGACTTCACCAGATCCCCTTTACTACTGCTACTCTCTGCTATTCTCATCCTAGGCTTGCCCTAGGGAAAACTCAAGTTCAACACGACTGGTCCTCAGCTGCTGTAGGTCTCCTCATAATGCCAGTTAGCCACCACCTAAACACCATCACATGTGATGAGGATTAGATAATCCTTCAAGTAAAAGATCCGTCCCTACAATGGTTGGACTCAAACAAGAGCTGCGCAATAGGGCCAGTTCCAGTACTTTGGGATTATTCAAACCTGATTACATGTGGTGTGACGTGTTCACCTAGTGGCACATTACTCAGAACCCCACCAAGCACGAAGCAAGCAGCATTCGGATAAGGGGAAACAGACTCAAGCCAAAACTATTCTTATAACAAGAAACGACACTAGCATAGGATGCTAAGCTCATACTATCAGGCATAACCTAAACAGGCTATCCTACTACTGTCTACTCAATTCTAGCATGCAATACTCATAAAGCTGTAACACATAAGCAGGCACATAAGGCATCACTCCTAGATCCTTAGCCCTATTCTAGCATGCGGTTCTACGTAAGCTGATAAACATAACATAAACTTGTATGGGTACTATGGGGAATACTTACTTGAGCTCGGCCGGTCGCGCACGTCACACACTTCGCTCTTTCATATGACTCTTTTCTGAGTTTTAGAGAACATTTTCTTTTGGAAAATCTTTCAATCCCTCGATTTGAGTTCAGACACTCCCGAAGGCGTGTCCGAATCCCTCAAACCAGGGCTCTGATACCAACTTGTAACGACCCAATTTTCATGTCCAAAAATTTCATTTTAAAATATTACTTTAGAAAACATTAATAAATAAAAACATTGTTTGATCACAACATAACACATCGCAAACCATGTTTTAAAAGTCAAACCATACATCCCATCAAATATCAGAGTACAATCCCAGTGAATCTCGTAAATGCGGAAACCGAAGAGTGTGTGTGTGACATGCTGCTACCGCGCCGGCTCCTTTCCCCTGGCTGAGGAGGTACCTGAAACCAAAACTGAAACCGTAAGCACAAAGCTTAGTGAGCTCCCCCATAATACCCCATACCATACAAGCATTTAACATATAACATGCAATTAGGAGATACGGGCCTCGCCCACACTCGTGAAGATACGGGCCCCGCCCACACCTCACTTTATGAGAGATACGGGCCCCGCCCACACTCGTGAAGATACGGGCCCCGCCCACACTTCGCTACCTGGGAGATACGGGCCTAGCCCACACTCCATTCTCGGAGAGATACGGGCCCCGCCCACACTCAACCGCCAACTCATATCATACAAGCATCGCACAGACAACAAGTGTAAACAGTTCTATCATGCTGGTATATAACACAATCAACTCAACTAATAGATACGGGCTCGGCCCACACTATAATACTAACGTCTCATCTATACGGACCGGCCTTGGTGCCTTAGACCCGTTACTACTGGAAGGAAACTCACCTCGAAATAGTTGCTGGTCTGTGTGGGAATTGATCACCTACTACTGCTGCTGCTGCTCCGGAAACTCCCCGGCTGTAATTCCCACCATATACTTAATCATACACTGCTAACTGTCCTTTGGGTAAAAAGACCATTTTACCCCTGGTCTAGCCCTAAGTCAAATCGAAGTCAACTTTTAGTTGACCCAACTCGCCGAGTGGATCTCCACTCGCCGAGTCCCTAGCAAACTATTGTCCTGGGTCCCTGATTCTACTCGTCGAGTTGGGCTATGACTCGACGAGTTCATCTTCTAAACTGTCATTCAACTCCTTCATCCTACTCGCCGAGTTGTATGAACAACTCGTCGAGTTCATCTTCATCCGAAGAACACATATGCTAAGACTCGCCGAGTTGTATGAACAACTCGCCGAGTTTGTTCTTGATCTATGAAGATTGCCTTGGACTCGCCGAGTCAGGGCATTGACTCGCCGAGTCCTATCATGAGTGAGTTCAGCTTCCAACTCACCGAGTCACCCCCTGTGACTCACGGCTCAACTCGATACATCTTAAAGGGATCAGTTCAGTGACTCGCGACCAGACTCGTCGAGTCACATATATGACTCGCCGAGTCGCAGCCATGCATCCATCAAATACACCGATTTGCTCGATTCCAGTCCATGCCATTCACAGATCTGGGCTTCTAGGACACAATTCACACGTAAAGTTTCCAACTTTACGTGTAGATATTCACCAATATGGATTTTAAGGCTCAAAGTGCACCAAAAGAGGTAGATCTAGGGCTTTCATGCCATATGACCCCATAAAGGCAATAGATCCAAGCTCCAGGGACTAAATCATGCCTAGATCTAAAGGCTAACAACTTATTATCACCCACAAAGCACAAACAAGCTTGGGGAAGAGCCCAAGAAGGACTCCAATGAAGCAAAAAGGGATTACAAGCTTGAAAACAGAGGGGAAACGAGCTATACCTCAAGGAATATGTTGAAATGACACAAAGATGCCTGATCTCCTTCTCCTCTTCTTGATATACACCTCTTTCTCCTCAAAACCTTCAAGAACACACCAAGAGCACTTCAATCTCTCAAGGAAATAAGGGAAAAACGATGTTGGGGAGTTCTGGGGGGTGAATGGGGACGAGTTGGGCGGAATGAGGGTTTAAATAGGGTACAAACCCTTGAAACTTAGGGTTTCATCCAGCAGCGGTGACTCGCCGAGTCCAGGATATGGACTCGCCGAGTCGCCCACTTAAACGTGTCCTGAGTCTCGTCCCTACTCGGCGAGTCGGACCTTATGACTCGCCGAGTCCAAGGCTAAAATAGGGCAATGCTCAAATAAAATTCACATACCGGAAACCAGGTGCTACATGATACCTCTGGAGGGATCACACCTACTACAAGTTCCCTGGTCTTATCTTGGCATTCCTCGATTCGGGTACGGATCCTCTGCTTTCAGTAGTACGGGCCCATACTACCTTCTACATCTATCCGTACCTTCTCCAAGGACCGCCTTGACTCCACCAGGTCCCTTTCACTACCACTGATATCTGCTACTCTTATCCTAGGATTACCCTAGGAAACCTCTGACTCCACCCAACCCAGTTCTCAGCTGCTGAAGGCCTCTTGGTGATGCCAATTAGCTATTACCTGAATACAATCACATGTGACGAGGCTCGGATAATCCTTCGAGTAAGGGACTCATCCCTACAACGGTTAGGACTCAAACAAGAGCTACGCAATAGGGTCAAATCCAACACTATGAGATTATTCAACCCTGATCACATGTGACTTTAACGTATTCACCTAACAGCTAACTCCCATCACTTCAAAGCCGACATAGCACAAAGCAGACAATATTTGGACATAAAGAAAACAATCTAAAGCAACTCTATCCTCGTAGAGAAAAACTGAACTAGCATACAATGCTAAACTCGCACTATCAGGCATAACCTAAACATACCATCCTACTGCTATCTACTCAATTCTAGCATGCAACTTTTCACACACTGAAGCACATAAAGCAGGCACATAAGGCATCACTCCTAGATCCTTAGTCCTATTCTAGCATGCTGTTCTACTGAAACTGATAAGCATAACATAAGCGTGTATGGGTACTTTGGGGAATACTTACTTGAGCTTGGCCGGTCGCGCACATCACACACTTCGTTCTTTCTTAGAACCCTTTACTAGCCTTTTTAGAAAAAAAAAAATTCTTTTTCCAAAATCTTTTAATCCCTCAATTTGAGTTCAAACACCCCCAAAGGTGTGTTCGAATCCCTCAAACCAGGGCTCTGATACCAACTTGTAACGTCCCAAAAATACGAGCCAAAAATTTCGTTTTTAAAACATGTACTTAGCAAAACATTTAGGAATAAATCATTCGACAATCATTTCATTCCACAAAAGATGTTGCATGTCGGAAAAACATTGTCATAATCATAAAAGTGTCAGAGTACAATTTCCCAGGAAGATATCATAATGCGGAATACAAGCAGGTGTGTGATGTACCGCTACCGCGCCAGCTCCTTCCCCTTAGAAGAAGAGGTACCTGAAACCAAAATTGAAAACTGTAAGTACGAAGCTTAGTGAGTTCCCCCAATGTACCACATACCATACAATCACATAACATGCATATATCGTCAGGCATATATGGGTGCCCGACCTACCCCTTCAGTCCTCTCGACCGGATACTGTCTAGTATAACTGGGAGCTTGCCTCCCATTCGGTCCTCTCGACCGGATACTGACTAGCATATCTGGGTTCTGGTCTCCCCTTCGGTCCTTTCGACCGGATACTGGGGACTATTTCACCCCTACTATTACCACATAACACACATGACTCATAATCTATCTAGCATGGCTGGGCATGACCGCCCCTTCGGCCCTATCGACCGGTAATCTGGGGACTATCTCCCCCTACTGTCACTAGCACATAGCAGCATATCATACTAGCACATAAACATATCACATGTAGTAGCAACCTTAGATGAATATCACAGAGACAATCATCCATCATACAACTCCTACTGGTAGGCCGGTAATGTGGCCGTAGACCCACCGCTACTGGAAGATAACTCACCTTGAAGTAGTTGCTGATCGGTGCGGGAATTGACTGTCTGCTGCTGTTGGTGCTCCGAAAATCCCCCGGCTATAATTTCCACAAAATACTCAGTCAAACAACGCTAATTGCCCCTTGGGTAAAATGACCATTTTACCCCTGATCAACTCAAAAGTCAAAGTGAGAGTCAGCTTCCAGTTGACCCGACTCGCCGAGTTAGCTCGCCAACTCGTCGAGTCCCGTCCATTCGATTGTCCTTAATCTCATCTTTACTCGTCGAGCTATGCATTGACTCGATGAGTTCGCCTTCTAAACTGATGTCCAAGTCCTTCATTCTACTCGCCGAGTTGTATGAACAACTCGCCGAGTTCATCTTCATCCGATAAACACTTTATGCTGTGACTCGCCGAGTTGTATGAACAACTCGTCGAGTCTGTTCTTGATCTAAGAAGGTTGCCTTGAACTCGCCGAGTCAGGGCATTGACTCGCCGAGTTCCTTCCCGGATGAGTTCGGCTTCCAACTCATCGAGTCCAACCGGGACTCACTACTCTACTCGGCATAGACAAAAAAGGGGGAAAACTCGGGGACTCGCGAACCTACTCACCGAGTTCGATGAGCGACTCGCTGAGTCTGCCACATGCAAATACTATACACTCGATCTTGTTCGAATCCAGTTCATGCCATCTACAGATCTGGGTTCTTAGGGCAGGATTTTCACGTAAATTTTCCAACTTTACGTGTAGAAATGCATAGAATGAGGATTAAAGGCGATATAAGGGTTAAGAAGGTAGATCTAGGACATTCAAGCAATTTACTCCCATAAAGGTTATAGATCTGAGCTTCTGGAGCTCAAACATGACTAGATCTAGCGGATAATCAACCCATTACGAATTCTAATTCATGCACAAGCTTGGAAAAGGTTCAAGAAGAGCTCAAAAGGTGCTCTAATGGGGTTATAAGCATACAAACAGAATGGGGCAGAGATATACCTCAAAGAACTCTGAAATTGCACCAAGATATCTGGTATCCTTCTCCTCTTCTTGATCCACTCTCCTTCTTCTCCGAAAAACTTCAAGGAATCACTCTAATCACTTCAATCTCACAAGAAACGAGTTAGGGTTGATATAGGGCGCTCTGAGGGTGAAAGGGGGCGAGCTTGGGCCGCACAAGCTAGCTTAAATAGGGGGCAAATGCTTGGAATTAGGGTTTCATCATACAACGAGGACTCATCGAGTCCAAAATATGGACTCGCCGAGTCGCCAACTTAAACATGCTCCGGATCCCGTCTCTACTTGGCGAGTCGGACCTACAACTCGCCGAGTCCAAGGCTAAAAAAATGAAAAACACTAAGATAAATTTTACGTACCAGGAACTAGGTGCTACATATGTGGTATGCTAGTTGTTTATGTGATATGTGATATGCTAGTTGTCTTTGTGATACTTGCATGGAAGACCTCAGTGTGAGCCCATGCCACTTGGATATCAGACCATGTGAGGGAGCCCATGACATTCCAGTTAAAGATCATGGGGGAGCCCATGGCATTTGGTTATTAGACCATTTAGGGGGCCCATGACATTCCGGGTAAAGACCATGGGGGTGCCCAGGGCACTTACTTATCAGAATATATAGGGGTACCCATGGCATTCAAAGTAAGACCATGGGGGTGCCCATGGAACATAGGTGTAAGACCCTGGCGAGATCCCACGACATCCTGGAGTAAGACCCTGGAGGGAGTTCGCGACATATTTATTTGTTTTTATGCATGACTAATGTGATTGATATGGTTTATTTAATTATGTGGATTATGTAGGGTATGTTATGGGGAACTCACTAAGCTTCGTGCTTACAGTTTTGTTTATGGATTCATGTATCATTGGTTTGGAAAGGAAGGGTCCGACTTGGTCGCAACTCACACACCCGTGTTTTCTGCATTATGTGATTTTGGGATGTAACTCTGATAAATGTTTTAATTAAGCAATGTTTTTGAATGGTTGGATTAATTAACATTTGTGTCTAACTATAATGAAAAATGAATTTTTTACCCTGGATTTTTGGGTCGTTACAAGTTGGTATCAAAGCCTTGGTTTGAAGGATTTGGACATAGTCTTGAGTGTGTTGGAACTTAAACTAAGGATTTGGTAAAGTTTTTAAAAGAAAACTGTTTTCAAGGAAAGAGTTTTCTAAGACAAGAAAGGGTGTGGTGCATGCAATCGGCCGAGCTCAAGTAAGTTTTCCCCAGAATACCCATATATGTTATATGTTATGACTTGATTTATGAATCTATGAACCGCATGCTAGTTAGGGCTAAGAGAAGTGCCTTTATATGTTGTATGAGCTGGTAGAATTGCATGTTAGTGTTGACTAGTCAACAATAGATTGGCCTGATATGTGATGCTTGTAGCCTTGGGGATATTGGATGCTATGCTTAATGAATATTGGTATTGGTAACAACTAAGTGTATGATTTGAAAATTGTATATGGTTAGGATCTTATAGCCTTAGAATAACTGATTTGGCCTTATTTCCTATTCCTTGTCTGGTTGTGGTCCTAGGGCAGAGTCTATTATTCAAAAAGTTTATTAGATCGTGTTATGTGTATAATTTGCATGCATAAGGCAGTCGACAACGAGGGTGGATTTGTATAGCATGAGTTATAGTATGTGGGTTGAATGTTCTATGATAGTTTCATGGGTTGGATAGTTACTACACGAAGGCTTCTTGCTTTGTGCTTTGTGGAAATCTTGGGTGATGGGAGTCCGCTACCAAGAAAATATGACGATATTCAGGAGGTGGATGGTTGGCATCATGAAGAGTTCTTTAGCAGCTGATGGCAGGGTGAGGTCGAGAACCTAGGAAATCCTAGGATATGCTCTGGTGAGTTTAGTGAGGCGATTCGATGAAGTTGGTGCTTGGGTTGAGGAAGTGACTTAGAGGTTTCAGGAGGATTATTGAGGAAAGTATGGATAGGTATGGAAGGTAGTATTGGGCCCATACTACTGAAAGTACATGATCCATACTCGAATCGGTGAGAGTCTTGGAGAATCTGAGAAGCTTATGGGAAAGAGAATTCTTGGTTATGCTCTGATTATGGGGATAGTTGCTTTGCCAGATGAGGACGAGCATACATGGAGAAGGATCAGGGTTTGGTCCTATAGTCGGTGGTGAGCCAGTTAGTGGAAGGAATGCCAAGGATTTGAGTTTGCATTGGATTAAGGAGATGGAAAGTGTTTTATAGTACTAGTCCCGACCCCTTAGGAGCTAAGGTTCAGTTCACCTTGGATCTCCTGTATCGGGCAGCAAGGATTTATTGTGCGATCTATTACGCTTTCGAGATTGGTTACTATGTATTGGGAGTAGTTGTAGTCCGGTTAAGGGTCGAGGTTGCTTCAACTACTGCAGTTCAGCCATAGACGATTGAGCTAGTGAGTGTGTCATGGTGCGAGACCCTGAATGATATGATTTCTAAAGCCTGAGAATGGGAGATTGATTTGGAACACATTGGGAAGAAAGGACCAGATCAGGTGCATATATTAGAGGGTCCCGGGAAGAGATCCAAGATTTCAGATCAGCTTTTGAGAGGCCAACAGGGCCGGATTCAGTGCAACACTTGCAGGAAACTGCATGATGGAGTTTTTAGTTCCAAGGGTTTAGGTAAGTGTATCTTTGGGTTTGTTTCCCTGCTTGTGTTTGGGTTATATCTTCAAGTGATGTCATATGCCATTTGCATGCCTAGAATTATTAGTGGTTAACGAAAGGTCATTTCCCTACTTGCGGGTTGGGAGTGTCAAGTATTATCTTTGTTTACGGTCAAGATCGGTTTAGGGGTATTAAGTGGAAGGTCTACGGACAACGTTCCGTAGGATCGTTATTCAACCTCGTCTGGAATCGATGGTTTTAGTAACCGTTATTGATTGGCTGACGAAAGCGCCAAGGGAAGTGGATCGTTGCTAAGGTATTGGTTGGAACATCTGTCTTTTGGTTTTCAAGATTTGAGTGTGATATCATTTAAAGCATTAGGGACTATCGGTTTCACTGGGATTCAGGGGGTGTTCATCTGGTCTTTAGAAGTTGTGTGGTCTTTGGGGATTGGCTAGTGATGGAGCACTAGTTGATAAGCGCTAGTTGTCATCAGGTCGATCATTGTATGGTAAGAAGGATGGGTAATCATTCGATTCTCGTGTGCTTTGAGAATTTAGTTGATTCAAAGTGGGGGAGGATCGTTTGAGGATTCAGAAGTAGAAGCGGTTTTGAAACCGGAATGAGTTTCGCATCCTCATCAGGAAGAAAGACGGCCCAAGCATCTGTTGGGATTGAGGATTATGTGAGTTGGGAGTTCGGTATAACTCCCCAACATGTGAACCTCGTCTTCTTGGTGCTTGATAGCAGAATTTAGGGAATCAGGTTAGGGTTCTAATCATGAATTGAGTTCATTTCGGGTGTACAGTGGAGTGTGTGCTCGTTTTTAAGTGTATTTGAATTGATAGATTGGGGGTAAGGCGTAGGGCTACGATTGTGGTGAGGTGAAAGTGTTGTAACACTATGGGGGAGTTGTAGCATTCACTAGTAGTTAGTTGGGGTGAAAGTGTTGTAAGACTATGGGGGAGCCATAGCATTCACTAGTAGCCAAATAGTGTGGGAAGTGTTGTAAGACTACAGGTTGTCGTAACATTCACTAGTAGCCAGATAGTATGGGAAGTGTTGTAAGACTGTGGGGGTAGCTGTAGGATTCACTTGTAGCCAGATAGTGTGGGAAGTACTGTAAGACTATGGGGTAGCCGTAACATTCACTAGCGGCCAGATAGTGTGGGAATTGTTGTAAGAATTCGGGGTAGCCGTAGCATTCACTAGCGGCCATATAATTTGGGAAGTGTTGTAAGACTGCGGGGTAGCCGTAGCATTTACTAGGAGCCAGACAATGTGGGAAGTGTTGTGCGACTGCGAGATGACCAGTAGCATTCACTGATTCTTTCAGATGATTAGGCCAGGGTGGGCCAATTCGCAAGATTATGGGTAGACCACAACATGTTTGGAATCAGGAAACAACAAGTCGTTGGATACTTGGCATGATGTAAAACTACAATTATTCTGGTGGCATTCACTTTTTGTATTGGATTTAGTGGTGATAGGTTGTCACCCTACCATGATCGGATGGACTAGAAGGATTGATGGAACCATGAGTGATAATATAGCTAGGGCAGTTATTGCTAGTCAAAGTTACCTTCGGAGGTCGCGTGGGGCGACTGCAAGATTGCTTGTTGGCTCAACAACCGGGCAAGAATCCAGTATTTTAGATGTGGGCAGACAAGTTGGATCCAGGGAGGCCTCAGTTGCTAAGGAAAACAGCTAGGAGGTGGTGCGATGTTCCGAGTAGTGGTAGTGATTTGGGATTCTTATGGGAGTAGCTTGTGGGCTAGGAGGTGCCAAGCCTCTTGTAGCAGGATTAAATAATCTCAGAATACTTGATTTGACCCTATTACGCAACTCTTGTCTGAGTCTTAATCATTGTAGGGATAAGTATCTTACTCGAAGAATTATCTAAGATTTCTGTCAAGTATAAGTGTATTGCAGGGAAATTTGGTCTGTGACTCTGTTTTATAGTGGGAACCTCAAGTTATCAGAAGTTGAGTAGCCAGTTGGGAGATAAGTGCAACGAATTCGACAATGATTCAGTGTGAGCGGTCTGTCAGGGAGACAGACCATCTCGAGAATTTGTTTATGTTTGGGTCTTAGAACCCTCGAGGGTTGGTTTTGGATGCCTTGGAAAGGTTGGGATATGATTGTGGTTGTGGTCATGTTGATCAAGTTGTTTGGCGTGTCAAGAGTGGTAAGGAATGATTTCGAGGACGTAATCTAATTCAAACGGGGGAGAGTTGTAACATTCCGTTTAAAATTATTAATTAAACAATAAAACCTAAACCCCGAGATGTAAATTTTATATAGCCCTAACTCCATAATAAGGAATCAGTGTTAGCAATGGGAGTTAAAAGTAGTATTTTGGGCAATGGGGGTTAAAGTGTAATTTTCGGACTAGCTATGAATAAATTTTTTGGAAGCTAGGGGCTGATTGATAATTCTTAGACTTATTATGAAAGAATTTTCGGAGGCAAGGGCTAAAAGATAATTTTTGGATTTAAATTGAAAAAGATATCGGGAGGAGGGAATAATCATGGAATAATGGACAAATGTTTGAAATGAGACACAAGATTAACCCCCGTATCCATTTGTAACGTCCGTAGATCCGGGCTAGTAAATTTAGAGATAATAGGGATCGAAAACGACTATTTGAAAAAACATTATTTTAGAATAAATAACTTTGACCAAGTTGTAGAATATGTCTCAAGGGTTCCGTACATATGAAAAGTGCCGAAATCCGAGTTATAACGAAGAAGTTATGACCCGTCGAAGTTTACCGACGGAACCAGCACGACACCGTGAAGACGTAAATAGTGAATTTATGATAGAGATTCTTTTAGCCTTAGTAATCTAAATGAAAGTCATAGAATATGTTAACCTGAGAACGTCCATTAAAAGAACGCCCAAATCTGACTTCGTATGAGGAAGTTATGATTTTTCGAAGTTTTGGCTTAGCGGTGTACAACCCGAAGTTCGAGTATTAGATCAAGCGGTTTTTAGCTGACACAACCTAAATGAGAATCGAAGATCTCATTATTAATAGCGTAACGATAAAAAGACAGACAAAAATGGACATCGTATGAAGAAGTTATGAGATTTTAACGGACCAATACTGTCCCGATCTGTTAAAAATATAAATTTAAAAATAAAGTCAAAATTAGCCGACGGAGTCTAAACGAAAGTTGTAGAGTACGTCTCCACCTACGCGTGGATATAAACAACGTCAAAAACAGATTTTGTATGAACGAGTTACAAATTATAATAGCGTATTTACGTATTAAAATAAAGTATAAATCAACTTGTAACATCCCGAAAATACAGATGAAAATTTTCATTTTAATTACGTCATTTTAAAACCAACAGTGTAATAAAACATCTGTAATATTATGTCATCTCAAAACCAAAGTAGAAATAATCAAACATGTTATCATAAAACAATATCAGAGTGTAATCCTAAAGATCTCTTGTCCGGAAAACCATAGTGTGATGCGCTATGATCAAGCCGGCTCCTTTCCTTTAGACACGAAGTACCTGAAACCAAAACTAGAAACCGTAAGCACAAAGCTTAGTGAGTTCCTCCATCATACCATATACCATACAATCATATCACATACATACTGCCAGACATTTCTGGGGTGCCTGACCTACCTGGTACGGCCATTATGGGGTGCTGACCTACCCATGCGGCCATTCTGGGGTGTCGTCCTTCCCGTGTCAAGACATTCTGGGGAGCTGACCTTCCCATGCCGAGCTATTCTGGGGTGCTGACTACCCTTCGGTCCTAACAACCGAACCTCAGGGACTATTTCACCCCCTACTACTACTATCACATATAACATAACACAAACATAATATCAGACATCTGGGGTGCCTGAACTACTTGTCGGTCCTAACAACCGAACTCGGGGACTGGTCCCCTCCTACTACCTCTATTGCATATAACATAACAAGCCTGCATGCAAACATATCATCACATACTGTCAGACGTATCTGGGGTGTCTGACTACCCTTCGGTCCTAACAACCGAACTCTACTACTATCACATACAACATATCATGCTAGCATATAACATATCAGGTATTAGCGAACCTAGATGATATCACAAAGACAATCATCTATCATACATCTCCTATTGGTGGGCCGGTATTGTGGCCTTAGACCCACCGCTACTGGAAGGTAACTCACTTCATATTGTTGAAGTCCCGTAGACATAACCCCACATTACTGAAGTCCCGCAAACTTCACCCCAGCTGCTAGATGACAGATTCCCGAACTGTCAACACAAAAATAACACCCAATTAATAATTGGGTCCCAACACCTAATCATAGATACTCACTTGGATAATTACTACATTACCCCAAGGTTGACTTTATGCAAGCCCAAGGCCCAATCCTTAGGCCCAAAGTCCACTAGGAAATCAAATCCCAACATATGGCCCAATTTTCCAAATTGGGCCCAGGCCTATACATGGTCTTATTCTAAGGCCCAACATCATACAATCATTAAGGCCCAACTATGGTCCATCTATGGCCCAATTTTCCAAATTGGGCCCAACCCCTTACATGGGACTTACCCTAGGCCCATTAAATCATTTTAGTCCATATAATTAATCTTGGATGGCCCATTATTAATCCAATCATCAAGGTTCAATAGAAAGGCCCAGCAATAAACCCAAGTGAAGTTAGGGTTTCACATAAAATGTCGATTAGGGTTAAGTTTCCTACTTAATCCATTAAGTCCATCATTCTTCTAAATAAGTCATATGGTGTGATTGGGCTTAATCACACAATTCCATTCCAATGGCCCAAATGTGGGCCTCGATAAGTCCAAGCCCATAATCCCAAATTAGAGTTTTCACATGAAATGATGATTAGGGTTCGGTGTTTCTTTCTTAACCCATTAAGGACTTAATCCATTAAGTCCATTATGCCTTATGTTAGTTTGCTAATGATTATTATTTAATATCTCAAGTTATTAAATAATTCTTGTGTGTGTGTGACCCGATTAATTCCCTAAATTAAGATTTACAGCATTAGGGTTTTTCCAACTCAAATACTAGCCCATAATTAATATGTTGGACTTTTAGGTTATTTAGGGTTTTATTGGGCCTATTAAGCCCACAAGAATATAATTAAGCCCATTCGATTCCATTAGAGCTTACAAGGCCCATTAGGGTTTACAAGCATCCTAAACGAATCAAACTCACAAAGCGAGCACACCGCCATCCGACACGGCGGCCGGTGGCGGCATGAAGCGGCAGCCACCACCCTAAGGTGGTGGTTTTCAATTTCTTTCCATTATTTCCATATTTACAATTTACAATGCAAAATACCAAATTCATACACTCACACACGCACTAAAATACACATACACGGTGGCACATGGTGGCAGCTACCACCTCACGGTGGTGGTGGTGGCCATTACCGGTTTTCCGGCCAAACCAAGCTCACTCTATAGCAGAATACACACACCCATGCATTTTCTTGCTTGCAACTGGATCTAGCCACCCACCTGGTGGCATTTAGCGATGGCAACAACATCACAAATGGCATACCGGCGGCAGGAGGTGGTAATGCATTTTCCGACCAATAAACACCCACACACATACATCGACTGAGATACACACGAAACCCCACAACAGCCCCTTCGGGGTGGTGAACGGCGGCGACAAGGGACCCCAACTAGCTGCAATCGGAGAGAAACGGGAGGAGGTGAATGGTGATGAAGGACGAACGTAACAACAACCTCGTCCTCGGCTACTATTCGGCGCACACAACTCCGACAATAGCATTGTAGCAGCCGACGTGACTGAGGCAATGGCCGAAGATGAGAAACCCGCAACACCACATGCCTCGACGTGGTCTTCAGCTTCCTTGGCTTCACCGGAGGCAACAGATGGCGGCGTCCGACTTGTAGGATAGGATAATGGATGAAGAAAGAGGAGAAGGAGCATCTGAGAACGCCATCAAGCCACTCGGAAGTCGCTCTCGGTGGTTTTCTTCGTTCGTGCATGGCGTCCGGCGGCAAGGTGTGATGGAATCTCAATGTCGAGGTAGTAGGCGGCGGTAGCCGGAGCTCTATCTGGTCGGAACACGAGAGAGGAACCGGTGGTGGCGGCTGATGAACTTGAGTGGCGGCTGCCTTCAACATTTAGGTTTAGGGTTTGAAATGGGAGTTATGATGCATATATACTTGGCTTAAGCAAGGGTGACGAGAGTTGTCCCGTGCTCATATTTTAACTTTGCCCTTTAAACCATTCTAGTCCCTCCCCATAAGATTTCTTCGTATTTAATCTAATATTTACCCTTTTAACCTGGATTTGAAAATCTTCTTCAATTTAATCCGATAATTACCTTTTTAACCCAGTCCGTGGAAATCCCCTTACAGATTAAGTCCCATAAACTATCAAATAACCCTCAATATCTTAATTATTACATAATCAACCCTTCCACCTCATTTCCTTTTAAACTAAGTTCAAATAATTACCACGGAGCCCCTGTCTTCATAAATATTATAAAATGAGTCGCAAACTCACGTTTTTAGCCCCCAACTTCTAAAAATATGGCAATTACTCCTCGAACCCAACACCCTGTATATATAATTATTTATTTTAGGGCTACTATTTGCTCATTTTTTATTTATTGATTTAATAAATGAACGGGGCTTTACAATAAATCATATATATGTACACACACACACACACATATATATATATATATGTATATACATACATACATACATATGTATTTATCATTAGAAAGGTATCGACGATGCGGTCATTATAAGACTAATGTTGAGTTCTTTCGTCATTAGTTTAGTACAAATATCATTAAATCCATTTAAAATAGTATTATAGAGGGGTGTTTAGTTGTTTATATAACTAAAAGGTCATTAAGTAATTATGGAGGGTAGTTTTTGAAAATTCAATTAGTATAAATAAGATCTTTGGGCTCTCATTTTTCTTGCACCATTCTCTTGATTCAAGAGTCTTCCTCTCCTTATCCCCCGAGCATTTCGGTCCCTCGTGATTCGACTTCTATTTCTGTAGTTTTAGTATAGTAAGGTGAGCGCTGAAGCGATGCACGAATCTTTCTTAGAAAGATTCAGCGACGAAGTTCTGCCCTTGCAGAGCCCGACTGCTAGCTAAAATCCCCTTGTAAGTAAGTTATGCTTACCCTATTTTAAATATAGTTTATATTTAAAATTAGTATTGTTATTATAAATTTATAATAAATATTTGAGCTATTATTATGACTTATATAAGTGTCGTTATAATATCTTTTTAACTACTCGCGGTATGAGGAATCTGGTTTAAAGGGCCACATAGGGTCGTTGGATTTCAGAAGCGCTATACGCCAAAATGGTCTTGCCCCCCCCCCCCCCCCCCCGGTGTTTTATGTATGTCCCCTTTCTGTACACAGTGGTTGGGAAGTATTGTTTAAACACTTATATAATAATAATAAGACTAATAATTAGTCGCGGTAAATATTAGACTAAAATCTAGTGGTAATAATACTAGGTTTCGTCGAAGGAAATTATTTTAAAGTAAATGAAGTGTTGTCCGAGTACCGAGTCACCACCTTCTCAGGTGAGTGCATAGTTACTTTCATCTTACATGTAACATCCCAAAAATACAGGCCAAAAATTTCACTTTTAAATACGTCAGTATAAGACCAACAGTGTAATAAAACATTTGTAATGTCATGTCATGTCAAAACCAAAGTAGAAATAATTAAACATGTTATCATAAAACAATATCAGAGTGTAATCCCAAAGATCTCATGTGCGGAACCCCATAGTGTGATGTGCTGCGATCAAGCCGGCTCCTTTCCTTTAAACACGAAGTACCTGAAACCAAAACTGAAAACCGTAAGCACGAAGCTTAGTGAGTTCCCCCATCATACCATATACCATACAATCATATCACATACATACTGCCAGACATTTCTGGGGTGCCTGACCTACCCGGTACGGCCATTCTGGGGTGCCAACCTACCCATGTGGCCATTCTGGGGTGCCGTCCTTCCCGTGTCTAGCCATTCTGGGGCGCTGACCTACCCATGTTGAGCTATTCTGGGGTGTTGACTACCCTTTGGTCCTAACAACTGAACCTCAGGGACTATTTCACCCCCTACTACTAATATTACATATAACATAACACAAACATAATATCAGACATATCTGGGGTGCCTGAACTACCCTTCGGTCCTAACAACCGAAATCGGGGACTGGTCCCCTCCTACTACCTCTATCGCATATAACATAACAAGCCAGCATGCGAACATATCATCACATACTATCAGACGTATCTGGGGTGTCTGACTACCCTTCGGTCCCAACAACCGAACTCTACTACTATCACATACAACATATCATACTAGCATATAACATATCAGGTAGTAGCAAACCTAGATGATATCACAAAGACAATCATCTATCATACATCTCCTACTGGTGGGCCGACATTGTGACCTTAGACCCACCGCTACTGGAAGGTAACTCACCTCACACTGCTGAAGTCCCGAAGACACAATCCCACACTTGCTGAAGTCCCGCAGACTCGACCCCAGCTGCTGGCTGACAGATTCCCGAACTGTCAACACCAAAATAACACCCAATTAATAATTGGGTCCCAATACATAACCATAAGTACATTCTTTGGGTAATTACTACATTACCCCTAGCTTGGCTTATTCAAGCCCATGGCCCAATCCATAGGCCCAAAGTTGACTAGGAATCAAAGCCCAACACATGGCCTAATTTTCCAAATTGGGCCTAGGCCTAAACATGGTCTCATTATAAGGCCCAACATTATACAATCATTAAGGCCCAACTATGGCCCATTTATGGCCCAATTTTCCAAATTGGGCACAACCCCTTATATGGGACTTACCTTAGGCCCATTAAATTATTCTAGTCCATTTGCTTGACTCTGGATGGTCCATTAGTATCTCAATCATTTAGGCCCAACATAAAGGCCCAATAATATACCAAGTGAAATTAGGGTTTCACATAAAATGATGATTAGGGTTAAGTTACCTACTTAACCCATTAAGTCCAATATTGCTTAGATTAATTTCCGCCAATGATTATTATTTAATATTTCATGTTATTAATAATTCCCGTGTGTGTGTCCCGATAAATTCTCAAAATTAGGGTTTCATTGCATTAGGGTTTTCCAAACCCTAATTAAGGTTTCCAACCCACATTAGTCCATTAGGCCCAATAGCTAAGTCATTAGATCCATTAGGGTTCACTAAGCCCATTAGACACATGCTTGGGCTATTATGTCCATTAAGCCTGATTGGGCCCATTAGGGTTTCAAGGCCCATCAGGGTTTTAGTCCCTTGACCAAACATCTTTATTTTCATCCCAATCCATTGATCTACCTATCACTCACGGAGAAGAGGAAGCTCAGAGTGATGATGAAAATGAGTTTGATGGAACTTTTGTAAATCTCGAGTTTGATCTGGAAGAGGAAACTATTCTGGATAACATGTTACTTACTGGGAAGCAATTTAAAATTCTTAACCGAAAGCTTAATTCCCTTTTGCAAATTCAAGCTGATGGTGGGAATAAACATTTGGTGTCAAGTCTCGAAGCTGATATTATGCTGAAGCGTCAAGAACACGGACTTCATGAAGCTATTTCTGATGTTGATCGCAATAACGAGAAACGGGTGAAGGCACATTCTTTGAATTTTGCTTCTGATTTAAAAGAATTAATGGTTGTGGCAAAGGAAAGACATATCTTGTTTATTCTAGATGTGAAGAAAGTTTGTGAAGATGTCAATTTCAAACTTCAAGAACATAGGGAAGATATGGGAAAAGAGATTGTTGTTTTCCAACAAGATTATTCATCTCATCATCGGAAAGTGGAAATCATCGCAGATGTTGTTACCAATTTTGTCAAGTTGTATGAAGCTCTTGGTCCGAAGGTCGAGCAGATGGTTGTTGATGATGTTCAAAGTTTTTCGAGTATTAATAAATTGTTGGTGGAGTTGAAGGGTTTGGTGCTTAAACAAAGTCTGGTTTTATCTTCGTTAATAACTCCTGAGCTTCTTTCTTAGAAGTTTTCTTTGCTTGAATCAACTATTCAAAAGGAGTTAGCTCCTATATTGAAGTTTTTGAATGTTATGCCAACAGATACCCCACCTGTTTCTAGAGGGGTGCATGGGAAAGAGAAGATAGGTGTTGATAGGAGATATGTGTTTGGAACTGGTGGTAGCTCTTCAAAGAAAAATGATGAAGATGCGAAGTTAGTGGGAAAAGTTTCTTCAACTCAAATTCCTATTTCATTGGTAACTGCTTCAACAATTTTTACTTTCACAACAACAACAACAATGCCTATAACAAAAGGAATCGTTATTGGTGGTTCTATTGCTGGAGGATCAAGTTCGAACCCTCCTCCTACCACAGAAAAGTTACAGAGTAAAAGGAAGGGTGTCTTACATGAACCCTCAGCTGAAGAGAAGAAAGCTTCCATAGAATAAGAAATAGAGAAACAAAGACAGAACCAAAGCATACTCTGACTTAGAGAAAATGATCCTCCTAGTATTAATAAAGGTGATCCTGCTAAGTATTTCAACTATGAATATATCGAAGCCACAATTTTGTCGGGTGAGATGCATTCATTCAACAAAACGCCTAAAAAGAGTTATGACATTGCGAATATTGATCTTAATTAGTTAGATTTTCCAATAAATCTGATGTTGTTTCGTGATGACCAATTTGAGATTGAAAACAATTTCAAAGATAAGGAGGAGTTTAGACGCTTGAAATATCGATTTCATGTAGTGTTGGGAAAGAGTGAAGATGCGGTTTGGTCCTCAGTTAGAATTGTTTGAATTCTTAACATAACCAAGGATACGTTATTTAAGGGTATGTTACAGAAATATCAATACATTGCAGTAAGGGTAAACAATGTAGTGTTCGACTTCTTTGTTGCTGACTTCCCACTGATAAACCTATATGATTTTTTGATTGTTGTGAATATCTTAAAGTCAATTGACTATTCAAAGTTTCAACAAGGAAACAAGGAAGAGTTCATGATATGTTTTGAACACTTGAGGGTATTCATTGATGGTTAGTATGGTGCCTTAGCCTTAACTGATATTGATATTGCTACAATATTGGGAAAGAAAGCTACTATTCCCAAAACAATGATCAAGGATCAGTGTTTTCTAAATGATTCAGAAGATGAGGAAATTTGCTGGAAGCCCTTGGGGATACTGTTCGTGGGAAAGAATAAAAAGGGTACAATGATGAAATTTTTATTTCAATTAAGCGACATTGAGAAATACAATTCGTCACGCTACACAAGTTTGTTGATTCGAATGAAGAGCTATGCAAAAAATAATGACAGTGCGAAAGCAGAGATTTAGAATGTTATCAACTGGTACACAGAGATAAGGAGGGTGTTACATCAAGCTGCTCAATTGTTCACAAAGTATATTCGACACTTATCACAAAGGGGGAGAATGTTGAGGTTCAAAGGTTGTGATGTGTCGAAGGTGTCTAGTTGTTTTGTATTATCGAACATTTGAGTGTATTTTATTTTAAGGGCATACATTTATATTCGAGTCTTTAGTGCCCGTTGTCCTTATATTTTTTGTGCTTTCAGCTTTCAGCTTTCAGTATATTCGACACTTATCACAAAGGGGGAGAATGTTGAGGTTCAAAGGTTGTGATGTGTTGAAGGTGTCTAGTTGTTTTGTATTATCGAACATTTGAGTGTATTTTATTTTAAGGGCATACATTTATATTCGAGTCTTTAGTGCCCGTTGTCCTTATATTTTTTGTGCTTTCAGTTTTCCCTATAAATATGGGAAGAGTATAATTAGGGGTTAAGAATGATTTTTAGATTGTAATCATTTTCTCTCAACCTCTTGTATTCAAACTTTCAAAGAATAATATCGTGCCAAGCAGATTATATTTAGATTACCTGTTCTAAATCATTTCATACTCTGATTCAAGATTAATACTCAATTCAATCGTTTTTTCAGATTTTATCATGAGTAATTTTAAGATGACAATATCTTATATTCTTGAAACGCAAATATATGAGTTGTTTTTTACAAGTCATTTGTGCATTGATAATATGTAAACGCATCAATAACTTGATGTTGTAAAACATATTGTTGTGCGTGGTTTGATGAGTGAATAGTGCAAGCATATAAGTCGAAGTTTATCTGTTCCTTTTTCCCTAACAGGAAAAGCAATATTTGTGGGCCCCTCGATAATTTGATGTCGACATCTAAAGCGCTTGGCTAAGCCTGGAGTGAATTGATGTGTTCAATTGGTAGTTGGAATCGATCGTCATAAATCAGAAATCGGGAAACAAAACTTGGACAATGAGATTGATTATAATCTATGTCTCATGCTCGTACGACATATTGTATAATTGAGTAATATTTGATGACTTATCTTAGGACACATAACTGACGGTGTCAGAGTTCGATAGAAGCTTTGAGAGCTACAATTTGCCAATCGGTTTTTGAAGTTTACTGGCAACTATAGTTATTAGACTTATCCAAGTAGGATACTATTTGATTAGGTGTCTAAGCCCATAACTATAATTGGTATATACTTCAATTGATAGTAGCACAGTCCTTTTGGATTGCCCTCATAACTAGCAACTAAACATGATGACTTTTGGAGAGGGAGATTGAATTTATTATTTGATTATTAAATTGAAATAAATGATTTATTAATGTATTATGAAAATAATATATTAATTAGAAATCATATTATTTAATTAATAATTAATCAAAAATTAATTGGGATTAATTGAATTATCTAAAAGTGCAGGGGTTGTTTGGCAATTTATTGATAGTTGAGGAAATGGGCCCCAGAACCTCCCTAAAAGGGGTTGGACGAAAACTTCTAGGAAGGCCCTAGAATTTTCATCCAACGGCTCTTGGATGGGAGTTCATGGGTTACTTGGCCCTAAGCTAAGGGAATTAGGGTTTCCTCCTAAAACCCTAGCTTTAACTCTAAGCTACATCACCTATTTAAAGGTCCTTACCCCTTCTCATTTCAGCCATTTGATTAGAGGAATAGCCAAAATTCCTAGCACTCCTCTCCTCTCTATGCTCTCATCCTCTTGTTTAGTCTGAGTGTGAACCATTAGAGGCGTGACACTTATGACGCTTGCTCTCTAAGTTCAAGAAGACAAGGATTTATTGTTATTACTATATAACAATAAGGTATGTTTTTCTAATCCTGGATCTAAATTTTGAAAATAACATAGGTTTCTAGGGTTTCCAAATTGATGTTTAAATGTTGCATGTTCAATTAGAGAAAAAGTAGATGGGAAAAATTAGGGTTGCATGCACACATAGGTTTTTGTTTGTTATGCTCAAAACCCAACAACATTAAGTTGTTTTATTCGATTCCTAGAGCTCTAAAGCTTAGATCTAGCACTTGAAAATGTGATCTAGAAGGATAAAGTTACTAACTTTATCCATTAGGACCAACCAAAAGGTCCAAAACCCAATTCCATAAGTCCCAAAAAGCTTAAAAATGCAAGAACTTAACCAAAAAGAACTTATTCAATATAGTCTGAAGTACATCCTTTCTAATAGTAATTCTAGCACCAAAACTAACCTAAAAGTTGGTGCTTTATAAACATGTGTGTCCAATGCATGTCTTGAACCCATATTAGATCAAAATTAGGGTTTATGACATAAATCTCATGCATGGATTGAAAACCCAACCAAACTCGTGATCCAAGGCACAAACTACACCAAATACCCAAAGATTCATAAAATTGCAAACTTTAAGAGATCTCACCATCCCAACCAACAAGAACAAGAAGTTTATGGGGAAAAACTCAAGATCTAGCAACCTAGCATGATAAAAATCGAGTCTTGGACACTTACAAAGGTCCAAAAGAGTGCTAAGGTGAAGAATGGAGACTTGTTTGCTTGATCTTTGTTTCTTTTTTCCTCTTTCTTCCTTCTTTAGCTTCAAGGAACACCAAAACTAGCTTAATAATGGAGCAAAGTGGCTAGGGTTTTGTTTAAGGCTTTAGGGGATTGATGGAGGCTGAGGATAAGAAAACCCTAGCCTCCTCATTCCTTTAAATAGGGAGCAACCCAGAAAAATAGAGTTTTCACGTCATCCGTCCACCACGCTGTAGCCAATACTGTCATGCCATGGTGGCTTAAATAAAACACTCGGACCCTTCTCGCCTCGTCACGTTGTGGTGGTGCCTCCACCACATCGTGGCAATCCTCAAAATGAAATTTTAATTACTAATAAATTACCTCGAGATTCGAGTGTTACAATGATGGTTGGACGGCGACTGGTGGAGGACCGGTAGTGGAGGTATTGGCAGGAGGCATGAAAGATGTCTTTGGTTGTGTTTTTTTAAGGGCTTCATAACTGATTAAAAAATTAAAAGTTGGATTTTTGTTATTTGAATTTAATTGTTTCAATAAAAAAATGATTATAATTAAGTATATTATTTAATAAATATACAAGATTACTATTCTACGTTTATCTATTAATGAAATTTCAAATTTATTAAATTTAAAATGATTGATCAATAGTTAAAATATATGAACCTATCTGTAAATTTGTTGATTCTTGTTTTAATTGAGATTATGTTTTCTATAACCTTTAAAAAATAATATAACAGAGTTGCCGAATAGTTAACCGTGGCCTTAAGATTCATAAGTAGCAAACACTTTAACAATATTTAAAGAATTATATCAAGTGGAAGTATTATGTTAATCTAATAAAATCTTGTGCGAAAGATTCTTGGTTGTTGGTGTAATTTGGAGTACAGGAAGATATCATGACAAAAATTGTTGTTGACTTCTTTTGCTTGGTCTAAATTTCTTTCTAAAAGTAAATACCCAATTCTGGTATGGTCTTCCAATAAGATTGGCTCCATGGTGCCCAAATATGCCTACTTACATTTAATTATTATTAGCTTAATTTAAGTTTTTTAATTAAATATCGTTTATTTAAATTTATTAATTAGGTCCAATAAAATTGACGGTCCAATACTCAAGAAAGGGCCAGCATATAAAATAGGATTGATACACAAGATAGGACTCTTTACAAGTGTACTTCAAAACAATTTAATAATCAAATTATCCCATGTATCCAAAATTTCATATTTTTAAGCGCAAACTTAAGGCTAAAATACAACGTACTTCAAAATCTGATTTAACGATCAATTTCTCCTTACACGATTTGACGATATACACTAAAGTCTTAATATTTTCATCGATTTGACAATAAAGTTTTAAACTTTATTTTTTTACAATAAAGTTCTAACTACCGATAATTTTTAACACTTTTACAATTTTTTTCCGGTTAACCGGTAATTAGGATTTTTTTTTGTCAAAATAACAAAGTTTAGGACTTTCTTGTCAAATCGTGAGTTAGAACTTTACTGTCAAAAAAATAAAGTTTATGATTTTCTTGTCAAATTGTTGAAAATATTGGGACTTTAGTGTATACATCTTTTTTTTTTTGTTATAAATTTAATGATATGATAGTCTTTAAGTATAAAAGTTATTGAAATTATTAACGTTTGCTTCTTGTTAAATAGTTTTTTTTTTTAATCTTAATAAGTCGATATTGGAAAAAAATAGAGATAATCAAGCAAGAAAGAAAAAATCAGGGTTGTGTTGGCTTTTAGCAGTCCTAAAAATGAAGAACTAAGAAACCATAAAAAATGAAATTGCCCTTCTTAGCCATTCTCCACATTTACACTTTTATGCTTAAAAGACTATTATACCATTAAATTTCCAACCAAAAAAGGATACAAACACTAAAGTCTCAATATTTTCAATAATTTGACAAAAAAATCCTAAATTTTATTTTTTTTGATAGTAAAATCCTAATTCATGATTTGACAAGAAAATCTTAAACTTTATCATTTTGACAAAAAAACTTCTAATTACCGGCTAACCGGAAAAAAATGGTAAAAGTGTCAAAAATTATAAGTATTTAGGACTTTACTGTCAAAAAAATAAAGTTTAGAAATTTTTTGTCAAATCGTTGAAAATATTGGGACTTTAGTGTATATTTCCCCACGACTTATATCCAAATTTCTCATCAAAATGTATATTTTAACACTATAGAGGTCAATTTAATTACTTGTCCAATCTTTTCACTGATATCTCAATGCTTAAAGATTAAAAGTTTTAGTCTCTACTTTCCGATGTTCATCCTTCCTCCCCCTCCTCATAAAATTATTTCATCCTCACAATCATAAAACCAAGGAAAAAGTAAGGTAACATTTTTTTCATTTCCTATAAATACTCACAATGGAGACATTTTATGGATAATCAAACATATCATCTTCATATCAATGGTCGGTTTTCTAAGTTCACGTAATATTATTGACAATTTGAACCATCAATGTAACGACCCATTTCCGGTATGATGATTTCTTGGTATTTATTTTGAAGTTTTGCAAGAGGGACTCGGCGAGTTCATAGCCTGACTCGCCGAGTAGGGGCGGGATTTCGAGCATGTGTTAGCTGGCGACTCGGCGGGTCCATATTCTGGACTCGGCGAGTCTGTCCGTCTGGAAGAAACCCTAAATCCCCGGGTTGCCCACTATTTAAGCCACCTTATGGCCTCCATTCTCGCCTCCTTCACCCTCAGAAGCTGTGAGAAAACCCTAATTCGTTCTTGAGTGATTTTAAGTGATTTTGTGTGCAATTGTGAAGGCTTGAAGAAGGAGAAGAAGAAAGGAGCAAGGAGAAGGATTGTAGAGCAGAGATTCAAGGGAAAGCAAGAGCTCTTTGAGGTATTCTTCATATTTCCTTCCCTTTTATGCTTTAAAACCCCCCCTCTAGATCTAGTTGATGCTTTTCTCAAGCCTTATGTTGATATGGAAGCCCTATTATGCTGAGATATCCTTAGATCTGTTCATTTAGGAGTTGTAGAGCCCAGATCTATTGCCTTTATGGAGCTATTTTGCATCATAACCCTAGATCTACCCCTTTTAAGTGTCTTTTAGCCTTTATTCCCTTTTTCATGTGTTTGTACACGTAAAGTTGGAAACTTTACGTGGTATATCAGCTTATTGGACTCAGATCTATCATTTGTATGTATTGGATTCGAGCAGAATCGAGAGTAGAATAGTTGCATGGCGGTGACTCGGCGAGTCGGAAGAACGACTCGGCGAGTCGAGTCGCGAGTCCCCGATTTCTTCCTTTTGAGCGGTGTCGAGTGGGACCAGTGAGTAGTGGAGTGGACTCAGCGAGTTTGAGGGTGGACTCAGTAATGGAGGGACTCGGCGAGTTGTTCATACAACTCGGCGAGTCTAAGGCAATCTTCTTAAGCTCAAGAACAACTCGTCGAGTTGTTCATATGACTCGGCGAGTCGGATGAAGATTGTCTGAGTTCTTGGATCGAGAGGGTACTCGTCGAGTCGATGCCATACTCAACGAGTAGCAGCGAGTAGGGTCGAGGAGTGAGAATAGGGACTCGGCGAGTTGGCGGCCCAACTCGGCGAGTCAGGTCAACAGAGAGTTGACTTTGACCGAAAGTTGACCTTGACCGAGAGTTGACTTTGACCAAGGGTAAAAGAGTCATTTTACCCAGTGCAGTGTTTAGTATTTGATTGAGTGTGTTTATGGACTTGTAGCCGGGGAGATACCGGAGCAGCAACAATTAGCTTCCAGAGCCATACACTCAGCAGCCAGTTTACGAGGTGAGTTTCCTTTCAGTAGGAACGGGTCTACGGCCACAATGCCGGCCCGTTTAATTATCAGTAGTTCCGGACTTTGGTCTGATGCAGTAGTTAGAGTGCTTGATGTCTTTGTGATACAAGCATGTTTGTGTTATGTGTTCCGGACTCTGTACCGATGCAGTATGCAATATATGTGTTTATAATAGTTGTTATGTTTATGCTATGCCATGATCAGTCAGTTCCGGACTTCGGTCCGATGCAGTCAGTTCGGACTTCGGTCCGATGCAGTTAGTTCCGGACTCTAGTCCGATGCAGGGGACAAGGTCTCAGTCAGTTCCGGACTTCGGTCCGATGCAGCTAGTTCCAGACTTCGGTCTGATGCAGTGGGCAAGGCCCAGTATGTGCTTTATATATGTATTGTATGGTATGTTGTAGTTTGGGGGAGCTCACTAAGCTTCGTGCTTACAGTTTCAGTTTTGGTTTCAGGTACTTCCGCAAGCAGAGGGAAGAGCTCGGGATGATGACATCGCACACACCATAGCTTCAGCTTTTATCCTGGGAGTTGATTTAGTTTGTAATTTTGATATGACATAGATATGATACAGTTTTTCCGCACAGTAATTTTTATTATGTTTGGGATACATCACGTATGGTTTTTATAATATGACACTCAGATTATGGTTTTTGGTTATATTGAAAAATGAAATTTTTGGGTCGTATTTCTGGGTCGTTTCAATCAACACATGTTCTTAAATGATTTGTCTCTTGATCGATAAGTGGTTTTACCCTCTCTTATAGTGTTAAAATTAATAACTATTTTATTTTCAAATTAACATTTTATTTTATAAAGAGTTGGGATTGTTTTCGTGTTCTTCTTTGTCTTTTTGTATTCATATGGTAGTTTATCAAAGTTCAGGGACTGAAGTGTATTTTCTCAATGTTGTCCAGGTTTATACACGGATCTTTGGATCAGTTTGACCCCTGATATATAAGTTAACGGAGCTAAGATATTTTGCAATCAGATTCATTTTGTACAAGTTGTTTTAAGTGCTCTTTGTCTTCTTCTTCTTATTCTTCTTCTTCTTCTTCTTCTTCTTCTTCTTCTTCTTCTCTCTCTCTCTCTCTCTCTCTCTCTCTCTCTCTCTCTCTCTCTTTCTCTCTATTTATCTATCTCTTTCTTTCTTTCTTTCTTTCTTTCTCTCTCTCTCTCTCTCTCTCTCGTTTTAGTTCAGACGATTAGGGTTTATACTTTCATCTTGTATTTCATTATTGATCATTGTAAGATTAGGATGAGTGTTATGTTATGATTGATTTTGTAGTGAGGTCTCTGTTGTATGTACATGAAAACCTTCTGACTCTTTGTCGTCTAATGATATAAGAGTTGTTGATGTTGGGAAAAATCTATGTATATTATTTGTAACACCATGAATCTTGAGGAATAATTGTTGGAAATAAATCCCCTAACACAACATGTTGGAGGAGCCAACACGGCGTATCTAGATTTGAAGAAGCACGACTTTCATTAAGGCTAACACAACATGTTTATGCCATTACACAGCGTGTTGGAGAAAACCCTAATTTTTAAGGTGGTACACCCTATATAAAGACCTTAAGTCCTCATGGTTGGCCTCCTTACTAGCCTCCATTGCCACTAAAACCCTAAAATCAATCTTTAAGTCTCTTGGTGGTTTTCATAAGCTAGTAAGAAGTTCTTGGTGCTCAGTTTTGGTCTTTGAGAAGGAAGAGGAGATCTTGAAGTTGCTTTGTTTAGGGAAAAGGCTTTGGATCCAGAATGGTCATCTTGTGGTGAAGCTTTCTGAGGTATCAAGTTTGCATCTTGTATTGTATATGTTTAGATCTCTTCATAGTTGATTTGTTGTGCTTTTGGTCCCTTTTGGGGTAAATGGATGATTTAGGTCGTTTAAGGGCTTGTTCTTTCAAGTCTGAGTTTGTTTTGGTATCCTTGAGCATAAAGGTAGAAGCTTTATGAGAGTTTTGGTGTCATGCATGCATTAAGTCAATTATTAAGTCCTTTTTAAGCTTAAGAGCTTCATTTAGACATGTATGAACGTAAAGTTGGCAACTTTACGTGGTTTTCCAGCTCAAGGAAGTTAGATATATGTTTTGGGCTATATCTTTATGAATTCAGTGCTTATTGGTTAAGACCGTGCAATATTAAGCTTTATGGATTTGGTTTTCAACCTTTTTGGGTAGTCCCAATGGATAAAGTTGGAAACTTTATCCTTTTCGATCATGTTTCAGACTATATCTAAGCTTTGGAGCTCTTGGAATTAGAGAAAACAATTTATTATATTAAGTTGTTGAATCTTGGGGAAACACGACATGTTTGCAAGCCAACACAACATGTTGGATGGGGTTTTCCTAATTATCTAGATGATGGAAGAGCACGGCGTATCCAATGGGCAACATGGTGTGTTTGGTTATCATGGGTTGTTGAATTTGACTTTGACCAGGAGTTTGATCATGGTTGACCATGGGTTATGTTGGGCTACGTTTGAGCCTTTTGGATTGTATGTTTGGGCCTCAGTCTTGGGCCAAGCTAGATAAGGATTAAAATGGTCTTTTACTCTAATATGGATGGAGGATATAGATTATATTCCAATTGTTAATTGGTTATTGATAGTTGGGGGGATTGTCAGACCAGCTCTCTGGGATTATTAGTGTGATTCAGCAGTGCGAGGTGAGTCTCATCACTATTCTATGGGTTGAAGGCACCAATGTCGGCCCTATTGGTTTATGTATTGTAGGAAGACCAGGCGATAACCCTTGGCATTTGTATGAAAGACCCGAAGGTGGCTCCTAGAAAATATGTATGCAAGACCAGAGTGTGGACTCTAGCAGTTAAGTAGATAAGTAGTTGTAGATTGTATGCTAGTTGTCTTTGTGATGCTTGCATGGAAGACCAGGAGGTGGCTTTTGGCACTTGTCTGTAAGACCCATGGTTTTGGCCCCCGGCCTGGCAAAGAAGACCATGATACGGCTCATGACATAATGGCAAGACTATGGTTGGCACATAGAATCTCTTATCGCATGTTTGATATGTATGATATGTATGGCTCATATGTTATGTATGGTATGTGGTATTTTGGGGAACTCACTAAGCTTTGTGCTTACACTTTGTGGTTTATGGTTTCAGGTACTTTCGGTTCGAAAAGGAAGGGACAAGCTTGATCGTGGGGCTTACACCCGTGTTTTTTGCAACTCGTGATTTTGGGAATGTACTATGATAATTGTTTATTTGAAAAAGTTCTAAATGTTTGAATAAAGAATAGATGAGTCTTTTTTTATATTAAAAATGAGAATTTTATCCTATGATTTTCGGGACGTTACATTATTTTTTTCATGGTATCAGAGACATTAGGCTTCGATTCGTTTTCTTGATCATCAATTATGCTCTGATCGTACTTCTTAAGAGGTACAATCAGATCTTATTTGTTTTTTCTATTATAGATTTAGTTTTCCTTGGCATCTTCATAGTCTGGGTTGATTTAGGCTTGTTATAAAACTCTTGATGTAAGCTGTGAAGATCTAGGGTTTATTGTTCCAATCTAAGGTTTTCTTTTTGGTTTCCATACATAGAAACTTCGTTTCTTTCCTTCTATGATAAGAACTTGGTTACTGTAACTACTTGTGTACTATTGAAGATCCTTTGGAGTTCATTGTCATTACCAGATATCGTGTTTCTTCAGGGCGATCGGCCAATCCCCTTCATATTCTGAAATAACTCTCTAGAGAACGAATTTTGTCATCGATTAACTCTAGAGGGAACAAAATTAATGGGATTTGACTCATCTTTTGAGAAATCTGCACTTCGAAAGTGGCTAATAGGACCTCTATGAGAGTATCTTGTTCCCTTCTATCTCTTGTTATTAGTTGTAGATGTTGGAGATCCTATTTGTCTTGACTACACCAGTTAACTGTTGATTTGTTCTATTTGTTATATATGTTTTTCTTTTTTTGTCGACTCTATCTTGATTGTCCTGGAACCCAACATATCATGGTCCTCTTCTTGACATAAGACATTGTAATTGTCTGTTTTGTGTGTTACTTGTTTGCTTGATTCTATGTTATTATGGATGGTCTAGATGAGTCTTCTAGTGGTAGCAAGAATGAGTCTGTTATTAATATTGATGATCATCTCTATGTTTATCCTTCTGATAATGTTTTTACTAGTGTGATTAACTTTAAATTGTTAGTCACTGAAAATTATGGGGTATGTCTCAGCTCCATGATTAGGGCCTTAAAAGCTCGTAATAAGCTTGGCTTTACTGATGGAACTGTGCCCAAACCTAATAATGATCCTTTAAGAGAATCTAAATGGGAACATGCAAATGTTGTTACATGTTCATATTGTGGAAAAATATATATATGCTAATCATGCTTGTTCTGAAAGTGCTTAAGAAATATAGGTCGGATTGTTTGATACTTATCATAAGGCTGATAGGTATGTCATTTTCAATGTGCATCAAGAAAAATACTTATCATACTCAACGTAGTTTATCATTTTCTAATTATTTTAATAAACTTGATTCCTATTGGAAAGACTTTGATGGGTTAACTAATCTAACTGATTGTACATGTGAAGCTTCTCGTAGTCTTAACAATCATTCCAAGTTAATGATGTTAATGCAATTCTTGAATGGATTATATGAGTTTTACAATCAGGTTAAAAGTCATATTTTGTTAATGGAACCTCTTTCTTTTGTTAAAATTGTTTTCTCTTTAGTGTCTTATGAAGAGTCTAATAGAAAACATGGGTCAAATTTGTTAAGTTCTAGTAATAAAACTTCGTCTTCCGCTTTTGTATCTAAAATTGTTGATCAAGAAAAGTCTAAACCTAAGGGTCAAATACCTCAATGTAGGAACAGTGGCCTAAAAGGTCATTTAATAGAAAAATATTTTAAAATAATTGGATATCCTAAAGACTACAAACCAACATCCTTTCTTGCTTGATTATCTCCACTTTTTCAATATCGGCTTGTTGAGATTAAAAAAAAAACCTATTTAACAAGAAGCAAACGTTAATGATTCTAGTAACTCTTATGCTTAAAGATTATCATCATTAAATTTCTAACAAAAAAAAAGATATATACACTAAAGTCCCAATATTTTCAACAATTTAACAAGAAAATCCTAAACTTTATTTTTTTGACAGTAAAGTCATAATTCACGATTTGACAAGAAAGTCCTAAACTTTATTATTTTGACAAAAAAAAAAAATCCTAATTGCCGGCTAAGTGGAAAAAAAGGGTAAAAGTGTCAAAAACTGTTGGTAGTTAGGACTTTATTGTCAAAAAAAAATAAAGTTTATGATTTTCTTGTAAAATCGATGAAAATATTCGGACTTTAGTGTATATATCCCAAGATGAAAAGTGTGTTATTTGGGATATTCTTTGGAAAAGATGTAACACTCGAATCTTGGTACGTTTCACTTTTGCCCTTCAATAATTAAAAGTTACAAATTAGCCCTTGGAGTAGTACGCAGGGCGTACCACTTGGTACGCTTGGCGTATTAGTTGAGAAGCCGGTACACACGGCGTACCACCTGCTATGCTTAGCGTACTAATGTGAGATGGATCGAGACTTCTGGTGCGTCTGCGGGGCGTACGCTTATGTACATTGGGCGTACATGTAGTTTTTAGAAACCCTAATTTAGGGTGTTTCACCTTATATAAACATCTTTAACCCTTAAGATCGGCCTCTCTATTTTTCCCTAAACCTCCAGAAATCCCTAAAGCATCCCTTAGCCTCCATTATTGTAATTTTGAACTTTTGAAGAGAAATTGGTGTTGTTTTCTCATTCTTGAATAAACTAGAAGAAGGTGGAAGTTTATAGCTTGGTGGGGAAACTTGAGATCCAAGATCATTCATCACTTTGCAAGCTTTATGTTGAAGGCCATTACGTATACTATTGGTAAATCGGCGAAAGGCCGTGAGTCATTATGTGTATGCAGTATATATGTATTGTGGTATATTGTATTTTGGGAAACTCATTAAACCTCGTGCTTACCTAGTTGATTATAAATATTTTCAGATACTTTTTCGAATTGTAAGAAAGGGTAGGCTTGACTGTACACACGCACATTCACATCATGTTTTTTTTGCATAATTTAATTATACTCTGATATATTTGAATAAATAAAAATGAAAAAAAATGTGTTGAAAATTGGGATGTTACACATTAGTTGCCGATGTTTGAAACAATGACGGTAAGCATGAGGGTCAACTTGCGAGGATGATACAAGTGCAACACGTGAGGAGGGCCGCTTGCCCTATAGTCGAAACCATCATGCCTTCGAACCTTTATTTAATTAATACTTAATCATATATAACACAACAAACACAACAGATAACTGCTAAATCATGTCAATTTTGTGTCGAATTTAAAACACGAACACAATACGACATGTCATTGTGTTTTTTTATACTTGCTAAGAACACAACATGAACATGAATTCGAATTTCAATTTTGTCCCAATATCGTTTTGCGTCGTATATTTTTGTCATGTTGTGTCATCAATTGCCACCCCTACCGCCAAGACCGATTAATCCAGCCAAACTCGATTAATCCCTAATTTCCGTCAAGCACTCCTTATCGTAATTGGTTGGAGATCGTCAAGCGTTTAATCCATGATTAATCCCGATTTATAGTTATTATAGCATATTCTACTTCTATTTTTTCCCTATTACAACATGCTACTATGGAAAATCTACTCTCCCGAATGCAATTCCCAGTAGTCCAGGTCTGTTAACCTCAAATTTGGAATACAAACAGTATCAAGATGGATTTAGGAGTGAAAAGAAGAAGGCTTTACCCTTCCCTACGCTTTCCATTCCAAAACAGGGGCATCCATGGAGTAGCCACGTGGAAGCTTAAGAAGGGGTTCCAAATACTGGATTCGCGCCATCACTTAACAACCAGGGCAAATTTGGGATTTTACCTTATTAGTTGGTTACAATTTCTCTTCTTCCTCTCTCTCAAAATCTGTAACAGTAACTTCTCAATTTGTTTGCACAAAAAAAAAATGGCGAACGTGATATGGACTGCGGATGAAGACAAGATTTTTGAAAGCGCCCTCGTTCGAAACAAAGACGCAGAGAACAAGTGGGAGTTGATCGCGGAATTGCTTCCTGGAAAAACCGCTGAAGAAGTAAAGGTGCGTCGAGAGACTCTACTGATGAATGCAGTGACAACGTGGACCACGGAAGAAGACAAGTTGTTGGAGAGTGCTTTGAAGAATGTTCCAGAGGGTACTCCGGGAAGGTTGCATGAGGTGGCCAAGGCTGTCCCCGGTAGGACGATGGAGGAGGTAAGGGTTCATTCTGAGCTCTTAATGATGGATGTGAATGTGGATTTGAATGAGATTGACTACGATCGAGTTGAACTTCCGAATCATGACAAGGAATCGGCGAGAGAGGGGTCTCAGAAGAAGAGGAAACCATGGACATCAGAAGAGCACAGGTAATTCTTGCTTAATTGATTTGTTTGCATCCTTTGGAAATTGGAAATCATGTTAGGTTTTAATCATTTCTCAGGAAATTTCTTGAGGGGGTGAAGGAGTTCGGAAAAGGCGAGTGGAAGAGCATTTCAAGGAAGTCGGTGATCACAAGGACGCCGGAACAGGTTAAAGGCCACTTCCGATATTACTTCGGGAAAAACAACAGGGAGAGAGACCTATACGACCACAAAACCAAATTTAACGACAGATTGGGGTAGCAGCAACCCAGGAGGAAGCGGCGGAGGGAAAGAATGATGGTATTCTTGCGATGTCTCGTGAGCTGTTGTGATGTGAATTTTTTTCTTTGATTTCTTTTTCGTTTCTTGACGAGAGTAACGTCTGTACAAACTGATTGATTTGTTCTTTCTTTTTGAATAATATCATTGCTTGATGATCTTGAATCTTGCTCCATGAAGAAGGGCCTTATAGTTTTACATCGACTGGGTCTGCCCATCGTTTATGGGCCTAAACCCAAAGTTTTGTGTGTGTTTTGTATTTTGTAATTTATAATATGTAGAATTGTTGTATAGCTCGTTTCGTTGTTCTTACCGGCGTACGGCGGCGAGAAACGCCGGTGTGTGAGCGAAGATTCAATTGGGAAGAGGGAAAGATGTTATTCAAGTGTTCATCGTTATCAATTCAGCATCTGGATTCAGGTATGTATTCTCTTGATTTCGACAAAATGTTTGTCTAAGATATTTCATCCATGATTCGATGATTTTGACCTAAACTTTCTTCTGAGTTTCTTGATGCAAATTTATTGTTTCCTTTGGTCCTCATTAGTCATCCATTAACAACCACTTAAAGAATCTTAAGGGCAAAATTGAGATTTTACACTGTTTTAGTTAGTTACTCATTAATGAACCATATCTTGTCTTCCTCATTGCTGAACTAGTTAGTTATATAAATCACAATCCCATTTCATTTCCTCATTACGTCTATATTAGTTACATGAAGCAAATACTTGGCTGAATTTATCATTATAGGTTTCATTGGTGTTGATTGTGCGTCTAATTAAGCTTGTTCAACATTATCGAGGTCTACTAATTTGTGTTGGCTTTTGATTGATTTGGTATGTGAAATTCCTCAAGAACAGAAACCTCTTCTTCCGACATAGCTTACAAAAATACTGCATCAACACAATACATTTGAAGTTGGATTCAAATTTTATAACAAAATATTTAAACCCCAACACCCATATATGTTGCCAAGGATAAAGAGATTTAAATTTACACTGGGCCTTGGGTCAACTTTCTTACATACGTATTTCACGTCTCCTATCAAAGTGGTCATTGGAGATCGAGGATTGTTCTTGAATTAAATAAAAATAAAATACGAAGAAAGAAATTGGGTCCTTAGTAGGAAGTTGGACTTGGACCTCAATGGCCCATTTCCATTTAAACTCAATGTCTTTTTCGGTGTGCAATAGTGGTACAAGCCAATCCAATTACTTTTGATAGACCTTGTCAAAAGACAAAATTGCAAAAATGGTCCCTGTGGTTGGCAAAATTCTGCAGATTTGGTCCAAAACGCAATGTTGGTGCACCACTGGTCCAAAATTGGACCTTTCTATTGTTTTTGGTCCCTGTCAACATAAAAGACTATTATACCCTTATATTTGTTTTTTTTATTTTTTTATATTTATTCAACTGTTTTTCATTAATTAAATTGAGAAAAATCTCTCTATCTCTCTCTCTCTCTATCTCTCTCTCCATGATTCATTAGAGGAAGAAATAGGGCATGTTCATCATCTCTCCCTCTCCACAACCTGCAACTAAAAACAAAAACATATGAACATCGTCTTCTTTGAGAGGAAAACGGGATTGTGTGAGAGATAGAGATGCAGAGAAATGGGTCCAGGAAAAGAAAATGGTTGCAAAGGAAGACTTGATTCACACTTTCTCTTCCACCACCATCTCCGTTCTCTGATCATATCAACCACCATCTATCCACCGCCACCGCCATACAAATTCAGTCTCACCATCATCACCTTCATCCATTATCAGATTTTTTTTCACAAATCTCAATCATTCAAGAATCACCATCGAGATTAGTCTAACGTAAACAAGAATAAATCAACATCATGTGAGGTAGAACTGATTAACAAATTGTAAAGCAAATCATGAATGATAAAACAAATAAGATACCTATTCAACCATTTCAGAACCTGATTCAGCATACCAAAACCCCCACCATCTCAATCAATTTCGAGAATCATCATCGATTATCAACCCAACAACTTATCACTACCATTATTCCTCTTGATAAACCATCTCCCAAGTGTCACACCCCCGAACCAGACGGCGGAAACGTCCGGGGGCTATTGTGACTCAATTGAATACCATCACAGTGAATATACATGAAACATAACATCATACATCACCAAGTATTGGAATAATACAACTGGTAGCGTTTACATCCGTTACATTATTTCAAAATATTACATTCCAAAATACATTGTTCATTGTTACTTAAACAACCGCAAAACAATCATAGAGTACAGTCCTTTCTTCACTTATCTGTTACCTGAGAATACAAGTATTTGAAAAACGTCAACATATGAAATGTTGGTGAGTTCATAAGTAATGTTTGAAATCCATTGTTTGTAATGTTTTGAAAAACCACCAGAAAATCCGATATTTTTTGAAAATAGAATAGCGTAAAAATATGTGAAGATCCGTGTAACAACCCAAAAATACGACCCAAAAAAAAAAATCTTTTAAAGCATTACTAGAATCATACTTATAAAAAAAACTGTATCATAAGTCATAACATAAATTCTCGAGTATTAATTCAAAACATAATATCATTATCAGAGTCAAACATTCCCAGGCTAACTGACTATGGTGTGTGCACTGCAATCTTCCCAAGCTCCTCTTTTGAAAACTGAGTACCTGAAACCAAAACTGAAACTGTAAGCACGAAGCTTAGTGAGCTCCCCCAAACCACCACATACCATACAATAACATATAAACACATATTGGGCCTTGCCCACTGCATCGGAACGAAGCTCGGAAACTGCATCGGACCGAAGTCCGGAACTGACTGGGACCTTGTCCCCTGCATCGGACCGAAGTCCGGAAACTGCATCGGACCGAAGTCCGGAACTGACTGGGACCTTGTCCCCTGCATCGGACCGAAGTCCGGAACTAACTGCATCGGACCAAAGTCCGGAACTGACTGGGACCTTGTCCCCTGCATCAGACCAAAGTCCGGGACTAACTGCATCGGACCGAAGTCCGGAACTGACTGAATCATAGCATAGCATAACATATCAACTAGCATGAACGCATATACTGCATACTACATCGGGCCGTAGCCCGGAACACATAACACATAACACATAACACATAGCACATAAATCTTGTCTGAGCCACGAAGGCATCAAACATACTAACTACTGCATCGGACCGAAGTCCGGAAACTTCTGCTAACTGAACGGGTCGGCATTGTGGCCTTAGACCCGTCTCTACTGGAAGGAAACTCACCTCACACTGCTGAAGTCCCGCAGACACAATCCCACACTGCTGAAGTCCCGCAGACTCCACCCCAGCTGCTGGCTGACAGATTCCCGAACTGTCAACACCAAATAACACCCAATTAATAATTGGGTTCTAACACATAACTAAAAATACATGCTTTGGATAATTACTACATTACCCCTAGCTTGGCTTTCCCAAGCCCAAGGCCCAATCCATAGGCCCAAAGTAAACTAGGGATCAAAGTCCATCATATGGCCCAATTGATCAGTCCAGTCCAACATGTATCATTCTAGGGCCCAATATCATACAACCATCTAGGCCCCAACTATGGCCCATCTATGGCCCAATTTTCCAAATTGGGCCCAATCCTTCATATGGGCCTTACCCTAACGCCCAACTAATTACTCTAGTCCATTTGATTATTCTCGGATGGCCCAATACAAAGCCCAAGTGAAATTAGGGTTTCACATCAAATGATAACTAAGGTTAAGTGTTTCTTACTTAACCCACTAAGGACTTAACACACTAGGGACTTAATCAATTAAGGACTTAATCCATTAAGTCCATTATTGCTTAGATTAATTTCTGCCAAAGTTTATTATTTAATATTCCAAGTTATTACATAATTCTCGTGTGTCTCGATTAATTCCCCAAAATTAGGGTTTTGATGGCATTAAGGTTTCCAACCCAAATACTAGCCCATTTATTAATTTGTTGGCCTTTTATGTCAATTAGGGCTTTATGGGCCTATTAATCCCACTAAAATATTATTAAGCCCATTAGGGTTTTATTGGGTCCAATAGAGTCCATTAAGCTTCATTAGGCCCATTAGAGCTCCTTTGAGCCCATTAGGGTTTCACTAAGCCCAAACGAATCAATCACAAGAGGCAAAGCGCACCGCCACCCGACACGATGGTCGGTGGCGGCAGCCACCACCTCACGGTGGTGGTTATGGTTTCTTTCTCATTATTCCATTTTCTTTTACAATTTACAAGGAACTCACTAAAAACACACACACACTATACTAAATGAACACACACCCGCAACACCCCTTGTGGTGGTCGGTGGTGGTACACGGTGGCAGCCACCAGCTCACGGTGGTGGTGGTGCCTTGAACCTAGAATTCCGGCCAAACACACACTAAGGAAATAAACACACACACGAAATTAACCCATACATTAGCATACACAACCGCTATGTCGGTCCTTGAGGTGGCAGCCACCATGGCCGACTGCCATGGTGGTTCTTCACAGCAACCATTCGACATAACCTACACACAAACACGATGGAAAGGTGATTCACACGCCATGATAGCATACGAACCACACACACCCATATCTCCTGCTCGAAAAAGAATCCAACCACCCACCTGGTGGCTAAATGCGACGACACCGATTTGAGAAGGCGGCACCAGCGATGGCTAACGGCGGCGAACGAAGGTGGCGAAGGGCACTGACTTCGTCTTCTTCACAGAAGCATTGCAGCGGCGGAGACGATCACAGTCGAGCTCGACAATGCAAACGACGGTTGATGGCGTCGGTTCCAGCTTCATCGACGACTGCGCAAGGCAACAGCAACGAGTACAGCGGCAAAGGAGCGGCGATCGGAGAAGATATGGGAGGAAGAGAATGATGAAGGAGGGTGACGACGTCTTTGAAGAAGGAACAACGCAACAACAGCCTCGGTACCGACCTTCACGCCCGCAATCGGAGTCGCAAGGATCGCCGGTGGTTCACCAAGGTCTCATGGAAGCGACGATTGGGACGAGGGGTGAAAAGGTGAGGGTGGCGGCTGGAAGATGGGAGTCATAAGGTGGGGTGACGGCTGCACATGATCTCTAGGGTTTCTGAGTATAATCGGGTTTATATACCCGGTTCCTTACAAACTTACTCCCATGTTTACACATACAGTCCCTCCTTTTCTATTTTCTTTTAAAATAAATCCCAAATAATTACCATGGAGTCCCTAACTCCAAAAATTCTTTATAATAATTTGGAAATCATATTTTTAACCCCCTAAACTTTCAATAATTTATCTTAGGCTTATGATTCGTTCATTAATTTATTTATTTATCAAATAAATAAACAGGGTTTTACAATCCGTGAGTATGCTTGTTTGAATTCTATAGATGTAAGCGTAAGAGTTGTGAAATTCGACATGTAGTTCATAAGTGTACTGGTTGAAAACCCTGGGAAAACCCGACGTTTTCCTATCACTTTTCTTTACTTAGTTTGTGTGTTGTTATTTCGTTACGTTAGAGGTGTTCGTTGAGCTCCGGAGGCATTGAGTATACAGAGGGTGGTGAATTGTTGTAACGTACGTTAATGAAAACGTCCAGTTGTCAACCGTACAGCGATCCCTTAGGCGTCGCTCGCACTTATTCACAAAACTCAATCCTCCCGGACTTGTGTAGTCCCACGACCGAGGAGAAAAAGTGAAGGTGCGAAACCCTCGGTATTTCCCTACGTCGTTCAAGACCATTGCAATTGCAAAGGGCCCGAAGCCGCAATCGTGAGTTCCCGACTTTACTAGCAGCACCGAAGGACCCTTGGGGACCAGCAGCACGTTTTCCATTGAAAGTCCTTTTACATGCGGTCGAGTCGTATTAGACCCAACTACATGTAAGCAAGTATCCTTTGGGCCTAAAGATCATGTCATCGGGCTAGCTAGGCTCAACAAGCATGATTTGCAACTTTTGGGCCTAAGGAGTGTACGTCGACGTATTGAGTAAGTTCCACGAGAGTATAGAGTTCCGAGAGTTCCATATGTATATTGAGCGTTGTAGTGTTAGTAGTTTTGGATTTGTTATTGATTCGAGACCGAATCAATTCGTTTAACAACGATTTTTGGTATTGTTGTGTATTGTGTCGGTAGTCGCGGTGCCAATATTTGATCAAGTTGCGTGTATTGAATTAACCTTGAACGTTTTCTGTTTTCAGCCCCTCATTGTTTGTAAAATTTACTTTTTCACCCCTTTAGGTAAATTAATTTCCGGTTTAGTCCTTAAACCATTTTTCTTGACATTTTAACACCAAAAATTATTGAAATTAATATTTTTCAGCATATTTTTCATTAAAAACAGTTTAAGTCCTTGAAATTGTAGTTTTCTCGGTTATAACCCTCCTTTTTCGCAGTTTTTACAATTTTGGCCCCCAATTGGAAAATTTTTGCAACTTTGGTCCTTTTTAAATTTGAAAAGCATTTTAAACCTTTGAAAAGTACTTGTAACACTAGTAGTCCACTGTTTTACAGAAAAACACAGTTTTGGCCCTCCAAAACAGAAAATTTCGCATAATGGGCCCTATTGGGCCGAAATTGTCATTTTTAGCCCATTAAGCTTGAAATTTATGTTTTTAATCCTCCGAAGAGTATATTTTCAGAAAACACATTATGGAAACTGTTTTGACTCATCTCACCCATCAGATTTCGAAATATTTCATTTTAGGCCCTTCAACTGTGTATTTTTAACATTTTATGTCAAAAAAAATGAGTTTTTAGCCCAAAATAAGTGTTGTCAAGCCATTTGGTTATTTTTCTTGGTATACTTTGCATGTAGTAGTATATTTTATGCTAGTATAAAATATATCTCGGTTTTTAGTAATTCATAACTAGATCTAGCATCAAAATCATACAAAACATACTTATAAGCATAGAAATCATCCAAAACATACACATAATGATGGATCTACACCTTTGCTTGTATTCTCCCCCACAAAAACTTATAAAAACCGAAAATAAGGGGGTATGAAGCTCACCTTAGGGGGTAGTTTCGGTTCTTGAAGGAAAGATGGAAGAAAACTTGGTGATTTTCGACCCTAGCACCCCTTGTTGAAGATCTCGAGTTTATGGAGTTCTAAGACACAAGTTTATGATTTCATGAGAGTTAAGAAGAGATTTTTGGATATAGGAAGAAGTCTAAAGTGTGGATCCAAGTTTCAACTTACCTAGATGATGATCTTTGTGGAAGAACTCCCTTGAATTCCTCTTAGATCTTCGAAAATTTGGAGAGAAATGGAGAGAGCTCCTTGAGAGAAAAGATAAGTGAAATGTTTGTGTGTGTGTTTGGGATTCGGCCGAGAGGGGGAAAGAGGAAAGAAGAGGGTGGCTTTGACAAGATAGATGCTTGGAAGTATGAGTTGCATGCATGGATATCCATCAAATAAAAGTGAGGTGGCAATCCAAAGTCAACTCCTCCTTATTCTTGGGCTTGGCCGAGAATGGAGAGGGAAGAAAGAATTTTTGGGCTTTTTGCCCCTAAGCCCAATATTAGAGTTAGTTTGGGTGATCTTTGGCCTTATAAGATAAAATTGTGATTTTTATGCTTTATTAAGCTAGATTAGGTTAATAATGGATGAAAGCTTTTAATTCATTTCATTCTAGGCCCAAAATGACCCAAAATGTTGAATTAAATTAATGTGGGTCCAATTAGAGCCCACTTAAGGGTTCTAAGCCCATGATAGTCAAATTGGAAGCTTATTGGTCCATAGAGTCCAATAAGGAAGTCCTAGTCCAAAATGGACCTAATCAAGAACTTCTAGGGTTTCCAATTGCTTGATGTAGTGAATTGGGGTTTAGTTTTCCATTGAGTAAGCATCATACATGCTCTTGAGTTTTTGAATTCAACATTTACTTGAGTATAATGATTACAAGACACAGAATTTCTAGTTGTGACACCAAGACACCTTAATCACCCACAATCAAACACCTTCCTTCACCCCTTTCCCGAACCACCAGACAACCCTTAAATCGGATCCTTGAGAGCTGCGATCAAAAATACATATACACACCTATTAATCGAGCGATTAAGGTTTACTGGGTTTAAAGTGATTGACTCTTGACAGATTTGAAATCGATTTCGTCCCCTGATATGTATTCAACTTCTCAATCGATTTCAAAAAGTTTGTGTGTGTGTGTGTGAATCCTTACTAAAGCGATGATGAGCTAAGAATTCTTCCAAATATGCAGATTGTTGTTTTAGAGGGAGAAAGAGACGAAATAAGGACAAAGAGGAGTGAATGAGATGAGAAGTGAAGATTTAGGTATTGTGGGATGGTTGGCTGAAAATGTGATTTGATGAAGAAACTGATGAAGAAGATAAACTGATAAAGAAACCGATGAAGTGAAGATTTCGGTTTTTTAGAAAGAGAGAGAGAGAGAGAGGGAGGGTGGTATTATTTTCTTTTTATTTTTTTAATGAAAGTAGTAATAAAAAGTTAAAAATAAATAAAAAAGAATCATTAAAGGGCATATTCGTCATTTCAGGTTGGGTTTGGACTAAAAACACACAAAATGTCAACCATAAGGACCAAAACCACACAAGGTATCTAAAATTGGACCAGTGGTGCACCAACATTGCGTTTTGGACCAAATCTGCAGAATTTTGCCAACCACAGGGACCATTTTTGCAATTTTGTCTTGTCAAAATGAAAAAGCCATAATTCCATACGATAAATTTAAAAAGCCTTGGAAAAGGAGAAAGCAAGAAACAAGAAAGAGATAGAATTGAATTGGACTTTGTTGTATCGATGTAGATAAACTAATACTCCCTTTCAGTGTCGACTCGATGTGGATAAATAAGAATGTGTTGAGCCACAATGATGCGCGACTTATCTAATACTATATAAATTTATAGGATACATGTAGAATTTCAATGTCTCTAAAAAGAAAACCTAACAAAAAACACTTGAACATATCTAAACATTTATTAACCAGTATCCATGTTGACCTCAAAACTCATAATTAAGTCATACGTACAAAATGGAAGCAGTCAATCTAGATGAGTTGGTGTCTTGGTGAGTGAGTTAATTCAAGATCTTCTTTGAAAATAAATAATTAGTGAGTTAACTCAAGATCACCTTTGAAAATAAATAATTTGTGTTTTAAACTCACTCTACATTACTGTTTATTGTTTATAAGTCTGAATGGTTTTTAATCAATTATATAATTACTCCAAAAAGTTTGAAGCAGTGGTCACTGGTGTGCTTGCAGCACATCTGATTGCAGCTCAATAATATGACGTGGAAGTTCTTATCCAAAACTTCAAATTGGAAGCTTTTTAACACGTGCAGACACGTGTCATCCGTACGGAAAGACACGTCTATATACGATGATGACGCCTTCCCCTTGTTTTTTCTACCCCTTCAACTACATGCTATTAGCAGACTTAGTCCTTTTACTTCATTTTCTCTCATACATAATCAAAAGCAATGTACACCTGTTTTGACCCATCATGTTTTCTTTTTCCGCGTCTACAGCTGAATATTGTTACGTGATAAAATACAATATTCTCATAAACGTTATTTTGCATTTAATATACTTTGCAAATTTGTGAAAGTTCCAAGCTATATAGGAGCATGGCATTCTTACACAGTTAAATAATTTTCTGATATATAATAACATTACAAATGAATCATAAGATCATATACATATCTATTTATTAGTATCAATAGATAATTTTTCCTTTGGTTATAAAATTGACACTGATATAAACTAATTTTCTTTTCGTTTAAACAACAAATACTATTGTCACTATATATATATATATATATATATATATATATATATATATATATATATTAGAACTTTACATATTAATATTCGCTTTCAGGATAAATAGACCACTGAGGTGGAAGATACAAAACAAAACCAAGGATTCAAGAGTAAGGACAAAATCTGAAACAAAATAAAATATAAAAATCACATTGATATCTAATACATAAATCAAGGATCAATTTTGAAAATATAGAATTGGTTGGACGGCTGTTGGGTTTGGAACTTTGGTCAATGGTATCACCAGCTTTCCAATGTAAACATACTACACGACAAAAAACTGGGATGACACGTCAGCGTCGGTTCCAACTCGGTTCCTCGAAACTGCCTGCCCACCTCTTTGACACGCATTTTATATAAGCAAATAGATACTATGTAAGAGTTACATAAAATTGTAAAAATGGTCCCTGAAAAATGGTCCCTGTGGTATGTAAATTTTTGGGGTTTTAGTTCAAACAGTGATTTTTTTGATTTCGTAGTCCTTTTGGAGTGGTTTGTATGTGAAAATGGTCCCTCCGAAAATTGAAATGACTATAATACCCTTAGGGTATTTATTTTTCATTTTTCTTTCATTATTCTTAAAATTTAATATTTATTTATTTATTTTAACAATTAAAAAAATAAAAAAGGTTCCACCTCTCTCTCTCTCTCTCTCTCTCTCTCTCTCTCTCTCTCTCGTTCAATCACAAGTCCAACAGCTCACACTTCTTTTCATTTTATTTCGTGTATATCTTCTTGGTGAAAAACATCCATATTGCACCATGAAAAATATCTTCTCTCTAACTGATATAGCAAAGGGGAAATTGTTTAGTATGTGGCCAGCACAATCCAATCCCGAGATACAAGAACCACATACCAATGAGGACATATGAACACCTATATCAGCAAGGGATGAAGCAGTTGGAAACTTGAAATACCCCATTGTTTATACCAAGAACATAGTGTTGATTCGCTTTCAATCTGGGTCATGACAGTGCAAAAGAGCCCTAGGATTTTCATATAGGAATTATCGGGTAAGAAAGGGTTTGTGGTTTTGATTTGAAATCAAAGATGAGAGACTTTAGGGTTTTCAGAATGAATTCACTTGTGTATCCTATATGCTCAATCGAGCTTTATCCCCCCAACAACCATTTACAAACATCAATCGCTGAAGTTTCCCTTGGGTTTGGTTTTCATACGCTCGTGTTCAACTGCGAGTCTGAATTTTGTTTTCAAACTGAGTGTATGAAAGGGGGGGGGGGGGGGGGAAGATTCTGAGTCATGATCTTCTTAGTCATCAAAAACTGGGTTCTGTTTGTGTTGATGGGTGATGTCCTTGCAGAGGGAGGTGTTAAGGTGTTTCTTGGTTGTGGTGGTCAATCTGTTTGTGTTGGGGGAGAAGGAATATTGTGAGACAGTGAAAACAAAGGCTACTGAAGGTAGCAGATTCAAAGGGAGAAAGATACGAAAGAGGGTGCGGGAGATTAGAGGTCACGATCTGGGTGTTGTCCTGCCACAAAATACATGCATCTGACACACATTTCCAAAGACGAGAATGTTGAATATCTTCTTTCTAAAGACGAGAATGCTGAATATCTTCTTACTTGAAACCCATTTCTATATGTATTTGTTTTCCCGCAAGTCTTATAAAGTAGTTCTATTCCTAAGATTTGAGAAAACCCAGAAACTTCAGAAAGCATATAATACACCAGAACTTCATAAAGCAATTCCATAAAGCACTACTGCTTATTGTCTTGTAAAACTTAGATTTGAAGATTGTTGTAAAAGTGTCCCAAAAATGGAAGAGAGGGAACGAGAGTAAATGCTAATTGATACTGTAGATCTCCGACACCACCATATCCTTATACGATCTAGGTGGGTAAACTGGGAACTCACCGAATCTGCAACATGAACAAGTCTTGAATTCTGATCATGGTGTTGGTAGTGTATTTTGGTGTCTAGAAGGAGAGATGGTGGTGACAAGTTAGGGTTTGAAAAAGACGAAGGTCATGAAGAAGATGATGGTGGGTTGTATCTTTGGGTATTAAAACTCGAGAGAGAGAGAGAGAGAGAGAGGTGGGACCTTTTTTATTTTTTTAATTGTTAAAATAAATAAATAAATATTAAATTTTAAGAATAATGAAAGAAAAATGAAAAATAAATACCCCAAGGGTATTATAGTCATTTCAATTTTCGGAGGGACCATTTTCACATACAAACCACTCCAAAAGGACTACGAAACCAAAAAAATCACTGTTTGGACTAAAACCCCAAAAATTTGCATATCACAGGGACCATTTTTGCAATTTTGTCTAAGAATTATATACAAGTTTTTTAACATAGACCTTAGAAAAATATAAATCCTAATTTAAAAATGGTTTGTGACACTTTTTTGAGTTGACGGCAGATAGCCTTACTATAAAGACTGTTGCAAATTTTAATTTTTTCTGAGGGTTAGGCTAAGAGCATTATCAATGAATGAAGATTTTTGGTTGTATTGAAATAACTTTGTGAAGATGAGTTTTTGTTATTCTATTAATTTTCTAATGTCAATCTAATGCATTTTAGAGTAAATTACAAAAATTGCTCCTGTGATTTATGAAATTACATGGTTTCTTTAGGTTATTTTGTCTAACGATTAGAAGTGTAAGCATGGGCTTTGTTACGGTTAAGTTCCGGAACAGTTTGAGGATTTTGTGAAGATGTTGAATCTCAGAAAATAATTAAGCAATATTATAAGCCATTATGAGACTACTAGCGTGCTTATGAGACTACTAGCGTGTTTAGCATGAAACCTTTGAAAGCTTTTAATTTTTATTTTTTTAGAAAAAAAATATCTTTAAAAGAATATTTTTAATCCAAAAGCTACTTGGAGTAGGCTTTGAGAGTTGTTATATTTTAGTTTTCACATGTCTTTTGGGGTTTAATAATTTTGGTTTCCTTACATTAAATGCTATGGAATTCTTCAATAGAGTTGAATATGTCATAAATAGTAATACTAATATTCCAAGATTTACTAATGTCAAAAAAAAATTACTTTTATCATCCAAAAAAAACCAAGAAGACATTTTGTTGTAGGTTTACCCGCTATTTATATTTAAAACTTTTATCATTATTATAATATTAATATTTTAATTGAAGTAAGGATAAACTCTTACTAATTTAAAATATTTAAAAATTAACAATTATTTTTTTCAACCACTTCTCTATCTGTAAAAGCTACATCTACCAGAGAACAATTTCAAAATAATTTTTGTAATGATAAATTAAAAAAAAATTACGTTTGTAATAATCCTTATTTATTATTGGTCTGGTGATTAAGATGTTTTTCCATTACCCTCATAATGTCCATGTCATAAAATTTAAACGTGCATTCTTATTTTATTCTATAATGGAACAGAAAAATTAAATAACTTAAATAGTTAAATCTTTTTTCTCTATTGATAACCGCTTTTTCGCATATAAATACACCATGGATTCTCATTGTCATTATCAGAATCCCAAATCTCTTGAAATTGTCACCGAAAAACTCGAGATAATCTTGATTGTAGATAAAAGATTTGGAGAGATAAATTGAAAAGTAACCTCGACAACTTCCCATGGAAAATCAAATCAATTCGTGTATATACGATCAACAGAAGATAGCAAGAATCCAATTCCAATCTACTGTGGAGTCAACGTGGACGAGGTATGAAGACAAGCTTTTTGAGAGGGCTTTGGTGGATGTTCCGGAGAATATTATAGAACGGTGGGATGAGATAGCAAAAGCCGTTCCAGGTAAGACTGCGGAGCAGGTGAAGATTCACTTCAAGAAGCTATTGCACGATTTAGATGCGATTGAGTTGGGTCATTTTGAGTTTCCGAAATATACAGACAATTATGAGGAAAAGGAATCGATTGTGAGTTTGGATTCTGAGCTGAGAAGAAGTCAGATTTCTTTTAGGGCAGTGGGAAGGGGGTCTAGACATGGAGAATGTGAGAGGAAGAAAGGGACTCCCTGGACTCACGAAGAGCACAGGTATTTAATTGATTTCAATCTTTTTGGAATCTCTTGGGATTCATTGATTCTTGAGTTCTTGCTAGCATCGTTTGTGCTTTTATGATAAGTATTCACATGGGTTTTGAATCTTTACTTGAATTAATTAGATTTTTTCTGTGATAGAAGGTAATTACCTGTCTATGGGATTCTTGCATAACTTGGGATTTTGCATGATAGATTATGAAAGATACAGGCATGCGTTTTATTTACATTTAATCAAATAATAATGGTATCAACAAAAGAAAAGAGTACATAATTTGACTTTTAAATAGTCAAATGTGTCTTTCCTTGAATTTGCATCAGTGTCGTATCAGATAATTAATTTCACTTTAAGCATCTTGGGACTAATATAATTATGAATTGTAATTTCAATTGCATTCCTTCAATTCATTTCGTTTGCAAAGTTTGACCTAAAACTTTAACTTGTGCATCTTGATTTATTAAAGTCATGTGATTACCTACTTCACTTAAATTATAGACTCATGGCTTTGACATGTTCATAGGAATTTTCTGAAGGGGTTGAAGTTGTACGGAAAAGGTGATTGGCGGAGCATATCAAGGAACTGCGTGATCACAAGGACACCAACGCAAGTGGCCAGCCATGCCCAGAAATATTTCCTCAGACAGAGTAATTCGCTCACAAAAGAAAGGAAGAGAGCAAGCATCCACGACATAACCACCACAACGGTGATGCAGCCACCGCTGCCCACCAGCGGCCAAGGTGGAGCACTACACGGGTATGAATACCAAAAAAACTTTTGGTGCCCAATTGAAGATCAACATTTAGTCAACAAATTTAGTACAAAACCCCTGCCATAGTGTGATTAATTCAGAATAGTGCAAATTTTCCCTCTAATTAGTTTTCACAGGTAATTGTAAATCTCTATTTTTTTTATAGAGCATCCATAATACATTAAATTTCATAGAGTTCAATGGATTGTAACGTCATGTTTTTATATTTCATATAACTGTATCACTTTTTCCTAAATGTATCTAACTTCACAAAGTTCTATAGATCCCTACAAAGGCTAATTTACAGTATTTATTTAAGAGTTTGAAAACTTTCCTTTTTCATATTGGAGAGTTAAATACCTATTGAACTGAATGTCAAATGAAGAGTTCAATACCTATTAAACTGAATGTCAAAGTGGATTTTACATTAGTAAAGTTTTATTCATGACAACCATATTAGTTATTTCATTAAATTCTTCAAAAAACTCACTATTATGGACGTGACAGGTGTCATGAAGTTTGATTTGGTTTTCAGTTTTATTTTTTAAAGCATCATTGATATGACAGGAAAATCTCTAGTAAATTTTACATGCATCAATGAGATGTACTCGGCAAGTAATCATGTGTTTCAAGATCAAAATTATAATAACCCCTTAATGTAAACTTGAAGTTTTGAAAATTAAACAAAGTTCTTTGGCTTCTTGTATGTCATATTTATTACAGGGAAAATGACATACTGTGGTAATAAATAGTAAATTTTTGTTCATGTTTTGTTATATATATATATATATATATATATATATATATATATATATATATATATATATATATATATATATACCTTTACGATCGGTTGTAGTAGGTTAATGTCGACATCTATGTGATATTACCCTAACGTATGTCATTGAGAAAAATAACTTAAAGGGTAACCAATTGTCATTTTTGTTTACATTTGATCCATTTCTTTGTACGCAATTGACCACTAATTTTCGTGTTTATGTCGAATGTCAAAAGTATGATGTTGTATCATGTTCGTGTTCAAACGTCAACACGAACATGACACTAAATTGGCATGGTATTAACATGTGTTGGTTATGTTTTGTATGATTAATTATGAATTAGATAAATTAAAGGTTTATTTTATTTGATCATTTTCATGTTTTGTCATGTTTATTGATTTATGTGTTTTACTTGGTTTCTTTCGTGTTTGTAAAACAAAACAAGAAATCAAGTCGTGTTTACGTAAAGATGGCAATTGATTACACGACACGACAAAAATACACGAAACGAAATTGAGACGAAATCGAAATTCGAATTCATGTTCGTGTCGTGTTTGTGTTAAGTGCAAAAAACACGACGTCGTGTCGTGTCGTGTTCGTGTTCAAAATTTGACACGAAACATTTTTTGTCGTGCTTTCGTGTTTGTCATGTTTTTTGTGTTATGTATGAACAAATATTAATTAAATACATTAATTGTTATTTCATGTTATGTTTGTTGTATCGTGTCGTGTTTGTCATTTTTTAATCGGTTCGTTTTCATGTTAGTTAAAAAAACCCGGGATCGTATCGTATCGTGTTCGTGTTACATAAAACCTTGTCGTGTCGTGTCGTGTCAGACAAAAACACGACACGATGTCCCGATTTGCCACCCCTATGTTTACGTTATATAAAAAATTGGTGCGCCATGTCGTTTTAGCTCAACCCAATTATAGAAAATTGATTGTTATCATGTTTGGAGCATATCGTATATTTAGCGAGGTTTTGGTTACAACATTTGTATTCTACAATTTGAAGAGCTGAAACCATAAGATGTGTTATTGTCGGTCATAAGGGTATAATTTAAACAAAAATCACATAGCCAAGAGGTCCAAAACCAAAATGAAAATTGTCCAACATTGTTACTTTTATCACATTTAACCAACATCTTACAATCATTGTTATATCATAGTTTGAAGCATTTTTACTCATACCATTTCGTGGTGCAATATCACATGTTTAGCCTGCAAAATAACGATAAAACTAATCAACCGTAAAACCTAGCTTGGAAACTATCATATAAATAACATCTTTTATAAATGTATCTCAACCTCAATCCTAACAAGGCAACTAGACATGCATTTGTTATATAGTTTGTTATATAGCATATAACTATAACCTCTTATCAAGTAAAATAATGATGTAATGATGTATGGAGTTAGCCCATAGACAATAGCAGTCGGACACAAGGTAATCACTTACCACACTTGCCCAAAAGAAAGATTTAGTTTGAATTGTCCAAAACGGTATATGTCTTGACACCATATAACATTTTAGACTGGGGGGGGGGGGGGGGGGTTAACCCACGTACAATAGTAGCCCGACACAAAAACAATTTCTTACTAGGTCTGCTAAAGTTATGCCAAAAAGAAGAGTACAAGAGAAGGATAGAAGTATAAATGGATAGAAATATAGGATGTCTCTATAAGATCATGTCTAGCTAAGAAGACTTGGCAAATGACATAATAGCTTAATATTAGTAGTCAATTAATATATTGTTAGATAAAGCTTCCATTTCCCTCCCATAAATAGAAGCACCGTTCAATACTCTAGGTAAGTGTTCCTAACTCGCTTCAACTGTTTTCTATCTTTTATGGAGACATCTTTGTCTCTGGACAGTTGCTCCATCTCGCTAGAATACACATACACCCTATTCTCACTTCCTAGAGAAAGGCTACACATCCCTCGATTGATCGGTTGACCCCGCATAACTCATCCATGAAACTTCCACCAACCCTGCATCACTCGTGTATGTTAATCATACATAACATTGGATCCTATAGATAGTTGAATACTTGATTCTACGCTAAGCCCCTAACCAAACAAGGAACATGAAATAAGGCAAAATCAAACATTCTTAGGCTATAAAATCTTAGCTATGTATAATTTTGATGCATACACTAAGCAACTATAGTAATTATGTCAATTTCATATAAGGAAGGAACCCTAGGCTATCAGGCATCATATAATCAGACAATTTTAGCATGCAATTCCTGAAGATACCTAACATATCACTAGCATTATGTTCTTTCATAATATAATATCAAATTACAATATGGTAACTTGGGGTCTACTTACTAGCTTCGGCTGATCGTACACATCACATCCTTTCTTGATTATTTTTTAAAACAAATTCTAGAAATCATTTTTAAAACTTTTGCAGTTTCTTAGTTTGAGACTGGATTCACACGGATGTTCCTCCAATTCGCTCAAACCAAGGCTATGATACTAACTTGTAACGTCTCAAAAATCGCAACAAATTTAAACTTTTCAAAACAAACCATTTACTAAAAGAAGTGTTTACATAACAAATGTTTTCAAAACATTATTCAAAACAGAGTTTCCCAAGATCAACAACATAAAAATCAGGATGTGTACGGTCATGCATTCGCCTTGCCACGACCCTTTGAAATACCTGAAACAAAACTAAAACTGTAAGTCAACACTTAATGAGTTCCCCCAAAGTATCACCACATAAACAGAACAAACAACATCATGCAAACACGAGCAACCAACCTGATTGGATCATCTCGGAGGGCCTACAACTATCTGGACCGCTGCACGAGCAGTCGGCCTGACTGGTACGCCTCGTAGGGCCTACAACCTTTTTGAACCACTCTACGGAACGCCGACCTGACTAGACTGCCTCGTAAGACCTACAGACTATCCGAACCGCTCTATGGACCTCCGGCCGGACTAGACCGCCTCGCAAGGCCGACAACCTATATGGTCGTCCTCGAATGTATCGGCCTACAGCACAAAGCAGGACCGCCTCAACTTAAACCAACATATCGACATATGCACCTATAGAAACATGTCGTCTCTATAGGTATGCCCATACAGCTACTTATTTTTCTCTTTAATTTCCCAGTTTTTAAGACACAAATTACTAAAGCGGAAAATTTATAAAATAGCTAAAACGGTAAATTTAATAGCAAAACATTAAAGTACAATACAATCTCAAGACATTTAAAGTCATATACAAGTTTACCAAAACATATCACCTAATTTGAAAAATGTTTAAAAGTTTCATAAAATTACACATACTACCTAATTTAATTAGATTCACTAAGCCAATCATTACTTTGATCATCATCAATTTGACCATCATCAGATTGATCATCATCATATATCACATGTAAAAAAGTCATAAAAAATAGCGTAAAAAATGTTAAGAAATTACACATGTTACTATTGATATGTTATATAGAAAAACAAAAACACGAGATTTATTACCGATGTGCAGCTGAGAAATTACATGCATATATCTACCTTGTAACTATGTAGATAGCATGAATGGATTTTCTTTGACGTCTTCTTAATCTACCTACAAAGTAAGATTAGCAAAAGTTATCCCCTCAAAATATTATTGCAAATATAATTCATACGAAGAACAAAATAGAGGAAAATTTTGGGCTTTTACGTATGTGTAGTTCAAAAATGCTAACACATGCGGCCACTTAAAAAATTATAATCAAACACTAAAAAAAAAGCACAATTTGACAACAACAGAAGCTGAAAAGATTTATTCTAGATCTAAACTATATTGTGTAATTTTCTTGTACCAACTATGCTCCTATTCTTGTTTTCCCCATCAAGTTTTGTCTCAATGAATGATAATGGAATGTAATGTTCTCCATTGATTTGTGGTTCCATTCCATGATATGGAAATGACCATTATATATTTGCATATATCAGCCTGAACATAAGTTGCATAAATCAGACCATCTTTATAGATTCCAAAATCACCACTTTCATCTATTTGGTCAATGACCATATCTGCTAATAGTCACGAACCTTCTAGAAGCAATAATAATCAAGATGTACTTGTGAATGAATCAAATCTACAGACAGGTTCTTCAAGTATATGTGCTGATGATAAGCAAGAAAATGTAGTTCAACAAGGTAAACAATCTTTGGAATGTTTTTAATTGTCTTAATTCAAGTTTGAAGAATACAAGTTACAACATTCCAGTCATTAGATGGAAAGCAAAATCATATGTTTAAACCTTATTTTTGTAATTTCAGCTCATGCATCTATGACTTCTCACATTCCTCATAGGCTTTCTAAGTGAGTTTTCTTGGTATTAAAGCATATGATAGACAAATTGCAATGTTATAATAAACAAATAACCCAAATTACTTAAATTATGGGTGTTTCTAAGCTCATTACAAGAACTATTCAATAAATCAAAACCGAATTTCAACATATGTTCTAAGTTCTTAATTTCTGTATTGTCATACTTAGGGTTAAGCACATTACAGGTTGACAGTGATCAAGTACATACCCGAAATGGCAAAGATCGGATTAGCAGATTATCATAGTAGCATATTATCGGTGCTAAAAAAATATATCAGTGAAAAAATACATTTTAATCACAGAAGTAGAAATCCACAGAGAAATCGATACTCCGGGCTTGAATAATGACTAACTAGAAGGAAAATCCACAGAAAAATTATTGATTTTGATATAGTTTATCAGTATTCCATCTCCAAAACAAGAAGCTATGAAACCATCGAAAATCACGATTCTAGTTTCAAACACATAATTGCTAATATACACCCCAATTCCAGTTTTAAACAGAGAATTACTAAAATAGGTCGCCCGAGTGGGGCTTGTATTCGTTAGAATTCATAACTGGAGGTGAAAATGAAGCCGCTAGTTACAATCGTCAGCGTTGAAGCTAATCGTCGGTGGTCTTCGACAATTAGCATGAGGATACAGGAAGAAGATTTGCAAGGAGTGGGTAGGGGTGTTCATAACCGGATATCTAAAATTTCGGATAGTTGATTTTTGGTATCCAGTTCCGTATCCGAAATTTCGTATACGGAATCGGATATAAAATCAGATATCCAAAAATTTGAAATTTTGTTAAAATTTGAAAAACATATGAAGTTTTTAAATTAAAAATACATATTTTTAAATTAGAAAGGCATATGAAGTAATATATGTATTTAATTAATGGTATTATCAACATGTTTTAGTTAGTAACATTCATATCATAAGACATATGTGACTAAAATAACAAATAATGTATAATATAAAATCAAAATTTTCGGATAAATCGGATTCAGAATTGAGAGAGAGAGAGAGAGAGAGAGAGAGAGAGAGAGAGAGAGAGAGAGATGATAAAGCGTGCGTAAATGAAACGAAGGGGAATTCTCTCCTACTTTTAGGCATAAAAAGTTATGGGAATGACAAGTCGTCTCTATAGTTATCCCCAAAACGACGCCCAACTTTATTTCCATTAAATGATTAAAATAATATATTAACTTTAATTTTTGTTATTTGTTAAAGCGATAAGTCGTCGTCACAATTGTTTCAAAAACACGCAAAATCCAATTTCTTTCCCGCTTAGCATGTAGAGACGAGAAGTCATTGTTGTAGCTTCAAATGTAAAAAAAAAATCAACTCTATGGAGACGACATGTCATTCCTATAGGTAGCCTATAGCAACGTCAAATGTCGTCCCTATAGATCTCATCCTTGTAGGTGCTTATTCTTGTAGTGTTTAGAAACATATTTTATTCTTATTTTATTATATCATTATAAGCACATATATTACGTATGATTACGCATAAATCATATAATATTCAGATAATTCTCTTTATTTATTTCATAAAATGTTACAATTGTTGACCGTTACAATTGCATAGTTTTATTAATGCTTAGCGAAAAAAAGCACATGTTATATAGTTGAAATCTTTATGTCTAAGCCTCGATTTGATATTTGTATCTTCCTTGTGTAACTCTACAATCGATCACAATGTTCCTTTGAACTCCCTTTAGTAATATACATAGCATATCATTTAGCTCTTATACACAGGTTCACTCCTATTTGTAATTAAAGAAGGCTCATTTGTTGGTTATATAATATTTCCTGAAATTTCCTTGAAAACGATCAAAATTGACAGACTAATAAATAAAAGTTCAATACATATCGATTGAAGGCAAATGGGTAACAAGCTGCGCCGCTAGTCCTTTTTGGATGGCAAAACCAATTCTTTTGAAAACAACATTTGTCGATCTAGGAGATATGACTCGTTGAACTCTATTAAGGAGCTCCACAACCTCTGGTGCGAGAAAACCAAATGTATCGAATGCAAAAGGTACAAACACATGTTGATTTTCTTTACATGCATTCTCGTGCTTTATCACTTTGCACGCAGCGGCTTTCAAAGCGGCATGCCCAACTGTGAAACCCCCGCTCCCCAATCGCCGGAAAAAGCTAATCGCCGGAAATCATTGGCCGCAAGAAATCGATGCTCTCTTTCACTCTTGGCGGCTGCGTTTTTAAAGCTAGGGTTACCACAAAGTAAGGAATTTATACCTTATAAATTTACATTAATAACATCTTTATTTTTGAAAAATAAGATTGTTTACCCTTTATATATATATATATATATATATATATATATATATATATATATATATATATATATATATATATATATATATATATAAAGATTCTGCATATATATTTATTTATTTTAACAAAAGAATCATCATTTTTTTTTCCATAAATTTACAAATATAATGTTTACAAAAGAACGTCCGTTTTCTGCATATATGTTGTTTACACTTAAATTACATAAACTTTTAAAACTTGTACAATTAATTTTTGGTGTTTTTTTTAATAGATTACATAAGCTTTAAAAATTTGTACAATTAATTTTTGGTGTTTTTTTTAATAGATCACATAAACTTTAAAAATTTGTACAATTAATTTTTGGTGTTTTTTTAAAAGATTACGTAAATTGTAAAAAGTGAACATATTTAACTTTTGTTAATACAATTTTTTATTTTAATAATACTAAATTATTTGATGTTTTTTTTTTTTGTATATAGATATGTTTAAGTTATTTGGATTCAACGTATTTGCTCGAGATTAAGATGAAGATACTTCTATCAAGAATTCGCCATTTTCCACCAAACAGGTTATATACTTTTACTACATTATGATGTTTTATATTTTTCATATAAACTAAAACACTTAAAATTCAATTTTAGATGTTCATATCTCATGAGGAATTGTTTGAGTGGACAGAAAACAAAGCACGCTCTCTAGGATATGTCATTATCAACAAAAGATCAAAGGCATATGCCAACAACTTCGTGTATAAAGTCATACTTATGTGTCATCGTGGGGGTGAATATAAAGCTACTAACACGGTTAGAGTATCTGGAATCAGAAAGACTAATTGTAAATTTGAACTGGAAGGAAAGTATTCAAAAGAACATAATAAATGGACGCTGAGGGTAATATGTGATGATCATAATCATCCACCTGCATAACATATGGAGGGTCATACGTATGTAAGACGATTATCTGTTGACGAGACTCGTTTGGTGAAAGATCTAACAAGAAAGAACTTGGCGCCACATGATATCATGTCAACCTTGAAGGCGCAAAACGAAAATAATGTGTCGGTTGCTCAAACAATATATAACGCACAACAAAAGATTCGCAGACGTAAGCAAGCAGGAAAAACTCTAATGCAGGTTCTTATGTCCATTTTGCAAATTATTTGTATGAGCTTACTATAGGCGATTCAAATGAGTTGGAGAATCTATTTTTCGTCCATCCAACGTCTTGGAAGATATGGCGTGCATTTTCACATGTGTTGATTGTTGGAATCCTAAGTCGATGAGGACTTGGAGACCAAGCAATCTAATTTATGGAAAGTTTAGTTTATGAAAAGTTGGTCATAAGTTTCCTAGTCTAATACAAGTTGGTATGTTAGGCTATATATATGTGTCCATAATCGAGTTTATGATTATGAGAACAAATTGTAAAACATTGGTTTTGAGTGATTTTCCAATTAATCAAAGAGTTATTTTGGTTATTTGTTTTGCATTCTTGTTTTCAAAACTTTAATTGGTATCAGAGCTTAGGTTGAGAAGCTGTGGGATCGATTTGTACCTGTTGACGAGTCAGGTCAACATGACAGATACAGGGGGAGAAGGAGAAGCTCCGGTGAGAGTGAAGGAGGTTGGGACAACCTCAGTTTTGTGTCCGATGCTCACATCCACTAACTACACCGTGTGGGCAATGCGTATGAAGGTTGTCTTACGCATCCACAAAGCCTGGACTGTGATTGATCGAGGAACCGATGTCAATGAAGAAAAGGACTGCCTTGCCATGGGTTTGCTATATCAAGCCCTACCAGAAAACCTCATAATGCAGATTGGAGATCAGGATTCAGCCAAGAAATTGTGGGATGCGATTAGAGCACATAATGTGGGCGCAGGTAGAGTCAAAGAAGCGAGATTACAAACCTTGATGTCGGAATTCGATCGCCTGAAGATGCTCGAGTCAGAAACAATCGATAGCTTTGCCGGAAAGCTGTCCGGAATCGCGTCTACATCGTCGGCATTAGGAGAAACGATTGAGGAATCAAAATGAGTGAAGAAATTCCTCAAATCATTACCCAGAAACTTCATTCACATCGTTGCATCTCTTGAACAGGTACTAGATTTAAAATCGGTAAGGTTTGAAGACGTAGTGGGTCGATTGAAGGCATATGAAGAAAGAATAAGGGAAGTCGATGCTGGAGAAGGACAATCGAGGGTTCTATTTGCCGAAAAATCGACCGGAATGGAGGTGGGTCGTCGACTGGTGGGGGTAAGTCATCGGTAACGAAGGGAAATTGGAAAGGATCGATTGGGTCTAATAAAGCAAATGAGTTTAATGGGACTAATGGGTCAAGTGGATCCGGATATAGTGGGTTATCCAGGTCGGGCGGATCAGGCGGGCCCAAAGGGAATAATAGGGTTTCTCAAAGCAGTCGGCCCAATAAATTGTCCAATTCTAATTCTGATTGCAAAAATTGTAATTGTTGTTGTGGGAAGAATCGGAAAAATAGGGAAAAGGATCGATCTAAGGTGATTTGTTTTCGGTGTGACAAACCGGGTCACTTTGCTTCTGAATGTCCGGAACGACTCCAAAAATTAAAAGACGGTGATTTTTCGGAACGTGACGACAGTGACGAATCCGTCTTTTAAATACGGATCGGGTTGAAGAATTCTCTAGAAGGACTTAGAGATTCGGGGGTGATTGTTGGAATCCTAAGTCGATGAGGACTTGGAGACCAAGCAATCTAATTTATGGAAAGTTTAGTTTATGACAAGTTGGTTATAAGTTTCCTAGTCTAATACAAGTTGGTATGTTGGGCTATATATATGTGTCCATAATCGAGTTTATGATTATGAGAACAAATTGTAAAACATTGGTTTTGAGTGATTTTCCAATTAATCAAAAAGTTATTTTGGTTATTTGTTTTGCATTCTTGTTTTCAAAACTTTATTGATGATAGATGCCACTTAAAAAACGAACAAATATAATAAGCCATTTATAGAAATTGTTGGTATGACCTCGATTTGAAAGACATTCTCTGTAGGTTTTGCCTTTATACATAGAGAAAAGGAGGCCAACTATACTTGGGTGTTAAACTGTGTAAAGTCAATACTCGATAAGTGTATGCACCCACGTGTAATAATCACAGACAGAGAGTTGACACTCATCAATGCATGTGAAACAGTGTTTCCGGATGCGGCATGGTTACTTTGTAGATGGCATATTGAGCAAAACATTTTAAAAATTTCCAGCAAGATTATCACATTGGATGAAGATCGTGCCTCTTTTAAAATACTATGGAAATTACTAGTTGAGTTTCCAACATTAATGGCATACACGGAAAACTACAAACGACTACAATCAATGTTGATAAATTATCCACGTAAGCTTGTTTATTAACTATATTTCTAAATCATAACATTCATATTACTGTTTATGTACTTATTTGTTAATTTATTTTACTTCACAGGTATTATGAGATACATAGATGATACATTGTTAAACAAGTACAGGGAAATGTTTGTGTCTGTTTGGGTTGATCAACATCTCAATTTTGGAAACAACACGACCAATAGAGCCGAGAGTCAACATTCCAAGTTAAAGAAAATTTTAAACTCTTCAAATTCTAATCTTGATAAATTCATTCAACGGATTAATCAGGCTGTGCAATCACAACTTACTTCGATCAATGAAAGCTTTGAAAATAGCTTGACTGTTCGCTACAATCACCACAACTTGTCGTGTTTCCAATTGTTGCGGGGCTATGTTTCAAACGAAGCTTTAGATATAATATTAGGAGAGATCCAAAGGTTGGGTGATTTAATGTTATACTCCTCAAATTGTGGTTGCAAACTTCGTAACAGTTGTGGGTTACCATGTGCTTGCATACTTTCTTTTTACTCGATTTCAGGTTAGTATATTCAAGTACAACACACAAATAGATTTTTAAATATTAGATAAATAATTATTTTTGTATTTCAATGCAGGTGAAAATATATCCTTGGATTCAATAGATATCTTTTGGAGGAAGCTTGATATTTTAGATACGACGTCTGTAATAGACGAAGATATTAATTGCGATGATGTAGTGGATAAATTTAAAGAAAACTTCAACAAATAATCAAAAGTCGGGAAAATGTTTTATAGGAAAAAGCTAGAAGAGATATATGATCCGCATAAAACTGATGTTGGAGAACCTACGGTTCAAAAAAACACGCGTGGACGACCAAGTGTGAAGAAACAACAGAAAAAGAAAGTCAATCCTCCAAATCACGCTCCTTGTAGATGCAGCATCTCAACCACATCAGAGTTTAATGGGGTGGATTTAAATAAAGAACCTGAAGACATAGTTTTTCGTGTGGGATTGACTTAAATGGTGAACCCCAAAGGCAAAGCTTTTCGTGTGAGATTTACTTAAATGATGAGCCCCAAAAGCATTATCCATTCCAAATGAATGGTATTCCAAATATATTTCATGATTACATCGATGCTATACATGATGTAGAAGGTGATGGAAATTGTGGGTTCGAGTGGTTGCTGTTTGTTTGGGGTATAATGAAGACCAGTGGCTTTATATTCGAAAACAATTGATTGAAGAGTTAGAGAGTCAATATTACGCATATCATAGAGTTTTTACTGACGGGTTTAATGAGGTATACCAGTCATTACGTTGGTTTCAGTCACCTGCACCTTTCTAGCAACATTGGTTGCATATGCCTTTGACTGGTTACTTGAGTGCCAACAAGTTTGGTGTGATCGTTCATTGTTTAAGCCACAAACAATCTATGACATGCTTCCCTCTTTGGAGAGGTCCCGAAGAGTTCCAACCCCACTGAGCTATTACGCTGGTACTTGTAAATGGTATTCATTATATGTCGGTGTTTTTGAAAGGGAATTACCCAATGCCTCCTACCACAGCATATTGGAATGCCCATAAAAGTTTGTCTGCATCTACATGGCAAACTATGTATTGGCTGCGTTTTGATTTATACAATCAACTTATGTCTCGTACTTCTGAAACACCTTGGATACATATTAAAGATTAAGTGTGAATGTATTTGAATTTTTTTATTATTTGTTGCGCCAAAATATTATTTTATTATTCATTCTTAAATTTTATGCAAAGATCGAACAATTTAATGCATTAAACTAGCCTATTGAAAGATATAAAACAAAAAAATATATGTACGTTTTTAACATAATAAATTAATTAAAATTTGTTCAAATTCTATTGAAAATGGACCGTTAACAATCCAATTAATTTGTTTCGATGCCTACCTATTATCAGGGTGGAACACAAACACTACAGCTAGAGGGGCCGGAATCAAAACTTCGTAATTGAACTATATTATGACATATCAAAACTTCATAATTAAATTATATTAACAAGTTTTGTTTGGTTCAAAATAATTACATATCAAAAGTGTAAACACGAAAATTAATATAAAGATTGTTACATTGTTTATCAAAGTGGAACGCGGCGATTTTTTGCATTTTTAAAGTCTTCTATAATTATCTCTAAACTAATCTTTTGGGAATCTTGAACAAAACTTGGGTGTTTTCTTTTAAAAAACTCATCAATAGTTGATTGTTTTTTCGTGTTGATATCCACTACAATAAACAAATGATTTTTTTATTTTAACAAGATAATATATAATACTTATGATATAAATTAGTTTCATATCAAAACAATAAATATATATCTTAGTCCAACATGTACCGATGTACAATTCTTATAAATTTATATGCAAATAAATCAACATTTAGTTTAGAATAATGAATAATAAACTAATAAATATAATAAATCATGAATAATAAATTAATAAATAGAAAATTATGTATACATACTTTTAGGTATATATTAATTCAATATGTATATTTAATATCTTAATTCAATATGTGTATGTCAGTATGTGAAAGGAGTAGAAAAGTGTGCACATACGGTCATAATGAATCAGAAGTACAATTTTTTACTTTATGAATTTCTACTATTTGCCTAGTGCTCTAGTGCTAGACTATGAGTCTATGAATCATATAATCGATATAAACGAATATTTAAAGTAAAAGAAAGAAACAAGTATATGTACCTAGTAAAGTGGTAAAGTGAGAACGAAGACGGTGGAAACAAATAAGTTGCAGGCTCCGGTGACAATGGAATCGGAGATCAAGTTTCAACAGCCAACAACAGTCCGGCGAGGCGGCGACTGGTGATGAGAGAGAGCATACGATACGAACGGCATGAACAATCCGGCGACCGGAAAAGATTACAAGACAACAGTGGTTTTAACCGGCGGCGATGTTCTTCCGGTGAGTTCGAGAAATAGTATTCTGACGGTCGGAATAAACTAAGTTTAAACTTTTTACTTTCTTAAACTCAATTTGGGTTAAACTATTATAATTTGGATTAGATCGTTGAAGTTTTTTAGATATTAAGTTTTCTTATTTTCTAGAATCCTAAATAAACAAGGTTGGATTTGATTTTGTTTGTGATCTTCCGAAAATTTTGTTACCGGTTATATATATATATATATATATATATATATATATATATATATATATATATATATATATATATATATATATATATATATATATATCATGTATATTCACTTGATCTTAGAAACCGCGGGGCAAAGATATCTTTCTAGTATATTATTTTTTCCAACTATAATATCTGATTATATATATATATATATATATATATATATATATATATATATATATATATATATATATATATATATATATATCACACATTAGAAGGCCTAAAATCGAGGGAGGCCATGGCCTCCCCAACCCCTAAGACAGTCCGCACGGTCCGCCACTGCCTATTATAACTTTGTAATTACAAATAATATCTATAAAATCACCATGATTATAATAAAAAAAAAGTCTAACGAATAACTAATGAGACTATTCACAATAATTACATTTTACTTTCTCATTTTACGTTTTTATGAAATTGATATTTATATTATTTTTTAAACTAATATATGAAAACCGTTATCGTTATCGATCCAATTAATTTTCAATATCTTTTAATAACACAAAAGAAAATTGTAAATAAAAGAAAAATGTAAATAGCAATTATTATATATGTCATCATGACTTAATTATAAAAAGTAATAAGTAGTAATTAGTGAAAATATATCATCATAATTTAATTATTGAAAATTAATGATTAGAGGGTAGCATTAAGTGGACAGGGGTATGGATAATTGATGCCATTCTAAAATCCCTTAGATTCCTCAACGGATCATACAACTATATAAACCCATAAAACCTAGCCGTTTGTAGATAAAGATTGGAGAGATAAAAAAAAAAAAGGTATGGAGAATGAAAGCAATTCAGGTAAGTATCATGTATGCGAATCTCTGGCGAAGACAACGTGGTCAAGGAAGGAAGACAAACTCTTTGAGACGGCTTTGGTGGATATTCCGGAGAATATCGAGGGGCGGTGGCAAAAGATAGCTGATGCCGTTCCAGGTAAGACTGAAGAAGAGGTGAGGGTTCGCTACGATGAGTTACTACACGATTTGCATGAGATTGAATCGGGTCGGGTTGAGTTGCCAAAATATGCAGACGATTATGAAGTAATTAAGGAATCATTTGTAAGTTCGGATTCTGAGTACAGAAGCAGAAAAGTTGATCAGAGGAAGAAAGGGACTTCCTGGACTGAAGAAGAACACAGGTACGTAGTACAAGAATTTATAAATGCATCTTTTTCTTGAAACAGTAATACCACTTAATCATAATCTCAATGATATGTTCTGGTTTGATTGCATTTGCGTAGTTTGACCTAGTAGTCAAACCGCCGTTGACTCTTGAATCTTGATTTATTCCATTAAATCATTCGATATCAAATTTACTAATTAATTTGTTGGGTTTTGGATTTGACAGGAATTTCCTGACGGGGTTGACCAGATACGGAAAAGGTGATTGGCGAAGCATATCAAGGAACTGCGTAGTCACGAGAACGCCAACACAAGTGGCCAGCCATGCCCAGAAATATTTCCTCCGACAGAGTAATTCGCTAACAAAAGAGAGGAAGAGAGCAAGCATCCACGACATAACCACCCCAGATACCACTGCAATGGTGGCGCAGCCACTGCAACAGCAGCCCGCAAATATCTATAGCGGCCAAGGCGGAGCACCACCCCAAATGGGGTATGAATATCAAAACTACCCTAATTAATTGAAGGTCAATATCTTGTTGACTAATTTAATTAGTAGAAAATCCCAGCATATCTCCCCGCAAATTAACCATTATTGCAATTGTAAATTTCTATTCTCGTACATGACTTGAAGATTTTGGATATATAGTGCCATGGAGCTCGGTATGCTTTTCTATTTATTTTTTCAAAGCATTATAAATGTATATGTCAAACTTTTCCGTTTCAAGGTTGCATGTCTCTAGTTAGGTTAATCGTAATCAGTTTATTTTCTTCGATTTAAATACCTTAATTGGTATTCTGATTTTCAAAATATTAACCGAAACCAAAAACTAATAAAGTTCGATTAGTTTGGTTTGGTTTACTGATAACTAGTATGTATTTAGTTTTGTAATCAAGCTGTCCTAAATGGTGGGTGGTGGATGGTGGGTGATAGTATGTATCTAGTTTTGTAATCAGGCCGTCCTAGATGGTGGGTGGTGAGTGATAGGATGATCGAACCCATCTTTCAAAGGGTCCAAAATTTTTATGGACTTTATTATTATATGTTAGATAAGATCAATCTTAAAGATATCATTAATGAGTTACATTTCAAAAAGCTAGAAGATTTTTTTTTTTTAAATTTATGGATTTTGTAAATGTTATATAAGTAATTGAACTTTTATATTTAGAAGCTAATATAAATAATTTCAGCAAGATTTAGAAGCTAATATTACAGGTTTGTATTTGACACTAATCTATATCAACAAGACCTTTTTAATCAATGTTTTAAAAATTAGTTCGAACCGATCCATTGGATCGAGAACCGTGGAATGGAGTGGTTCAATTAGAACCGATTTTATGCCTATTTTTGGACCTAAACGAACCTTCTAATTTTACAAAACTTGGTTGAACCGATGTAATTGAACTTAGTGGTCTTTTCACATCTATTTAGTCTTTACTTGTAATTGTGTATATCTTTTGTTTGATAATCAATTAGATATCTATTTTTTGCAATTCCAAAAAATGAGTATCAAAACTCTTTAAATACAAGAGACGTTTGAAATATTTTCTAATGTTCATGTTGGTCAACTTTATAGACCCTTAAAATAACAAAGAACTCCTATGTGTTTGATCTTTGATAAGTTTTTCTATATGACTTAAGTGGTGTGGTTTTATTACTAGAAATGGTATATGTTATAAAGCTTTTTGATTATGATAAATGTCATGATGCGTTTTGGTTTTGATATTGAAATTATGTAAATTCTATTTGGTGATGAAATCATGTAAATGCTGGAAACCGGATTGACCAGGCGGTTGAACTGGCAACCGGTCAACGGACAAGTTAAACTAAAAAAACTGCCTTTTAAAAATTGTTTTTTATTTATTATATTCAAAATAAATCACTTGAACATGACATTAAATTCTTTCTATAAATAAGTATAGTCACAAAAATTCACCATGATCATTCTCATACATTGATTATGACATTAAATTGTATCTTTAAATAAGCCATTAAACGTACGGAAAAGTTAGACCAAAGAAAAATGTTACGTATCTACTATAATAAATAAATGTTTTTTTTGCCACATATACTCTTCTCATTCATTTGGACACATTCTATTTTTCATTTTATTAAATTAAAATTTCACATTCAATATGTAAGGTAATATATATGTAAAGTATTTATTAGAAATCATTTATATATGTAATGTATTCAATAAATTAAAGTCTCATTAATTTTAGTAATTCAAAATTTTTCTTATTTTACTTATAAATTCAAACTATTCAAATTATTAAAATTTAATATTTATTTTTTTAATGAAACTCATGTAATACATGAGTCTCACACCTAATGATCTTAATAGAGGAGGAAAATAAGTGGAAAAGCATATGTAGTAGCAGCGGTAGCACGGGAAACACAAAATTAAACGGTGTACGGTCACTAGGTGTTGAGGTTTGTTTGCTTATATATATATATATATATATATATATATATATATATATATATATATATATATATATATATATATATATATATTCATATATATATATATATATATATATATATATATATATATATATTCATATATTTCAATCAAATTTTACTAATTTAATATAATTAGAGAGTGCAAATTAAAAATGAAGAATCAATTATTTATTTAATTTAATTAGAAAGAGAAATTTTAAAATTAAAATTTGAAATGGATAATCAATTATTAATTTAATATAATTAAAGTGGAAATTTAAATTTTGAAATTTGAAATGGATGGTTGACAAGTGGCGTGATAGAATGATATATAACATTAATGAGAAGTTCTAATCATATACCCTTAAGGGTATATAAGCCTAGGTACCCAAACTCATCATAATACGTCGTTTTGTTTGATATATTCATTATAATGTTCTTAAAGTTTAATCCCTAACTTGATTTACTTTCAAGATTTTTAAAATTTCATTATTTTCGTACTCTTATATCACATTTTTTTGCTGAACACCTACTAGACTATATATATATATATTATAGTTGAAAATAAAAATTATGTAAAAGGAAGATAAATGTGAAATTTATAAAAATCTTGAAAGCAAATCAAGTTAGAAGTTGAATTATAAGAACATTAGACAATTACAACGTATATATATATATATATATATATATATATATATATATATATATATATATATATATATATGATACAAAACGCCATAGTATTGTGAATTTGGGTACCTAAGCTTATATACCCTTAAGGGTATATTCACTTTTCCTATATATATATATATATATATATATATATATATATATATATATATATATATATATATATATATATATATATATATATATATATATATGGGAAAAGTGAATATACCCTTAAGTAAATATAAGTTTACGTACCCAAACTTATCATACTACGTCGTTTTGTATCATATAATACATTGTAATCGTCCAATGTTCCTGTAAGTTAAGTTCTAACTTGATTTATTTCCATTATTTTATACATTACACAATTATCTTCTTCTTATGTAGTTCTCATTTTTAACTATAATATATATATATATATATATATATATATATATATATATATATATATATATATATATATATATATATATATATAGCCTAGTAGGTGTTTGGAAAAAATATATGATATAAGAGAAAGATAATAATGAAATTTCGAAAAACTTGAAAGTATATCAAGTTAGGGGTTGAAATTTAAAAACATTATAATGAATATATGAAACGGTAACTTGGTAAGGCATGTGGAAGATATGGTGGATAACCTATTGACCCATGTTCAAATCCTGGCACCACTCAGCCCTTGTGGCCATGGAGGTTCGCCTGCAGTGATTCCAGGGCATGAAGCAAAGCTTTATGTTTGCAGCGGGGGATTAGTCGGTGCGCGAAAGTTGGCCCGGAAACCCTCGTTAGGGAAGATCCCTTTCCAAAAAAAAAAAAAAAAAACTAAACGATATATTATAGTGTGTTTTGGTACCTAAGTTTATATATATATATATATATATATATATATATATATATATATATATATATATATATATATATATATATATATATATATATATATATATATATATATATATATATATATATGAGGGCTGTAGACAAGTAGATCTAGAAAGGGTCCTATGTATTATCCCTTTAGAGCCTATAAATGGGTGGGAAACTAAACATGGGAAGTGCATTAGTTTGTTGGAATGCTTAAACTTGAAAAAGAAACCTATTGTCGTAATTTTTATAGTATGTCGAAAATTTACAAGTCCTATTATTCCCAACTTCAATTCTGGGAGCAAACCTTTTTTTGTGACACTTAGCGACAAAATACAATCTGTTGGTCATCATTTGGAAATTACGGCCTAAAACCAATGGATTTTGGTAGTTTTTATGGTATGTCGAAAATCTACATGTAAAATTAGACGAAAATGTATTCTTATAAATATATATCCCAATCCATAGGAAATCCGTTTCTACATTGTTTTAAAAAAAATTCTTTACTCCTCTTTTTGAAGGATCCTCAATGGAAAAACATATTTTTTTAAATCAATTTATTATAACTACCAGCAATTCGAGTGGCTAGTATCTCCATGGAAAAAGTTACCGGACATCAAAATGCATGAAAATCTCCCTTATTCCCCCATATCATGTTTTCAAAAGTAATTACCCAAACCACCCACCAACTAACTATAAGAATCAAGACTCAAGAGACATGAAAATAAAAACATAAAGTTGCTTCAGTTGTACACACCATTTCTGCCATTACTATGTCCACTTCCACATTTATATTTAGGGTTAAATGCAAGAAATTGTAATGTACTTTCATATTATTTCTTATCATATAGCATCCTAATTTCAGTTTTTTCCTATTACAGAATCATATTTTGAAAGATCTACCCTTTCTTCATGGAATATAATGCTGTGATGATATATTAACAATGAAAACTCCTTTCCAAACTAACTGAAGGACAGGGTTAAAACTTGCAGTTCTGAGGCAAATGAAGTTACTGTCAATTTCAGAACTCATACAAATTTCTCCATAAAACATAATATAATTACATGGAATCTCAAAAAGGAACGCCTTGAGTGATTGAACACCAGATCCTGTTATTCGAGTTATATCATCTCCATTTTCATTGATAAAATAATCAAGTCTTAAGCCTTATACTCAAAGTGCGTGTAATTTAAATAAAGAGCTTAAAGAATGTCTTTTTCATTAAGCTTGTAGAGTTGCGACCAATTTCCACTCCAAGTCGCAGTGTCGGTCAAAATCAAATCAATGGTCAACAATGGACCCTCTATAATAAGTATAATGTCATAGGTTCTTAAAATATATTGAATGTATTATCGTTATCGTATTATTCATTTTTAAATTAATTAGAGAAGAAAGACATACACCTCGCCTTTTATCAACATTATTATTCTTTATGCCTCCAGAAATAAAACTCTGATTTATTTTTAAAAAAAAAATGGAGAAAACAGGAGAAACTTACTCAAATTTGGAATTACAAGTATGATGATCGGGGCATGAAGATGGGAAAAAAACAGGGACATCCATGAAGTGGCCAGCCACGTGGAAGCTTAAGAAGGGGTCGATTAAGAGTTTGAGTATGGTGTATGAAGCCATCTTCTACTCCTTCAAACACTGGATTCGCGCCACCGATGTGTTTGTTGTGTTTAAGTTTGTATCAGATGGGATTTGGTCCACATCAGTCATCAGTTAACAACCACTTAAAGAATCTTAAGGGCAAAATTGAGACTTTACCCTGTTTTAGTTAGTTACTCATTAATGAACCATATCTCGTCTTCCTCATTGCTGAACCAGTTAGTTATATAAATCACAATCCCAATTCATTTCTCTTCTCAAACACTGTAATAGCAATATTGTTTCAATTTCATTTCGTAAGAACTTGTGTTTTTTCCAGAAAGAAAGAAAGAAAGAATGGCGAACGTGAACTGGAGTTGGGATGAAAACAAAATTTTTGAAAACGCCCTCACTCTGTACCCGGAAGACGCAGAAAACAGGTGGGAGTTGATCGCAGAATTGCTTCCAGGAAAAACTGCTCAAGACATCAAGGCTCAATACCAGAAACTGATTCAAGATTTGGAAGCCATTGAAGCCGGTTTGGTTCCATTGCCTGCGTACAGAGAATTTTCAGAGGAAGAGATGGCGGAAGCCAGGAAGAAACTGGCCGAGGAACAAGAAGCCGCCAACTCAACGGGGTTCAGCACAACAGAAGGAAGCGGCAGTGGGAAACAATGATGGTCTTGTAGCGTACGCGTACTCTTTCATTTCTTGTGAATTGTGATGTGGGGTTTTCTTTGTTTCTTGATTCCTAGAACCGAAATCTGCAAGTGATTGATTTTTTCTTGTGATGTAAGGGTTTTTTTGTTTCTCGATTTGGAGGATGAAAGCTTGTAAGTGATGGATTTTTCTCCGATTGAATGATATGACGATCTTGCTCTGTTTTGATTCAAGAAAATGGCGTTATAGTTTTACTATCATGCATGGATCATAGATTGACTTTGACTGGGTCGGCCCATCGTTAAAATGAGCCCAAACCCAAAGTTTTGTGTGGATTTTATATTTTGTAATTTGTATTTTGTAGTAGAAGCTCCGCTCGTTTAGTTGTTCTTAACGGCGTCGAGAACCACCGCTGTGAGCGGCGAAGATTCACCTGGGAAGAGGGAACGATGTTAAGCGTTCATCATCATCATCATCACCAATTCATCATCAGGATTCAGGTATGTCTTCGATTGCTTTCAATGCTCTGTTTTGGCTAAGATATTTCATGAGTCGATGATTTGTTCTTCTTGTTACTGTACGATCATGTTCTAGTGGAGAAACACGTCTGTATTTGTAATTTGTATTGTATTGTAAGATACTCACGTACATAGATGACTTGTAATACCTGCATGTTCGTTTGTACACATGCATCTCAGTTTCATCCATTTTGGCTTATTAGATGATTGGGTACATTGATATTTTGCACTTGTGTTGCTTGGTTGGATGTTTTAGCTTTTAATCCATTTTCAGTGTTTTTGTATTTAATTAGGTGCTTTTAAACCTTTCAATCATCTGTTACACTATTCCCATTTCAAACTAATCAAAATCAATAAACAAAAATAGTCCCATTGTCATGTAACACCTTGATCTAAAAGTAATCCTGATATTTGAATTTGGCTATACATCCTCCTGTACAAGAACTAATTTATCATAATGTTTTTGAAGATTTTTCATCTATTTTATGTTTGATGTTTCATGATCACCATAATTGAGGGAAAAAGTTCTCAAGACTTTTAATGATTTTGTTAATTTTAATCAATTGATTTTATTTTTCTATTGTAGTTTTTGTATATTATAATTATCTTAAACATTTTATGATATCTTTAAAAGTGTTAAACTCTAGTGCAAGTTTTGTGGTGTGGAGGCACACTTGTATTAAGATGAGTTTGAAATTAGATTACATCATGTTTAAATTTTACAAATCTAAAAGCAACACAGAGAATTGCATTTCGTCCTTAGTTTGTCTCTTACAAATAAGTTACAATCGAGTTTTAAGGCGAAATTATAGTTAATGCATATGATACAAAAAAAAAAAGGTTATTTGTTTACACCTTAAGCAACAACATTGTGGCAAACTATTGGAAAGTTAAGGGAAAGTCAGGTTGATAGAAAAATTACAATTTGATACAACTATTTAATACACAAAACTATCTTGGTTTTCTAAGCATGCTACATAAAATGGAATCAATAGAATTATAATGTTTTTTTAAGTCTACGATTAGAATGTGTGAAATAATAATACAATTAATGAATTTTCAAAATAAAGTGTTGTGTGAACATAGATATACGTAATTTCCTAACTAAATTCACAAAAAAATAAAACTGTGTTGGATTTGAGGTTTAATCAGCTCCTTAAACATGCTCATAAACAAAAATTCAACAATATTACCGGTTCAACTTAAGGTCTGTACCAAGAGAGAGCAAACGACTACATCAACCACAAACTTTGGTGGTCTCACAGCCAACATAAGATAGGAAATCATAATGTCCCCCGAACAAGAAAGATGGCTTCCAAAAAAAAAGATAATAATAACTTGAGACCCCATTTATGGATTCTTTTAACTCTTTGCCCATTTGTAAGTACGTGGGGATGAACTAAACCAAGATGATGAACACTCCAAGGGTTATGGTGACACGATGAATGATGGTACTATAACATATAGATATGTATGGCGTCAAGGATGAACATAAGCATTTAGCTTAGTCCCAGGGGAAAAGGGGATAAAGTTCTTCAACTATTCTTGTAACAAACTTTGGATTTGGTATATGAAAACCTATTTTGTAAAGATCATTGTCAAAATGGATCCATTTGGATGTTTTCTTATAACTTTTAGAGATTATTTTTTAGTCATCCCTAGCAAACTCAACCTACATAATCTCGAAAAAGAGTCATATAGACAATGTTTTAACTTTTATAAAGTTCCATGTAACTTACACTGAAATTGCACACAAAACGAGTCAATATAGACAATATTGTAACTTGTAACTGGTTATGTGTAAGTGAAAGTGCACCTTAGGGGAAGGTGGAGTTCCTCAAAGAAGTTTTATAAAAATAAATACAATACTTTGATTTATATAATAATAAAGTACAAAATACGCAATGACTTCCAACCAACAATTACAATAATACAAACAATATATAAAATGCAGATAGTAGAAGTTTGGGGATGAATGTTCAAAAGATGGGTATATACTTTATAGTCATTTGGCTTTACATCCGGAGTTTACTCCATTTTGACGACAAATATATATTTTTTAGTGTAAGGAAACTTTTAGGTGTTGTTTGATTTTTTAAAACAAAATTTTATAAAGTCTGCGGATCACCTCTGCAACCCTCTACAGTAAAAATGGTGAACCAAACGGCTGCAAACTGTAATAAGAAGCGTGTTTGTTTTTTTAATATCTGTATGTTGCTGCAGATATTACAAATTAAAATATATTGATTTTATAAACCGAAAATAGTTTTTTAATACTGAAAGTTTTAATATATGACATTTCAGTAAAAATTTATGATATTTCAGCAAAAAATAATGATATTTCAACAAAATAAATAAATAAATAAAGATTCTTTGGCAAAAAAATAATGATATTTCATCAAGAAATTATCATTATTCAATATAAAATAATGATATTTCACCAACACAACAAAGGGAATGATGGACATGGATGTAAGTACAACGATTTAATGACATCCAAACCATCAAGTCTTTCTGGAATCCCAACACCGGTGGAAGTCATGGATTGGGTCTCCGAGATGGAGATGATGTCTGAAAGTTACAACTGCAACAACAAACAGAAGATCGCTCTCGCAATTACACTGTTAAAGTCAGGGGTACCAAGTTGGTGGAACCTATTAGTTGATACTATGTCCAAGGGAGAAGCTAGCAAGATATCTTTGGAAGATTTTTTAGTGCAACTAAAAATGTTGTACAGATCTGAGCAGGATCTTCTAGAGATCAACAACGAGTTTCAGAATCTGAAGAATGGAAGGATGAGCGTCACTGAGTATGCTGCAAGTTTTACAGAGAAAATGAAGCTTGATCCTTATTTGGTTCCGACTGAACTCTCCAAGGTTAACAAGTTTGCAAATGGATTGCCAGTAGACTTTAGTCTGATGGTCAAGGAAGCGACCACTTTGAAAGTCGTCGTCTAGACAGCCAGGAATGTTGATACCCATATAAAGGAAAACAATCTAGAGAGAGCTAAAGTTGGCGACAAGAGGAAATTTGAAGGATCTTCAAGGTCCAAAAAGAAGAGCAGATTCATGAAGTCTAGAGGGGGAGGAGGAGGAGGAGGTGGAGGAGTTGAAGCAAGATGGTGCGATAAGTACAATAAGAAACACTTTGGAAAATGTGGCGAGGAGGTGACATGTTTCACGTGTGGAAAGTTTGGGCATTACGCCAATGAGTGCACTTTCAACAAGAAGGTGTGTTTCGGATGTAACGAAGAAGGGCATATTTCTAGGGACTTCCCGAAGAAAAATGAAGCAGCAAGGCCAAATGCACCGCCAAATCCAAATGCGAGAGCATTCCAGATGATCCTTGACGAAGCAGGTGACAATGTAAGAGATCAGGAGTGAGGATGTATATATATCCAAATATCGGGATATGAAGTAGCCATGTAGATAATATCATGTGGTGTAGCCTAATATAAGAGACCTAGTGTAGGGTGAACTTTAACATCTATGTAATCGTTTCAAGAAATAATATAAACCTTAGTTATGTTATCCGATGTGTTAAATGACTATCTGAAATACTTGTATGGTGACTTGGAGAACTGTGAGACAATACTTGGGACGAGTATGAGTATGTGTGAAAGTTAGTAGAGGCCTATACCACCGGAAGCACATGACTCGCACTTGGATCACGGAAAGTCACAAGGTTACCAATGCACTAGTAATTGATTTTATTTTGTTCATGTCTGTCGGTACCATCGTTTCGGTAATGGCTTAGAAGATAATTGTTATTCTGACCCTAGTGGCCATATCAAATCGAGTCTGACTAAGATGAGTGTATTACGTGGTTCAGAGAACCAAGTTCGATGTAGCGTTCGACTTAAGCCAGAAGATTGAAGTGAAAAATAATCAAAGCGATCAATAAAGTATCATGATCACCGTGAAAGTAAAAAGCTTGAAGCTACAAGTGTTACATGCTAGAATGTGATTATATCACATTAGAACATGAAGGAATGTATATTCCATTCTGGAATCTAACTCAAAAAGACATAAGTCTAAGCATTGCATCATACGATGAGAGGTCATTAGAACATGACCCATCGGTCTATTATGATAATCAAAGTAAAGTTTGTTTACGAAGGAGCAAGACTCTCCAATAAGGATTGAGATTGTAACTTGAAGGTTACAATTGAAAGTCTGATATAGTATAAAGAGCGGGTGCAAGATTGAGCACCGCCAACAGTTAACTGGTCCGAGTTAGATACTCATTTGAAAGGAAAAAAGAGTTACGATTATCACCTAGGATGAAAAGATAACTTATGGAGTCATTATACAAGCCTTGTTTTGTTGATGATTCTGATACGTAATCATCCTAAGGGGGAGATAATTGTAACGCCCGCGGATTAGGCTAGTCAATTTAGAGACAATGAACATTAAAAATGACTTTTTTTTATAGAAGGTTATTTAAAATAAACAATATTAAATAAGTTATAGTATATGTCACAAGGGTTTTGTACATATAAAGAACGTTGAAATCCGAGTTATAACAAACAAGTTATAACCCGTTGAAGTTTTACGGCTAAACCGGCACGACACTGTGTAACGTAAAAAATGAATTACTGACAAAATATGTTTTAGCATTAGCAATCTAAACGAAAGTCGTAATATATGTTAAATCGAGAATGTACAAAAAAAACGAACGTCCAAATCAGACTTCGTTTGAGGAAGTTATGAATTTTCTAAGATTTAGCATAGTAGTGGACAACTCGGAAATCGAATTTTAGATTGATCGTTTTTTATCCTACACAACCTAAATGAGAAGTGAAGATCTCATTAATAGGAGCTCAACGATATAAATACTGTCGAATATGGGCGTCTGATGACAAAGTTATGAATTTTTAACAGACTTTAAATGTCTAAGCCAGTTAAAATATCACTTTAAAATAAAGTCAAAATTAGCCAACAAAGTCTAAACGGAAGTTGTATATCCCTTTGATACCTACATGTGGATATAAAGAATATAAAAAACAGAGCTTGTATGCAAAAGTTACGGATTTTAGAAGATAATCAATTTTTGGAGTATTCCGCGAATGACACATGGCATGATCTGAGCCCATTCTTCTTCCCCACGCATTGCCAATAGATGGTGACACACGGCATGGAAACGCCAAACGTTCAGCAAGGGAATGCTTAGCATTCGCACTGAATTCAACCAATAAATAGAGGCGCAAATCACTCTAAAAATTCACACCTTTCCCATTCTTTCTCTCTCAAACACCCCCTCCTAGCCCCTCCCAGTCCCTAGCACTTCCCGAGTGCTAGATGCGAGTTGCGGAGCGCCACAAGGCTCCAAGAAGAAGAGCTTTCGACTCGGAAGTTCTGGCCCCATAGAGCCTGATTCCTAGCCAAACCTCCTAGTAAGTGAGTTATGCTTACCCTACTTTACGTATAGCTTATGTTTAAGTTCAATAATGTTATTATGAACTTATAAGCTATATATATATATATATATATATATATATATATATATATATATATATATATATATATATATAAATTTATTGCTATGGGTGCATAGTTATTTTCATCTTACACATAAATGTGAAGTATTTAAAATAAATTTATTGCTAGTGTGCAGTGTGCATATTATCTGTGTTCTTGATATCTATACCGGTTGAACAAAATATACATGTTTTATTCGATTTAAACTGTATACGTATTTCATACCTATAATTATGATGGGTAAAGATGGGTAGATGAAAGATGAAACGAATGATGAGATATGGAAGATGATATAAATGATGAGAGGTGAAAGACAATGAGAAGCGACGACCCAGGCAATGATGCAAGCGATGGCCCGGTCATCTAGCAGCATATGGATGGCAACCACATACTATTCTAGACAATTCAATGGAACGCTAGCAGGCTCGCAACCTATAGGTGTTTTGAATGATATGTTCATTAGCTGTACTCTAAAAACCCATTGAAAACTGTGGGTGGGCTCCCTAAGATAATATTGTCAATGAAAGAGATAAACCCTGGCAGCTATGGACTTAGTGCCTAACAAATAACCTCGGCAGCTATAGACTTAGTGCCTCTGTGCCTGTTATATAAACATTGGCAGCGATAGTCTTCGTGCCTATTCCTTAGGACAATCCTTAGGAATGAATGAGTGAATGGTGGATGATCTTAAGGTAGATCCTTAAGAAATAAAGAAGATAATGGGGATGAGTAATTAGGTTAAGTGTTTGATGATGAAACATATTATTATGGGTTGAAAACCCTATGTACTCACCAGGTTTCCCAACCTGACCCACTCAGTTTATTTGTGTAACATCCTAAAAATACAGTCTAAATTTTTCATTTTTAAATCATTAATAAAACCATAGTAATCCAAATATCATATAAAAACCATAAATCGTGTATCTCAAATTATCATAACATCTATCGAAAAAATATTAGAGTATAAACATCCCAGGCTAAACAAATGGTGTGTGCACTGCAATCATCCTAAGCTCTTCCCCTTGCTACCAGAAGTACCTGAAACCAAACTGGAAACTGTAAGCACGAAGCTTAGTGAGTCTCCCTAAACTACCACATACCATACAACTAATCATGCTACATGAAGATATGGGCCCCGCCAACACTCAATGAGATACGGGCCCCACTCACACTCAACTACTATGAGATACGGGCCCCGCCCACACTCAACCACTATGAGATACGAATCCCGCCCACACTCAGCTACTATGAGATACGAGCTCCGCCCACACTCAGCTACTATGATATATGGGCCCCGCCCACACTCAACTACTATGAGATACGGGACCCGCCCACACTCAGCTAGTCATAAAAAAACATACAAGTACTACACAAATAACAAGCATAAGTAAACATATAAATTTTTACCATATCAGCTATCTATGAGATACGGGTCCCACCCACACTCAACTACTATGAGATACTGGCCCTGCCCACACTCAACTACTAAACATACATACAAGTATAACGCAGACAACAAGTATAAATAAATCTATCAATCAGTCATATATACATTCTCAACTAAAGCTATAAGATATGGGCCCCGCCCACACTCGGCTAAATGGTAGATACAGGCCTCGCCTCACACTGCTGAAGTCACGCGGATAGTTCTCTGGCTGCTGGCTGACAAGTCCTCGAACTGTCAATCGTCAAAACAAACCCAATTAACCATTTGGGTTTAAATGAATAACTCTAAAATCCCTACTTGGGGTAAAAGGACCATTTACCCCTAACCTAGCTTGGTCCAAGATTAAGGCCCAAACTCATACCTTGAGAGCCCAAAAAGTCAAATAGTCAACCAAGACCCAACTATAGCCTAATTTTCCAAATTGGGCCCAAAACTCTATATGGTTTGCCTTAAGGCCCAACCATTTATTCTTGGTCCAACACTTGGCATTCTAATGGTCCAATATCTCATAATCATCAAGGCCTAGTTATGGCCCATCTATGGCCTAATTTTCCAAATTGGGCCCAAACCTTTCCAATGGGCCTTATCCTTAAGCCTAATCCAAGTGCTCTAGTCCATTTAGTTATTAATAGTTTGCCCATCAAGAGTCCAGACATCTAGGCCAAACGGAAAGGCCCAACTATAAACCCAACACAATTAGGGTTTTCACATGAAATAACAGTTAGGGTTAAGTGTACTCACTTAACCCATTAAGTCCATTATTCCACTAAGCCAACATACAATGGAATCGGCATAAGTCATAACTTCAGTCCACTGGTCCAACTGCGGGTCCCGGGAATCTAAAAACTAATATTTTCTAAAATTAGGGTTTTCTAAACCCTAATTAGGGTTTCTAACCCACACACATGCCAATGAAGTCCAAGATCAAGCTATTAGGCCGACTAGGGTTTCGCTATGTCGAGCACCACTATAACATCCCAAGGCCAGGTATACCTTATAAACCCTTGTTCTTTTGGTAAATTGTCAAGTTTATCCCTTATTGAGATAAGATGGTAATGAGTACGCGAGGCATACGCGAGTGTATGCTCAGCGTACTCATATACGTGTTTTTGATGCGGAAACCACCTAGTACGCTGGGCGTACCAGAGGGTATGTTGGGCGTACTAGGCCCAGAGTGAAAACCCTAATTTGGGGTGTGTCCCTATATAAAGGATGTGGCCTAATTCCTGGCCACCATTCTCAGACAAACAACCCTCTCAAACCCTAATCCTCGCTCTTAAGCTTGTGTGTGTCCATTTGAGAGCATTTAAGTGATTTTCTGTGCTCTTGGAGTGAAGAAGGAGCTTTGAAGAAGAAGGAGTGGGAGTCTATGCTATAGATATGAGCATATTTATGTTGGGAGCTTCATTTTGGAGGTATAAAGCTCAAAGCTTTCTCATTATTTTGTTTTGTGCATCATGTTAGACCATTTTAGGGTTATGGTCCCAAAGTTGCATGCTTTATGATAAAATGAGCTCCAGAGATTATGAGCAGCTCCTTTGAGTGTCTTTAGGGGTATAGTGTCATAAAAATCGAGACTTGGACATTCGAATCAACCCATGCATGAGATATGAGCATTTTGAGATAAGAGAATGAGAGTTTTGGGTGTTTGTGACTTTATCAGCCATGCAAAGGCTTAAAATCATTAACTTTATGTAGTAAGAGCCTTTAGGGAGTCCAGATATATGATACGAGCCAAGGTCTTAACTGATTAAGACCAAAAGAGTAGAAAGAGCAAAACCGGGGCGTACGTCGAGCGTAATCCTAGTACGTGCAGCGTAGGGTTGAGAATCCCTAATGCATGCGTGGAATCGGAGTACGCCCAATGTAGAGATCGTGTACACGCAACGTACTTGCTGTCGTTGACTTTTGGTTCACTTTTAGGGTTTGGTCAATTTGTGGACTATTAAGGCCATTGAGGGGTAAAATGGTTTTTTACCCTTCAGTGAGTTTGTAGATGGGTTAGTTTCTTGAGATCCATGATTAATTAGGGACAGTTGTCGTATGTGTTAGGTAGAGGCTAGACCTGTGATTCGAGTTCGAGATTATCTGATTTCTTGCAAGGTAAGTCTTCTCACTATACTTACCATGAGTGGTATATTTATGTGACCGAGGTGTCTTATGTGCTTACCTGTGTATTATGATATTCTGCATTATGTCTTTTTGATTTACATTGAGTATTATTATTATGAGCTTATTGATTTAGGACCGGAGGGTCCACCCGAGTTGTGGGACCGAAGGGTCTTCACTGAGACACAATGACCGGAGGGTTGTAATGAGTTAGCCTCAAGTGGCTAATGTGATGTGTGTGGTATTTTGTGGAACTCACTAAGTCTCGTTCTTACAGTGTTATGTGTTATGTGTTTCAGGTACATCTCAGGATCACGGGAAGCCACCGACTTGATTGTACACACACCCGAGTTGGAGATATGTCTTTAGAGGATCCTGGATTTGTGATATATTCAGTTTTGGAACATGTGTTTTGATAACTTGATAGTTGTGGGTTTTTGTGATTTTGAAATGAGATAATTGGGTTTTTAAATGAAAATTTTTGTTTGAAAATTTACGGAGTTACAAGTTGGTATCAGAGCCTTGGTTTGAGGGATTCGGATGCACCTCCGGGTGTGTTTGGACTCAAACTGGGGATTTAAGAAAAAAATTCAAAAGAAATGATTTTTCTAAAATGAGAAAGAGTTTTAAGAGAAAATGATTTGGAGCAATGTGTACAATTAGCCAGAGCCTGAATGGTGATTTCCCAAAATACCCTTACTTATTTGTGTTATGAGATATTAGAAATTCATGCTAGAGAATGGGCTAGGTATTTCATATTCTAGATTGGAGTTTCCTGATTTGTGATGCCTTAGCGTAGGAGATGCCAGTGATCATTGTTATCTATTATTTTCCCTGAGTATGTGCTGAGTTCTGAGTTGAGGGGTAATCTAGGAGAGATGCTTAGATGAACATTTGAGTAGCCTACTGAGAGAATAGTCTAATATTTATGGGAGATAGAGTACTTGTGAATTAGAATCCTAGGAAGAGGACTTGGAGTGACTACAGGTTATGTGTGGAAGGTAGTATTGGGCCAGTACTACTGAAAGCACCAGATCCATGTGCAATCCAAGTAAGAATCCTTAGGATGCTAAGGAACAAGTAGGGATAAGTGGTCGAGTGTGAGTATGCTCAAGCAAGTCTCTGATGATTTTTGTGTTATGTTTCAGAGACATCATGGTGGGTACACGCCACAACCCCCAAGAGCAGTGGGACTAGCGATGATAAGATTCGCAAGATGATTCATGATGAGGTAGCCGCAGCCTTTCGAGAGGCGATTCCTGGGATGTTTGGGTCTATTAAGACCACCCTAATCGAGAAATTGGATGAGTGATATGTTGCTGTTACTGAGGCGGATGCTGCTGTAACCACCGCAGCTATCATTGCTGCCAGGCCACAGGGAGGTGACTCATTGCTGTTTCGGGAGTTCAACAACACGAAGCCACCAGAGTTTCATGGGACATAGGATTTGATTGTTGCTATGAGGTGGATTTATGATATTAAAGGATGTTTTTACACATGTTCATGCCTAAAGCATTTAAGGGTTCGATTCGCATTGAACCGGCTTCTCATGGGAGCGAAGGACTGGTGGAAGTTTCTGACAGCCAGTTTTACTCCTGCAAAGCATATTGCAGTGACTTCAGAGAGGTTTAAACTAATGTTCTGAGATGAGTATGTTCCCCCAGTGGAGAGGGAACGGTTCACCCATGAGTTTTTGTCTCTTAAGCAGAAAACAGAGTCGGTGACTCAGATTACACGAATGTTTCATGAGAGGGTGTTGTTCTGCCCTGAGCATGTGTCTTCTGAGCAGGCACGCATGAGTTAGTATTTGAGCATTCTGAGGGGGATATTTGAGAGTTCGTGGTGAACTCGACTTATCGGACATTTGCTGAGCTTTAGGCAAATGCCAGGAGGAAGGAGATCAAGCTGGAGACTCAGGCCAGGGAGGAGGCAGAGTCTCAGGGGAGAGATCGGAGGTCGGCACCGTCGCAGCCGGCAGTGAAGCGGGCTAATCCCGCTAATTCGAGATCATGAGGCCAGAAGAGCCGCACTTGTGGCAAATGTGGCAAGAGTCATGAGGGATGTTGTCGGGCGGGGATTTGCTACAAATGTAGCAAAGAGGGGCATATGGTGAAGGATTTCCCCAAGGGATTTGTAGTCTGCTTTAACTTTAATTAGATCGACCATCGAAAGGTCGAGTGCCCTCAGCTTATTCAGGGATCAGCCCAGGGTTCCACTCCTTCTGCTTTGTGTGTTATTGATAGTCGTCCGGTGAAGGCGAGGCTCCGAGGGCTTGTGGGAGAGCTTTTTAGCTGACAGCAGAGGAGGTCCACGTCGCATGAGGACTGCCCCCAAACCCATGATTGATGCATCACAAAATACTACAAAATCCTCAACTCCCTCGGGGAGTGTCGATACTGGAGCCTCGCGTAAACTCTGCCAGAGGGTCTCAAACCCCCTATGCTGCTCAGGGCCCCACCAAAAATCCACCCCCTTCCTCGTTAGACTAGTGAGGGGTACTGCAATCTTGGAGAAATCACGAATGAACCTCCGGTAGTACCATGCTAATCCCAAGAAACTCCTAATGTCTGAGGGAGATTTTGAAATTTCCCACTGCATAACCGCCTCGACTTTAGATGGGTCGACCAAAATCCCCTCCTGGTTAATGAGATGTCCGAGGAACTGGACCTCTCGTAACCAAAACTCACACTTTAAGAACTTGGCATACAGTCGTTCTCGCCGCAGAACCTCCAGCAACTCCTTGAGGTGCTCCTCGTGCTGCTCTCGAGTCTTGGAATATACCAAGATATCATCTATGAACACAATGACCGATCGATCGAGCATCGGTTTGCAGACTCGGTTCATCAAATCCATGAACATTACCTATGCGTTAGTGAGCCCAAACGGCATCACCACGAACTCGTAATGACCATAACGAGTCTGAAACACGGTCTTCTCCACGTCTTCCTCCCTCACCCTAAGCTGGTGATATCCGGATCTCTAATCGATCTTGGAAAACCAAGATGCACCGTGCAACTGATCAAAAAGCTCATCTATCCTCGGAAGTGGATAACGGTTCTTCACCTTTAACTTGTTCAACTCCCTATAGTCAATGCACATTCTATGCGAACCGTCCTTCTTCCTGACGAAGTGGATTGGTGCTCCCTAAGGAAAACTACTTGGGCGAATGAACTGCTTACCTAGCAGCTCCTGTAACTGAGATGCCAACTCTTGCATCTATGGCAGTGCCAGACGGTACGGCGCCTTAGCGATAGGGGCTGCACTCGGCACTAGATCAATCCTGAACTCTACATGTCTCTCCGGAGGCACTCCAGGTAACTCTTATGGAAACACATCAGCAAATTCTCTAAGCACTGGAACCTCTGAAACTGAAGCATGATCTCCAATCCGCGTATCCATCACATATGCTAGATAACTGGCACACCCATGCTGAATAAACTGTCGATCCCTAGCGGTTGAACAAAACCCTGCTCCCACTCTGGTGCCCTCACCATACACCATCATTTCTCCCCCACTTGGGGTTTGAACTACCACTCGCTGTCCCTCACAGTCGATCATAGTGCCAAACCGACTGAGCCAATCCATCCCTACGATCACACATACTTCCCCCATGGGGATAGGAATCAAATCTACCAGGAAGGATATCCCGAAAATCTCCAACTCGCATCCCCGGTAGACCGAAGAAGCAGAAACCCCGTGTTCGTTGGCAATCGAAACTCGCAAAGGACACTCAAGCTCATCTACCGACACCCTGAATTCTCTACTGAAAGCCTGAGATACAAACGACCGACTCGCCCCCGAGTCAAATAGAACCAAAGCAAGCAAAGAGTTTACTAGAAACGTACCTAACCATAGGTACAATTGATAAGCATACCACAAATATAATAACTGAAATAGCAACTAAAGGGCCGGTCTTGGTGCCTTAGACCCTATTGATATAGTGAGGATAGCTCACCTTGCAGATGTTAACTCGGTAGACGAACTCCAACCCTCGGATCACTGTCAAAAGCTCCACCACCTATTACCATAATATAATTATACCCATAAATTCCCAACCTTTCAAGGTAGCCCAACAGTCAACTAATTAAACCCTTGTTAAAATTAAAGTCATCAGTCAAGGTCAACAATCCATGTTAACCTTAACTCGCAGAGTACCCTCGACTACTCTCCGAGTTCCTTGAAGTACTTGCCCACTCACCGAGTCACGAAGTGACTCGTTGAGTTCCTTTGGTTTACGATTGAACTCTAAGGCCACTCGTCGAGTTTCTTTGGTTTACGATTACACACTCATACATAAATTGGGGAAAACTCATCCGACTCGCCGAGTGGTTCATACACACAAGCTCTTTCTCCCCTAAAACTCCTCTCTAAAGCTCAAGACACACAAGGATGAACACCACATGAATTAGGGTTTCTCAATGGACTGCAAAGAGGCTAAAGGGGGCTTATGCTTCTTTAAATAGGGTGCAAACCCCCAGGATCTAGGGTTTCATCTGCCAGCTCCTACTCGTCGAGTCCCTTTATGGACTCAGCGAGTAGACCACTAAATACGCGATCTCACCTCGCTGCTACTCGACGAGTAGGGTAACAAACTCGTCGAGTAGGTCTCAAAACCCAATAACTTTTATTTAAACCCATACCTAGGAATGGGGTCGTTACACTCACGCTCTCCCTCCAGGAGACTCTGGTTACACTAAATGTTGAGGATTTTACCAGTACCCCGAATGGTATAAATGAAGAGTTGTCTCACAATCCTGTAGTAACTAGTTTACGTGTAGTTTTGCATTGTCTTCTTGTATATGAAACCGTTTGAAAACTTGGTAGAGTATTAATAATTATACTTAATAATTATTTGGTATTATACTCTTGTTATCCGAAGGTAATAATGAATATCATAAACTAAAATTGTTATAGTTTATATGTTTGCCCATGTATATAGTTTGAATCAGTAAGAACTGTGTAATGAATTCCCCAAACTATACCCATTATAGTTTGCCTAAAATGTTATGTACTTGGCTTGTGAATTGTACTGAAAACTATGCAATTATGTTTTCAATTTGAAAGTGTCTCTTATGCTCCGCATATTACAAAAGGGATAAAATATCTATATGTTTTATAAAATGTGGAAATCGTTGAAATATATCAATTGCATAAGTTTTAAACTTGTTGAAATCCTCTCATTATAGTTCACAAAATCATTTGTATTTGGCTTGTATTCCCCTTGAAAACGTTTAAAAACCATAAAAGCGTAGGGGTATGAACTCACAGTTAGTTACAAAACTGGAAATGAAGACCCTTAGGTTGATGTACGCGGCACATAATGGAATCCTAATAACAATTAAATACATACATACATACATACATACATACATGCATACATACATACATACCTACATACATACATACATATATATATATATATATATAAATTAGCGATTTCGTTAGGTAAAGTGTTAGAAAAACACTTTCTTTCTGTTAAGGAATGTTATCGGGACTCGGTTGAATCGAGGAAAGTGGGTTTTTAGCCAAGATTCACAGTGTGAAGGAGTTTGCGGTCGTGAAGGGGGCTTACAGTCGTGAACTGTCCCTTAAAGGGCTTACGGTCGTGAACAGCCTCTTGAAGGGTTTACGGTTGTGAACTGTTTCTTGAAGGGTTTACGGTCGTGAACTGTTTGCGGTCAATGAAGATTCGAAGATTTGAAGGGTGTACAGCCGTAAACTCAAGAACAAGGATGTTGGATTCGATGAAAACGCATTTTTGATGCTCCAAAACAACCTCGAAAGGCGATTTCTTGATGATTTTCGGAAGAAATGAGGGTGTTTTGGGGTTCGGTCGAGAGGTAGAGAGAGGATGGGAGAGTTTTCATCCAAGAAGGTTCAAATGAATGTGGGGGTCCCGTATATATAGGCTGGGGGTAAGGTCGGTGGTGGGGGTCATCTGACACCAGCCGTAAGCGGGTGTATAACTGTAAACAGGTTTACATCCGTAAACTCACTCAGGCCGAAAACTTTTGGTTCTGGAGTAGATCAAAAGCCCAAATTTAACACAAAATACTCAAAAGTGCATAAATAACACCATGAACTAGATCTAGCATAAAAGACCATTAAGGTGAGAGCTTTTTACCTCAAAAGGCTTGCAAATGTGAAGGTAACTTTGGATCTACAAGCTCAAGTTATCCCTCCAAGTGGTTCTCTTCTTCTTCTTCTTCACCACAAGACACAAACAAAAACACTTTCAAGCTCAAATCTCACCAAATTCAATTAGGGTTTTGTTTTCAGGGTAAAACGAGATGGAGGTTGGTCAAACATGTCCAGGAGGTGCTATGACAATGCTTAAATAGGATACACACCCTAAAAATCAAGGTTTACCCCTGCACCACATATGCCATGCGTATTCCACGTACGTCCCACGTATTTGGGTGAAACCTGCGATTAAGAATGGGCTAGTACGCTAAGCGTACTCATATTGTATGCCCCCGCGTGCTAGCCAGGGACTAAAATGTCAACAGTTTTCATTAAAGGGCTAAAAGGAAACTTATCAAAACTTGAATGTTACATGAATTGTGGAAGGAATGAAATGGTTTATTCCATCGAAATGAAAAAATAAAATGTTGTTTCTTCCGTCTAATTGATGAAATTTTTATTATTTTTTGCATGCTACAATTTAATTATTTATTTTTATTTATATTATAGATTAAAAAAATCTATATAGATATATGTAGCCTAGTGTATAGAATCTCATGAGTATTTACTTGCATAAAATGTGCCACATAATATATATATTTTTTGTGTATTGTGGCGAATAAAAAATACCACTAAAATCTTAAAATGGATAACTAAAAATAAGATAAGTTCTTTAATCAAATGAAAATTCGGGCACACAAAATACGTGTCACAAAAACATTTTTTTTGTCGTAACAAATAAAAAAGTGTCACGAAATACCTAATAACTACAGCGTCAAAAGCAAAAAGTGTCACTAAAATGTTTTAGTGGGAGCATTTCTAATGATACTTAGTGGGAGCATTTCTAATGATACTTATTAAGTGTGTTGCTTATTTTTTGAGAAGCATTTAGTGACATTATTTGGGGGTTTTAGTGACATTTTTTATGTTACTAAATGACATTTTTTTGTAGTGACATCTTGGTCCATGATACATAAATGGAAAAAAAAAAAAAAAAATCTAGATACCACTTATTGATTTTAACCTTAGGTTAATTTACTTTGCCGAAAGGGAGCAAAATGAGTCGAACCCTCATTCTTATACAGTGTTGATTTTATTTTTGTTAGGTTTAAGTTGACAAGCATAATATTTTATGACTAGCAATTAATTTATTTATTTTCAAACCTGACTGATTTACTATCTAGTATTTCATTGACTAATCTTTTATATTTGAAAGGCTGAAGAGTCAAATGGTTTTGCAATTATTCTTGGCGATGAATGAGAAAATTTTAATTATATATCCAATGTATTTAAAACTCGAGCAACTACTGTCATGACTCATGACCTTGGACCGGGTCTGTATCGAGTTATTTGGAAGCACTGTTAACCAGTGGAAATGTAATTGATATCATACGTCCTTGGTTTTTAGTGGGCATCATCGGTTCTCCTAATTTGCCTCACCAAACTTCGGATATTAACAGAATCTTTTCTACAAATTTCAAGCATCTATCTTCAATATCCAAAAACAAGCTTCTACCACAATATGGGAAAAAAAGATGCACTAGTACAGTAAAGAATAATCAAGGTAATAAATAAAATAGAGAGAGAGAGAGAGAGAGAGAGAGAGAGAGAGAGGTGATTGTGATGTGAAACAAAATTGTGTTGTAAGAATGTGTTTGAGTTGCTAGTATTAGCTATATATCAATGCATCCAAAACTATCTCACGCGGGTATTTGATAGAATTATTGAACCAGAACCACCAGTAGTCCCTTTGTCTTTCTCTTATCGTACGTCCTCGTCATTTTTGTCCCCCTGGTGCCTTTATATTAATGGTCGCGTGGGCCTTGTTATTGGTGGTGATGCTTGCGTGGTTGCGGTTTCAGCCATGGAGATAAGATCAGGAGAAGAAGAAAGTGAGCAACGATTGAAAGAGTCAAAGAAGATCCGCAATATACAGTATGAGAGATATGGGAGTAATGGGAGGCTAGATTGTTAGGTCGAGGAGGAAAGAACGCTCTAATACCATATTAATTACTTTAGGTATTTTCCCATGAACTCATCATTGGCATAAATCACAAAGCCAACTGGCCAAATAAAGAGTTAACTAGGAATACACATAAAATACAACTAACTATATGAGCAAAATAATCCTTTTGAATTTCAAGACTCGTTTTATATTCTGTCCGGTTATTTTCCAATAAATTTAAGTAATCTGTTTTTGAGATCGTTTTTACAAAACTATTTAATTAACCAAAACAGATATATGATCGACTTTTAGTAGCATACTTGAGTTATGTTTCTTAATTTGACTACTAATTAAATGAAAGTGCAATTTATATAATATTATCAAGAACCTAAATATTTGGTTAATCAATTTTTTCCTTTTTTGCTAAATTATACAACTAACTAAAAAAATGCTAAAATTTAACGACCAAAAGTCTTTGGAATTCCAAAGTCAACTCCCATTCTAAATAATTAATGCCCAATCGGCAAAGGTTTTAAAATCTGTGAACCATATATTCCCATGATCAAAAGATCAAAAGCAAAAGGAAAGGGGATCATACAATATAATGGAAGAAGTTTCCATGATGGCCAAGGCTTATTACGAAGCAAGTTCAGAGAATGTTAAAAATTTGGCTCGTGACTTCTTTAATTCGATGGACACTGATGGTGATGGAAAGATAGACCGAAGCGAGTTCTTGGGGTTCATAGAAGGAGAAGGTTATCCCCAAATGAGAAATTCTTCCTTCTTCAACCAAATGGATCGTGACAATAATGGTACTCTTGATTTTTATGAAGTGATGACAGCCTATTATATAGTTAAGAGCGGAAGACCATTTTGTGACAAATGTAATAAGTTCATCACATCTACATATTTAACATGTGTCGGGTGTTTGGAAGATCCAGATGGAGGCCACCCTTTCTGTATTTGCCTCGATTGCTATAGAACCCAGATACCTAAGCACATGCACCATGATTTGTGTCGATTTGTAGACAATTATTCATTGCTTGAAGATATGACCAAGTCAAAATTAAAAGAGGTACGTATTTAAGATATAATTCATGTTGTTTTTGAAGTTTTAGATACAAAATATCACATGACTTCATTGACGATTTGTTTGTGTCAGATGCAGCAAAAATCAATGGAGGCAAAGTCTAGACCAAATGAAACAATTTCAAATCCAGGTAGACCAACTATGGCGATGAATAACAACCGGCCGACATGGAATCCATGGTCACCCATGGTTGGAGTTCCATATAATAGCCATATGCCACCTCAACTTCACCACTCTCATTCCTGGAATCCAGGTTCCTCGAGTGCTAACCATACAGTGAATATCCAAAACAATTACTCATACCACTATCCACAACCTCCTCCAGTTCAGCATCAGCATGTTGCTGCACCTAATAATGCAATTGTCCCACATCTAGTAAGTTCAATAACTTAGATTAATTCTATATTGCTGCTATTAGTTAATTAGGCAGTTCTCTATTAATTATGTGTTAATCAATCAATTAAATATTCTTTATAAATAAGTTGATCGTTTCCTTATATAAAATTAATCGATAGAAGAAGGAAAAAAGAGATAGAATCTACTTCTACTATAATAAATGAAGGTTTTTTTTGTCACATGTCCTCTTCTCCTTCATTTGGACACTTGGTATTTTCTAAAAATTTTAAATTTTCTATTTTCCACTTGTCATTTTATCGTATTTTTAATTTTATTAAATTAAAATTCCACATTTAATGTGTAATGTAATATATATGTAAAATATTTATTAGAAAGGGTTTATATATGTAATGTATTCAATACATTAAAGTTTCAATAATTTTAATAATTCAATTTTTTTTTTCATTTTTCTTATAAATTCTAACTTTTCAAATTGTTAAAATTTCATATTTTTTTTAATTAAACTCATGTAATACATGGGTCTCACACCTAATCAGTAAGAAAAAACAATCGGTATAACTAAACCCACCGAAATCTCAAGATCTCGGCACTATTAACTGCCCAGGTTAAGAGTAATCAAGATCCTTGATGGATCTAATTTGGTGAATTTTAGATACACTCAAGATCGTTGTAGTCATGTTGCTATATAAGTCCAAGATATATTTACTTAGAGAAAACTTCATATATAGTCATTGTGCTTTCCAGAAATCTAAGATATAGTCCTTAAGTTTAAAAAGTCTCTCAAATGATCTTTGTAATTTCAAAACTTTTAACAAACGGTTCTTTTAGCTTAGGGTGTCGATTGATGACACAATATGACAAAAATACATGACACGAAGCGAACTTGAGACGAAACTGAAATTAGAATTTGTGTTTGTGTTGTGTTTGTGTCAAGTGTAAAAAATGCGATGTCATGTTGTGTCGTGTTTGTGTTAAGAATTAGACATGAAATTGACACGATTTAACATTTATTTGTCATGTGTTTTTTGTTTTCATGTTATGTATGATTAAATATTAATTAAATAAACTAATTGTTATTTTATATTATCTTTGTCGTGTCGTGTTTTTTTTAATTGATTCATTTTTATGTTAGTTAAAAAAACTTGACATCGTGTCATGTCGTGTTCGTGTTACATAAAACATTGTCGTATCGTGTCGTGTCAGACAAAAACACGAAACGATGGTCTGATATGTCACCCATATTTTAGCTAACTCTGTTAGCTTTTGGTTGTAAATAGAATGATAGTTCCATCATTTCACTATCACAATGACTATTTATGAATTTTTTTTCTTATTTAAGAAAATAATATAATATAATTCTTTAATATACAAAGCATCTCTCTCTCTCTCTCTCTCTCTCTCTCTAAGAACCTCCACCCCTTACCTTACCTCCTCTTCCCTTTCTCGTAGCTCATAAACACCGACTCCATCCTCTTTTCCTTTCTTTCTCATATCGACTATATTTATTCATCCCTAAATTATAAAGGCATCGCTCCGGTATCATAATACCATCCCTCTGTTCCCTAGATCGACCACCATTTATTTGTCGCTGAATGTTATAGCGGAGGGATAGTCAGAGAAGATGACTTAAGCAAGTCAGTTTCCATTTCCAAGGAAGGGTTATTGTAAACACGAGGCATTTTGGCATTTCCCAGTCTCATCTCGACCTTCCACATCTAACTGTACTTTCCTCAAGAATTGCTTCGACTCCACCAGGTTCCTTTTACTACTACTACTGTTCCCAACACTAACTCATCCTAGGCTTACCCTAGGGGAACCTCTGACCCAAACCAGTCCTCAGCTGCTGAAGGTCTCTTTGTAATGCCAATTAGCTATCACCTGAATACCATCACATGTAACGAGGCTCGGATAATCCTTCGAGTTAGGGACTCATCCCTACAACGGTTAGACTCAAACAAGAGTTGCGCAATAGGGTCAAATCCAATAATCTAATATTATTCAACCCTGATTACATGTGACTTAACGTATTCACCTAACATCTAACTCCCATCACTCAGAGTCCCACAAAGCACAGAGCAAGCAACATTCAGACAAAGGAAAATCTAATCACAACATAATCTAACAACCATATTCACATATCAAGAATCTGTACTAGCATGCGACATAAGCTCATATACTCAGGCATAACCTAAACAGGCTATCCTACTACTATCTAACAAATACTATCATGCAACCCAAAAGCACATATAACAGACACATAAGGCATCCTTCCTAGATCCTCAGTCCTAATCTAGTATGTTGTTCTACTAACTGATAATCATAACATAACTTGTATGGGTAATTTGGGAGAACTTACTTGAGCTTGGCTGATTGCATGCACCACACCCTTTTCTCTTTTCAAGGTTCTTTTCTTCCTAAAATTCCTTTTTCTTTTTCTAAAACTCTTTTCTTTTCTCAAAACAATTCGTATTTACGAAAATTGATTTTCTTTTGGAAAAATTTATATACCAATTCCTCAGTTTGAGTCCAGACACACCCGAAAGTATGTCTGAATCCCTCAAACCAAGGCTTTGATACCAACTTGTAACATCCCAAAAATATAGTCAAATTTTTTTAAAAACATTACTTAAATCATAATTGTCCAACCATAAATAAATTCTAACATAATTCAGAGTGTTAATTCCAAAACATATTCCCGTTATCAGAGTAAAACATCATAGGCTGACTAATCCATGGTGTGTTTCATGCGATCACCCCGAGCTCTTCCCTCCGCTACCGGAAGTACCTGAAACCAAAACTGGAAACCGTAAGCACGAAGTTTAGTGAGTTCCCCAACCTACAACATACCCTGCATAATCACATAGTGCATATATTGGGCCACGCCTGCTACTTCGGGCCTCACCCGCTACATCGACCCCGTCGATCCTAGGCCCCGCCTGTCTTCGAGCCCCGCTCGGATATAGATCTGTTTCTCTTAGGCCCCGCCTGTCTCTAGGCCCCGCCCGCTGAACACATACTACTTATAATAATAACATATAACACATAAAATGAGCATACCCTACTACATTCCTATACTAAGGCCTTGCCTGTCTTGGGCCTTTCCCCTGACCTGCTACTAGTGAGTCATGGAACCCCATCCAAGCTCCTACTGTAAGTGAGATACGGGCCCCTGCCCACACTCACTCCACTCCTATCTTGGGCCTCGCCCCTTCTTTGCTACTAATGAGGTATGGAACACCGTCTACCCTCTGCTATTGGTGAGATACGGGACCTCGCCTACACTCACCTCCCTACCAGGCACATACATGTATCACACAAACAACAAGTGTAAACTATCATGTAAACCGATCCTTGGGTACCGGCCCGCTAACATTAGACCTTGGTCTTGAATATCATACTAGCATACAGTGCCTAGGGCTAACCCTCGGGTCTTCCTACGCATATCTACATGGGTCGGCATTGTGACCGTAGACCCATCCACGCAAAGGGAAAAACTCACTTTGCACTGCTGAAGCTCTGACTGATACCCTTCTGACTGCTATCTGACAACTTCCCAACCGCTTCTCCAATAGCTCCCCGAGCTTCAATATCAATATAACACTTAGTCCCAAACTAACCTCCAAAAGTCAAACTAAGTAAACCATGGTCAAAGTCAAAGTCCTGGTTAAAGTCAACCTTCCAGGTTGACCCTACTCGCCGAGTCAACCTATTAACTCACCGAGTTCATGAATTCAGAAACCCCCATAATCGCGACTTGACTCGCCGAGTCACCCCGCGACCGGTCGAGTCCTTCAACTTCTGAGTCCTAGTCCTGGTTCTGACCAACCCACTAAGTCACCGCCTTAACTCACTGACTCGACTCGCATCCAAAAGAGGTTAGAGTTTCGACCCGACTCGCCGAGTCTAAGAACAGACTCGTCGAGTTCACCTTCATCATTTTTATTATGTCGATTTCAGTTCATTCCATTGCTTCCCAATCATAGATATGGACTCCTAAGGCTAGCATCACACATAAAGTTGAGAACTTTAGGTGCATGCAAAGGGTTATGAAGCTAAAACACCAAATCCAAGCAAAAATGGTGGTCTGTGACATAAAATGGAGCCATGGATGGAAAAATATAACAACTATGAGCTTCTAGAACCCAAAAGTACTCAGATCTGAAGTCTTCTTCGTCCTCAAAGGCACAATACTCGGATTGGCATTGGAAATGGCCCAAAAGTGACAAAATCTAACTAGGAAAGGGGATCTAAAAGAGTAACAGCCAAGGTATGAGCTTCATACCTTCAAATGATCTGAAATATCACACCAACTCTGGATCTACTGCCCCTTCTTGAATCACCAAAGGTTCCTTTCTTCCTTCTAGCTTCAAATCACCCAAAAATAGGAAGGAAAGCTTGAGAGCACTTTAATGGAGGCTTAGGGTTTTGAGAGTAGGTAAAGGGGGGTGATAGAGGTCTGAAATGATGCTTAAATAGGGTACTAAGTCTGGAAATTAGGGTTTCCCAACCCAGACCTGACTCGCCGAGTCAATCTCTCCAACTCGCCGAGTCAGTCACTTAAATCTTGACGCGGAACCTTTTCGACTCGTCGAGTTCACCCATGGACTCGACGAGTTGATCCCTTTGACTTAGGGTTTTCCTTTCCTTTCTTGGTCTTCTGGATTCCGAATGTTATAGAATTTGATGTTTGTACGTTCTCGTAGAAGAGGAAAGCAATCTCTGAAACTACAATCCTCTTTCTCCTTTTAGTGATACTATTCATTTTCATTAATTTTATGGAGCTTTGATACAAAAAACCTCTTCTTGGTGCTTCTTCAACGTGTAACCTAATTAAAGGAGCAGTTCTACAGGATGTACTTCAGATTGAAGATTGTTTTCTTAAATTAATTGTATTGACTCAAGGATGATACTTCATTTTTGAAAATGGGTTTAAGTTTCTTTTTAACCTGTCTCTTTTCAAGATTTAAATGATGAGGAGAAGGAAGAACAGTTTTGGGACTTACATATACTACACAATACTTTTCAAAATTCATCTTTGAATATTGACCCATTTTATAAGATCTACAATATATAATAAGTAGAACACAACAACCGGTAAGTAACCTGATGAACATTAAGCGTACACATGAAGCTTATTAGTTTGATTTTTTCAGAGTGAAGGTTTTAATATATGAAAATGAAGTGTTTGGTGAAAGAAAATAATTACCCGATTAAGATAAAGATCATATGGGTTTTATTAAGAAAGGGAGAGAGGGTGCGATAAAGAAGATGAAGATGGTGATTGTACTCTTGGTGTCCGAGATATATATATATATATATATATATATATATATATATATATATATATATATATATATATATATATATATATATAGAGAGAGAGAGAGAGAGAGAGAGAGAGAAAGGTGGGGGGGGGGGGAGAAAGATATCCTTCGTATATTAAAGAGATATTTTATTATTTTTTATAAATAAGACAAACCTTTATAAAGGATCACTATGGTAGTGAAATGATGAAAATGCAATTTTATTAACAGCCAAAAGTTGATGGAGTTACCTAAAAGGACCGTTTGTTAAAAGTTTAGAAACTACATGGACCATCAAGAAGGTTTTTTTGAACTTAGAGAGGATGTGTTCGACATGTAGCATTTGTGACCGTTTGAAAGTTTTTAGCTTCTAGCGTTCGACAAAACGTTCTGTTTTGAACAGAAATCTTGTTTGACACTAAAAGATTCTACCGCATAGTTTATACAAAACACTTCAAATCAAAATGCTACTTCATATAGTATTTAACAAAACGCTACAAGCTACACGCTCTACCAACTAATTTAGCCGAACACACCATATCTCGGATTTTTAGAGTGCACATTGACCATTTATGAAGTTTACTCGTTTACATATATTCACAGGTTATCAATGTGTCCGTGATGAATCAAATTTGGTGAATTTTGTTAATTTATTATTTATTTCTTAATGAAAAAACTTCTCATGTTTTTTTATGAAAGACTCAATTACCTTATGCAATACTAAAATATGGTTTATAAAAAAATATTAAAAAAAAAAATAACGGGTATGGGATACCAAACAAAAAATTTTGATAATTTATTTTAGTATTTATGCATATAAATGACCAATATTGATAAGGTTAAACATAAATTGGTGTGTAAGTCATTGGTTAAGAAAAACAAAAATCCAAGGTTACAATCCAATTTGTTTTTAAGGTTAGATTAATGTTAAAATGATAAATTGGTTATTGAATATAGTAAACAATTTCAAATCTATTAAGGAAAAAAAAAATATTACAATCTTTTTTTAAATCAATAAACATTTTTTATTTTAATGTATTCAAACACTTACAAATATTTATTTCCATACGAAACTATAATAACATAATAAATATCGTAAATAAATAAAGCAATCTTAATTAACAAAGATCACTAAACATTTCAAAAGTTTAATAAATGATTGTTATATACTTATATAAAAATAATATTAGAGGTCCATGTGTTGGAACAATGAACATAAAATTATAAAAATAAAGTTTCGATTCAAACAATTATTTATTGAGAAAACAGAGAAAAAAATAAGGTCCAAAAATGTATCTTGCTTTGTAAAATACCACAAATGATAACTAAATAATAATAACAAAAACTATAAAAAAAAAAAGTACATCAAAGACTAAAAAATAATTTTAAAATATAATAAAAGATTAAAATCGTAATTTATAAAAGACTAATAATTTGATTTTAAAATTGTAAGGAATAAAATTTTTAGATCTAAATTATTTAAGAGAAAAAAATATAAATACAAGATTGGAAACTTATATTTTATGCAAAATTCTTATAAGAGGTCCATATGGTTTTCCAAAATTTGAAGTTTAGTCCCCGTGGTTTAGAAACATCATAGGTGGTCTCTGTTCTTTCAAAACTTTTGACAATTGGTCTTTATTGCTAACTTCATTAAGTTTTGTCCATTAACTGAAGGGCATTTTTGTAATTTCATTACCATAGTGACCATTTATGATGTTTTCATTTATTTAAAAAAAATAAAAAAATGAAATAATATGCAAAGGGGTCTCTCTCTCTCTCTCTCTCTCTCTCTCTCTCTCTCTATATATATATATATATATATATATATATATATATATATATATATATATATATATATATGTGTGTGTGTGTGTGTGTGTGTGTGTGTGTATGTGTGTGTGTGAGATATCACCAGCCGCCACCACCATGTTTCTTACTTTTTGTTGTTGATCGGAGCTAGCCAAACACCTTCACATAATAACAAAAAAGGGTTTAAGGCAAATATGGATCGTAACAACTAAAAACTCTCCTTGGCATTTTAACAAACACTTTGTAGGCATATTCCAATGAACAAAAAATTGATAATCATAAGTATATGAAGAAACGGATAGAAAGATAGATGCCTCTGTCATATTTAAAATCGTGTGAATCAAGCACCAGGTATACCTCAAGAAAACTAGACCCACCCTTCACCTTCGAAGATCAAGACTGAGATGCCTTTTTTTCCTATGCACTTTTCTTCTCATCTGTACAGATTCAAATCACAGCCCCTTCTTCCTTATGTTCTCAAATTGCATATTGAAAAGGATTATGGTGGTGTTATGATGATAGACAATGAAATGGTGTAGGAGAAGAGAGAATGATTTCAATAGAGATGGTGGTCTTAATTCTTCACAGAGAAAAGATGTATGCCCTGGTTCTTGAATTAAAAACTTTTGTGAGATAGATACAACCATACATGCGGTGGTCTATAGGAGGTGGAGGAGAAGATAGATTGTTGGGTCTATTAGTTTCGCTGAATCGGCCTTAAATCTCGCCGTATATATATATGGAAACATGATTGGTGGTGATCGTTACCTACTATATTATCGAAATGGTGGTCGATGGGTGGAAAGAAGTGGTGTGAGGAGGTGCTACGGAGATGGAGATTATTGTAGCAACAGTGGTGCTACAAGGGCAGCTTCGCTGCCTCGTCGTTCTTTTCATTTGACGGTGATCAGTGAAAGAAAGAGACAGTAGGTGGTGGTGATCGGAGTCCTCACTGTGGTAGCGGGTGGGGGGGGGGGGGGGGGCATGCAATGGCACTTCCACTGCCTTGCTCGTTTGTTTTATGCCAACGTGAACTCAAAGGGAGGGCTAGTAAACGATGACAATTGGTCGGAGAGTGCTGGTCTAATGGATCCACACAAGCAGTAACAGTAGCACATGGTGTTTGGCTAGCTCCGATCAGCAGCAAAGAATAAGAAACGCGGTGGTGGTGGGTGGTGATATAAGAACAAGGGGAAAAGAGGGGTTGAGAGAGAGAGAGAGAGAGAGAGAGGGGGGGGAGGGTGGGACCCTCTTTTCATATTATTTCATTTTTTTTTAAATAAGTGAAAACATCATAAACGATCCATGTGGTAGTGAAATGACGAAAATACCCTTCAATTAATTGACAAAACTTAACGGAGTTAGCAATAACGACAAATCGTCAAAAGTTTGGAAAGCAAAGGGACCATTTATGATGTTTTTAAACCACGGGGACTACTTTAAATTTTGGAAAACCACAGGGATCATTCATGATGTTTTTTCTTCTTGTAATATAAAATGCTTTTAGTTTTTTTGAATCTTATAGTAACCTCCCCTCACAAACTCAATTATCTAAGAGAATATATATATATATATATATATATATATATATATATATATATATATATATATATAGGTTCAAATAAGAACAAAAAAATGTTAAGAACCGTAAGAACATCTAACTTTAGGGTAACCCTAAACCTTAAACCCTAACCCCTAAACCCTAAACCCTAACCCCTAAACCCTAAACCACATCTAACTTTAGGGTAACCCTAAACCTTAAACCCTAACCCCTAAACCCTAAACCCTAACCCCTAAACCCTAAACCCTTTATAAACACCCTAAACCCTAAACCCTAAACCCTTAACCCTAACCTCTAAACCCTAAACCCTTTATAAACATCTAAAATTAAAGGTTTTTACGGTTCTTAAACTTTTTTTTGTTCTCGTTTGAATCTATATATATATATATATATATATATATATATATATATATATATATATATATATATATATATATATATATATATATATATATATATATGGAAAAGTATTAATAAATCAGAAAAATCACTCACTTTCAATTTATGCTTGAGACCTTCAAACAAAAATAATAGAGTCCAGGTCCTTTCTAATTCCCCAAACCTTCGACGTCCCCACCACCGCTGGCAGCTACTACACGTCACTCTCTCCTCTCGCTTTGCACCTCCGTCGCCCCTCCCATTACCCCTGTGACGGTGGCGTAGAATGTTAACACTCATATTCTTCCGTTTGGAGTCTAACGGTAAAAACACCAAGATATAGACGGTAAATTAGTGTTTCAGTTTTGTTTTATTTCCAGTAGAGCTTGTAATTCATATATTAAGGTCAAAACATCGGATTTCATGATGGGTTCAAATTGGATGATGACCTAGTTGGATTCTATTAACTTAATGGTAATTTGGGACAACTATATACTCTTTCAGTCTCTGTTTCTCTCTATAATTATGGGTTCAAGAATTATAGAAATGCTTAAATGATTACGAATACACAAGAGGCAGCCATTGTTGTATCTCGAGTTACAGCGATGGTTTTCTTTATGGCTTGATATGCAGAATTTTCGAAAATTTAGTTCTTAATTTTTTCCTTCATAAAATTGAACCGGTTGAATATATATATATATATATATATATATATATATATATATATATATATATATATATATATATATATATATATATATATATATATATATATTATTGATTACAATTTCGATTTTTGCAGCAAAATTGGAGGATCGCGTTTGAAGCATTGAACGCCGCTCTCCAAATTGGTAGTATTTTCTGTTCAATCATGTGATAAATTTGTCCAAACATGTGTGTTTACAGTTTACCTTGTTATTTCTAACTTTGTATTGTGTGTTTCCTCATTTATGCAAATGAATTCATACATATATGTTCAAGATTCAGATTCATCAAAACTCCATAATTCAATTTCTGTATCATAAATTCTTAATGTCAATACACACCTTCAAATTCCAATCAACAATCCTATCAAAAAAGCAAAACTCTACAAACCGTTCTGTAAAGTTGAATCAATATCAACAATTATTTTCAAATATCAAGCAACAATCTCACCAAAAGAAACTAGAAACTTATCAACACCTCACCAATCACCCCTTGAGCCCAGACTCAATCGTTTCAACAATATCTGCACTAGTATTAAACGATTGAGCCAAAATCCCCTCATAAATCGTACTATTAAAAACACTATTCGCAATCGACTGTGTCCCTGCATTTGCACTCCCAAAAGCCGAAACAGCCAAAGCAGGCTCAGTTCCATTAGAATTGTACTGAAAATGCACAACTCCTTTAGGGAACACAAACATGTCACCAGTCAAAAGCTTCTGAGTAAAAAGCTTGTTGGAGGTGTCAACAAACCCGACTTGTAACGAGCCCGCAATCACAAACAAAAGCTCAGTAGCCCGCGGGTGGATATGGAGCGGGTTGATAGACCCGATTGGGAACTCGAGAACAGCATAGGAAACACTTTGGCCCGTTAAACCCGGGAATTCATTTTGGGTTACTTTAATGGCTGTAAAAGCAATTGGGTAGGATGCATCCACGAGTGTTCGGAGCCCCGTGAATGTGAAATAGTTTGGATCGGTTACGGTTGTGTTTGGTGGTAGGACATAGTCGGTTAGGATGTCTGGATCGGTTGAGACTGCTAATTGGATTATGGATAAGGATATGAATGTGACACAGAGGAGAGTTTTAATGGATGCCATTGATAGTTTCATATGGGTTATGATTGTAGTGATGTAGATGAAGGTGGTTTCTGTTTATAGTGTAATTAGTTTATAAAGATTTTTGAGGTCGTGTTCATAAGAATTGTCGATTAGTTGAATGGTTCTGGGGATATACTTGTGTGTTATTGGATGCTTGAGATGATCTGAGCATACAAAGAAACAACTGTGATGTGTTGTTTTCTTTCTTTGTATTTTTGTAGCTGGTTTTGTCATTAGTTTGCTGTTATTGTAGATGGTTTTTGATCTGCTTAGTTGTGTCTTTTTTGTATTATTATTGGTCTTGTTTTAGTGTTTAAAGAATATAGTTGCGAAGATAAGGAAATAAACAATACTCTTTCCCAATCACCAAACAATTATATTGTCCAAATGTTTTACTATTGTGTTGTTACATGGGGAAAAAGATGAAGAGCGCATACACAGTCTATTGCGAGGAAGAGAGAGATCAAGACTCCCGGTTGTGGAATAAATATTTGCAGTTTTTTGTGTTGTTAACATCAATCTGTACAAATTAAATATATTACAAACTACAAGGCCTAACCTATCATGTCTTGTATGGGTCTAAATGAACATGATGTATTACTATACTAGTCCTATTTATTACATAAGTTAATTAAAAAAAGACAAAATTACACAGATGGTCCCTGTGGTTGGCACGAGAGACCAAAGATAGTCCTTATGAGGAATTTTGGATGAGTATGGTCCCTGTGGTTCCAAATTGTTGCACGAATAGTCCTTATGACATACTCCGTTTAATTGTTGCCGTTTATCTAAATCACGTGACCCTCACACGAGGGTATTTTCGTCTTTTGCTTTGTTACACGAAATGATCATATACATAAATGATCCTTACATCCAGCTGCCATTTACGTTGCCCCAAGAAATCGTCCCTTTCTTTTCTCCTCTGGTTTATCATCTTCGTCACTGCAAAACATCAAACGGAAACTAGGGTTTTCATCTTCATCATTTGCGATGGTTCTAACTTTGTGGAATGTCCGTTCAAAATTCTCAGAAAATCCTGACCTGATCAAAGCTTATGGTGAGTGATCAGTTAACAACTTCCAATTTTGTTAAGTAATTTATGCACATTCAATTTTGAGACTTCATTCTTTCCTCATATCATTATTTATTTGTTTTTCAGTTGAGTTAAGTAGTTTTTGCACATTCAAGATTCACCATGGGGGTATGTTCACAAAATACCCAGGAAGACGTTACGTTGGTGGGAGTATTGACTATGTTGACTACGTAGAAATGGACGTGTTCTCCGTACATGAGTTAGACGATATGATGAAGGAGATAGGTTATATCAACGGTGAGCCTATCTACTACCACTTCTTGATTCCAGAGATTGAAATCGATTATGGGTTACTTCCTTTAGGTAATGACTCAGACGTACTTTTGTTAAGTAAGCATGTCGCTAATCATAAAGAGATTATGGTGTATACTGAACATGGAACTACTAGACTCCATACATACTTTATGTCTCCAAATAAGGTCGTATTGGAAGAAATCAATGAGCCTATTTCTCCGGAACTCAATCGAAAAAAGTTTACAAGTACAGAGGTAGGATCATGTAGTAGAAAATTGGACTTGAATGAGAACTATGACTTTTCTAGGTCTGTTGTACCTTTTGGACATTTTGATAGAGATGTATTGAAAGATGTTGGAGTTCAGCCTGCAAGTGAGGAGCTTAACAAAGCCCAAGATGTTGGACCTTCAGAAGACTTTGATCCTTTCTTTTATATGGATCATAATGATTACCAACAGATGGGGGACGATGATTACCAACAGATGGGGGACAATGAAGAAATTGGAGATGCTATTAGTGATGAGACTAGTACCAATGGAAGTATAAGCGAGGATAGTGACTTTTTAGTGGATGAACTTAATATGGTGGAGGATGTCGAAGTGAATATGAAAGACTTCCACAGTGGTGTTTATTCTTTTCCAAATCTAGATAACCACCAATCATTCAATGCACCTGATGTCACAGTTGATGACGATTTGGAGGTGATAGATACACAGTTGTTTGAATCAGCTGGTGTAGAAGAAGATGAGAGGAAGAAGTTAATGAAAAGGTTAAACAAACCAACCACGTGTTCATCAGGAGTAGTACATGAAACTGCATTCTATCTGGGTCAAATATTTAAGTCCTCATCAGAAGCGAAGGACTACATTAAAATGCATTCAATTCGAACTAGGAGAAACATTTATTTTGCAAAAAATGATAAACAAAGAATTAGGGCAAAATGCAGGGGTATGGTCCCAGAAATGACAGGTGGGCCATGGACAAAAAGTAGAATCAAATGCAAGGACAAAACAGTCAGTTCACAAAAAGCAACATGCCCTTGGGTGGTATTAATTTCTAGATCTGATGAAGAAAGCGATTGGATGGTAAAAACTTTGGTTCATGAGCATAGATGTGTGCAGTCAAGATCTATTAAAGCGTGTACTTCTAAGTTTCTTGCAACCACCATTCTTCAACAAGTGGAAGGAAACCCAACTATCCCAGTCAAAGCTTTGCGTGTAGAGTTACAAAAGACATACGAGGTGGGGATGTCAAGAATGAAGGTCTTTAGGGCTAAACAGCTTGCACAGAAACATGTTCACGGAGATTATGAAAAGCAATACAGCCTTCTCAGGGATTATGTACTAGAATTACAACAGTGCAACCCAGGAACAACTGTGAAGACTGATGTATACAGTGAACCAAATGCAAACTTGGAAACTAGGATGTTTAAGAGAATTTATGTCTGTTTAGGTGCATTAAAACTGGGTTTTAAGGCAGGTTTAAGAGATTTCTTAGGATTCGATGGGGCTTTCATGAAGGGACCTTACCCTGGACAGGTTCTCACTACTGTGGGTCTTGATTCCAATAATGGGATCTACCCACTAGCATATGCCATAGTTGAAGCCGAGAACATAAGCTCATGGAGTTGGTTTCTAGAGTGTCTAGGTGAAGATTTGGAGCTGTCTACAAATTCAAACTTCACATTTATTTCTGACAGGCAAAAGGTTAGTCTTCTTATGATACTTGTTCATGACATCTGTGTAATTTTGTCTGCTACCTTTAAAAAATAACATTTTTGTTACTTGTTTATTAGGGGATTTTACCTGCTATTGCCAACCTATTCCCTAGCGCTGAACACAGGTTTTGTTTAAGACATATTCACGAAAACATGAAGCTACAATGGAGGGGGAAGGAGCACAGAGATCATTTATGGGAATGTGCAACAGCAACAACAGTTAGACACTTTGACAGATTCATGGAAGATTTTAACAAGTTCAATTCAAAGGCATGTGATTGGTTAAAGAAAATTCCACCCAAACATTGGGCCAGAGCACATATTTCAGGTATATTTACCCTTATATAACAGTTAGACACCTTGACAGATTCAAGGAAGATTTACACTTTGACAGATTCTTATAAGATATTTTGTTGCATTGTACAGGAAGAGCACATACAGATATTTTGTTGAATAATTTATGTGAAGTTTTCAACTCAAAGTTGTTAGATGCTCGAGACAAACCTATAATTACATGTTTAGAATATATTAGAGAATACTTAATGAAACGAATTTGTATTGTGCAAAATGTGATAGATAAGTCTCAAGGGCCTCTTACCCCAACAGCCACAAAACTTTTAGATGGAGTTAAGAAACATGGTTCTCAATACACTTGCATATTTAATGGTGCTGAGAAGACTCAAGTTACTGGGACAATGGGGGAACAATTTATGGTTAATTGGAGGGACAGGAACTGTAGTTGCAGGCATACAGAGATCACTGGGATACCATGCTCTCATCTTGTTAGTGCCATTTGGGATAAGGTTGAGCATGGGGCAAAAAATGTCCCACCTCTTGAGGAGTGGGTACATCCATGTTATAGGTTAAGCACATGGAATGAAATGTACAAGTACAAAGTTCAACCAATCAATGGAAGAAGTATGTGGCCAAAGTCAGATTGCCCCACAACACTAACACCCCCCAAACATACTAAACAGGTAAATAATTTTCAATTTACAAGTTAGTATATGTTTATATTGTTTTATAATTTATTAATTATGCAGGTAGGGAGACCAAAAAAGAAGAGAAAGAGAGCTCAAACTGAAGAACCAAATAATCAAGGTAAAAGTTTGACCAGGAAGTTCCTTACAGTTACTTGTAGCAAATGCAAGAACAAGGGTCACAACTCTAGGAGTTGCAAGGGACAAGGGGGACAAACTGAAGTTAGAAATGTGGTGGCAGGGGGCAAGAAGCTTAGCAAGGCAAAGAAGCAGGGAGATGGAAAAAAGGATAAATCCAAAATAATGGAAAAAGTTTGATTTGTTGTCTTTTGTGTTGTTTGTTATGGAACCTTAGAAAGTTCTTTTGTGTTGTTTGTTTTGGTACCTTAGAAAGGTCAGACTAAGTTGGTTATTGTGTGTCTTTATCTTTTGTTGGTATTATGGTTCACACAGGGTGCTAGACTAAGATGGTTCTTTTGGTTATGATACATTAGTCTGCAAGCTCTTTTGATATTTTTTTGGTATTATGACTTTGCACTTTAAGGTTATGTAATGAACTTTATGACTATGCAAAAGTTTGCATTTTATTTTTGAACATTTCTAATGTTGTTATGGCTTTACAATGGTTCACACATTATACTACAATGGTCTAAACCCTATAAAAACCTTTCACTTTCATTTTTTATACTTTAATGGATCTGGATAGTTCATTAAGTTGTAAACCAATCTTTTACACTCATTACGTTCCAGACCAATATTTTTCAATGGTTGCAGACTAAAAGTTTCCCAAATAAAAAGCATTCCATTCATACATACGAACATTTCTTACATCACAAACAAAAAAACGAAATCATCTTCAAATTAATAGTACTATCTGATTCTACCCACAAGCAAAAGAACCATCATCTATCTACCCACAAGCAAAAGAACCATCATCTCCAGACTAATACTATTAGCATCTTTTGTACACATACATGAAAAAGAAAACCCAACTAAAAACTAGCATCATCTTCACTTTTTTTGCTTCAAAACTTGCTTGCAGCAGAGATTCTTGAAGCTTGTTCTTGGATCTTAGCAAACCTGGAATGACAGCCACAACCCTTCGACACATGGGCTCATCAAACCATGCAATGAAACCGCAACTGCTAGGACATTTCCAAAACCTACGCCCTGGGTTGAGATCCGTCCATGATGTCACTATCACCGCTTGCCTTCCACAAAAACAATTTACCATTCTTATGCAAATTTTCTTACAAACACACAGAAGAGAGAAGAGAGAAGAGAGAATAGAGGAGACGATAAATAAAGAAGGAAGTGATGGGGGTTTAATTTTTATAGGGAAAGGGACTATCTTTTGCAGATCATGAGAGAGAAGGGATAAGCAAATGACGAAAATACCCTCGTGTGAGGGTCACGTGATTTAGATAAACGGCAACAATTAAACGGAGTATGTCATAAGGACTATTCGTGCAACAATTTGGAACCACAGGGACCATACTCGTCCAAAATTCCTCATAAGGACTATCTTTGGTCTCTCGTGCCAACCACAGGGACCATCTGTGTAATTTTGTCTTAAAAAAAATATATGAAGGTATAAATATTTAAAAACGTTGTATTTATAAAAAAAAAATAAGAAATTATTAAAATTGAATTTTTTTATCCTTTAAATTTAAATCAATAAAAAAAACTAATAAGCTTTAATTTATAAATTTTGAAATAAGAAGGTAAGTTCATTAATGAAATTGATATTAATTTATTACTATATTTATTGTAATTATTATATTAAAGTTATTAAAATAGAAAAACTCATAAAATGACATGTGGAAAAAAAATTAATTCAAAATAACCATAAAATGACATTTGGCAAATTGAATGAGTGTGACATGTTGCAAAAAAAACATTCATTTATTAGAATAGATTTTTTCGCTACATGTGTATAATTCATTGAACTTTGTCTCGATTTTCAGCAATGCACAAATTAACTTGGAAATCTCTTTGAACTCTGATTCTAATCCAACCCTATTCTTGCATAAAACAAAAGCGTGTTGATTTAGATATCTTGTGTACAATGTTTTGAAACCCGGTTCGACCGGTCGGTTCAACCGGTTGGATCGTAACCCGGGGTAGAAGGTTGGTCAATTGAGAACGATTTTTTGTAAAAATACGGACCGGATTGAATTGGTCGGGTTTCTCCTAAACTGCGGTTCGACCGCTTATGTTGAACCTATTAAAATCGGATTAATCCGTTTTAATAGGACTTGGATAGTTGGATACAAGTAATGAACGCCAAAATAACGAGTCGGTTGCGAATTTTCTTCAATTTTTTTTAATGTTTAAACTTTGTGGACATCAAATTATTGGTTTTATATGATTATGCATTAGGTAGGAAAGTAAAAATATATAAAAATAGAAAAAGACCATAAACCGGATTGATCCGTGAACTGGTCATAACATCTCTCAACTAAAAACCGGGTTTTAAAACATTGCTTGTTAAATAAACCGGTTAGCAAAAAAGTATCATTGATTGATAATTCGATATGTTAATCACGTAAAAGGTATGTTTGATTTTCAGAATTACATCTGAAAAAGTGAGCTTTTCTTGAATTTAGCTAGAATTTCAATCAATAACACGCTGAATGACGATAAAACTCAATGGAAAATTTACGGAAGTGCTCTTATGGAAACCGAAATCAAGAATCGTAAAGAAAAAATCTTATATTATCAAAATCTGATATAGAATTTATTCGACAAACAAATCGTTATTACATAATAAATTCAAAACTCAACTGTCAAGCCTAAGAATTAGCCAGAAAACCCGGATTTAATCTTCTGAATGGTAGCCACATCAGTCTTGAACGACAATGCCAAAATCTGGTTATCAATGGTGGTATTAAAAACAGAATTAGGAACCGAAACAGTCCCCGCATTCGCACTCCCAAATCCAGACACAGCTAAAGCGGGATTCTTTGCATCACTGTTAAACTGGAAGTGAACAAGTCCCTTGGGGAAGACAAAGATGTCGCCTTGTTGTAGTGTCTGTGTAAACAGCTTATTGGTGGTGTCAACAAACCCTACCTGCAAAGAACCCATGAGAACAAACAAGAGCTCGGAGGCCCGTGGATGGGTGTGGGGCGGGTTGACTGACCCGGATGGAAATTGAAGAACTGCATAAGAAACACTTTGGCCATTAAGAGCCGGGAATTCAGCCATGCTTGCTTTTGAGACCTTGAAAGTCGCCGGAAATGGAGCTCCGACGAGTGACCGCATTCCGGTGAAGGTGAAGAAGTTTCCGTCGAGTGGGCCGCCTACGTTAGGTGGCACGATGAAGTCTGTGAGAATGTCGGGATCTCCGGCCATGGATACAGTCAGAGTGGCGCATACAATTGCAAGTGATACGAAGATTTTAAGCTTTGATGCCATTTTTGTTGTTAGGAACGACTGATCGATGAAACTGGTGACTTGTTTGTTTGATTGTTCTTGAAATGCGAAAGAGATGACATATATATAGGGTGGACTCTGGACCCTTTCATAAAATTTGGGAGTATTATTGATTTTGTAAATATGTTAAATACAAAAACCTTACGATCATTGTTTTTGTAAAAAATAAAAGGTTATAAAATTATTTCTTGATCTTAATTTATATAATTAGAAAATAGGTTGTGGATTCTTTTTCTTAGGACGGCTCTCCTTATGTTGTCTTGCACATTCAATAAAATGAAGGAAAATTCACCAAACATTTTATAAATGAACGTGTCCGTAATATTCATTCATCACATCGTGATTCTTAAGTATAAGAAATAAGAAAGAAAAACAATACAATCTGCAACAATAGGTCATTCTAGAAGATTGTTAGGATTGCTTGTTATTTCACAATAAAATTCTATTGGGAGTCGATTTCAATTCATTTATTTAAACTATTAGGTATGGATGGGTGTTGTAACATCATAAAAATGTCAACTCGCATGCCATATCAAATTATTAACATCATAACTAAAAATAGGGATGGTGTTCATATGTTATAACTAGATTATATAAGAGAGAGAGAGATTTCATTGGTTGGAAAATAGTATTACATCTCATTGTCCACGTCTCTTACTATTATAACTGAGGGTGAGACGGTGTTCTTCATGTTATAATTAGGTTACGAGGTTGCTATCAGTGACTAGTCTAAAATACAAAAACACGTATTGTACTATTTAAATGAAACCGATAGAAAATGAAAAAATAAAAAAGAATAGTTGCGGATCAAGATCAAGTCATATAAGCAAACAATATCTTACAATTGTACCAAACCAAAACGTAAAACCACATGGTTTACATGAAAAAACGCTATAGTTGGTCATTTTTGCCAAATCAATAGTTGGTGACCTTAAATCAACTTTCAAGTGCTTATGTTGCTCATTATATTCTTCTACCATTTATTTATCATTTTTATTAAAAAAAACTTGAATAAAAACATTATTATTCTAATTTTTGAAAAAAACAACAATTGAAAAATCACAAATTAAAAAATCAAAGCAAATAAATAAAAAGTTATCAATGAAACAATGATTTTGTTTTTGTTATGAGATTTAAATTTCTTATTTTACAATTCACACTTTACGAACAACAATGAAAAAATCAAACAAGTGAATAACAATAAATAATCTTGAAACCAGTATTGTAAAACTCGTTGAGTTACTCGGTTAAATACTCTCTACTCGGCCCCTTACCAAGACGAGTTACAAAATCTTAGTATTCCCTGATCGGCGCATTACTAAAGCGAACAGTATTGTAAAACTCAGCCAATTTGGTGATTAATATGTACAATATACTTAATGATTTATTATTTAACACACACGCATATGATTATTACTATATATATATATATATATATATATATATATATATATATATATATATCTCTTAAATTAATTGTATTGACTCAAGGATGATACTTCATTTTTGAAAATGGGTTTAAGTTTCTTTTTAACCTTTCTCTTTTCAAGATTTAAATGATGAGGAGAAGGAAGAACAGTTTTGGGACTTACATCTACTACACAATACTTTTCAAAATTCATCTTTGAATATTGACCCATTTTATAAGATCTACAATATATAATAAGTAGAACACAACCACCGGTAAGTAACCTGATGAACATTAAGCGTACACATGAAGCTTATTAGTTTGATTTTTTCAGAGTGAAGGTTTTAATATATGAAAATGAAGTGTTTGGTGAAAGAAAATAATTACCCGATTAAGATAAAGATCATATGGGTTTTATTAAGAAAGGGAGAGAGGGTGCGATAAAGAAGATGAAGATGGTGATTGTACTCTTGGTGTCCAAGATATATATATATATATATATATATATATATATATATATATATATATATATATATATATATATATATATAGAGAGAGAGAGAGAGAGAGAGAGAAAGGTGGGGGGGAGGGGAGAAAGATATCCTTCGTATATTAAAGAGATATTTTATTATTTTTTATAAATAAGACAAACCTTTATAAAGGATCACTATGGTAGTGAAATGATGAAAATGCAATTTTATTAACAGCCAAAAGTTGATGGAGTTACCTAAAAGGACCGTTTGTTAAAAGTTTAGAAACTACATGGACCATCAAGAAGGTTTTTTTGAACTTAGAGAGGATGTGTTCGACATGTAGCATTTGTGACCGTTTGAAAGTTTATAGCTTCTAGCGTTCGACAAAACGTTCTGTTTTGAACAGAAATCTTGTTTGACACTAAAAGATTCTACCGCATAGTTTATACAAAACACTTCAAATCAAAATGCTACTTCATATAGTATTTAACAAAACGCTACAAGCTACACGCTACTCTCTACCAACTAATTTAGCCGAACACACCATATCTCGGATTTTTAGAATGCACATTGACCATTTATGAAGTTTACTCGTTTACATATATTCACAGGTTATCAATGTGTCCGTGATGAATCAAATTTGGTGAATTTTGTTAATTTATTATTTATTTCTTAATGAAAAAACTTCTCATGTTTTTTTATGAAAGACTCAATTACCTTATGCAATACTAAAATATGGTTTATAAAAAAATATAAAAAAATAAATAAATAAATAACGGGTATGGGATACCAAACAAAAAATTTTGATAATTTATTTTAGTATTTATGCATATAAATGACCAATATTGATAAGGTTAAACATAAATTGGTGTGTAAGTCATTGGTTAAGAAAAACAAAAATCCAAGGTTACAATCCAATTTGTTTTTAAGGTTAGATTAATGTTAAAATGATAAATTGGTTATTGAATATAGTAAACAATTTCAAATCTATTAAGGAAAAAAAATATTACAATCTTTTTTTAAATCAATAAACATTTTTTATTTTAATGTATTCAAACACTTACAAATATTTATTTCCATATGAAACTATAATAACATAATAAATATCGTAAATAAATAAAGCAATCTTAATTAACAAAGATCACTAAACATTTCAAAAGTTTAATAAATGATTGTTATATACTTAGTTACAACATCGCTTGAACTCGTAATTCATCACCTACAGGTTATGGGCCTACTGGTGTTTCCACTGGGTTGTCTACAATAGTCCGTGGTCGTCATCTATACTCTGGTAGATGACTACATCGCCACATTGTTGGTTAAGGTTATGGTATCTCCTTTCATCCTACATCACATATTCATCATCTTCTATTTACCTAATTATCACCACCTTTGTATCATCACCTATCTCTCATCATTTTATTTCATCACACACCAACTATTTCATCTATTCATGTTTCATCCGCAACATATTTGTAGATATAAAATAAATATACCGTTTAAATCTTTTAAAACATGTATAAAATTGTTCATCCAGCATAGACAACAAGTATTCAAATAATATGCACACATAGCACGTAATTTATATAAAATACTTCATATCTATGTGTAAGATGAAAGTAACTATATATATACCATAAATTCTTCCTAACTTTGAACCCCAAGGTTTACTCTACTAAAGCTTCATATTCTCGACTCTCTGGACCTAGAAGGGTCCAGATCTATCACATCAAAAAGCTCAAGATATCTCTTCCTCTCACTCTACACACTCAAGCTCGCTAGGGTTCTCACTTATGGGAAAGGTAGTCGCAATTGAAGGCCATAAGTGCCTTTAAATATGGCTCGAGCCCAAAGATTTAGGGTTTCTGCCAACAGTGTGGACTCCTCGAGTCGCCTCACCGACTCGTCGAGTCCATTCATTAATCTGAGTCATCAGTCGCGACCTTACTCGACGAGTTGAGGCGTCAACTCATCGAGTCTCTCTTCTTAACTCAAAAGAAAAATACTTAAATGATGATACCTGGAAATCCGGATGTTACATTTTGTTTTTTTATTTCATAGATTTCTTCATTAACAAATGTTGCTACAATTAAACAAAAATAAATAATTTTGCTAAAACATAATACAATAGACAGTTTGTTCACATTTAGTCATTGAACTTTTTAGAGGGAAACGAACTTTCGATTTTGTTCACATTTAGCCACTAAACTTTTTTTCATTATCTATTTGCCACTAAACTATTGAAACTGTTCACATTTTACCCTTATGACCGGTAACAGCCGGTCATAAGGGTAAAATGTGAACAGTTTCAATAGTTCAATGGCAAATAGATAACGAAAAAAAGTTTAGTGACTAAATGTGACAAAAGTCGAAAGTTCGTTACCCTTTCAAGTCATTATCCCCCTGAAAAATCATATTTTAATTCTTATAAGAAAAATATACTTTATAAATTTACCAAATTAAAATATCTGAATTTGATGTTTATGGTTATGACAATGCACTTAAACTGTAATGTTTATCGAATTTCTTTTGCAGAATTTAATGTTGTTGGTACATATAACAACTTATTGTTGTTTTTGGTTTTACAAGTCCAATATGAAAGAGTCATGTAAGCCTCCATGGAGGTTGGTACACCGGACAAAGTCAATTCATAAAGCTACTACACAACATGTTTTAATCAAGAAGTCGCATCATGTTGTGATAATGCAAAGATCACGTGGATCATTTATGTTAAAAATTATTGTATTAAAAAACCAAATTGCTCTAATATAAATATTAAATATTTTAATTTAATAAGTTTGGTTCAAAAGGTTAAAATGAATCTAACTAACATTTTTTATTAAAATTTCACCTAAAACAATATCACTTATTAATGTAATATGTATTTAATTTATGTTCCCCACGTTTAACACGGGTCATAATCTAGTACTAAAGTAAATTAAAATAAGAAAAAAAAATACACTCAGGCTTTAATTCATTTATTTAGAAATATGTTAACGTTGTTACTTTTTATTTCCTTAAATATATAAAATTTGTAAATTTGGTTAAAGAATGAAGTCAAAAATCACCAAATTCTAAGATGCATACAACCTACAAAATAATTTTACTCAAAAAAGAACTATATTATTATTTCATTAAATATAGTTTGTGTAATAATATTTAACATGTTAAATATTTTTATAAATTGGAATAAAACTTCAACCCAATTGTTTAATTTTGTCCATTTTACATTCTGGTTTCCAACAAAAAAATAAATTGCTCCATTGCCGTTCTTGGTTGTCAATTTGCCTCGGGCTTTAAGTTGAGCCAAATGACAAAGATCAAGAAGTATTGTTTACTCCACATTCACAATAATATACCTCAACTTTGTTCGTCAAATTTGTTAATTATTATGTCGATATTTTCATCACATTCGGCCTTTGGGTAAGTTCCAAAAACAGATATCTTCAAAAAAAATTCATGATAAATTCTTCATTGACCCAACTTCTAAGGATCATCTAACAAAATTGTGCTTTTGTTTTATAAAAACGAAGCACGACAATGAAATGTAAAAAGTGTAAAAATTGCAGAAAACACCATTAACGATTGACCAATTTAAGTCTTGTTTTCAGACTCACGTTTATTAATCTACTTGAGTCAAGAGCTTCAGAAGTCGATTAAGCGGATCCATCTCAGCTTACAAGTTTTGCCTTCTTCCTTATGGTTTCTAAACAACAAATAAATAGAAATTAGGTTATTGATAAAACCAAATCAAAGCAATAAACAATGAGATATATAAGATAAAATTTACAACATTATAGATTTACAATACCTTCTCAGATTTATCTTTATCGTCTAATTTGTCTTTTCCTTCCATTTTCTGCTTCTGCTTCTCCAGCTTTTCTTTCTCCATTTTCTTCAACATTCAATGTACGCCAAAAATGAAACCTCCAGTGATCGATTAACCATCGGTAATAAAATAAACAAAAACAGATATTAAAAAAAAAATACCTTGACGTACAGATTCTCACGAGCACGTTCTTCGTCGTCAAGGACGCGGCCTTGATCGCTGAAGAGACGAAGCAATCTTAAATTGGAATTGGATGAGTGCTTGAAATGAAGAAGAGAATGTGATCTTGAGGAAATGATGGATCTCATCGCCATTAGGGATCTGTTTGAGCTATGGAAAAAATGAGAGAATGTGAATTAGTGAATGTGTTGGTTTGATGATCATGCTGTTGGTTGAATGGTTGGTTCCATGGGAAAGGGTCCAAGAGAGAATCACCGGGTCAATCGAAATGGGTTTTTATTTTAAGTAATATGCAATTTTACATGAAATAAAAAATAATTTAAATTTTGGTATATTTTATGATCAGGTTGTTGTCTATTTTTAGTAAACATAGTTACTTGAATTGGTTTAACTATCAATACAGTTTTAGAAGTTCAGTAACAATTCTATAAACAAACCAACAAATTACACATAAAAATAAAAATATGAACATTTGCAATCTATATTTGTAATATAGCTCTATCTAATATACTTTATTTTGTCTTCAAAAATACAAATTTGCAAGAATGGTCCATGTTTTATGTCATAACTTGCATCAGTGGTCCAAAAGTTTGATTTTGTTGCGAGTTGGCCAAAGTGTTTTAAACTTCTTTTATAAAGATGGATTTGTCACTTATTATTTTATTTTTTATTTTTCTTTTATTACAACAACTAAAAGTAAAACTAAAATAAAATACCTCTCTTTCTCACACACACACACACTCATAGAGAAGTGTGTGTGTGTGTGTGTGTGTGTGTGTGTGTGTGTGTATATATATATATATATATATATACATACTTCTCTATCTTCATTGATGCAAAACCGTCACCTCCTGTCTGACCACCACCGCTTATGGGACCACCCTAGTCACTAGAGACTCTTATTTTCATCGGACCACCACCATTACCTCCATCCAACCGGCTCTGCAACGTCGCTGGATCTTAAAGCCCTAAACTTCGTTACCACCTCCACATTCCACCTTGACCGTAAGAAACCACCAGAGCCACACTTGTCATTGTCGTCCTTCTCCGACGAGCCTCCTATGTTTGTAGAAGACGATTGACAATGACAATAAGACAAAGGATGACAGATGTGAACATCTATATATCCGTACCCACAACAAACACATGAGTTTCGTTGCCGCCTTCATTTCTCTCCATATCCGACGTTTCGTTGTTCACAGGAGTTCAAATATATGGTACTTGTTTGTCGAAGTTTAGATCTGCAAACAGTAAGCTTTATTTCATTGGAATTCAGACCACCACCTGTTTTCCGAAGACATATGTCTGAAAACCCTTCATCAAATCTGATTTTGTGTGTGTGTATGTGTGTTCATTAGATATGGGTTCATGAATATAAGTGTGTGTGTGTGTGTTCTTTAGCTCTTAATTTCATCAAATTTGATTTAGTGTATGTGTGTGTGTGTGTTCATTAGATATGGGGTTCATGAATGTATGTGTGTGTTCTTCAACTCTTGATTTTGACATTAGAATAAGAAACCCTTCATCATATCTGATTTCGACTTTAGAACAAGAAACCCCAAAAAATATTTATAGCGAACCCATTGACAAAAAAAAAAAAAAAAAAAAAAAAAAAAAAAAAAAAAAAAAAAGTTAAAGCATTTTCATAGCATTATGTCATGGTAACTATTTATAGCAACTATTAGAGCTCCAACTGAAGCTAGAAAGAAAGCATCGATTTTTCATATGTACAAAATTTTCACATGCCACTAAAGCTTGGAGGGGGAGAGAGAGAGGGGGGGGGGGGGGGATATTTTCTTTTTTCTTATATGATATCTATAATAAAAAAAATTAAAAAGTGGAAAATGCCAATGACAAATATGTTTTTATAAAAAGTTTTGAAAATTTTGAATCAAACAGGCAACAAAATCAAAATTTGAACCACCGGCATGAGTTCAAACAATTTTGGACAAAACTTACGAGTTGTGACATAACACAGAGTCCATTCTGGCAATTTTGTCCCTTTAAAAGTATAGTGTGCCTTTGAATGGTCATATTTCTGGCAATTTTCAACTTTTGGGTAGGTTACTGGTTATCATCGTCCTCTATGGATAACCTAAAATGTTTTTTTTTTCTAAAAATATTTCATAGTATAACAAAGTACGTAACCTAAAATAGGAATTTGAACAAAGTTCATCACATAAGGCAACATGCATGTCATGTCATTGTTGTAAAGCCCCAACGTGCCAACATAATCGTTAAACTTACTAACAGTTTTTTTCTTTTTTACTTAATAAGTTTTATGGGTGAAGCACTTAATTTGTATATGTGTGCATGGTTATTTCTTCTTGACTTAACATTGACAGAATGACTTAATGGGTTACGGGGGGAAAAACTTGGTTGGATGTATGAAGACTTTAAGAGGATGTTTGGTTTGTAGAATATCTGATTTGGTGAACAATTGCTAAGATAAAAAAAGGTGAAAAGGCATTTTTGTCTTTATAATAAAATATCAAAGTTTAAGTATTATGTGGCGTTTTAATTTTAAAATAAGAAAGGAAAAATATATTAATTGAAATTTATTATCACATTTATTACGTTTAATAGTTTACGTATATAATTATGAGTATTATGTGGTTTTTTTATTTTAAAATTTGTAAAAAAACTAAAAACTAACATGAGGGCATTATTTATTTCAAAAATAACAAGTATCAAAATCATGAGATATTTACATGAAGATAAAGAATAAAATTTAAAATATTTGATTTAGAAAAGAATGAATAATTCCTTCAAACACGAAATTTAATGGAATTTTAAAAGTTTCAATTTCTTTGATTTTGTCAACCAAATGCAATTTTTACCGATATTAACATTAAGATTCCTCCAAATCCTTTAAAATTTTTGAACAAAACACACCTTAAGTTTTATCTATATGTTCTTCCTTTTTCCTCACAACTCCTCTATGTTAAAATTCATATATTTTTTAAAATTAATGAATATTATGAAACTTATTTTTTGAAATGTAAAGTAAAATGATACTCTATGATTGTTAAACTATAATAATTGTGAAATTTGTTTTTTTTTCTTTTTTGGGATGCATAAAAATTAATCATTTAGGTTGTGTTTAACGTATTAGCTGAAAAACTAGTTTTTAGTTTATAAGTTAACTTAACAATAAGTCATCTCAAATAACACATCAAACAAAGTTTATAAGCTACTATATGTTACTTTTGTGGTCACCAAACACTAAATTGAAATAAATTCAAAAATAAATTAGCATGCGTACACGGAGCTTTAGTCTCATTGTTTATTCAACCTTGAAGAAAAAAATTGCATACTTACTTCCCATATACATTAGCGATCATATCGTATTCAGCTGTTTTGCAAATACAGGGCTTGGGAAAAAAACAATCTTTAACTAGGCTTATAAACCAATTTATAGATCAAAATTTCCAAAAGTATATGTTCTTAAAAATACTTGTTAGAACAAAACGAAAATACTTAAACAGTTTTTTTTTTTTTTTGCCAGGTACAAGAACAATACCCAAATACAAAAACTTGGACCTCAAAAGTCAAAAGTCAACCTTAAAACAAACTACCACACAAATCATATACCTCAAAATTCAAACAAACTTTGCAAATATTTCCACGTCACAAACATTAAATCCCAACATTTTTCCATCAGTCAACTTGAGATACAAGTTGACCAAATTTTATAAAATAACTTAGAAACAAGGCAACAACAACCACCGGGTACATGGCTGAGTCGGGTCCTACCCGCCCATACCCTGCCATCTTCTTTTCCTAAATTACCCTGGAACCAAACTACACATTATATTGATGTGATTCCAATTAACTAATATTAGTATGAAATGGGTCAACGGGATTTAAGCCCAGCAACAGAAAGCGCAACACCTCGAGTTGTCTTCACATAGCTCACATACTCCCCATAATGCATTGTAAATAACGTGCTTTGGTAACGAGTCAACTCGATACGTTTCCTCACAGACTCAGTTATGGTGCCATTATAACCAGCTTTACGCATCAGTGAATCAATCGCTTCTATCTTTGTCCAACCTGAAAAACCCAAAATACACAAATCATAATGTAAAGCCCAAAGTTACAAACTAGCCCAATAACATCCGTAGTATCAACTATCAATTTAAAAGTTAAAACCTTCTTGAGCAGCCACGTCAGGTAGGTATGTGGCACTTCGCCTTGTATTATAATCAGGGTCAGTGAATTCTATAATAATTCCATGCTTTCCAACCTACAACAAGAGTTGATGAACGAAAATGTTGCAAAGAAACTCGAATAGACTTTTTAAAAAAAAATTACAGAAACATTAAATATACCTCCCAATCGAGATAGTTAGCAGCGTTTTCATAATTAGTAAGAATGGAAACTGTACATTGCAAGAATGGTAATTCTTTAGACTGTATTGGTGGAAATCGCCGATCCCTCAGAGCACTGAAATGATGTTTAAAAAAGTATAACTGAGGGCAAATTTGTAAAAAGAGTACAACATTGTTGAGAAACTAGTAAGCTACCTGGTTAGTGAATAATCCTTGAAGCCATTTATTATGCAGCGAGCTTCCAGGGTTCCTATGCATCCACGTAGGCGAGGTTCCCCACCATTCACAGCTTTCTTCCAAGTCACAAACAATGGGCTGAAATCACAATGGCCATAATCAAATCATTTCATTGTTCATAGACAATGTGAATGTCAATTCTTAGATGATCTATGATGAAGATAGATTTATCATATGTACTTAAATCACATCCAATCACATGTAAACTGAAATTTCTTTTACGAATTCCCAGGTTTGAACCTGAGACTCACTTATGGATTCCTGAATTTCTTTTTTTAACTCCGATGCACCTTTTGGGGAGGAAGGCTGAAAGATGCATAGTTGTAGTTCCCAAAAAGATTAAATATAAGGGTTAAGCAATTAACACACAAACACATGGAGGCATTCCAATAAGTCAAATATATATTGAGAACAGTGGATAAGAGATGTATACAAATTGCAAATAACACCATAATTGTCATACATATATAGAATCATCACAAAATCCAAAAAGAAACCCCAAAACAATGACATAAAACAGTGAATTAATGAAGGAATCTAAGCAAGTAGATAGAAAATGACATTGAAAGATCAAAACTTTAAAGAGGGATGGAGAAGATTACTGTTGACCCTCATCGAAAGCAGGAGGGGGAACTTGTTCGCCGTTGAAGTGAGCCACCAGCGTATCGAAGCAATACACCACCATTTCCTTGTTTGCCGACACCATTTTTTCTGTTTTTTCGTTTTTCTTAGATTTTTTGCTGATAATTCTCTATGAAAATGTCAAGAATACCAACGGATATATGGGAAAAATGACACCACCGATTCCGATTGTCAAATTCGATCAACATTAAATTAAATAATAAAAAAATACCTGGATTTTAGAAATTAGGGTACGTGTACAAAAATTCTGAGGGTGGAGTGTTGGCTTTTCTTCGAAAGATTCCCGGATTATTGAAGCAACATCAGTGCTGACGACGAAAAAGAAAGCCAAAAGGGTGTGAAGACTTTTGCCCCTCCTCTGTATATGGATTTCTTTGTTCAACTGTTGGTGGAAATTACGTACATGTCCTCGGTCTTTTAGTGTAATTCTTACTGTACCCTTTACTTGGTTGATTTCCAAAAGCTACTATCAAAAGGCCGGTCCCGCTAAAAGAAATTATTTGGTACAATGTCGTCATATGAATAAATTCTTAGAAAAGAAAAGCAAAACGCAATAATATTGGTTTTAGTTTTATTCTAAAATACATAGTATATCACATTCAATTTTCTTAACATAAGATAAACGTTTTTTTTTAGTTGCTTTTAATTTAAATTAGTTGGGTTATTTGAAAGTTACCATACGTTTATTAATTTTATATTTTTTATATAATTTATGTAACATATTATTTTTTATAATTTTATTACTATATAGGGTCTATGAGTGTAACTTTGTCTAACATATAAACCGATTTTGTAATCTCAGCATTACACTAGGGCCATTTATATAACTTTGATATTACACAATGACTATTTCTATAGTGTTCAAAATTATATGGGGACCTTTTATGTTAATATCAAAGGCCTCTTTTTTTTCTTTTGTGAGATATAGTACTATCATATATGGACCAACATTACACAATCTCTCTATTATATAAAGATTATTTTTTTTAATATCCTTATTATATAGAGATTATTTTTGTAATTATTTTTTACATGGATCATTTTATAATTTTCAATTTCTTCTTAGGGTCATTTTTGTAGTTATGTAAATCTTATAGGGGCCATTTCTGTAACTAATTCATAGAGGGACCATTTTTGTAAATCTTGGTTTATCTTAAGGACAATTTCTATAACTTTATTATGGATATTTTTATAATTTTTAAAAAATTGGACTATCTTTCTTATTGTCCTCGTAATTAAAAGGATAGTGGTGATTAATATTCACAACAAGTATATATATATATATATATATATATAAAAGTAAGTTCATGCGAAAATATAAATATCCTGCGAAAACGCGAAAACAGATTTTATCTTATGAAAATTAAACACATGTACTATAAAAAAGTAATTTTATTAGCAATAAATTAAAGATAGTAAGTTTGAATTGGATGGTGTTATGGTAATATAGATTTAAAGACGGTTTTTATAATTATATTTTTTTCACGTCTTTAATCATTTTTAAATTCATGTTTTCATAATAAAAATGTTAAAAATCATACTTTGCTAATATGAAACAGTTTATCATCTATCATCGATTATCATCATGTATTTCAAAGTTTGGATGAATTATTTTCCAAAATATAATGTTGAGGTGACATAATATCATAGGTTTTTATTGTTTTCGCGTTTTCGCAAATTATTTGCATTTTCGCATGAACTCTCCCATATATATATATATATATATATATATATATATATATATATATATATATATATATATATATATATATATATAAAGAGAGAGAGAGAGAGAGAGAGAGAGGTTCAGGTTCATTTGAAACCATGCTAATTTTGTGAGAACGTAAGACCAAATTTAAAAATAATTTTAAAATGGAAAAATCCAAAAATTCTTTTTTTAAATATTATTTTCGGAACTTGAATTAACCAAAAAAAATTGAAAAAAAATATAAAAAAATTAAAAAATTTTAAAAAAATCCCTTTTTTTTTTTGAAAAATACGTGAAATATTCTAAATAAAATATTACACTGACATATTTTAAAAAATAAATTTAAAATGCAAAATAAATGAAAAAATCTAAAAATTCTTTTTTTAAATATTATTTTCGAAACTTGAATTAACTAAAAAAAATAAAAAAATTTAAAAAAAAATCATATTTTTCTGAAAAATACGTGAAATATTCTAAATACAATATTTAACTGTACATATTCTAAAACAATTTTAAAATGCAAAATAAATGAAAAAATCAAAAAACTCTTTTTTTAAATATTATTTTCGGAACTTGAATTAAGTAAAAAAAATAAAAATAAAATAAAAAAATGCGTCTCACGATCTCACAAAATTAGACCTTCTCACATGAACCTAACCCTATATATATATATATATATATATATATATATATATATATATATATATATATATATATATATATATGGGAAAAATGAATATGTGGCTGTTATGTACCTAAGCTTAGGTATAGAACATTTTAAACGATTTAGTTTTAAACAAAACAAATCCAATTTCATTTTCTCCTAGCTTTGTTTTAATAGAATACCATTGAATTAAGTTCAATTATAGAATGAAAAAGATCAATTATATATATTTTTATTGCAAATAATTATTGAAGTTTATAGAGAAAATAAAAAACCAATATTTTTTAACGAATATAACTTTAGCATTTTGTCTTTCAATTGAAAAACTATATCCAATGATTTTGTAAAAAGTTTGATTGAGTTATGACATGTTCTTTTATCTTTGTATTCTATTAGTTTTCATTTAAAATTTAGTATGGTTGATTAAATGGTCACAAATTTTGATGCTTTACATTCTTAAACACAATGAAGAAAAAGAACATAAATTTGATCGATTTAGTAAGTCACATGATTAAATAAGAATAGTAAAAGAGATATCATAAGTTGTTTGGATATAAATGGATCAAAACTACATTATTTGGATGGTTCTATATATAAGCTTAGGTACATGATAGCCACATATTCTCTCAGCCATATATATATATATATATATATATATATATATATATATATATATATATATATATATATATATATATATATATATATATATATATATATATATATAACAATTAATGGTTTAAAATGTTGTATTGTACAACTATATAATGCATAAATTTTTGTGTATGACAAAAAAATGTTGTGTACGAATAACTTTCCAATATATATGTGTCCGTGATATTGATGTTCAGTCCTCCCTCTCGAGCAAGTGATCTTATGGACTAGCCGGTGTATTTATCATTGACCGCTTATTTTATAAAGTCAGTTTTCCATTCACTCACAAAATGTCAGAAAATAACTGTTTTTTATTACCTTCTATTTTTTATTATTATTTTCAAATATATTTTATATAAATATTATATTCTACAATATTAAAACAATAAATTTTAATATATTTTTTATAAATTTTTAATATATATAATTTAATAAATATTAAAAAATCCAAAAAAATTTATTTAAGTTGTTGTCCAATCAGGAAAGGAGAGACAATGCATGGAGGATATCACTCATCCATAAACCGCATCACCTAAACCGCACCTATGGTGTGGTGTTTTTGGGTGCGATTCTACTTCCATTCATCATTCTCACACCCACTATGTTCGGCCTTATGTGTTGGAATGAGCGCATCTTCAAGGTTCATTCCAAAAATACTCTCTGGAATTTAAGTTAGAATCGGAAAGTGTGGTGAGTAAGAATGTGAGAGTGTTTGTATGAGTATTGTCTTCTAGCTTCTTTAAGTTTTTATAGGTACAAAGTTTGGGAAATAATTATAGATTTTTGATGAAAATTGCAATTCACAAAGGTTCACTTGTGATTTTGATGACCATAAGATTTTTCTTAAACTTTGGCTAATCTTTTAAAAATAATTAAGAAGGTTTACTAGATTTATCTTTTTCTCTAAAATACAATGTTCTAAAAAGTTTTTCATGACTCCAAGGTTTGCACCTGACGTCAAGCTTTATCAAAACGTCGCATTATCTCATATATGTGTATAAAATGAATAATTGTATAAAATGCATATAAAAATATTAATTAGATAGAAAATTATCGCATTAAGTTACGCCTTACAAACGCCGTGGCTCGTCAATACTCGAACAAACTTGAGATTTGATTTTGCCGCCAAGTCACGTCATTCATTATTTAGAACCTTGCTATTTTATGTAATTAATCATATTAGTTGAGTTAAATTGTTTATAACTACTCCCCTCATTTTGTTTTTTAACACTACATACTATATTTAGAAAAATATTTAACAATTAATATTAGAGGCCACAAAAGCCAGATTTATCCGAATTCATTTCTTTTTAATTTGGATTGGATATTTTCATTTTCAAATATCGGAAATAAAGATCGGATTTTTTGTTGTGAAATAGATTTTCAGTGTAATAGGATTCAAATAGAACATAATCGGATTTTTAAATATCCTAATCTGGATAAACCCGGATTATCCAATTTTTTAAAATCTGATTTATACTCCAACCAAATAAATAATTATATTATATGATTTTAAAACAAAAATACATCAAAATAAATCTAAAAGTTAAAAGTGTAACTATTTTTAGTCGCCAAGTAATCATCTTCATGAAATATAATTTGTACACTAAATGACCCATATTATTTTTTTGGAATGGGAGATTTGATATTAAAACAAAACTAGCTGCGTATTAACAAAAAGGAATCCAATGAGAAAATTGGATTTTATAACAACGTATTCTAATTTTTATTGTATGGCCACTAATTTTGGACTTACTCTAGCGAGTAGCAACTCAGACGAAAACGGAAGCAAAAGTTTGTGGAATTGCAGTTTTTTAGTTTTGAAAGACGTTTGAGACTGCCGAAAAGGTGAGAATAATGAGCGTTTTTTTTTTTTTTTTTTTTCCTTTTTTTTTTTTTTTTTTTTTTAACAGTATGTTAAACCCAAATAAACCAACACAAATCTTTAGTAACACTAGAGGGCAAATTGGCAATTTTGGGGATCCAAAGTCCAAACAACTATATATTCATGTTTATTTTTGAGCTCAACGACTAGTTGACTATATCCAAAAATTCGGGTAAAAGTAAAATATCTTATTTTAGGTTTTTGGTGGTTCTAAATTCGGATGCTTATCAAACAGGTTGGATATATCGATTCGGATAACTTCATACTGATTTTTGAAATATCTAATTCCAATCAAATCAAGTTTGTGCACCTCTAATCAATAGTTATCGCTTGATGAAGTTGAATATTAGTCCCAATTCAGAATGAAGGTTGCCCTTAATCCTTGTACACGAAAATAAGTAGATGTTTGGCCAATAGTCTTGTTCTTGGTCCATCAAAGGAAAAGAACATTTAAATAACAAATAATAAAGTTTTAGGGGGGCAATCTGTATATATTTAGTAGTTGCATGCTTAAACTGACAATAGCATAATTTTTTGTGGTTCAAATCTGTAAATCTGCCGGTCGCGTTAAAAACACTTTTTCACTGGAATTCTCCGCCTACTCTTTCGTTTACTCGTGCCCACGAAGCAAAACGAAATCCCCACGAAAAGAAAAGATCAAACCCCGATTCCTTTTTCAGGTTCCCCCCTTCTCTCTATCTCTTTCGCTGATTTCGGCAATTTATGAAAAAAATTCTGGCATACAAGTTCAATCATCATCTGTTTCCTTAATTTACTTGCTACGGTTAGCTAGATCGATTGATTCATTGTCTCTTAGACTTGGAATTCCTCGATCGTAAGAGTTCATCCGCAAATTCCTCATCTTAGGGTTTAATTATATCTCTCGTGATTTCTGTGAGGTAGGTTTCAGCGAGGGTTAATTAAGATATCCTCAGTGGTGTTTCTTATGTATTTATCTTGTAGATCATCTAATCACGATCAATCCATCAACTATTAATCGTAAAATGCAGAAGCGACTTGAGATGGGCTATGCGTTCCTCTGTTTTTTTTTATTCTGCATAAAGTTGTTTGAGAAATTTGAGGCTTTTATATTCTGTTTTCAGGATCAACCCCCTCGTAGGACGAATTTGGTGAGAAACGATTGATTTGAAGTGATAGGAATCCAAAGATGAGTCAGAAAGGATTGATTTATAGCTTTGTTGCGAAAGGGACCGTTGTATTGGCTGAACACACAGCCTACTCAGGAAACGTCAGCACGGTTGCTGTTCAATGCTTACAGAAGTTGCCTTCGGGTAGCAGTAAATACACATATTCATGCGACGGCTACACCTTCAACTTCTTGCTTGATAGTGGCTTCGGTATGTGCAAACTTATAAACATTTGCTAATATTATTTTGTACTACTGTTTCTGTCAATTTAGCGTTCATAACTCATAACATGGGTGATTTTATCATCTATTCGATGCAGTTTTTCTTGTTGTTGCTGATGAATCAGCAGGGAGGAGTGTGCCATTTGTGTTTCTGGAGAGAGTGAAAGATGACTTCACTAAACGTTATGGAGCAAGTATTGGTAATGATCACCCTCTTGCCGACGACAGTGATGATGATCTATTTGAAGATCGGTTTAGTATTGCTTATAATCTTGATAGAGAGTTTGGGTATGTTGATCTCATACTATTCTTGGAGTTTTTGTAATAGTTCTCTTTTATCATAATTATTCTTTGCTGTTATTAATAGGCCAAAGATAAAGGAACACATGGAGTATTGTTTAAACCATCCAGATGAAATGAGTAAGCTGTCTAAACTGAAGGCTCAGATTACAGAGGTTAAAGGGATTATGATGGACAACATTGAGAAGGTAAACTGTAAACAGCTTTCTTCTTTTTTTCTCAATTCATTTGTATAACTAAACACAAATGCATTTAGTGAAACTGAATCAACATTTGTGTTTGTAATAAAGGTTTTGGATCGTGGTGAGAAGATCGAATTACTAGTGGATAAAACAGAAAACCTTCAATTCCAGGTATAACTTTTATGTTTCTTTTAAAAATTGTATTTTTTTTTTTATTTAGGGTGAAGTAATAAAAGGGAGTTCTTGAAGGTTTATAATTGTTGTGAAACTGGTGTTACATACAGGCAGATAGCTTTCAAAGGCAAGGAAGGCAACTAAGAAGGAAGATGTGGTTGCAGAATCTTCAGATGAAGCTCATGGTTGGAGGAGCCATTGCAGTTTTTATCATCATAGTCTGGCTCATGGCTTGTAGGGGTTTCAAATGTTGAAACTCTTATTTCTAGGGTTTGTCGTGAACTCTAATAGATGTTTTTTTTTTTTTTTTTTTTTACTTTTTTGATTATTGGTTTTTATGTATAAATCACGTATCACCGTCACGCTTTCAGTTTGCTGTTCGTGTATATGCACTATCTATAATTCTGCATAAATGAAAGATGATGAGTGAACTTAAACATGATATATGCACAGCCATTTATTGTCACTTTCTATAAAACACATGCGACTTGATTGATCCTATTTTGTGGGGAAAATGATGTTTTTTTAGTATGTACTAGATAATAGTGATGGGGTAAGAAACTATGATTTGTTTATATGAACTATGTATCATGTTTTTCACGATTGGTCACATGAGTATGTACTAGATAATGGTGATTAAGATTGAAAAAACGTTCACACTAGCCATTTACTACATTCATCCTGAAAATTAAGCCAGATACGTCTTAAAGCTACATGACAGTATCTAACTATTACAATTTTAATAATCACATCAAGCTCAAAAGAAAAGGTATTTTGTAGCCCAATTTTGAAGCTAAAACACAAAGTTTGACAAATTTATCTAAAAGTTCGTTACGTTTGAAGTTGAAAGCATGAGTTAATATATGGTACATTTTCAACGACTTGAACAATAAGATACCACAAAACAGAACAATGAACTGAATCAAATTAAGGAAAAACATTTGGTCGATGAACAACAATCAGAGTGTCGATAATAATAATATATGGTTTAGAAAAGAATAACATGTTCATCATTTTTTCCCTTTTAATGTCATTCTCTCTTTTTTTTTTTTTGGTATGTGTGTTAATACGTCATTGATTTACTTTTATGGATAAATAAGTATAAAAGAGTTAGGTGTTTTTTAACAGAACATGTCATTTTAACTGTATTTTAAACAAAACATATGGTAAATTGTGTAGAAAAAACAACCAAATAGGTACACCTGCAGCATAGTTCGATACCCTATCAAATAATTAACCTATCAGATGAGTCATCGGAAACCGGCTACCCCGACTATTGCTGGTCAAAATGGTGTTTGCTGAACGGTTAAAGTTACTTCAATGGGAAACCGTGTACAAAAAAGAAAATGACCAAATATGTACATAGGAACATAATTTCTTATCATATCAAGTCCTTAACCCTTCTTTTTTTGACAATCTTTCCAAAGCATATACAGAAAATACAATAAAGAGGAATAAGTTTTCTTCTAGCACCTAAATTCTAAATAAGTTTGTGACGTTATATTCCCTTTTTCTCCTAAAAGTCGTATTACATTTTAGTGATTTTACATTGATATACCTGCTTCCTAAGCTTTAAAAACAATAGATAATGGTTTGATGATGTTAGGAACCATATCCACCGTATGTATTCACTTTTTTTGTACACAATTTATCATTAAATTTATCTTTGTGGTTGGCAACCGACCATTTATTGATTAATGCTTTATTTAGCTTTTACATACCAAATTGATAACTTATATACAATGTCTTCCCCTCTAGCCTGCTCAATTATTGCTTTAAAACTGAATGATCTAACCAAATTAAACAACGTCTGCTTCCTCTGACTTTTCCAAGTCAAATACAAAGGTACAATCAAACTGTTCTTGTGATTATGGCTCACCTTCTTGAATAAGGATATCATGAACCAAAGATAACCATGGAAAAAGATTAGGGTGTGTCCTTAACTCTTTGGTAAGGAAAATCAAGCCATGTTTTCTTCCTTTTACTCTTCCTCCTTTAGGGCAACTTCAACCCTACATTAAAAAACCACTTTTACACTATAAATTATACTATAATGCTCCAACTCTATATTATACCTAACACTATATATAGTATTGGATTTTAGTGTAACACTATATATAGTGTTGGATTTTAATGTAGCACTAAATATAGTGTTGAATAAAGAACAATATACTTAAAATATTCTTTTTAGTGTTAAATATAATGTAATGGGTTGGAGGACTTTAGTATATATACTATCTTTTACACTATAATTATAGGTATAGTGTAAAAAAATAGTGTTAAGGGTTGGAGATGGTCTTAACCTTTGTCTTTCGGTTTTTAAAGAATCCAATGAAAAACAAATATTATTTTTATGAATGGATGGGTCCAGATATTCAAAAGAAGTGGTATTATGGCACACTAGTTGATCAAATAACAAGGTAAAGTCGAAGAAAAACAATGATAAAAAGCTTGTGATTTTGCACTGAAAGTAGTTGCATTGGAAAATGAGATGAACAATTACAAGATGAAGATGGATTAGGAGGAAAGCTTTGGGTGTTGGATAAGAACTGGACCAGATGAAAAGGAAGTTAACTCACAAATGTGCACTGGTTGTGTTACTAGGTATGTTTAAGCTTAGTTTAATGGACATATATGAATCACATGTATAGCATTTTGCTTATTGACCTTTTTATTAAAACGTCGTTACTAATTTATTTTTGCAAAAGTAACAATAATCGTTTTCTATAATGTTGTTTAATGGACATATATGAAACGAGAAAAACATCATTTGCATATATCAAAAGTTGTCAAAAGAGGTATCATTTGAACATACGTCACAAACATAAAAAACAAAAGACTAATTGTTTATCTTAACCGTCAAGTCCACTAGTTTGTGTTAAATGTTTTCACTTCTATCTTTTGCTACCATTTGATGAAACCAAGGTTTTGAAAACCGGCCGCCATGGTGGCCAATTCGACTGGTCAACCGGTCCAAAAACCCAAAAAACGGATGACATCGTTATCACATCATTATTGTATTTAAAATTATAAAATATTCAAAAAAAATGCAAAAATAAACTACACAACAAAAATACCAATAAATATAAGTCTTCACTATTGAATAAAAATATCAAACATACAAATTTCCATAAAAATAATTCACATCTTAATTCTAGCCTTCGAAAAAAAAAAGTTCACAACATCAAGATCAAAATACCATGAAATGTGTCAAAATCCAAACATTATAACATTTTAATTTTCATCTGAAGGAATCTATGTCAATGTCTTCTAACACAACTCCATCATCATCTTCAATATTAAATAGAAATTTAATTTTAGCAAAACTTAAACTCAAATACAAGAATAACAATAATGTTATTGATATAATAACATAAAATCTAACATAAATCTAACCTTGAGAATCTTGAGATTCAAAATTTGTTGATTCATTGTAGTTTGGTGACTCTTCTTCAACTATATTCTCCAATTCATTATAACTTAGTTCACCTTCCGGTGTTTAATCAGCCACCCAAAAACCGATTCTATCAATGTTTTCATAATCGATCGGATCATAAGATTTTTTGTTATCCTTAACCCTAGAAAAAATTATTAATATACTTTTAAATATAAGTGAAAAAAAAATGAAAGTATAAGTTACCTATTTTGTAGACACAAATTATAATAAGCATAATCAAGGTCATGAAGCATTTCATGCTCCAACCGATTCCTTTTTTTTAATGTGGATTCCATCGATAACACTCCAATTCCGCTTACCCAAAAGAAGAAACAGTTTGGCTTTAAATTCGAATTGCAAAATTTTACAATTCTGAAACATCTCCACCATTTAATTTCTACGATTCATCTAATGGAAAATAACAAAATAATATTATAATATTTTTTCTATAACTCACAATTAATAAAAAATTGAAAAACGTTACCTAGACGAGTTGTATTGCCAGAAGGAAACAAGTGTTCTACCAAAACTACCTTCATTCTCACAAAAGAAGTTTAGTCTGCCCATGAGAGTTAGACCATAGGCATTACCGTAATGCTCAATCATTCATATCAATAACCATCAGTACCACCTGTGGTTTCTTACAAAATCTTTTTTTATCGTATTGAAAGACTGGATTGAACCAATAAACAACATGAAGTATCATTATTTGTCCGAGTGCCACTTATTTTGGTAGTGCATTTATCGCATTGAAGAGTTTGTGTAATCACAAGATGATTTGCAAGCTATGGTCACCTTCTTGAATTATTAAAAAAAAAATGATTACATTGGAAAAAAAAACAAAAGAAATTAAGCTTATCATATTGAATGAAAGCTTTTGGAATTATTGTGCTATCATAGTAAAGGTGATGACTTCAATATTAAGATTTTTACGGATTTGTGATTCAAGTGAGAAACTGCTTTAGTATAATTTTTTTTATATTCTTTAATGACGTTTACAAATATATTATCATTCTTATCAATTTTAATGATGTTTTTTTAGGTATAGGGGGGAATGAATTAAGAAATTCTTTCGCAACAACAAAGTGTTGTACGACCCTTATACCAACATCATTAAAAATCGTTGGGATAGGATGTGGGTAAGAGTCTTCATGCTACTGCTTATTGGTTGAATCCAATCTTTCAATACGATCAATAAAGTTTTTGTAAGAAACCAAAGGTGGTTGCAGCCGTTATTGATATGATTGAGTGTTACAGTAGTGTTTGTACTATCAATTGTCTAACTTTCATGGGCACCTAAACTATATTTAAAGTTCAAGATTTCTTCATCATATCTGTACTATCAATTGTCTAACTTTCATGGGCACCTAAACTATATTTAAAGTTCAAGATTTCTTCATCATATCGATTTCTTCTAGAGGTTGATTACAAAGATTTAAGGTTCTTAGCATAGATATAGGGAAAGAGGTTGGGGTTTGATTTTGGTTTATAGATTAGGGTGAAGACGAAGGCGAGAGTGGATTAAAAATAAGGGGATGAAAGGTAGAGGAAGTTGGGTAAATGGAAAGGGGAGGATGGAAAATTATGGATATTTATTTTATTTTCTTATTTTTTTATAAATAAATAAATTAATTATATATATATATTATAGGTAAAATAGTCTTTTTTATGTTTGGAGAGATGAAGTGTGCACGTTTTAAACAAAACAAGAAATGGTACAAGTTAATTTTTAAAAATAAAGATTGAACATGTCTTTTAGCAGCCACACAAGGATGATTCGTGTAATTTACTCTTGATATTTTTATTCAACAGTGAAGACTTATGTTTATTGGTATTTTTGTTTTGTAGTTTATTTTTGTATCTTTTTTCGAATATTTTATAATTTTAAATAAAATAATGACATCATCCGGTGTTTTTCGTACTCGCCCGTTCAACTCTGACCATTTGAACCGGTTGACCCATCAAACCTGAACCCGATTGACCTATCGAACCGCTATGGCGGCCAATTCTATGGCCAGTCCGGTTTTCAAAGCCTTGATTACAAAACACACTAATCTACAATCTAACTATCATAACTCATAAGCCTAACAAACTTTCACCTAAAAACTAACTAATCAATCAACATTCGGAAGATATAAACTGAAAATAGAGAAAGAGAAACAATGATAAACAAAATCGCAACTCACCTGTGGAGTGTGGTCGAAAAATTGCAGCTCCACCGGCTCACCTGTGGCTGTGGAGTTCACCGGTAGTGTACAAGAAATCGATTAACTGTGGGCCAGTGGCTTCGAGAATTGAGTGATGACGATGAAGGCGTCGAACACATGTTTAGCGTTTAGCGAAGGAGACAGAACTGGAAAGCAAAAGGAAAAGGAGTCGACTTCATTAGGTTTTGATGTTAGCGATTGCAATTTGGGATTGGGTATTGTATTGTTGATATCAAAATTTTCCAAAAGCCGGTTCTGTAGACGGGTCGAACCACGGTTCACAGAAAACCACCAGTTTTTTACGGTTCGACATACTAGTGGTTTTCAGAGGCAATGTTATGGTGTTTTTTTCAGAGTTTTTTTTTTTCACAGAGGAATTGAGCGGTTTGAAAATAAGCAAAGAGAAACAAAAACAATTCAAGAAAAAGAAATCAAACACAATATTTGATCTTTCATCTTGATGATGAGTTAGTCTTCAGTGATCCACACATTGTTTTTGCAACTAAAGAACATAAAAACTAAGAGTTTTGTCAAAACGATTTAATAAACAAATCAAAACATTGGTGGAATAGAAACTGAAGGCAAAGATTGAGATCTGCATCATGGAAACGACAAGGATTTAGGGTTATGAATGGATGTTTTCTCTTGAGCTAAAAAGTGGACAGCCTCTCTAAATGTTTTATCTACAGCTAAAAGATGGAAAGCTTCGTAGTAATTGATGTTTGCATATTATACCATGATCCAAAACAATGACATCTAATATGCATCCAATGAGTTATAGTCTCGGTTGACATCTAATATGCAGCCATTCAAATTAAGGGACAGAATCTCACAACAACATTAATGACTCCCAATGAGTCGTTTGCAACAAATTGCTGTATCACACGAACAAGATGATGACGTACAACATCTCTATCGAATACTCACACAGCTCAATGATGCCCTATGAGAGTTAACAAAATGAATTCTTGAATATGGACTATGCCAACGTAACAAAGATCCATAAAAATCTCGCATCTGCAAACTTGGAAGCAATGTGTTTAACAATTTAAAAGAGTATAGAGCAAGCTGAAGCCAAAGCAAACAATATTTAAGAATTTAACAACAAATAACAATCATAGATTTCATGGAAGATATGCAATCGATAACAAGGAGGCAAGCTCCCCAATTATGTTCATCCATCACAATACTCATCTTAATCAACAATGATAAGATTTCCATGTGATAATCCCATCTATGGAACAACAGCAGGAATAAACAAAAAATACTTTGTTATAAAGGAAATCAAAATCCTCACAAATTATATCATTCGAAACCACTAATTAAGCAGAAAAGCTTGACCGATCAAATTAGGGCTTAGTGCGGGGCGGCGGAAGATGGAGCGCCGAGCAGGCTAGCCTGTTGGAGCTCCAGCTCGTTCAATTGAGCCTCTCGGTCCATCTCAATGATGAGGGGAACAACGAGGATCAAAAAAGTTGTTCCGGCAATCCAGGCTGCCTTGCCTGTGCTCCTGAGGAGCTTCTTGACGACGAAACCAGCATCGGAAGCTGCGCGCTTGCCTTTGTAGACGATTGGAGATTCGGATACTGTTGATGAAACCCTAGATAGAACACCTTCGCTGTTGGACTTCTTCGCCGCCATTACTGGCTGAACAAGTAGGCGTCAAGGTTTCGTGATTTTCTCTTTCGAGCTACTGGTTTGAAGCTTTAGTCAATTTAGGGATCATTAGGGTTATTTTGGTTTTGAAACATAGGTATTTTTATTTAAAAGTCTCAAGGTGACAAGGGTTTGTTATGGTTGTGTTATGTTTGACATTAAAGTTGAGAATCTAAGTGAAAAGTTAACGGATAATTGAAAAACAAGATTGTTGTTTGATAAAACTAATCGAAAAATATAAAATGAATTAAAAGAACATTTAAATAAATGTGTTTCTATAATTTAAAATTTTTAAAAATAAACAAAATAACTTCTGAAAAGCTAATCTAAGTAGCTTTTTTTAAAAACTAACTTATATATTTTTTTTTTGTCAAACATAACAACTTAATAAAACTCGAAAAATAAACTAGCTTATCAGTCAGTTGTGGTGCGTCAAACATAGCATTACATTCTCATTCGACCTAAGTGGATTTTTTTATTTCTAATTAGCCTAAATAACTGAGATGACGTTACATTTCTAGTTCAGTGTATTTCAACTTCAAAATGGAAACTTTTTGCATGAAACAATGATGTTAGAGACCTTTTTAAAACCCTTCTTCTGACCTTTTTAAAACCCTTCTTCTGCCCAATATCAACTACATGAAAACCCTTTATGATGCAAACATTTCTTCTAAAAGATGATGTTAGGAGTGTACGAATGTATTTTGGAAAAGATCAAATAGTAAGAGAGTGGTGACCGAGTAAGGAGCTTAACATGTTGTTAACCAACGTTTCAAAAGTCGGTTAACAACATGTTAAGCTTCTTAGTCGGTCACCAGTCTCTTATACTATTCAATATTTTCCAAAATACATTCGTACATTCTTAACATCACCTTTAAAAAAGAAACATTTGCATCAAAAAGGGTTTTCATGTGATTGGTCTTGGAGAGAATAAGGGTTTGAAAAGGGTTTCTAACATCATTGTTTCATGCAAAAATCTTCCATTTTGAAGTTAAAATACACCGAACTAGAAAGGTACATGGATGCCAATGAGAAATCGATGTGTATGTGTGTTCTTATCTTGCATAATCGAGTTCCATAGTGTCACTAACAACTTTGATTTTTCATCTTGAATAGATGGCTTCATCATGCAACCTCATGTTTTGGGGGTTAGAAGTTTTGGGCATTTTAGTAAAAATAAAAAGTTTCTTTAACTTATAATAAATAAATTGAAATAAATAAATAAATAAATGTAAATTATTTTGATTAATAACCATAATAAACATCATTGATAAATCATAAATAAATTTTGATAGCGTTTGGCCATTAAATGAAAACTTTTAAAGTTTAGGGGCTAAAAGTGTCAAGTTGGAGAAGCTTGTGTTTCACCAGAGGATTTGACCAAATGAACATCTAAGATCGAATTTGTATAAGTTAAGATGTGGAAGGACCATTTTTTAGCTAATGTGAGTTTTGGGTGAGCATTGAGACCATTTCTGAAAAGGATTTTTGGAAGAAGGACCAAAACTGACAATTTGCCAATTTTAAGGGGATTGTGATACACTTTTGTTGTTGAACGGTTTATATCAACGTTGTTATGTTGTTATCTTCCCATTTTCACCCATCTTTCTCCCTCTCGCAGTTTTTGCTCCTAATTTATCCTTGAACGAAATTTCTTCACCAATCTCATGGGGTTTTGAAGCTTGAGACTTCTAGATGAATCATTGCTCAAACCTCTTCAACATTTGCATCAAAAGGTAATTTTCTTCCTCTTTTTCCCTAAATTCAAATTAGGGTTTCGATAAGATCATAAATCTGAATTCCATTCTCTATTGGACATGTTTATATGAAATTAATGTAATAGTTTCTGTCCTTAATCCATCTCCAAGCTCCAACCAACAAATGGTTGTGAGATTGGAGTTGTTTTGATGAGTTTTTTTAACCATCAATGCTGAAATCTGGAATTATGTTTAAATTGGTGATCATTTTGAAAATTGTTGATGTGGTTTAACTCCTTGATCTATCTACAAACTCCAATTAACAAATAGAGATTTGTGAGTTTGGATGTGATTTAGTGTGTTTCTAAAACCCTGGGTCTTCAAATCCAAATTTGAAGCTTCAAGAAATTATATGAGCTTAATTTTATGGTTAGATGATACATTCTCTTCAATCACTAATCCATTTGTCAACCTTTTGGCTTATGGTGAGATTCCATGATGTTTGAATCAAGTTCTAGTTCCAGTGGTGGTAATTTGGGTATTTTCATATATAGGATTCATTGATTCAAACTATTGATTGCAAGCAGTGATATGAGCTCGGATTTGTGATCAGATTGTTTATGTTCCTTCAAATACATGACCCATTTGTTAATTCCTAACTAATGGTGAGAATTGTAGAGTTTGATTAAAGTTTAACTTCCATATTATGATTTTGGTATTTTCGAGCCCTAAGTGTTTTAGATCAAGTTTCATAATTCAAAACAGTGATATGAGTTTGGTAGTATGCCTAAAATATGTATTCCATTCTAATATATGATCCAATTGACATCCTTGTCTCAATGTGATATTATGAAATTTTGAATAAAACTTTACTTTAACTTGGGGATTTCGACTTTGTTGATTAAAGATCCATGTTTCAAGCTTGAATTCCCACCTTAAACGCATCCTTCTTGTCTAGTTTTGGTATTCAAGAATTCTTTGAGGAATTGGGAATTAATAAACTTATTTGGTGTCATATATGGGATTCAAATGGTTTGTGAAATTTCTAAAGATATGGAACTTGGAATTTAGTTATTGTAAGGTCGAACCTTATAATATGATGATGTTTGAAATTGATCCCTCAGCATCAGCATGTAATCCAGCGTCAGCATCAGCATCAGTGTCAGCATACAAGTTGTTCAGTATATATATTGTCTTTGATGTAACAGATTTAGTATTTATCTTGTTTCCATAGTTATCATATATTAGTTAGCTGGAACATCCCTGATTTGTAGGGATTGTCTATAATAGTTCTATATAGTCTTTTGTACAGGTTTGTGAAGAGGTTGTCTTTCACAAACCCTAATAGCCGCTTTGTGCGAACAATAATTTCTTTGTGAGATTATCATTCTTAGTGAAACCTCTTTGTGATACTTCATTGTTCTGTTCTTATTATTAGTCATTGTTTGATAAATCGATTGATCTAAGGTCCTCTTAATTGGTATCGGAGCAGGTTTCTTTTATCAAACAAATGGCTTCATCCTCTTCCTCTTCAAACTCATCAAATCATCCTTCTGCTAAAATTCCTCCGTTTGATGAAACCAATTTTGCTATGTGGAAAATAAAGGCTCTCTATGCATTAGAATCTGTAGATGAAGACATGTTGGACATCATCGAAAAAGGTCCATATGTTCCGATGTATCAGCCCCTGAAAAACAATGTTCCTGATGGTGCCATGAAGAAAACACCTAGAGAAAACTGGACAGCAGATGACAAAAGAAAGAATGGTCTCGATGTTCGTGCTCGGGCTGCAATCACCTATGCTTTGCCATACAATATCTTTGGGCTGGTTCAGAATTGCATCTCAGCAAAAGAGATGATGGACACGCTGACTGTATCTTTTGAAGGCATTGAAGAAGTCAAGGCTACTCAAATAAATGATCTAAACAGAAGGTATGAACATTTTTTTGCAAAGAAAGGTGAAACCCTGACTCAAACCTTTAACAGGTTTAATACTCTTGTTAATGATCTGCGGAGACTAGATCAATTGAAGCATCGGACTGTTCTAGTGCAGAAGTTTTTGGATTCTCTGGGTGTAGGTTGGGAGAATCATGTTGATGTGCTGAAAAATAGTGAAAAGATCAACACTATGGACTTACAAAGTCTCTATGGAAACCTGCGATACTATGAGGAATCCAAGCTTCAGAGAAAGGAGCTGATGAAGGATTCTCAGGGTGAGTCATCAGTAGCATTATTCTCAAACAAAAAGCAAGTGTCAGAGTCAGACACTGAAAACCATTCAGACACTGATTCTTCTAAAAGTGACACTGATGATCTTGAAAAGGTTGTTGTGACATCCCCAAAATCACGGCCAGAAAAGACCGATTTTCATTTATGCTTTTAAAATAAATTCAGAGTAAATCCTTTTGATTTGAAAGAGTTGCGGAATTTGTTCCCAAAACAAAACATGATAAAATAATATTTATCAAAGCATTTCATCAAGAGATGCATTTTCATTATATAATTAAAACTCGGGGTGTCATGTTCCGATACAGACCATTAAGCATAAACAATAACATTACAATTCATTCAACAAATATATACATATACAGACTTGTAAACAAAACAACTTGATGGTTCGTCCATCTTACGCCCTTGCACCACTTCCTGTAATACAAATAAAACTGAGTGGGTCAGGCTTGGGAGCTGGTGAGCATATAGGGTTTTCAACCCACAATAAATAAATTATATTTAATTTCACCAACCAATCACTATCCCGATTACCCATTCCCGTTATCCTCACTTTACGTCCCTAAAACAACATCTATCTCAAGGGACCTAATCTAGGATTTTCATCGGGACGGACATTACTGCTAAGGGGTTTCCTCAACAATAGATATCCTAAAGGCAACCATGAGGGGGATAGAGTACACCGGTGAACACATCGTTCACAACACCTACAGGTTATGAACCTGCTAGCGTTCCACGAGACTGTCTAGAAGGAGTCTGTGGTCGTTATCCATACTCCGCTGAATAACTAGGTCAACAACAACAACATCGAGGCCTTTCATCTGTTTATTACGCACCAACTATCTACCCATGTTCTACCCAACATATTAGTAGATAAAAATATATATTTTTATACATAGTTTAAAACCTGTATATATCATTTTCATTCAATATATATTCCACACAACAGATGAGGCATACCCACATAACACGTATTTCATAGAAAACAAATCAGATCTATGTGATTAAAGAGAGTGAATATACATTCACTTACATAACAACAAAACTATACACATAACACGTATTTCGTATAAAATACTTCATAATTATGCGTTAGAAGAAAGTAACTACACACTCACACGTATAAACGACAATAAACTTAATACCCTCGAACCATACTTGTATTATTATTGCGTTTATGAAAGGTAGTATACACTCACTTGATCAGAAGATGATCGGACAGCACTACGACTTGCAGAAGTAGTAATCCACAGCAGATCTGGAAGATCTCTACGAAAATCGAACTTCTCGCGGGCAGAGCTTCGGCTCGGAAACCGCACTTCTCGGGATCTTCGGGATCTCGGGACTCGCTTCGGGACTCGGGAATATTACCGGGGCTTCGGGGTACAAACAGCACGCAAAACGAGGCAAAAGACTAGAGAGAAGGATGGAATTTGTAAAGGAACTAAGGCTGCCTTCGGATCCTTTTTATAGAGGCTGGAAGCCCGAGTTACGTGGGGCGTAATTCATGTACGCGGGGCGTACGCAACTTCATTGCATGCGTATGTGTTCGAGTGACGTCAGTGCATGCGTAGCTGAGGCGGTTCACGAGTACGTTGGGCGTACCCCAACTTACGCGGGGCGTACGCTATTAAGCAAATTTCAAACTTGCGTAACTTTTTCATATGAGCTCCGTTTTCGACGTTCTTTATATCCACGGAAAGGTGAGACTACGCTCTACAACTTTCGTTTAGACTCCGTCGGCTAATTTTGACTTTATTTTTATTATTTATTTTTAATAGGCCGGGACAGAAACTTTCGTTATAAATTCATAACTTCTTCGTTTGACGTCCGTTCTCGCCTAACTTTTTATCGCTTTGATACTAACAACGAGATCTTCGATTCTCGTTTAGATCACTAAGGCTAAATATCGCTCTAACGTAAATTCACTTTTTACATCGCGCTGTGTCGTGCTGGTTCTGTCGCGAAACTTCGACAGGTCATAACTTCCTCGTTATAACTCGGATTTCGGCATTCTTTATATCTTCGGAAACCTTGTTTCAACTACTACAACATTATCTAAAGATATCAAGTTTATTTTACACTTAAATTTTGACGCTTATTTTTATTCTTAATTAATCAAACCACATAATTAAGCAATTAAGCACAAAACACATAATACTCAAATAATACAATCTTATTATTTCAAAACGGGTTACAAAGGTTAACCTAGACTATTATACCAACATTAATGACAAGCCCAGAAACACAGGCGTTACAATTCTCCCCACCTTAGAATGATTCCGTCCCCGGAATCACACATCAACAAACAAATGCGGATAGCGACTCCTCATGTCACTCTCCGTCTCCCAGGTGAGATTCGGCCCATTCGTGTGTTTCCATCGGACAAGCACTAACTCGACCATCTTGCGTTGCAACTTCTTAGTCTTTCGGTCAACAATTGCCTCTGGTTCTTCAATCAACCTTTTGTTCTCATCGATTCTTAACTCCGAAAGTGGAATCATGTCGGGAACTTCCCCCGTGAACTTTCGTAAATAACACACATGAAAAGTGTTATGAATTCCATTCAGTTCTTCTGGTAGTTCGAGCTTGTAAGCTTGGTTCCCAATCCTCTGAAGAACTTTAAACGGTCCAATAAACCTTGGACTCAACTTTCCCCTTTTACCAAATCTTATAAGTCCCTTCCACGGCGAGACTTTAAGCAAAACCGAATATCCAACCTCAAAAGTCATCGGTCTTCGCTTTTTGTCAGCATAGCTCTTTTGACGATCTTGAGCTGCCAACATTCTTTCCCTAATTATTTTCAACTTTTCAGCAGTTTGATGAACCAACTCCGGTCTCATAAACTGCTTTTCCCCAGCCTCAAGCCAACAAGACGGCGTACGACACTTTTGTCCATACAAAGCTTGGTAGGGTGCCATCTTAATGCTCGAGTGAAAACTATTGTTATATGAAAATTCTACCAAAGGTAAATGTTCATCCCAATTACCTAGGAATTCCAAGGTACATGCTCTCAGCATATCTTCAAGTGTTTGTATCGTTCTTTCACTCTGACCATCAGTCTGCGGATGGTAAGCTGTACTTAAACACAACTTGGTACCTAATTCCTCTTGTAGACTTTTCCAAAATCGTGAGGTGAAATGGCTATCACGATCCGACACAATCGTTAGCGGAACACCGTGAAGTCTCACAATTTCCTTCACATAAGAATTCGCAAGCTTTTCCATAGACCATTTCTCCCTGGCTGCTATGAAATGTGCACTCTTAGTGATTCGATCGACAACCACCCAAATCATGTCGTGACCATTCTTTGTTCTGGGTAGTTTAGTGACAAAATCCATAGCAATGTCTTCCCACTTACCCATAGGCACAGGTAAAGGTTCTAAACTCCCATATGGTTTCTGATGTTCTGTCTTGACTCTCGCACAAGTCACACACTCAGCCACATACTTCGCAATGTCAAGCTTCATCGTCGGCCACCAGTAGTAGGGTTTCAGGTCCCTATACATTTTAGTGCTACCGGGATGAATCGAGTACATGGTCTTGTGAGCTTCTTCCATCAGAAGATCTCTGACTCCTCCTTTCTTAGGTATCCAAATCCGATCTTGGAACGCCTTCAATCCATGACCGTTTGTACCAAACACCAACGTTTTGCCCAAACGTTCCTCCTTTCGGTCATTCTTTTCAGAAGCTTCCTCTTGAGCTTTCTTTATACTTTCCACAATGGTCGAGACAACTTCAATTCTCAACGCTCTTGGCCTTTTTCTCTCAACATTGACTTTTCGACTGAGAGCATCAGCAACTACATTAGCTTTACCGGGATGGTAAAGTATCTCACAGTCGTAGTCCTTGAGTAATTCTAGCCAGCGTCGTTGCCTCATATTCAATTCCTTCTGATTAAAGAGATATTGGATACTCTTATGATCAGTGAAAAGTTTGCACTTTGTGCCATAGAGGTAATGCCTCCATATTTTCAGAGCGAAAACTACCGCTGCCAACTCCAAATCATGAGTCGGGTAATTCGTTTCATGCTCCTTCAGCTGTCGAGACGCATATGCTATCACCTTTTCTCTTTGGGTTAAAACACAACCCAATCCAACCCCAGACGCATCGCTATAAACAGCGAAGTCTTCAACTCCATCGGGTAGAGAAAGTATCGGTGCCTCGCATAGCTTCTTCTTTAGCTTCTCGAATGCTTCTTTATGCTTCTCACTCCAAGCATAAGTAGCTCCTTTGTGGGTTAAAGTTGTCAATGGAGTAGCAATCGAAGAAAAGCCTTGGATAAACCTTCGGTAATATCCGGCTAATCCTAAAAAGCTTCGAATCTCCGTGGGACTTTTCGGTTGTTCCCACTTCATCACAGCTTCGATATTCGCTGGATCAACCATTATCCCTTCTTGGTTGACCACGTGACCCAAGAATTGGACTTCACAAATCCAAAAATCACATTTGGAGAACTTAGCATACAGCTTCTCCTTCTTCAAGACTTCTAACACTTCTCGCAAGTGTCTGCCATGCTCCTCCTGGCTTTTTGAGTAAATCAGAATGTCGTCGATGAACACTATCACGGATTTATCAAGGAACGGATTACAAACCCTATTCATTAAATCCATGAATGTTGCCGGAGCATTGGTTAGTTCAAACGACATAACCAAGAACTCGTAGTGTCCATATCTAGTTCTGAACGCAGTCTTCTCTATATCCTGCTCTCTTACTTTCAGCTGATGATATCCTGACCTAAGATCGATCTTCGAGAAATAGCTCGAACCTTGCAATTGATCAAATAGGTCATCAATCCTTGGCAACGGATATCTATTCTTTATTGTTGCCTTGTTCAGCTCTCTGTAATCAATGCACATTCTCATACTTCCATCTTTCTTCTTCACGAATAACACCGGAGCTCCCCAGGGCGATGAACTAGGTCTAATGAAACCTTTGTCCAACAACTCCTGAAGTTGCATCATCAGCTCCTTCATCTCCGTCGGTGCTAATCGATAAGGTGCTTTTGCTATTGGCGTGGTTCCTGGTAACAAGTCTATTCTGAACTCTACTTGTCTATCAGGTGGTAATCCAGGAAGATCTTCGGGAAATACTTCCGGATAATCACACACCATGGGAATACTCTACATCACCTTCTTTTCCTTCTTAGCATCAATCACGAATGCTAAATATGATGTACATCCTTTGGTCAAACATTTTCTGGCTTTCATTAGGGAAATGATTTCATAATTCACTCGGCGTTTGTCCCCATACACCATAAATGATTCCTTCCCTGGTGGGTTTACCTTCACTATCTTCTTCTTGCATAATATCTCGGCATCATTGGCACTAAGCCAATCCATTCCCAACACGATGTCGAAACCATTAAGTTCGATAGGCAATAATTCCTCGTGGAACTTATTCCCATTAAGGTCGATAAAGATGTTTTTCATACGATGGCTAACAGGTACAAACTTGCCACTAGCAACTTCGATTAATAAAGCATTATCTAGTCTATCAATAGGCAAGGCTAGTTTTCTACCAAATTCATGCGATATAAAGGAGTAGTTGGCTCCATAATCAAATAAAATTTGGGCAGACAATTTGTTTACGAGAAAGGTACCTGAAGCGACATCTGCTTCATCTTTAGCAGCTTCCAGTATCATCTGGAATGCTCTCGCCTTTGGCTTTGGCGGAATGTTGGGTCTAGCTGCCTCCTTCTTCTTCGGGCAGTCCCTCGACATGTGTCCCTCCTCACCACAACCATAACAAACTTTCTTAATGAGGGTACATTCATTGGCATAGTGACCTGGCTTTCCACACTTGTAGCATGTGGTCACTACCTCACACTTTCCATGATGCTTCTTCTTACATTTGTCGCACCATTTCGCTTCGCCCCCACTTCCCCTCGAACCAGACTTCGAGAACTTGTTTTTCTTATTGGACCCTGAAGTTCCATCGAACTTCCTCTTTTCGCCAACTTCTACCCTTTCCAGACCCTTCTCTTTCTGCTGGGCCTCCACATTCTTAGCTGCACGTACAGCCGTTTTCAGAGTAGTTGCCATCTTAACTGTCAGGCCAAAGTCGCCAGGCAGTCCATTAGCAAACCTCTCAATCTTGGAGAGTTCCGTTGGCACTAGGTACGGAAATAATTTCATTTTCTCAGTGAATGCCATAGCGTAGTCGTCTACGCTCATCCTCCCCTTCTTCAAGTTTTGGAACTCATTGTTAAGATCAATCAGATCTATCTCTGAACAATATTGCACCCTTAATTGTTCCAAAAACTCTTCCCATGACATTTTTAGGGCTTTCCCTTGTGGCATAGTATCTGCCAACAACTTCCACCAACTTAATACTCCAGTCTTCAGTTGTCTGACTGCAAATACAGTCTTTTGTTTGTTGCTACAGTCACAACTTTCAAATACCATCTCCATTTCGGAGATCCAATCCATTATTTCAACAGGCTTTGGGCTCCCAGAAAGACTTGGCGGTTTGGTGCCCAAGAAATTTTTGTACATTCGCCCATCGTTGTTGTTTCTCCTTTCCGGATTGTTCCTTCATTCTTCTTGAGTCCCAACTTGACTCAAAATGCGACTATTGTTCCCTTCCTCCGACTGCTCGGGAATCAATTCAGGTTCCTCAATAGGTATGATAGGTTCGTCCCTATTGTTATGCAACATTTGTCGCATCTCCTCCCTTTGTTCGGCTAACATAGCCCGAATCATGGCTTGCACTCCAGCCATGGTGATTTGTTCTGGTGCTGCTGCTACAACAGGTATTTGCTCAATCACTGGCGGTTGATTCCTGTTTTCATCCGCGTTTCCAACGCCATTCCTTGTTCTCACCATTTTTGATCTACACACCGAATAATTTCACCTTATTACTCCAAACGATTACATGCTAGTTCTAATATCGTACATATACGCTTAGAATCCTAAACACATAAACCTTCATATCCGGTTGGCAACAAACCGTAGATCCGAACAAGTAATATCATATATGGCAACATATAACCTTTAGCACATAAAAGCATTTTAGGCAACGTTCCTAAAAGAAACTAGTGCTTGTGTCTAAAATCCAACAGACACACATCTTAAATTCCACTTAGCATTCTAAGTTTAAGTTTAGAAATCCTACAAATTCCTAGTTCGCTTAAACTAATGCTCTGATACCAACTGTGACATCCCCAAAATCACGGCCAGAAAAGACCGATTTTCATTTATGCTTTTAAAATAAATTCAGAGTAAATCCTTTTGATTTGAAAGAGTTGCGGAATTTGTTCCCAAAACAAAACATGATAAAATAATATTTATCAAAGCATTTCATCAAGAGATGCATTTTCATTATATAATTAAAACTCGGGGTGTCATGTTCCGATACAGACCATTAAGCATAAACAATAACATTACAATTCATTCAACAAATATATACATATACAGACTTGTAAACAAAACAACTTGATGGTTCGTCCATCTTACGCCCTTGCACCACTTCCTGTAATACAAATAAAACTGAGTGGGTCAGGCTTGGGAGCTGGTGAGCATATAGGGTTTTCAACCCACAATAAATAAATTATATTTAATTTCACCAACCAATCACTATCCCGATTACCCATTCCCGTTATCCTCACTTTACGTCCCTAAAACAACATCTATCTCAAGGGACCTAATCTAGGATTTTCATCGGGACGGACATTACTGCTAAGGGGTTTCCTCAACAATAGATATCCTAAAGGCAACCATGAGGGGGATAGAGTACACCGGTGAACACATCGTTCACAACACCTACAGGTTATGAACCTGCTAGCGTTCCACGAGACTGTCTAGAAGGAGTCTGTGGTCGTTATCCATACTCCGCTGAATAACTAGGTCAACAACAACAACATCGAGGCCTTTCATCTGTTTATTACGCACCAACTATCTACCCATGTTCTACCCAACATATTAGTAGATAAAAATATATATTTTTATACATAGTTTAAAACCTGTATATATCATTTTCATTCAATATATATTCCACACAACAGATGAGGCATACCCACATAACACGTATTTCATAGAAAACAAATCAGATCTATGTGATTAAAGAGAGTGAATATACATTCACTTACATAACAACAAAACTATACACATAACACGTATTTCGTATAAAATACTTCATAATTATGCGTTAGAAGAAAGTAACTACACACTCACACGTATAAACGACAATAAACTTAATACCCTCGAACCATACTTGTATTATTATTGCGTTTATGAAAGGTAGTATACACTCACTTGATCAGAAGATGATCGGACAGCACTACGACTTGCAGAAGTAGTAATCCACAGCAGATCTGGAAGATCTCTACGAAAATCGAACTTCTCGCGGGCAGAGCTTCGGCTCGGAAACCGCACTTCTCGGGATCTTCGGGATCTCGGGACTCGCTTCGGGACTCGGGAATATTACCGGGGCTTCGGGGTACAAACAGCACGCAAAACGAGGCAAAAGACTAGAGAGAAGGATGGAATTTGTAAAGGAACTAAGGCTGCCTTCGGATCCTTTTTATAGAGGCTGGAAGCCCGAGTTACATGGGGCGTAATTCATGTACGCGGGGCGTACGCAACTTCATTGCATGCGTATGTGTTCGAGTGACGTCAGTGCATGCGTAGCTGAGGCGGTTCACGAGTACGTTGGGCGTACCCCAACTTACGCGGGGCGTACGCTATTAAGCAAATTTCAAACTTGCGTAACTTTTTCATATGAGCTCCGTTTTCGACGTTCTTTATATCCACGGAAAGGTGAGACTACGCTCTACAACTTTCGTTTAGACTCCGTCGGCTAATTTTGACTTTATTTTTATTATTTATTTTTAATAGGCCGGGACAGAAACTTTCGTTATAAATTCATAACTTCTTCGTTTGACGTCCGTTCTCGCCTAACTTTTTATCGCTTTGATACTAACAACGAGATCTTCGATTCTCGTTTAGATCACTAAGGCTAAATATCGCTCTAACGTAAATTCACTTTTTACATCGCGCTGTGTCGTGCTGGTTCTGTCGCGAAACTTCGACAGGTCATAACTTCCTCGTTATAACTCGGATTTCGGCATTCTTTATATCTTCGGAAACCTTGTTTCAACTACTACAACATTATCTAAAGATATCAAGTTTATTTTACACTTAAATTTTGACGCTTATTTTTATTCTTAATTAATCAAACCACATAATTAAGCAATTAAGCACAAAACACATAATACTCAAATAATACAATCTTATTATTTCAAAACGGGTTACAAAGGTTAACCTAGACTATTATACCAAAATTAATGACAAGCCCAGAAACACAGGTGTTATAGTTGTTGCTAGTGCGGCCTTGATTGTGAAGACTTTTGAGAAATCAGGCCGAAATTTCTCAAAGTTTCAGAAGAAGATGAGTGGGAAATCTTCAAAAAGATCAGATGCTGACAAAAAACATGGTACTGGAAGGAAAGGGAAAGCGCAATGCTTTAACTGTGGTAGCACTGATCATTTTGAAAAAGAATGCAAGCAAAGAACCCAAAGCTTGGATGAATACTGGAAGCAGAAGTACAACAAGTTGGTTGACAAACTGAAAGCAGAGAACTTGGAAATAAAGTTCTTGTCGCTGAAGAAGAAAAATGGAAGACTGATGAGGAGTCATCAGATGATGAAGTTAAGTGTCTGATGGTCAAGATAGAAGACACTGATGAATGTAAAGTCAGCAACAGTTCGTTTGATGCTAATATGTCTGATGCAGTTGAAAACTCCAGGAAGCACAACACTGACTCTCCTTCAATGTATCAGGTTCAAAACTTTGTTTCATATTCAATGAATGAAAAAATCAAAATGTTTGAGTATTTGGGTGTTCTTAATTCTAAGAAGAATCAAACCATAAGAGATATGCAAAATCAAATTGATCTTCTTAAAACTGAACTATCCTTAAAAAATAACATTATTGACACTACTCAGGAAAATCTAAGAGTTACTAGTTTATCAAATTCCTCACTATCTGCTGAAATTGATAAAGTTAAAGACCTCTTAAACAAAGAACAAACTGTTTTAAAACTTTGGGCTAAATCTCACAAAAATGCTAATTATGTTATTTCTGCTCAAATACCTCATTCATGTGAGAAAATCCTTGGGGGAAATTTTGTTGAAGCTGAAAAGGTTTTTAAATCTCAAGAAAATGAATCTGAATTTTATTCAATGAATGAATTAAAAGATAGTTTCAAAAACAAATTTATCAGCAACACCTTTATTAATCAGAGTCTCATTGATGAACACTGTGTTACTGATTCTAATGGTGTTACTGAGTGTAATATTGAAATTACCGGAATTGATCCTACTTCTTACCCTGCACATCTTGTGAGACCAACTCCTCTCACTGAAAATATTATCGCATTTCCTATCTCAAACGGAGTGTTTCATGCCGTTCATGAACAACTTAAACAATCCTGATTGCAGTGTTTTAGTACATAAGTCTAAATCTGATACTGATGTCAGCTCCTCATCCATCATTGATTGTAGTTCTTCTGATACTGAATTCTTTAGTAATTCAATGTTAAATAAAAGGACTCAAAGTTCACTTGGTGAATCTTTCAAATATAAATGTGTTAAATCTAGAAATGTGTTTACCAAGAAAAACTTTGGTACTAGAATTTGCTACGGGTGTGGTGACACGACTCACAAAATCAGTGAATGCAAGTTTGATAAAACATCATTAAGAGCTGATAACATCAAAGTTATAAATGAAAAATGGACTCTTAAATCAAATTCTTTAAACTGTCTTCCTAAAGAGTGCTATAATATATTGTCAAATAACTTTGTGAATGACCCATCTTACAATGGGTCAGTGTGTTCTAACTAGTTTCTCAACACTGCAGGGTCATGAGCATCTTTGGTACTTAGATAGTGGTTGCTCAAGACATATGACAGGATCCAAGTCTCTCCTGGAAGACTATGTCAAGAAAACTGGTCCTGCAGTAACATACGGAGACAATGGAAAGGGGTTTACTAAAGGATATGGAAACATCAAGTGCAATAATGTGGTGTTTCAGAATGTATCATATGTAAAGGGTCTCAAACACAATCTCATCTCAATCAGCCAATTGTGTGATGCTGATTATGAAGTCCACTTTACAAAGAAGGAAGGAAGAGTTGTTAACACTGACAAGAACATTGTACTCTCAGCAAGTAAAAAAGATGATATATATGTTCTTGACATGTTCTCAAGTGACAAGGTGCTGATGCAATGTTTCTTTACAAAGTCTCAAACCAATCTCAGCTGGATTTGGCACAAAAGGTTCTCTCATTTGAACTTTAAGAATCTATCCAAAATATCCAATCAAGATCTAGTTAGAGGTCTCCCAAAACTTAGCTTTGTCAAAGACAAGATGTGCTCAGCGTGTGAACAAGGAAAACAAACCAAGTCGTCATTCAAACCCAAGTCATGTTCTAGCATATTTGTTCCTCTTCATTTACTACACATGGACTTGTTTGGACCTATTCTTGTTCGTTCCCAAGGAGGAAACAAGTATACTCTAGTGGTTGTGGATGAGTTTACTCGATTTACATGGGTGGTTTTCTTAAAGAAGAAAAGTCATGCTAACAGGAAATTATCTCGCTGATTCGTAAAAATGAGACACTGTCTGGTCTCAAAGTTAAGCAGCTAAGGAGTGATCATGGCACTGAGTTCCGGAATTCAACTCTTGAAGAATTTTGTGATTATAAAGGCATTGGGCAAAACTTTTCAGCTCCTCGCACACCTCAACAAAATGGAGTTGCTGAACGTAGAAATCAAACATTGATTGAGGCAGGAAGGACCTTAATGATTCATACTGGTCTTCCTATGTCATTTTGGGCTGAAGCTGTTAATACAACATGTTATACTCAAAATAGATCTCTAATTCACAGAATTCACAAGAAGACACCATATGAGATGCTGAAAGGTCGAAAGCCGGACGTATCCTTCTTTCACGTGTTTGGATGCATTTGTTATATTCTTAATCAGCGCGATCCAAGATCAAAATTTGAGCCTAAGGCTGACAAAGGTATTTTTGTTGGATACTCATCTATTTCAAAAGCTTTTCGTGTTTTTCATGTGAACAGGCAGTGCATTGAAGAATCCATTCATGTGAAGTTTGATGAGGAATCATACACTGATGAAAAAGTAGCTCATTCTTCCTCTATTTTTCAAGAGCTTCTCTCTTGCCCATATGATGAAGTGTCTCATACTGAAGAAGAAGCTACTATTCCTGATCCTATCGTTCCAGATCCAAATTCCTTGAATCAAGATACTGCGGTCAGCTCGACAACTCATTTGTCCGATGCTGATGAAACTCTTGAGAATGAAGACTCTCTTGCAACTGATGTTCCCTTCAGCAATAACACTTCAGTGTCAAATCCAGTGGAATGAGCTTCTGGACATCGATATCACCCTGTTAATCAAATTATTGGGAATCTTCATGATGGTTTCCGAACCAGATCTCGTGTATCTAATAATTTTTGCGTGTATGTTAATTTCGTTTCGATGATTTTACCTGACAAGATACACTCAGCTCTTCAAGACGCTGACTGGATTAAAGCCATGCAAGACGAGCTGAACGAGTTCGAAAGACACAAGGTTTGGACCCTTGTTCCCAGACCATCAGGAAAGACCATCACCGGAACACGCTGGGTCTACCGCAACAAGGTTGATAAAGATGGTATCATTACTCGCAACAAATCAAGGCTTGTTGCTCAGGGATTCACTCAAATTGAATCCATCGACTACGGGGAGACTTTTGCTCCAGTTGCTCGCATTGAAGCAATCAGACTGTTTCTCGCATATGCATCATACATGAACTTCATTGTCTACCAAATGGATGTCAAAACGGCATTTCTTCATGGTGAGTTACAAGAAGAAGTATTTCTCAAACAGCCCCCAGGCTTTGAAGACAAATAGCATCCTGACTATGTGTACCGACTATATAAAGTTGTATATGGACTGAAGCAAGCTCCCAGGGCCTGGTATGAGACACTGACATCATATCTTCTTGAAAATGGCTACAAAAGAGGAGCAATTGACAATACTCTCTTCATCAAATAGAAAGGCTCAGAACTGATTCTTGTTCAAATCTATGTCGATGACATCATCTTTGGATCTCCAAATGAGAAGTTGAGCAAAGAATTCGCTGAGATCATGTCTCAAAGGTTCGAAATGAGCATGATGGGGAAGACGAATTTCTTCTTAGGTCTTGAGGTTCAGCAACAAAAATCATGTATTTCAATTTGTCAAAGTAAATACATTGCTGACATGCTAGTTAAGTATTCTCTCAGTGACTACAAACCAGCTTCTACTCCGGTGTCCAAGACTGATAAGCTACACGCTGATCCCATCGGTGCTGATGTTAATCACTCTCTTTATCGAGGAATGATTGGATCTCTTCTCTACCTCACTGCAAGTCGCCCTGATATCATGTTTGGAACCATTCTCTGTGCTAGATTCCAAGCTAATCCCAAGGAGTCTCATCTCATTGCAGTCAAACGCATCTTTCGATACTTAAAGGCCACTCAAAACTTGGCACTGTGGTACCCTCGTGACTCAGCGCTTGAACTCTTTGGATACACTGATTCCGACTATGCAGGTTGCAACTTAGACAAGAAGAGCACATCAGGTGGATGTTATTTCCTTGGAAACCGACTAATCAGCTGGTCCAGCACGAAACAAACCTCAGTCGCTATCTCCACTGCAGAAGTTGAGTATGTTGCAGTTGGGAGATGTTGTGCTCAAATCCTATGGATTCAAAATCAACTTTTAGACTATGGGCTTAAATTCACAAAGACTCCTACATTCTGTGATAACACCAGTTCCATTCAGATCACACAAAATCTGGTTCAGCACTCAAAGACAAAGCATATAGAGATCAGACATCACTTCATCAGAGATAATGTTGAGAAGGGCAAGGTTGTTTTAACACATGTCAAGACTTCCGATCAACTAGCTAACATTTTCACTAAGGCCCGGGATACTCAAACTAATGCTCACATCATTGGCGAACTTGGAATGATCACTCTTGATTGAAAAATTGTTTTTCTACTGTTCGCTATTGTCTTATAAACTAATGTTTTTTTGTGCTGATGATGATGCGCTGATGATGTTTAGCATGCTGAGTACATTGTATGATCTCTTATCACTATCTCTTCTACAAATCTTCTAAACTAAAGTTGAATGATTCACTGTATTAAACCATACACTGATAACAACTTGAAACTCTTTGTCGATGGTTAGACAAAACACCAAGTTCTATCACACGCAACTATCCCCTCTTACCAATCTTACACTGATTTTGTGATTCGGTGTGACAAAACACATACTGATGAGAATCTAAAAATCTTTGCTGATGGTTAGACAAAACACCAAGTTCTATCACACGCAACTATCCCCTCTTACCAATCTTACATTGATTATGTGATTCAGCATGAGAAAACACATGCTGATGAGAATCTAACAGTCTTTGCTGATGGTTAGACCAAAACACCAAGGTCTATCACACGCAACAATCCTCTCTTCACCTTTTTCTCACTCAGTGTCTAATGATTCAGTAAGAAATACCACTCACTGATAAAGACTCGACACTCTGTGTCGATGGTTAGATAATTAAACTAGTATCTATCACACGCACCAATCACCTTGCTAACCCTAAACAAGCAAGTTGTACCTTGAATTGACGACACACTATCTTTCATCATGTAACTTTCCGTGATAATAATCTCAGCGCTTCCGCAGTCACTGATTGTCGTCTCCTTTTCGGTACAACGACTCTATTTACCTAACGGCTATTTTTTTGATTTGACAGTATGTCAAGATACGCAGTTATTTTCGATAAAGATAATCATTACCTTTTTTTTAACCGTTTCATTCCCTATTTAAACCTTTTCACCTCTTCCCCAAACCTTTTTACCTTCCTCCAAACTTCTCTCTCTCTTAAAAAAAACAAAAAAAGGAAAAACCTAGAATCCTAAACTTCTTCAATGGCGGCATCACTGTTCACCTTCTCCTCCACTTCAAGAAGAGTCGTCCCAACTCCAAACTATCCTCTTCTTCCCATATACATCAAAGCCACAAACGTCGTTTTCAACCCTGATATACCAGATGTTCATCGAGGTCTTGGACTTGATGATTTTGTCAATTTCTTAGTCTCTTGCCGACTTCGATACGCAATTAGTGATGTTCCATCAGAGTTCTTTCCCGAACAAGTATGTGAGTTCTACTACACTAAAACTATTAATGATGAAAACAACATCATCTCCAGGACTATTGGACGTGGCAAACACTCAGTTTTTATCACCGATGACCTCCTCAGTGTTGCGCTCAGGTTACCAATCTTTGACCCATTCTCTGAGCTTCCAACTATTGAACGTTGTCGACGCCTATTTGATCAACTGGGCTATGATCACTCAAAGGCTGGTGCTTGATCAGCTCTCATTTTGTGTCAATGTATGACTCCAGGATGGAAGTTCTTCACCGAGGCTCTGTGCAAATGTGTGGGTCACAAATCTCGTAGTGGTGATCAACTGAGCACTTATGAGCAACAAGCTGTCTGTTCCCTTCTTCTCAACAAACGTCTTGATTATGGGGCTTTCTTCTTTGATCAGCTTGTCCAACTTCTTCGTGCAAATGTATGCGCTGATCATGTCCCCTTTCCACGCTGGATTGCTCTTGTGCTAGATAAATTTTTCGCTGAAGCTTACTACTCCCACTATGGAAACCCCATCCAATGCCCACGCATGTCAGTGCGAATGTATCAAGATGATCCAATGGAAACTGACATCGGCATCTCTGATCGAATGAGAGAATGGATCACAAATCCGTATATTGTTCCTTCACTAACCGCTGATACTGATGAAGGATCTGATGGTAACAACGAAGATCATGCTGATCAACAAGCTGAAACACAGAACGGTGTTCATCTCTCCCCTCAACTTTCTCATCATACTCTCTCTGTCACTGAGAGAGTTCACTCAGCTCAAGGGGAGCAACCATCCCAGTGGGAGCACCCATCCCAGGGGGAGCAACCTTCTCCCGGGGAGCAACATTGCTCTCAAGAAGTTCCAGGTACTCAATTCCTTCATATACCGGCCTCAACATTTAATGAGCTTCTGACACTGAATCGGGACATGAGTCAGCGTCTTCTACGAATTGAGGCCGATGTCCATCAGCTGAAGGGAGTTCTCTTGCCAACTCCTTCCCCTGGCCCACAACATGATGATGATAAAAAGGGGGAGAAACTGATGATGATCAAAAAGAGGGAGAAACTGAATCTGTTGAGCTCGGATCTGAGGATAACATTTTAAACCAGACTGAGCCACCACAGCCTGTGCTCGAGTCTGATAGACCAGCTGCTGACGAGTCTGATAGACCAACAGATATTGAAAAGCTTGCTGAAGATAGTGAGCATGATGATGAGTGTCAGATGTTGGACATGAACTTCATTGATCCCACTATTCCAGTTCAAGGAGAATCCTCAGATGATAATGAAGATGAACATGATGATGAATGTCAAATGCTAGATATGAAATTCATTGATCCCATTGTGCCAGTTCAAGGAGAAGATTCAAATGTAGCTAGTGAGGAAATTCAACCTCTATCTCGCAAGCGCAAGGCAGCAGATACTGAATTGGCTGTTTCACACACTGATACTTCTCTGCTTAGCAAGAAACCTAAGTCCATCTTAAACGCATCCTCTTGTCTAGTTTAGGTATTCAAGAATTCTTTGAGGAATTGGGAATTAATAAACTTATTTGGTGTCATATATGGGATTCAAATGGTTTGTGAAATTTCTAAAGATCTGGAACTTGGAATTTAGTTATATACCAAGTTTTACTTTTTTATAACATCCTTATTCCCTTGTGAAGTGGTTTTAGTGTGTTTATTGTAAGCATGGAGTCAAAGGAACTGTCATTTTAAAGCAATTCCTTTAACTTTTGAGTTTTTATCATCTTTAACGATTAAAACTATATATTTGTAAAAATGTAGACGTTTTAAGGTTATTTCAAGGATATTAACCAATTGATGATCATTTCCTAAGCTATTTGGAAGTATTTTAACCTATGTTTGGTGTCCTTGAATCATTTGAATTGTTTTCGAGTTTTATTGGAAGTTGGTTAGCTAAATGAGAAATATAGCCCAAAATATTGTTTGCTCCATTTTTATAGTTGTGATTTTTTGTGTTGATTCTAGGTCACTCATTTGGTCCCTTTTGGCATCCAAAATCCACCTTAGATCATTTTAAAGTATTTTGAGCTTAGAATGTTAAGTTGATGTCAATCTCTATATCCTTCAACTCTTCTAGGTGTGGGTTTTCCAATATTGAAAGGTGATCAACTGGCACATTTTCCATTCCCCTTTTGTCCCCAAATTCTTGTAATAGAAGCACCCATCATATCAATATAGGTTTTGCATATTGTTTGCTAAAAAAATATTTCAAAGTAGAATGGTCAGTAAAAACAATTGTATTTGACAAAATTAAGTAAGGACGAAATTTATCAAAAGCATATACGACAACCAACAATTCCTTTGTTGTCATGGTGTAGTTCTTGAGTCGGGTTGAGTGTTTTGCTAGCAAAGAAAATTGGTTAAATACGTTTTTACAACCCTTTGTCCTATAACGACTCCTAAGGCGTAGAAAATGGCAAGGTCCAATTTGTGGATATCATGATCAAAGTGGTAGTCAAAGCTTCTTTTAAAAATATTGAAATCGTTTAAACAATCATTAAAAAAATTAAAGTTAGAATCTTTCAAAAGCAATTGAGTTAAAGGTCGTGATTTTTTTTTTTTGAAAAATCCTTAATAAACCGGCAGTACAATCTCGTGTGGCCTAAAAAACTTTGCACCCCTTTTCACATTTGTTAGAGATGACAATTTGGCTATTGTATCAACTTTTGTTTGGTCCACCTCTATCCTCGCTTTGGAAACTTTGTGTCCAAACACAATGTCTTCTTTGACCATGAAGTGGCATTTTTCGCAATTTAAAACCAAGTTGGTTTCCTCACACCTATCAAGCATCAAATCAAGGTTAGAAAACAATTATCAAAAAGATGAACCAAAAATTGTAAATTCGTCCATGAAGATTTCCATAAACTTCTCCACCATATCGTGACATATGGCGATCTTGCATCTCTGAAAAGTGGTTGGTGCATTGAATAACCCAAAAGGCATGCGCCGGTAGGCAAACATCCCGTAAGAAACAATAGAAAAGATGACTCGATAATCGCTCAAGCATTTGATCAATAAAAGTAAGGGAAATGGTCTTTGCAAATGATATCATTTAACTTGCATTAACCGATGAACGCCCGCTAACTGGTTACCATTCTTGTCCTTCACCCCCCCCCCCCTATTTGGCACTACATGTATTTGGCTCACCCATGGGCTATCGGAAATTGTGTAAATAATTCACGCGTCCATTAACTTCACTACTTCATTTTTCACCACCACTTGCATCTTCAGGTATAGTCTTATTTGGAGTTGCACTACCGACTTTGCATTTTCTTCCATGATGAACTTTTGTGAGCAATAGGAGGGATTTATTCCTTTGATGTCAGTGTGTAACACCCGAAGTCTAGAAGGTTAATTGTGGAAATATTGCCAATTTCAATTCGAATTTGGCAAGTTGGAGGAACCTGATGGGTTTGAGCCAAAAGAACATCCTACGTGCTCATGCAAACCCTAATGTTTGGATCTAGGTTTCACTAATTGTACATGCAGTCATCCACGGATTACAAACCCTAGATCTAGTGAGAAGAATACGAAACTATAAGAAACAAATCAGATCTAGATCATTACCTCTTGTTGCTTGCTTGAATCTTCTTGTCTTTGAAGCTTATAGTCACAAGTGTCACTACTCTAATGGCTTACAAACACCAATAGAAAAAGAATGATCTTGGATAGAGGTTGGAGGCTTCTTGAATTCGGCTCTATAGCTCTTAGGAATAGGGTAGTTGAATTCTGGAACCTTAGGGTCCTATTTATACTGGAGTTGTTAGGGATTCAGTCAAAAACCCTAATGGATTGCTTAGGCCTTAAGCTATCCAAGGAAGCTTCTGGAATAAGGCCTTAGGGCCGAAATTAAGGATGGACACATCATAATTTCGTCCTAGCCTAGTCCAAGAGGCTCCTCAGCCCAATACTTATCTATCACACATTTGACAGTTTAAGTCCCTATCATTAAATTAGTTTATTTTAGCCACATAATTAATTTCTTACTTAATTATTGTCTAATATTAATTTAATTATATGATTTCTCCATTAATATATTATTCATATAACATATTAATAAATCATAATAATCTCTTTATTTACAAATCATCCTATCATACTGCTTTGGTGAAGGCAACCCAAAATGACCATGCACAACCGGGTCAAGTACTTACCAAATACAGTTGCGGGCTTAGACACTAATTCAACAGTCTCCCACTTGGATAAGTCTAGTAACTATAAATGCAAGTATAATCCGATTAGCAATCGTAGCTCTCAAGGACGTTGTCGAACTCTGATCTTATCAGTAACCTGTCCTTTAGATAAGGGATCATATTCCTCCATTTTAGACATCGTATGAACTGAGACATGGATTTAAGTCATACTCTCTGTTCATGTGTTGTTTCCCGATTTCCGATTTATGACAAGTGACAACAAACTACAGTTGAACACATCAACTTAGTTCTGGCTTGCCCAAGCGCTTAGGTTTCATCACTAAATCATCGAGGACCCATATATATCGCTTTTATCCCACTTTGGTAAAAGGAACGGATAAACTTTGACTCAATCCTCCCTTGTACTTACTCACCGAATCACACACAACAATACGTTTTATAACACCAAGTTACTGGTGCGTTTACATATTATCAATGTGAAACCGACTCGCAAGATACAACTCACACATCTCGATTTCAAGAATATAAGATATTACCATCTCACCAATCACTCATGATAAAATCCATGAGGCGATCCAAGTGAGTGTGAGGTTAATCCAATACTCTAATCTTATAGCAGCACTCATGAATTCTGCAACAAACTTGTGCTATGTCTAAACACTCTAAACAATCTACAGATGGATTCATGATAGTCTTCTTTCATTCCTACTTCTAAAGAATAAGCGACTGTGGAGGGTTTGAATAATCTTATTATTCGGGAAGTCAAAAAAAGCAAAGTGAAACACAATAATAATACTAATCCTATATGGCCCCAAACTTTTTGATTATAAATAAAACACCTTTTATTTAATCGCCATATTGATTACTCGTTATTTGTTGTTTTGGGTAATCAACTTCTTACTTGAATTATAACAACAGTTGTCCCATGCTCATAGCATGCACACTATGTTTTCCTATGGTCTTTACTTTGTGAAACTAATCAAATGAACACATTTCCAATGATGCTAGTTTCATAATTCCTAATCTTTACCACAAATGTGAGAATACCAAATTCTTGACACTTTTAGAATATGTTAGATTCTAGCATTTTATGCAACGTTCCTTTTGTAATATAATAGTGCCAAAGTCACCAAGACTTTGCCAATGAAATTACAAAGTGTTCTATTGGAGATTGTTACAAGACAATTCCATAATCACGAAGTCTCACGTTCAAAGTACATTCATTTGAACATTCTTTTTGCATAAAAGTTTCTAATCTAGACATAGATTCTTAACGTTCAACTCCCAATAAAGAAACATTTCCTTAGTTGCCAATATGACAACTCATTCTAAATAGAGTATTGTTTATTCATAATAACGTTAATATGGTCCATCCATGACTATACTTCTAACTGTCCACAAGCGACCAATCCTTGGCGAACCTTAGATTTTCCTTGACAGTTGTTTAATTATTTTAGTCAAATCCGGTTCTATTCCTTTTTTCCATCTAAATGCCCTAGGCATTTGGAAAATTTTAGAATGGTTGAATATTACATCATATGCAATCGATCCTATACCCAAAGCGTATGGGATACGATTCATAATGAAATCTGTGATACTTTATTAGCTTCTTGCTATAATATTGTCATAATGTTCCTATTTGCTGTGTTCTCAAAATTCGAACTATGAAGAGGGATGTCATAATCATAATCAAACTTTGAGAATGCAAATAATAAATATATGCTTGACTACATTTAATTAAAATTTATCGATCTAATCTTTTAGATTGGAAACGAAGTATAACATTCTCCCCCTTAATTATAGCAAAAACAACTTTTCAACCCCTACAACTTTGCAAAGTGAAACTTTTGTTTTTCTATAATTAATATTGCCAACTTGCAATACTTTAAAATAATTATCATGCTCCCACTAACATGATGATTATATTCATTCCAACATAACATTTATGCTCTCACTATCTTTGACACGTATTCAGAAACCAACTAAACTTCTAGAAAACAATACTTATTGACTTCCAAAGTTCATTGTTTCTAATACGATATGCTTTGATAAGATTATACCTAAGCTTCTCAAACTCATACACCTTCCCTTAGATAGCTTGCATGTGTGTCTAAACTAATCCAGAACATATATTACTAAGTCCCAAATGCTCAAACTAATAGCCAAATATCATAATTCGAACTATGAAGAGGGATGTCGTAATCATAATCGAATTTCAGAATGCAATTTACATAATCGCTATCTCCTTAAAATCTCTCTTAGTGAAAGTGTTTCCTCACAATCATTTTCATGAAGGAGAAAAAACTTATGACACTTAGATTTTATGGTGTATGTGTTCATATCCATGTGAATTTATCATAACAATAATCGTAAGATAATGTTCGTGACAAATCCAAACTCTTATGGATCGAACTTGTCCATTCTTAATTTCTTGCCATCAAGGGTCCCACCATTGCTTCCAAATTATTTAGCAGCTCACCCCTACCTTTCAATGTAGTTTACATTGATCAAGGTGCCTTGTGTAATGCCCCATTTCTGGTATGTGATTTAAATAAAGTAATTTTCATTTCTTAAGGGGTACTCGACGAGTCAGTAGCCCGACTCTTCGAGAAGAGATGGGATTTGCACGCGGTTTAAGTGGGTGAATCGACGAGTCCATATTCTTGGACTCGGCGAGTCTGCCAGTCTGGATGAAACCCTAATTTCAAGGGTTTGCACCATATTTAAACAACTCTATGTGCCTAAAATCAGCCTCCATCACCCTCAGAACGTCCCTTAGTAAACCCTAATTTTCCTTTTAGCATTCTTGGAGTATTTCTCACCTTATGAAGGATTTTGGTGCCTTTTGGAGTTAGAAGAAGAACAGAGAAGAGGGGTTTTCAAGAGGATTAAAGAAGATTCGAGTTTCTTGTGTCATTCCAGTTCTCATTGAGGTATAAAGCTTGCCAGTGTTGTTTTTGAGCCATTTCTAGACATTGATGTCGATTTAAGAGTAGTTAAGATGAAGGGCTTCAGATCTAAGCATTTCATAACTCCTTAAGCTCAAGGTTGCCACCTTTATTGAGCTAAATTCCCATTCCAAACCTATATATCCTCTTTTAGCTCATTATTGGGTATTTGAGCTTCTTATGAGCATGCATGCACGTAAAGTTAGAAACTTTACGTGTGAAACAGTCTTAGGAACCCAGATGTATGAGTTGTATGCATTGAAATTGAGCAAACTCGACTGTATAGTAATGGCATGCATGGGAATCAGCGAGTTGTTCTTCAGACTTGGCGAGTGGAGTCGCGAGTCCCCGATTCCCCCCCCCCCCTGCTCGAGAGTTTAGGGTGGAATCAGTGAGTGGGAAATAGACTCAGTGAGTTAGAGCTCAGATCTAGTAATGGAGGGACTCGGCGAGTCTACGCCCTTACTCGGCGAGTCCAAGACAATCTTCTTGCCTCAAGAACAGACTCGACGAGTTATTCATACAACTCGGCAAGTCATATGAAGATGGCTTGATGTTTGTATCGAAGAAGAACTCGTCGAGTCTTTGCAAAACTCGACGAGTTGAAGCGAGTAAAGGATTAGAAAAGGTTTTAGGGACTCGACGAGTTGGCAGCCCAACTCGGCAAGTCCGGTCAGCTGAAAGTTGACTTTAACCAGGCAGTTGACTTTGACCAGGCATTTTACCCCGAGAACAGTTATCAGTATCTGGTTTAGTGTTTATGGGATTGTAGCCGGGGTGTTCCGGAGCAGCTGTCATCCAGTTTCAAAGTTAGCATCTCAGCAGCTAGCGTTACGATGTAAGTTTCCTTCCAGTAAGAATGGGTCTACGACCACAATGCCGGTCCGTCTAGTTAGCAGTAGTTCCGGACTTCGGTCTGATGCAGTAGTTCAGTGTGCTTGATGTCTTTGTGATTCAAACACGCCTTTGTGTTATGTGTTCTAGACTTCGGTCCTATGCAGTATGCAGTATATGTGTTGATGCTATTAGTTATGATTATGCTATGCTATGTTCAGTCAGTTTTCGGACTTCGGTCTGATGCAGAGGGCAAGACCCTGGTTAGTTCCAGACTTCGGTCCGATGCAGTTTCCGGACTTCAGTCCGATGCAAAGGGCAAGGCCCTGGTTAGTTCCGGACTTTCGTCCGATGTAGTTTCCGGACTTCGATCCGATGCAGTTTCCGGATTTTGGTCTGATGCAATGGGCAAGGCCCAATATGTGCTTTATGTGTTATTGTATGGTATGTGGTAGTTTGGGGGAGCTCACTAAGCTTTGTGCTTACAGTTTCAGTTTTGGTTTTAGGTACTTCCGCTAGCAAGGGGAAGAGCTCGGGTTGATGGCATGACATACACCACAATTGCAGATTTATCTTGGGAGTTTTATTCAGATATTTTGATATGATATTGACTTCAGTTTTGAACTGATACATTTACTATGGCATTTTGAGACATACGATTCATGGTTTTATTATATAACATTTGATGTTATGGTTTTTAGTAATATTAAAACAATATTTTTTGGGTTGTATTTTTCGGACGTTACACCTTGCCCCTATGCAACCCATTGAGAACTCATAGAACTCACATGCATAGTTGACCAAACTGGAATGGCAAAGACACAAGAATATGTCAACACGATAGGGTGCAAAACTCAAGTTGTGTGCTAGTGATTAATAATAGGTTTACTCCTGATTAGTTCTTGAAACTTTTCAAGATCTTTAGACTCCCACGAACCTCTTGACATATCAGATTCTTTTATCAAGAAACATTTCTTGACAAAACAAATATCCAAGAGTTAGTGTGTGTCTATATCAAGATAAAACCTACACGCAATTCGGTACTAGTTGGTCTTTGTCTTATTCAAGACATCATAATTTACCAAAATGTGCAAGTGTAAGAACATTCCTACTTAAGATTATGTCACTCAAGTCACAATCTTGGAGTATGACTCTAAGACTTGATTTTAGAACGAAGTATGATACATCTTATTGGCTTAACCACTACAACAATTCCCAATTCCTCTTCTTAGCCAAAATGGTGCACTAAGGTGTCCTTAGAGGATGAATTGTTATATGGTTCCTACGATTACCAAGACGATCATAACATGATACAAAAGTACTCTCCCTTCTTCTTAGATCGGAAAAACTTTTTATCTTTTTGCCTTCATTGATTCTATTTATTCGTTTGGCCATGCATTGAACCTTTTCAATGATTCAGACTTATACTTAATTTTGTAAGTATAACTACTTTTACTATACTTTTAGTAAATCATGACGAATAATGTTGTAGTGACATAAGAACATGATTTGACATGCGGAATTAAAGTTTGCACAATTGAACATGGTGATTTGGGTGCTAAAAGATATATTTGATCATAGTAAATGAGTACAAAAAAGGATCTAGTCTAGAACTTCATAAATATCTCACTCACTAATCACTATAACTACATCTCTCAAGCACACCTCTACAAGTGGTATGAACCCACCTTATATAGAGGTGTTTACATGTAAGCTTCAGGGGCAATCTAGCCTTGTGTTGTAGGCCTGGTGCGCATGTATTGTATGTATATTGTTGTATGTGATATTTTGGGAAATTCACTAAGTTTTGGATTACAATTGTAGATTCAATTTTTTTAGATACTTATCGAATTGCGAATGTGGGACTGTACATATGCACATCAACGATTTTATTATTCAAGATTACGTATTGTTTTCCTTATAACTATGATTTTGAATTATGGTTTATGAATTTTAACATTAATGTAACTTTGTAAAAATTGGTGTTTATTCTATTTTAAAAATGAAAAATTTTATTCTGGAATTTGGGGCGTTATAGGCGGGTTGATCCATAAACCTAAATACCTACCCGAACACAAATCGTTTATTGGGTATGTTAGAAATCTCAATTCAAACCCGTTTGTTTTCGTGTTTGGTTCATATCATGTTGAAAATTGGCACACCTACTTTCCGTCATCCAATTTTGGAGTGTGATACGTCCAAGGATAACCCTTGTTATATAGGATATAACGAAAAAAATAAGCTAAATTGGGCTTTATATGAAAAAAAAATTATGAATGTTCAAAGTTACAGGAAAAGAACTAGATTTTTGTAAGCTAACTTGTGAAAATTTAGATATTTTCACAGTCAACAAATTTTTTTCTAGATTTTTGTAAGCTAACCTGCGATAATTTAGATATTTTCACAGTCAACAAATTTTTTTCACAATCTGTAGTGACAAAACGGAGTCGTTTTGCAAAAGAAAAAAAAACATGTCTGTACTATGTGAAAATTATAGCTATTTGGATCTTTTTTTAGTTTTATGACTATTTTATCGTAATTGTTTTTAGAAAAAATAAATATTATAATTATTTTCTTTGATATTTTATTGTGGTTGCATTTTCCTTTACTTACTTTTCCCATGGTTTGCTTCATAACTTGGATAAGGTAGGATATTGGTTCATAACTGGACTGCTGTGAATCCATAAATCCATCATGGATGGCCTTTTTCGAAGGCATACCTAATTTCTTGCTAACTTTTGAAAACGATAACTTGATTTTACCGTCGGGCAATAAAAAACAATTTTATTATTTGTAAAAATATTAAACCTTGTAACCAAATCGAGGTTTAAACTCACATTTAAACCTAAAAATCGATTCAAACCTCCAATCAATTCAAACTTAGATTCTGACAATAAAATTACATATTTGAATGGACGTGGTTATCGGTTACCGGTATCATATAATTCAAAAAAGAAGAACGAGTGAGTGAGAATGTGGGGTTAAGGTGGTTTTCACAAAGTAGCATGAGAAGGAGATAATCATGGAAATATGTGAGTGGCCACAAGAGGGATGTCCCTAGTAGGAAAGGGTGTGGGGTTTTTTTTTCCACGGAAATGAGAAATACAAGATTATACGTTTTGCAATGTTTTAAAATTAACCAAATAAAGTGTTTTCTTTGTTCTTTGGAATTGTGTGTCCATAGAAAATGATAAAAAATTCATAAGGATTGGAAAAGATTGAAAGTGAATAAATATTTATAAAACTTAGTTCAATGGTAAATCTTAAACAAAATCGTAAGTTGAGAAGATTTTTTAAGATTATTTATTGATGAATAAATATAAGTTTAATGATAAACTATAGGAATATATATACTAAAATTTCAATATTTTCAACAACTTGATAAGATTATATATATATATATATATATATATATATATATATATATATATATATATATATATATATATATATATATATATATATATATATAGTAAAATCCTAACCATCGGTAGTTTTTGACATATTTACAATTTTTTGCCGATTATGTAACACTGTAAATTTCAAAACAATTTTTCATTTAAATATAATGATTTAATTCCTAAAAACACTTTTCTTAAAATCTCATTCATAATCAAATTACAAAACACAACTCCATTTTCACTTGCATAATAAACCACGATCCTCAAAATATGACTCTTTCGCTGGTGTGTACAATCAAGCCAGTGCCGTCCCGTTATCCTGAGAGAAACCTGAAACACATAACACAAAACATTGTAAGCACGAAGCTTAGTGAGTTCCCCAAAATACCACATATAACACATATTAGCCACTCGAGGCTATAACTCTGTGGGTCCGTGCACCCAAACTCTATGAACCCTCATGTTCTAACTCTGCAAGCATGCACAACATAAATCACATAGAAGAATGCAGTACAACAACAATAACACACTGTATCAGATAACTCTTTTTACATACTCAAGGTAAAGTATAGTGAGAAGACTCACCTCGCGTATCTCGGTAATTCGTAAATCCCTGAAATCACTAGTGCTCGATCTCCCGAGCTATAGTCCTCATATAACACAATACATCTCTAATTAACACTTTCCAAACTAAGGTTGACTAACCCTATCAAGTCAACACCGGTCAACTCTGGTCAATGGTCAACGATCAACCCAACTCGCCGAGTCTGGCGTGGACTCGCCGAGTCTCTATGGGGACCTGATTCCTCTAAGTCCCTTCCGACTCATCGATTCACTCACCTAACTCGATTACTCAACCCCTGGTTCGAAATACCTGATCAACCCGCACCCACTCGTCGAATCTGCCAATGGAATCGGCGAGTGCATCCCATGCACAACCCTAAACGACCTTCTGAGGTCAGATCTTTTCCACTAACTCATAGATCCAGTCCTTCCACGCTTATTTATCACGCAAAGTTCATGTCTTGACGCTCATATCACACCTAATGACTCATAAATGGTGTTTTGACCTCAAGCACAAAGATCCCAAACCAAAACCTCCATGGATTCATAAAAAGCTTGGACAAAGGGACACTCTGGACCTCTAAGGGTCCAGATCCAGAATCTAACTCGCTTAAGGGACCAAAGGAGCACTAGATCTAGCCACAAAAGGGGTCAATAAACCCTAAATCAACATGAACATCACCTCAACAGAAAAGGGTTCGAAAACAGTACCTCAAATGTGATGTTCTGGACCTCAGATCTTTAGGAAGTTAACCCCCTTGCTTCCTCTTGGCTAAAGCTTCCTTTCCCTTGCTAGACAACACCTCCAAGGTTGATAATGGCTCCTTCTCTCACTCCAAACGCTCATGTGCACTAGGGTTTCGCTCTGGGGGCTAGTGAGCACAAATGACGGCCATAAGGCCCTTTAAATAGGCCCCAAACCCGAGAAATTAGGGTTTCATTAAACAGCACGGACTCGCCGAGTCCACCAATGCGACTCGTCGAGTCCGGTCATTAATCCGGATGAGAAATCGCATCTCTACTCGGCGAGTCTACGCACCAACTCGCCGAGTTCTTCCACAAAACTCAAAATAAAATGAATAAATATAATACCTGAAATTCCGGATGTTACAGATTAGCCAGTAATTAGGACTTACTGTAAAAAAAAATTATAACTTTCATGTTAAATCGTTGAAAATATTGTGATTTTAGTGTATAATATTGGCTTCCTTAGAAACAAATAATTTTATCAGCTTCGTGAGACCGTTAAACTAAGTTTTAGTGTATAGTTTTGGTTTCCTTATAAACAATTCGTAACCCAAGAACTTTTAATTGTGATTATCATTGTAACACCATTGTTTTTCTTACTATCATCATCTTTACTTTGTTACAATCATGATTATGGGGAAACAAATGCAAAAGAGAGAGCGAGAGATCGTGAGAAGACTTGTAAAGTTTTTTTCTTAATTCACTGCAAAATATTGAATTGAAAAGAGGGGACATATTATACAAACACAAACATACATGCCTAGTCAAAATGGTATTAATGTGGAGAAAGAGTAAGAATGACAATTTCGACTATTCCGATTTCTTTGTTCATTTTTAGGATCGTAAAAAGCTAATACAACCCTAGTTCTTCCTTTCTTTCTTAATTATCTTTATTTTTTTTCAATGTCGGTTTGTTGAGATTAAAAAAACTATTTAATAATAAACAAAAATTAAGAATTTCAATAAGATCTAGTTGACTAGAGCAAATTCCAATAACTCTTATGCTTAAAGACTATCATACCATTAAATTTCTAACAAAAAAGTATATATACACTAAAATCCTAAATATTTTCAGCGATATGATCACGCAAGTCTTAAACTTTATTTTTTTTAACCATAAAGTCATAATTCACGATTTAACAATAAAGTCATCAAATTTTTTTACAATAAAATTCTAATTATTGGCTAACTGGCAAAATAGGATAAGCGTGTCAAAAACTACCGGTAGTTAAGATTTTACTGTTAAAAAAATAAAATTTAGGATTTTCTTGTAAATTCGTTGAAAATATTGAGATTTTAGTGTGTATATATATATATATATATATATATATATATATATATATATATATATATATATATATATATATATATCAATGAATCGTGTATAAAAATAACTAAATATATATAAAAATGATAATTCAATACCTTATAAAGTTGTTGACCGTTAAAGAACACCATATTAAGTCAAGTTATATTTCAATCAATAAAAATGTTGTATCTTAAAGTTGAATGTTGATTCAATAATTTTTGTTGCTTATTTGAATTTATGCCGTATGAAAGACAATTTGTTTATAAAGTCTGTTCATTGTGGAAGTGTCTCCTATCAAGCTTTTGAGATCCTTTAGTAGGTTTTAAGAAAAACTTAAAGAAAAATCATTGTTTAGGCCTTTAGGGGAAAAAATATTACTTTTTTATTTTAAACTAAAAATCATAATTCAAAAGTTATTTCAAATTGCTTATGAGTCGTAAGAATTTTTAGTTTTTAGTTTTTTTTTTTTTTTTTTTGAATTATTTTTTGTGTCGTAAGAACTTTTAGTTTTTAGTTTTTTTTGTAATTGTTTCGGCTAGTTTGTGAATTCTTTTATATAAATAAATTACATTTTACATAAGTTTTGTAAACACTCTCGGTTGAACTTTGATCATACTCGACATTAATTTCAAAACTTAGTTATATATGTTGGACAAAACCATTGTCTTGATTTTAAATTAGTTTGTTATCTAAAGGTTAAAGGACAATACTCTTAATTTTTTTTATTAGTAGTGTTAATTATTTTTAATATATTTTTTATTTTCATTTTTTAAATAGCTATATTGCATACTATAATTCAATAGTTGAATATTTAAATTATTTTTAGACCTATCACACACTCACACTATTTACAATTAGAGAAATTAAATATTTTCTTATATTTTATTGCTATTTATTTTTGTTATCATATAAAATGTTGATATTTATCATATTTAACACATTTAATAAAATTGATAATATTTTAATTCACATGTTATCATTTTTATGTGGTTAGATGGATAGTAATATATATATATATATATATATATATATATATATATATTTAATTTCTCTTACAAGTATCCTAAGTTTACATGTTTTTATATAATTATAAAGGAACGTTACTTAATTGATAATATTTTAATTTATATACCACCATTTAATATGGATAAAAGGATTAGAAAAAAAAATACAAGAGAATATTTAATTTCTCCTACAATTATCCTCAAGTTTGAGCCGTGTTTTTATATAATTACAAAGAAACATTACTTAATGCTTATGGTAAAAGTCTAAAAGAGTCACGAAATCACGAAATGGTTGTTTAAAAAAAAATACACCAAGTATAAAATAAAAAAAGCTGGGGATGATTTGTCTGGATTTTAGTTTTATTCTATATTTTATAAGATCTAAATCAAACACTTTTATAATTCTGCGGAAAAAAAAACACTTTGAAATAAAAAAATAATATATATCCCTACAATATAAAATAGTTTCTCTTTGGGAGAGAACTGTATAGCGAGATGCGTAAACACTGACATGTCAGAGTGACCTTTCCATCATCCCCATATGCCTCCCTCCATAAAAGGCGCCATGGAGCTTTACGCAGCTCTCAAAACCCCTTTCTTCCCTTTCTATCCTTCCCTACGCACTCCCATTCTTTCCATGTGCGTTCGTTGGCAAGAAACCTAGAGAGAATATAGTCGAAATCATTATCCACTCTAATTTTCAACTTTTCTTTCGTAAAGGAACTCTTCCAACTCTGTAATTCTATCTTCCGATCTACGTTTCGCATATTATCCTCCGGTGTTTCTTGAACATGCTTCAACCACCATAAACCCTCGCCCTTTTTTTCCCCATTTTGCTCTTACCCAGATCAATAACCGCTATTTTAAATGGGAAATTGTTCAAAAACTCTAAAGAAAACAAACCCAGATCATAACTCTGACAAATTTTACCCAAAAATAGACAACTCTGATAAAGCATACCAGAAAATAGATAACTCCGACAAAGTTTATCGGAAAACAGATCAATCCGGTGCCACTAACCTTCTTCCGTTACCGTCAGCATTGCCGTCTCCATCGACGACATCGTTGCCGGTTGTTAGACTGTACGGGTCACCGACTTCTCCAGCCACTTCCTACATTCGTTTCGCTCTCCTTTACAAACCTGTGACTCTACTTTTCATCCCATCCGAAAAACCCGACTTCGGATTTGAAACGCCGGTGATTCAGTTAGGATCCGACGTCATATCGGGGTCTTCTGTTACCATTCTCCGTTATCTGGACGCCAAGTTTCCTAAGCCGCTGCTTCTGAGCAACTGGAACACGTACAATGAGACGACGCCGGTGGTGGTGACGGCGACGGCGCTTCAGCATAAAAGTTTGGTGTGGCATTTGGATAGAATGGTGAGGTGGGGGGAGGACTTGGCGGCTCGTGGCGGTCGGTCGAAGGGGGATCCGGTGATGGGGAGTGCACGAATGGAGGTGAAAAAATATGCGAAGAGTTATTCTCAGCTGTTGGAGGTGATGCTTGAACATGCTCAGATGGAGGAGAAGATCGTCTTTCCAATTTTGGAAAGGGAAGATCGAGGTAAGTTTTAATTTCAGTTCTTGGTAGTTTGTAGTAGGAGTAACAGATCTGATTGATTTTGACTTTCTCAAGTCAAATTGCACATATTTCTTTCAGCTAACAGTGCGAATCTCTATTATTTCATGAAAATGTGACAATTTTTTTTATATCTCCATTCAGAACTTAGCATTCTTAGGTTTATTAATCTTGAAATCGCACAAGAAATCCATATGAATTTGTAAATCGGAAAGCAACAGATTTGCCTTCCAAAGCTGCACAAGAAATCCATTTTACACTCAAAAGCTGAAAGTGGACCCTTTTAGTCATAATAATACATAATCGTCTATGATACGTTCTTTTGATTGTTAAATCTTAAATGCAATATCAACTTGCTATAATTGTTGCTTTAAGTTGAAACATGAATGCACTTGCTTTTTAGCAATTTTAGTGACGATGTTTCATGATGAAGCATTAAAAAAAATGCAAAAGCTAGAATCCACTCATGATTGCAAATTGAGTACATTGTATAACTATTAGTTAAATATCTAAAATACCCTTCAATCAGGTTTATCTAAATCTGTAAATGAGGAACACGCAAGAGACCTACCCCTCATGAATGGCATCAAAGAAGACATCAAAACCATTATAGTTCTTGATTCAGGGAGCTCATCATGTCAAGACGCCCTCTTTAGCCTAACCACTCGCCTTAAATCATTACAGGTTTGTTCTTTCTTCAATTTCAAAGCTGTTGTCATTAAAAGGTTAACATTTTTTGTTTGTGTGGGTAAAACAGGAAAATTGCAAAAAGCACTTTGAAGAGGAAGAGCGTGGGGTTCTACCATTAATGGAGGCAACTGAGTTGACTCAAGGGCAGCAAGAGAGAGTGTTGGAGCAATCATTAGATGTGATGCCTGGCACACACTCTAACCTACTAAGGTTTTTCATGGAAGGTCTTCTCCCTCATGAGGCTATGCTTTATCTTGATTTGATCACCAGATGTACGGATAAAGATCGGGCCGGATCGATTTACGGGTTTCTAGTCGAGTAAGTCCATTTCTTGTGAATTTATCCGTTTTGGGTTTCTTTTTTTCAAGTTTTGAAGAAAATTGCAAAATGTAAATTTTGGGTTTTTGTTTTTGATTCAGAGAGCATAGTGGAAAACGCAATGAGGGTCGACCAACCATGGGATTGTTGTTAAAGGCCAAGTCATAGGATTGATGATTGGAAAATTAAAAAAAAAAGAAAAAAGAAGAAGAAAGAAAAAAAGAATTTGGGTGGTTAGGAAGTAGTGTTGTGTTGGTTGATTTGCTTGGTTATATTGTAATTATATGTATGCTTTTGTTACCAAATTCCATATTAACAGCAAAAACCAAGAGGGAAAAAAAATCCTTTCATATGTGGATTTGTAGCTACACATAAAAAAAAATTGTATATTCAGTTGGATTTGGTACATCCTAGTAGTTTTTTTCGTGCATTGTTTATTAGTATTGTGGATTGATGAGTTATAGAGATTAACAAATTTGGTAAAACTAAAACATAACTGGTTGGTTTAGTGGATTTTGTTACAACCTTTTATTAAAAAAATATAGGCACATTTTTGTTAGTTGGTATGTCTAAAGGTTGTGTAATTTATATAAACAATATGTCTATCTGTGTCCTTTTACACAACCACTTTTACTTTTGGCAAAATAAATATATTAATGTGATAAAGTAGTTGATTTGAATTAGATATGAAGAGGTATTGAGGTCATGCATAATGGATTGTATTGTTTTCGGTTTTTCTACAATTGTGAATCAAGATATGAAGAGATTTTTTTGAGATCATCATGCTATGATATCTAAGTTCTTATGCTGTTTGTAGGACCAATTCAGGATGGGCATGGAGCCAATCAAGCAACTCTTTTTGCATCTGGCTTTCTTTCTTTTTTTGACTTGTCTCTTGCTTTTAGGATTTCTTCATCACAAACTAAAAAATTAACCTTTTTACCCATCACATTTTGAATGTTTTAATATATAATCATGCATAAAATGATGGATCAAAAGTTGAAAGAGTCCAAAATTTGCTTTTTTGACATTCCAAGTTGATTAAACTAAAGAAAAAGTGTTCAATGATAGATGGTATAACCGAATGACTGAAAGTACATCTATTGAGTTGATACATACCAACCCACCCACACTCAACAATAAAAAATGATAGTGGGCGTGTTTGACAAAAATAGTTGTTAGCTGGAAGTGGGTAGCGGTTAGTTGGTAGCGGGTAACTGGTAGCGTGTAGTTGGTAGCTGGTAACGGGAAGATGTAGCTTTTATTTGTTATATGAATGTTTGGCAAAAATAGCTGGAAGCTTTTGAAATATATAAAATTACATAAAAGGACAATTGATTAAAAATAAAAAATATATATAAATATATTTTTAAGGGTAATTATGGAAATTGATTTCAAAAACTCCGGAGCGTTTTGTTAAAAGCTACATGAAGTAGTTCTTAGAATCGGAGCGTTTTGTTAAAACTAAAAGCTAAACGCTCGTACTTCCAAACGAAACTTTTTGTTTAAACTAGAGCGTTTTGTCAAAAGCTAAAAGTTAGAAGCTCCCAAACGCTTCTAAAAGCTCCGTGCCAAACACGACCAATAATTGAAAACTGGTAATGAAATTAAATAATAAATACCAATTTCAACGCTAGCACAAAACAGAAAATGAAATATTGGTAATTTAACACTGGAGAACTCTACATCTTTTAGCAACCGAAAAGTCTAACAAAATGCTAGATCTAAACCATCATCACCAGATATGACACCTCAATCGAAGTGGAACAAAAAAAAGCTCGATCTAATATTAGTATACCATAAAGAGCCACCTTTGTTGAACACTCACTCTCTCACCAACAAGACTTTGACCTAGTATTGTGAGACGAATTCTTTTCGACGGGCCTCTAGTTTTTGAGACATATTTGAAATTTAAGAGTAATTTATGAGAGTTCTGATATTAATATGTCTCTCTATTCTTTAAATAATTCTTCAAGCTAAGTGTAAGACCCATATACTACATGAGTTAATTAAAAAAAATAAAATAAATGTTTAAATGTTTAAAAACTTTGGATTCATAAGAAAATAAGAAAAACAATAAATTATTAAAATTGTTTTTTTATCTTTTAAATTTAAATAAATGTAACACCGTAGATTGTCAAACAAAATTTTCATTTTAAAATCCCATAAATCTCATCAACACAATCCACAAATCCCCAAAATGACAATGTATCAAAAACACATATTCATAATTGTTTAAACAAAATCCAGGATTCTCAAAAACAGAACTCCGTCTCTGTACAATCAAGCCGACACCTTCCCGTGATCCCGATAAGTACCTGAAACACATAACACATAACACGGTAAGCACGAAGCTTAGTGAATTCCCCAAAATACCACATACAACACATACGCCACTCAAGGATACAATATGACCCTCCGGTCGGTGTGTCTCAGCGGAACCCTCCAGTTCCGTATCAAGTATGGTTTGAGTGTATTAAGTATATTGTTGTTTATATGTGTGAGTGTGTTGTTACCTTCTCCTAACGTATAATTATGAAGTATTTTATACGAGATACGTGTTATGTGTATACTTTGTTGTTATGTGTGTGAATGTATATTCACTTTCTTCTATCTTACAGATCTGATTATTTCTATATGAAATACGTGTTATGTGTATGTGCCCCATCTGTTATATGGAAAATGTATTGATCAAGCATGCTATACAGGTTTTGAAAATATGTATAAAAATGTATGTTTTTATCTACTAATATGTTGGGTAGAACATGGGCAGATAGTTGGTGTGTAATAAACAAATGAGAGGCCTCGTTGTTGTTTTGATCCAGTCATCTAGCGGAATTTAGATGATGACCACGGACTTTTCTAGACAGTCCAGTGGAACGCTAGCAGGCTCATAACCTGTAGGTGTTAATGAACTTGGGTGTTCATTCGCTGTATTCCATCCCCCTCATGGTTGCCTTATTTCACTTATATTGTTGAGGAACACCCGCAGCATGTGTTGTCACCCTGATGAAAATTATTCTTAGATTAGGTCCCTTGTGTTAGTTATTTTAGGGACATAAAGTGAGAATAACGGGAATGGGTAACTGGGTTATTGTTGGTTGATAATAATTAATTTAATTATTTATTGTGGGTTGAAAACCCTATATGCTCACCAGGCTCCCAAGCCTGACCCACTCAGTTTTATTTGTATTACAGGAAGTGGCGCAAGGGTGTAAGATGGATGAACCATCAAGTTGTTTTGTTTACAAGTCTGTATATGTATATATTTGTTGGATGACTTGTAATGTTATCGTTTATGCTTATTGGTCTGTATCGGAACATGACACCCCGAGTTTTGATCATATAATGAAAATACATTTCTTTTATGAAATGCTTCGGTAAACATTGTTTTATCATGTTTTGTTTTTGGGAACAAATTCCGCAACTCTTTCAAATCAAAAGGATTTACTCTGAATTTATTTTAAAAGCATAAATGAAAATCGGTCTTTTCTGGCCGTGAAAATGGAGATGTCACAAAACCTCTACAAACTCACTGAAGGATCAAAGACCATTTTACCTTTCCATGGCCTCTATAGTCCATAATTTGACCAAACCCTAAAAGTCAACAAAAAGTCAACTGCAGCGCGTACGCTGGGCGTACTACCTCGCCATGCATGCATCGGGTATCCTCGACCCTACGCTACGCGTACTGGGATTACGCTCGGTGTACGTCCCAAACTTGTTCTTCCCACTCTATTGGTCTTAATCCATTAAGACCTTAGGTCTACTCTCAGATCTGGACTCCCTAAAGGCTCATACTGTCACAACTAGGAATTCTAATGCTTTGTAAACATTAAACAAGGATAACATTGTAACTAAAACTTGAAAGCATATATGATGCTTATTCAATGATAACAAAATTCCATCAAACAACCTATACAAACACTCAAATAGTCAACAAAAGATTGGAAACTCTAGAGTTCCCGGTTTAAGTCCAATATGGACTAGGATTTCCTTATTGGGCCTAATGGACCAATAAGCTTCGAATTTGACTATTTTGGGATTAGAACTCTTAAATGGGCTCTAATTGGACCCACTCTCATGAGAATTAACCTTTAATGGGCCTTATTGGGCCATAACAAATCCAAATAGCTTTAATGGACTCAAATCCATTCCTTTATGCTAATTTGGTCCGTGAGCTACTCTAAAGGCTCAATGGGCCGAAAATCATCAAATTGGGCCTCATATTATGGACTCAAGCACAAAAGGCCCAAGCCATTCTCTTCATTCTCTCTCTCGGCCCAAGTAGGAAACAAAAAAAAAAGATAATTAAAGGGGAAGGGTTGACTTTGGAGTGCCACCTCCATTTTGTCCATCATACATCCATGCAAAATCTTCCATGTATCCAAGCTAGTCATTCACCACTTTCTCTCCCCTCTCTTCTTCTACTCTCGGCCGAGGATCACCAAACACACACACACACACTTAATTCACTTCCAAATCCTCTCAAGAACACCTTCATTCCTCCTTCAAAATTTTTGATATTAAGGGCATTTCAAGAAGGTTTTCATACAAGAATCACTCCAAGATACATACTTGTGGTAAGATCTTGACAACATACTTTCTTTCTACAAATTAATCACTCTTCTTACCACCATAAATTCTTGATCATACTCCTTATAACTCTTCAAATTCGAAGGTATCTTCAAGAAGTTGTTAGGGTCGAGAATCTCATCAATCTCTTCCATTTCTTTCTTCAAAACCGACAACAACAAGCAAATGTGAGTTCATACCCCTCTGTTTTCGATTTTTAAATGATTTGAGGGGGAGAATACAAGTAAAATGTGTAGATCCATGTGTATTCTAATTGTTGGGCTTGAATAATTCTAATCATGTTTTTGGGCCTTTGTGACCCATTAACATGACTTTTGGGTCTAACATAAATAATACATGTTATTGGGCCTCAGTGGCCCATTAGCATCGCTAGTAAGGTCCAAATAAATCATATGCGAAGTGGGCCAATGCGACCTTCGTGTACTCGACAACCTTAAATAACATACGTGATTAGTAGGACCTTGTAGTCCACTTCTCCTCGTCTATTAGGCTTACCTTCTATTCAAGTAACCAAAAATCAGGTCGTTAATCAAGGTTAATCAAATTCATTTGGATTAAGTGAGTAATAACGGGTGAAACAAATAAGTGTCGGTCATAGTTTGTAGTTATAATCAAAGTCTCTTGGAGGGAGAGCGAGAGTTTGTGTATAGATCTATACGGGGGTGACTCCCCCATACCTAAGTTGTTCGCTACAGTTAGACTCGGCCAATCTAGAGTGACAAAATCTTAAGATCAATTATGGTGTTCGCTAGAATGCCAAGACAGACGAACTATTCATTATTATGCATGGCTATAACGACTCACATAGAGATCCAATACCATCTAAATAATCATGGGAAATCATATTCATTCGTGGTGACGATACAATAATACAAAACGATCATACTATTTTATCGGAAAACATCGGGTTTTCTGGGGAAACCAACATTATTCACTTGTACTCTCAATAAATATAATGCAAAACTTCTCATTTATACACGTTTTGAAATCATTCACGTTTTGTATAAACAATTGCCGTTCAGGAAATATTGGATTTCTGGGTTTTACAAACTATACAAAACATTTTCATATCAAACCTGTTTATGAACTCACCAACATTATATATGTTGACGTTTTCAAAATAACTTGTATTCTCAGGTAACAGATAAGCTGAAGAACAATACCCAGTGTGTTAGGATGTATGTTTTGAAAACTTTCAAACAATTTACACTATGGATATGTAATATTTAGACAATGTACTTGATGTGAACACGGTCAGTTGTAATGTATTGATGCATGGTGATGTTGTGTTGTGTTTTCATGTATATTCATTGTGATGATATTTCAATTTAAGTCATGTGAGCCCTCAGACCTTTCCGTCGTTTGGTTCGGGGGTGTGACACATACTCCATAAAGTTCGTGACTTTAAGCCTTTGCATGGTTGAGAAAGTACTAATCCCAAAAAATCTCACTCTTTTCTCCCATTAATGCTCGTGTCTTATGCATGGGGTGGTTTTGACGTCCAATACTCCATTTTTATGAATCCACTCCATTAAAAACACTCAAAGGGACAAGTATTAGGCTCTGGAGTTTAACAGCTCATAAAGCTTCAAGCTTTGGGACCAAAAACCCTAAAATGGACCATATTATACACAAAACAAAAATGATGAGAAAGCTTTGAGCTTTATACCTGTAATGATGCTCCAACCACATAAAAGCTCAAATCTAAAGCTTGGACTCCAACTCTATTCTCTTCAATGCTCCTTCTTCACTCCAAGGATACCATAAGAACACTTAGAAGCTCACAAATGGTCACTCAAGCTCAAGGGACAAAAATTAGGGTTTTGAGAGGGTTGAGGGTTGGAAATGATGGCTACAAATGAGGCCATCAAGTTCCTTGAATAGGGACACACCCCACAATTAGGGTTTTCACTTTGAGCCTAGTATGCCTAGCGTACTAGGTGGCTTCCGCGTCCAAATCACGCACATGAGTACGTTGAGCGTACTCAGCTACCACCTTTTCTCAAATAAAGGGTCAAACTTGACAATTACAATAAAACAAGGGTTTATAAGTTATACTTGGTCTTGGGATGTTACAATAAATAAACAAAATAAACTAATGAGCTTTAATTTGGAAATTTTGAAATAAGAATGTAAGTCTATTAACGAAATTGATATTTATCTATTACTACATTTATTCTAATTATTACATTAAAGTATTATATGAAATTTATTAAAACAGAAAACCCATAAAATGACATGTGGAGAAAAAAATTAATTCAAAATAACCACAAAATGATAGTTGACAAATTGATTGAGAGTGTGACATATGACAAAAAAAAACATTCATTTATTAGAGTAGAAAAGTGAATATTTTTTCCTATAAAACCAGTTAATAATAGTTTTAAAGACCCATAATTAAAAATTATTCACTAAGTATTTTTTAAAGTTGATGACCGTTTTTTAAAAATATAACCAAATGACCATCAAATCGCGAAAAAAGAACCGCAATTCACTGTTTTATCACAAAAAACACTTTCTATGAAATATTTTTCAATAGTTATTTAGGTGGGCCAAATCAACTCTTGGGCTGACAAAAACCCACTTTTTTGGCATGGTACAAATTTTTTATTCTTCAAATCGCTTATCGTACCAACTATAGTTGGAAGGAAAATTTAACTATCAGTACCGTACCAACTATATTTGGTACTAGTTTATTTGGCTACCAAAAAATTAGTTGGTACATATTGATAATGGTATATACCAAAAACTTTAACTAATTTTTATTATTTGGAGATTTTGACACTTTATTAACTATATCAATGTAACACCCGTGTTTTTTGGCTTGTCATTAATAGCAATGTAATAGTCTAGGATAACCTTTGTAACATGTCTTGAAATAATAAAGATGTATTATTTGAGTATTATCAGGGGCGGAGCTAGGATTTTAGTATAAGGGGGCTTCCATTTATCGAAAGTTTTTAATACAAGTTTGTAGAAAATTACAAAATGACCGTTTGAATCACTAAGAGTGGCGCCATACTTCGATACCCTTTCTAAGCCCTATTTTAACCCCCGAAGCCCCGGTATCATCCCGAGACCCGAAACGAGTCCCGAAGCCCGAAGATCCCGAGAATAAAAGAGTTTCCGAGTCGAAGCTCTGCCTGCGATAAACCCGGTGTGTGAAGATCTTTCAAATTACCGAAGAAGTACTACTCTTGGAGCCGTAGTGTTGTTCAATCATCTTCTGATCAAGTGAGTGTATATTCCTTTTCTTCTAACACATAGATATAAAGTATCTCCAAGTGAATACGTGCTATGTGTATATAGATATATATTATCTATTACTTGGAATGAATTTGTATATTTGGAACTAGTATTAAATGAATGTCTTATCAGTTTTTAAGTTGCATATGTATGCATATGTGTATTGTTATCTACAAAATGTTGGGTAGAACTTGGGAGAATAGTTTTCGTGTGATAAACTGATAAGAGGCCTCAATGTTGATGTTGTTAATCTAGTCATCTAGCGAAGTATGGATGACGACCACAAAATCTTTCTAGACAGTCATGTGGAACACTAGTAGGCTCATAACATGTAGGTGTTGTGAACGATGTGTTCACCGATGTACTCTATCCCCCTCATGGTTGTCTTTAGGACATCTATTTCTGAGAAAACCCTTTGCAGTAATGTTCATCCCGATGAAAATCCTAGATTAGGTCCCTCGTAATAGATGTTGTTTTGGGGACGTAAAGTGAGGATAACGAGAATAGGTAATCAGGTTATTGTTGGTTGATGAAATTAAATATAATTATTTATTGTGGGTTGAAAACCCTATATGCTCATCAGACTCTCAAGTCTGACCCACTCAATTTATTTGTATCACAGGTAGTGGTGCGGGAGCATAAGATGGATGAATCATTAAATTATTTTGTTTATAAGCTTGTACATGTATATAACTGTTGTATGGCTGGTAATATGTCGTTTATGCTTTTTGGTATGTATCGGAACATGGTATTTCGAGTTTTGATTATATAATGAAAATGCATTTCTTTATGAAACGCTTTGGTAAATATTATTTTATCATATATTTGTTTTTGGGAACAAATTCCACAACCCTTTTAAATCAAAAGGATTTGCTCTAAAATTATTTTAAAAGCATAAATGAAACCGGTTTTTTTCTGACCGTGATTTTGGGGATGTCATAGGGGTGTAAACGAGCCGAGTCGAGCCGAATACTACCAAACTCGAAACTCGACTCGACTAAAATACTCGAGCTCGAAACTCGGCTCGATCTCGACTCGAGCCTTGATTTTAAGCTCGAGCTCGGGCTCGTGAAATACTCGACAATCTCGAGCTTGGCTCGGCTCGACTCGACTAATATTTAAAAAAAAAATCAAAATCACTAAATTGAGTAAGAAATATTAAACATTCCACATGTAAATATCCAAACTACCAAAAAGAACCACTATTAATCACTGAATATCAATATAAGATCAACCTTATATGTCATAAATGAATAATTATATATAAATTACATATATCTTATAAATGAACAATTATAAAGAAATGACATATATGTAAATTACACTAAGCTCGACTAAGCTCGCGAGCCTTACGAGCTGAGTATTTTTGTACTCGAGCTCGGCTCGATAAGGTACTCGAGTAGCTCGAGCTCGAACTCGGCTCGATTAAGATCGAGTCGATTTCGAGTATTTTTCGAGTTGGTCGCGAGTTTCTCGCGAGTTGGCTTGTCTCACTTACACCCTTAGGATGTCACAATTAACATTGTAATCATCACCCAGTGGTTAGAAAATTTTCCAAAATAAAAAAACAATTAATCAAAAAAATTATCATCAATGTTTAGTAGTGTTTATACACATAAAATAAAATAACTATCATGTACAATGCAAAGTAAATGTATTCGACTATCATATTGTTATACAATAACTACACGGCTGTCTCATCTCCTTGATTGTAAACATTATCTATATAAAAAAAGGATATAGTAGCATATGAAGTGGTTACTTAATTGTTTTTAGTTTTATTGTTTTGAGAAATATATAAGTAATCGAGTAATGTATATGTAATGCAAAACTTGATACTCTTAACTGAAACATAAAAATGTGATAATTAATATTTCTTCATATATATATATATATATATATATATATATATATATATATATATATATATATATATATATATATATATATATATATATATATATATATATATATATATATATATATATATATATATATATAGGTTGGTACGGTACAACCGTGGTATTCAAAATTTTGTACAGTTACCATACCAAGTTTACTTAATTTGCATGGTAATACCGGCCAAATATATTGATTACCAAACATGTTGGCTACCAATTTAATTGACTCGGTTGATAACATGTTATGTTGGTTGGTTCTCTATGGTACATATTTACCGGCCTTAGTAACACTTCGCGTGTGCATTCCTCGCAGTCTCTCTGCCAAATCCCAATTGTTTCTTTATAAACATTTGCTTGTTAGTGCTTCTTCTTCGTTCCTCCGTCATAGACGTTTTCCGGTTACTGCTTCTTTCTAGTTCCTCCTTCATGGATGTTTGGTTGTTGGTAATGGTAGGTGCGGTTTGTTTTACATCGAATCCAAAGATATATTGTTTGTAGCAAGATAAAGTAAATATATAATTTTGGATGCGAGCACCGGAGTCTTAGATTTTCATAAAGCACTCTTGCTAGGCCGACGTGACATTGAGAAAAAGAGCTATAGAAAATTTTAATGCAGGGTGAGGATATGATATCAGTGCATTATTTGTTATGTAGAAGATATTTATATTATTTGACATTTGTTATGTAGATAGAAGATAAGCTGAGGCCCAGTGTGGCATAAGAAATAGCCCATCGAATTAGGGTCGAATCGGGTGCCATTGGTCCATCTGATAGTCTGAACTCTGAACCTACCTTTCTTTTAAGGCGGGAACAAGCAGGAGTAAAGACAAGGGGACGAGCTCTTGTGCCTGCGTAGAAGTCATTGACATGGAATCGGAAGCTCAAATTCCGGAATGGGCATCAACGCCTTGCATGATGGGCATCGACGAAGCTGGTCGCGGCCCTGTTTTAGGTTTTTTTTTTTCTCATTCCGACAACATCATTCACTGTGCTCCCGACTTTTCATTGCTAATTTCAGTTTTCCTGTGTAAATTATTTATTCCAGGACCGATGGTTTATGGATGCCTTTATTGTCCGGTTTCATACAAGGAAACACTTTCCACTTTGGAATTTGCAGGTTCATACTCGTATTTTATCGCCATTGTGTCCTCTAAATTATTTACCCTAATATCGTTGTTGTATTGATTGAACTGTTATGAACTTATGATTGTTAAATGGTGTATCGAAAGTGTATACTAATGCCTGTGGGCTGTGTCGGACCTATTTCCTCTTTGATTCGTTCTTTTAACCTAAAAAACCATCCAAGTTTATGAATGGTTTTGCTACCTTTTCACAGAATAAGATTGTTATTAAACCGTTCTCTCTCCTCTCAATGCATTATGGTAGATGAGTTATTTCACTGATTCCTAATTTCCTTTGTACATCTACTATGTTACTTAAAGATTATACAGCACATTAAACGATTAAGGGCTTCTTTTCTTCAATAAGTTGTGTGATGTTGTCATACACCCTCTCTTTTCTTTTCATTTTCACCTTCAGAAGAGCCTCTTCTTTGTTTTATGCAGATTCAAAAACTTTGAAAGAAGAGAAAAGAGAGGAGCTGTTTGAAAGTTTGAAGACTGATAAAACAATTGGTTGGGCTGTTGATGTCATAGATCCTAAAGAGCTTTCTGCTAAAATGTTGCAAAAGTCAGTACGCAACTTCCTGCAATAAAGAATCTTGTACCCATTAAATAACTGTTCTAATGGAGCCTGATTGCTTCTTTTAACAGAAATAAGATCAACCTCAATGAGATATCACATGAGTCTGCCATGGGCCTTGTTAAAAGGGTGCTGGACATGGGTTATCTTCTAACCGAGGTATAAACTAATAAACCTATACACCTGAATTTAAGTTTCAGTAAATTCCATGAAAACTAATGAATGTAATTACAGGTTTATGTTGATACAGTAGGAGATCCTGAAAAGTATACAGTTAAGCTCTCTGCAAGATTCCCATCTGTTAAATTTGTGGTTGCAAAGAAAGCTGATAGTCTGTATCCAGTTGTTAGTGGAGCAAGTATAGTTGCCAAGGTGAATGAATTTCCGATTGACCAATCATCTTATATCTTCTTATGCAATTCTCATTGCTTTTACAATATCCACCCATTTGATTGTACAGGTGACAAGGGATCGAGCATTGAGAAATTGGGTCTTTGATGAAACTGCTGAAAACATGCATAGGGAGTTTGGATCTGGGTATCCTGGAGGTGAAATAATTTGGGTTTCTTTACTTTGAATTCTTTATTTTAGTGTTATTAATAACAAGTTCGTTTCTTATTACAATGAACACTATTCAGATCCTGCAACTAAAGATTGGTTAGAACATCACAAACATCCTGTTTTTGGGTTCCCATCATTGGTTCGTTTCAGTTGGGGCACATGTAATTCCTACCTCAAAGATGGAGTTGAAGTGTTATGGTGAGTTTTCATTTGAAAAATCTACCCAATTATAACATTCTTGAGTTTAGTCCTTGTATTAAAAAAAACGTATAGCATATGAGTATTACCAAATACGGGTCAAGTTTTATTCGATTTTCTTATAAAAAAATCATTTGTGTTTACAGGGAAGCTGATAAAGAAGATGAAGATGAGTCCTCTAGTAAATCGGGAAAGCGGCAAATGAAGCTGAGTAATTTAGGTTTCACTGGAATGAAGAGGAAAAGTGAAGATATTGAATCAAGTGGAAAAGGTCGTTGCAAGTTTTTTGAATCACGCAAACTCGAACGTGTCTCTGGTTTCTAAATTCTAACAACAAACTTCATGCATTGTTCCTTAACTTCACTTTATCAATTTCTTTTACCACATAAACAAATTCAGAACAGTGGATATTATTGTATGATGATTTGTCACGTGCTGTGTAATATGGATCTTATCATTTCAAACGTCATCTCTCAAAAATGGTGTCATTTAATCTGTGTTTATGTCTTGATTTGTGTTCTGAAACTGTAAATGCGTGACAAAAATGGGATATAAAGGTAATAGTTAGTTTTAGAGGGCTAGTGCTTTTGCATTGAAGAACTTGTACTCTAGATACAGCTAATGAAACGAGCTTAAACATGGGGTTGCACGTGACATAAGCATGTTGTGTGAATTCCACCAAATTACCTCATTTGTTTTATGCTTCTTATGAGGCAATTGTAAGTCCCTATCATGATTTGGGGGTCAAACCTCAAAAGGATAAACTGTTGGAAGTGTAAACTGATTCATGTAAAGCTGGACCCAAATGATGCAACCCAGAAACATGAAAAATACAATCGAACAATAAGATCCGAATGTGAATCATATGTTGAGAGCATGTACATTTAGGTACATGTAACACATGTTTTCCTTGAAAGAAATTCATCTGACAATATCGGACGCTTGTCTAACAGGAAACAACATGCACAATTGTTTTTTTAATGAATTCCAACAAATTACTCTAACAATATTGGACACTTGTCTAACAGGAAACAACATATGCAATTGTTCTTTAATAAATCAAGGGCATGAAACCCACCTCGATATATTGGAAAGCTGTTATGTTTTCTTATTACATTGTATTGACTATTGAGCAAGTTACAACTAATGATCATAGGGTAATTGTTAGTTGCCTAGAGAATGCATGTAGTGTGCTCCTTTTCCCATTAGAGTATAAACTTTATAATACACACAATATTAATATAATCATGATCAACATTCTTGTATTGCCACATTCTTAATCTACATCAGCATTAGATTTAGTAGATACATTGAAACCCGAACTAGCAATCAATATTGTACAATTATACTTGAATTACCCACGTAATGGTATTTCCAAGTGTTTTTTGTGAGAATATCCTTTAGTTTTAGATTTGTACTCAAAGCACCCCAAACATGTAGTCCCTTACCCAAAAGGCCTGCGATTACAACATGGTTAATTTTAAGCTTCAAATGCTATGTTTTGCACACCACATTTACATAATAAGTTATTTATTTTTTGAACGTTATTAGGTTGTCATGTTTGACATATAAAAAAATAGTTTATAAATTAGTATTTTAGAAAGTTACTCAGAGTAGCATTTCAACAAGTTTATGGAGAATTTTTTTTTCTCCTATTGAATATACCCTTTATTACTTAAAAAAACTAAATATTTTGCATGTTCTTTTATATAATTTTCATATTTTAGTTAACTTATCATATGGTTTCAACAAATGTTATTTTTTATCAACTAACATTTCAACTGGTAATTAAGACTTCAACATTATTTTTAAAGCACCAAACTACCATTACCCGTAATTATGACACGTATAAATTTTAACCCACAAATCCTCACAGGTCACATCTTCCCTTTTTGTAACCCTTCAAAGTATTAAGTATAACCTGCAAAACTTTTTTTTTTTTTTTTGAACACTAATTATAATAATCTTGAGAAAATCATGTTGATTTATTTTTAAGCATTCAAATATATTATTTGAGATCATATATCCAATTTTAGCTATCAAAAAAAAAGTTTTTTATTTGGCTTCCTAACTTATGTTTCATGAAGAAGATTATTTGGGTTTTATTTTTAGAGTTTTGAGGAAAGAAAAGAAAATAAAGAACAAAATATTTATTTTATGTGGGATTAACGTTAAAATGAAGTCTAATTCAGAAACTTAGAAGTCATGGAATAAAAAAAAGGGACAAAAAAAATTAGAAGATTTATTTTGGACCATGTTAAAAAACATAAGATATAACTACGCCAAGAACAAAAAGTATAGTTTACTCGGAAAACAAATTTTGACCCAAAAACATCTTTTTTCTTTTATAACAAAACATACAAAATAAAATGTAACCCGAGCCGATATGACAGCCCGCAAAGTTATCCAAGGCCTTCAAAACCCTAGCTATAAATAAACATAGAAACAATATGCTTGAGCGCAGCTTCTTTATTTTCTGAACATCGAAACTCTAGGAGAGCTACAGATCATCAGATTTCATGGTAAGTTAACCCTCATCTAACTCTGTTGTCTATGATTCGTCGTCATTCTATTTTCACAAGAGTTTAACAATTTCATCCAATGCTGATTTTAGGCTCCCAAGAAGGAAAAGGCCCCCCCGCCGTCGTCTAAACCGGCCAAGTCTGGCGGTGGAAAGCAGAAAAAGAAGGTCAATTTTTGATTTAAGATCACTGATTTTCATCGACGTTTATGTTTTCGATATATGATAGTCAGCTTCGTTATGCATTTTCTTATTCTTTACTGTATTTTCACTTTTAGATCGTGGTTTTAGATTTTTAATCGTACATATTATCTGGTATAAAATTAATCATGCGCTGTAGTCTGAAATCAACTCTGCCTCAACATAAAGTAACATACTTTGATTTTTGATGTTAACCCTGGTTTTTTACAAATGCACAGTTCATGGGAAGATCGTTTTCAGTTCTACAACTTCTAAGATTGTTGTTAATTGAGCAGTATTTAGACACATGACAAAGTCTTGGAAAATTGTGTTGTCTTTTAAATGTCAAGTAGATTTTTAAGATTGTTTGTGAAATGGTTTTCAGAAGTGGAGCAAGGGAAAGCAAAAGGAGAAGGTGAACAACATGGTGCTTTTTGATAAGGCAACATATGACAAGCTTCTTTCTGAAGCTCCAAAGTTCAAGCTTATCACTCCTTCCATCTTATCAGACAGATTAAGGGTACATTTACCATTCTATCCTTAAAATCTTCTATGCAATGTAGTATCTTCTTCATTAAATTTATACTCACATAGTTCCATAATAAACAAACCTTTTGCTCAAAACTTTGAAGTGAGAAAAAACTTGAACTGGTTCAAACATGCTAGAAAGTCATCTGATGTTGATTGTAATTTTTTTTTCTGTTTAGATCAATGGATCATTGGCAAGAAAGGCAATCAAGGATTTGATGGCAAGAGGTGCAATTAGGATGGTTTCTGCACATGCTAGTCAGCAAATCTACACCAGGGCCACTAATACTTGAGAGATGAAAGGACTACTAGTTTTTCTGAGATAATGTCAAGTCAAGGCATGTTTTTTGTCATTTTTCTGCCTTTAGATTCTTGTTTTTTGTAAGATTAAGTACCTTTTATGCCATGCTTTTTTCATTTTAAAATGTCCAAATGCCATATTGTGAGATCCAAATGTGCATTTGTGCTGACCACGATTGAGAGAAGCTTATATTGAACAATTACTACTGTGGATTTTGTTTGATGATAACTCCACAGAATCCAGAATGTTTTGGATGGGTGATTTCAATAGCTTCATTCCAAAAAAAAAAATTCCTGTTATTTTTAAGTCGGTATCAACAAATTCCATGTAGAGATTAAACGAATCACTTGAATGTTTCCATATCATTTTTTGTTGATATTCGGATTAGAAGCAAAAACTTCAATGGAGAGGGTTTGAGCATAAAGAGGATATGTTCTATTGATTAAGCAATGATACCGGCTTGCTCCTTCACATTATCATATAGTACCACTTAAACACAAAAAATTTAAGGCTTATGCCCCTGTAAAGCCAAACATTTGAAGTTCACGTTCCTACAATACCAAAAAAAAGGTACATTTTAGACAAAAACATATAAGTGTGTAGGTCTCATCCTTTAAAACTAAACATCACAAAATATAATTACAACGAAGCAATTTTGCAATTTTTTTTTTTAAAGCATAATAGATTATCGTGTGTGACAAATATTAAAAAACAATAATTTTAGATATACGCATCTATTTTTGGTCAATTTTATGATTACTTGTAAAAGTAGTATAATTATCTTTTATTCTTGTTATTAGTTCCCATCTTAGGCGACATGTAATAGAAATGTGTAAATTTAAAGGTAGTAATACATGCGATGCGAATTAACCGTTTTAAAATTATAGCAAAATATCAAAGGTTGTGTATGGCAATGAGGTAATTGGAACTTTTATTTTTAATAAAACGTTTGATTTATACAAAAACCAGCGCAGAGTTGGAAAATTAACATTAGTAATATAAAAAACCAGCGCAAGCACACACCAAAATAGAGTACTATATTTTTTTTAACGGTAAAATTAACATTAGTAATATAAAAAACCAGCGCAGAGTTTGAAAATGCTATGGTAGAACATAGAACCAAAAAAAACATAATACAAAATAGAGAAAATTCTACGATCTAACTTATAATAGTAGCACCGGAGTCTTAGATCATGAAGTTCAATCGAGAACAGTGCACCAAATCACTGAGTCGACACTAGAACCACGAAACATAGTAATTGAGATCACACCGGATTATTAACTTGCTGCAACTTTGTTGATATGTCTTGATTCCACATTGACATCTAGCTAAGATAATGAACTGCTAATGGCAGACAGGATCGACTAATATCCCTTCCATCACGAATAACTTTCAACGGGTACCATCTGAGAGTTCTAAAAAATTTCTAAGGGCAGCCATTTTGCTATAGGGGAATAACTACCCATATTTCCTAAGGGCATCAATCTGCAACCACAGAACTTGATTAACTTTGACTTCACCATGTTGACCATCCAACTGTTTTTTAAACTCTCCGGATTGCTTTGAGACTTTTGATATCACAATGAGTGCTTCACTGAGAATAGCCAACTATGGGGTAAAATACCAGAGACACGTGGATGGTTATCCCTGCATCTTGTAGAGGTTAATACGTTGTAAATTGATACAACTTCATGTGTATGTCTTGAGGGCCCTGCAAAAAGTTTTACAAAAACCAACTCAAACTACACGAGACCATTCAAATAAACACGAAAGAAGTGCTACATCAAGCGGTCTAAATCCTAAATAATGTCTACCCTTATGAATTGATACACACACGAAACACATGCAAGACTGCTGCAAGCACACACCAAGACACCAAGCTATTTAAAGTTTCCCACCCTCCCCCTATTGCCCCAAACCTTAGAAACTTCCATTGAGACAAGATGCTTATAGCCGAAAACACGTGTTGATGGGTCGGAACAACATTCCATGATCCATCCACCCAATTGACTTATTCCTTAGTCTAGAGTTAATAGATGGGATATAGATTGGATGTCGTTTGCCAAACCTTTATGAGAGGATATGCTATCCGAATGAGCTTTCTGATTTCTGTGATTCCAGATTACCCAAATATATACTAGCATTATGGCTGATTGAAGTTGGGCTGCAATGTTAGATACCGCTCGTTCTTCCAGAATAACAAGCTGGGCAGTGATATGATGTAGTCCGAGAGTAGCCGCCACCATGTTTTAAGATTATTCCAGACCTCACAAGAGGTTTTACAGCTTAGAAAAAGATGTTCTTCCGTTTCTAGTTCTTGGCTGCACAGTACACATAAATGGTTATTACCAATGCCTCTTTTTAAACGGTTTACTCTTGTTGGGATTGTACCATGTGCTACTCTTCGAGAAAAAATATTGACCTTTTTAGGGACAAGATTATTCCAGTCCCATTCTATCCTTGATCTAGGTAAGATGGAGTTATCGATGAAATTTCTTAGGGAAGAGACTAGTATATCCCTGATGGTTCCAAGTTCCAAGACCATTTGCTATGTTCAGCTGTTTGTGATTCTGTAAACAAGCTTTTGAAGTCTATATTTTCATGAGAAAAGTATTGGCAGGTTTGCAAAGTTTCCCCAGCAACAACTCTTTCTTTTTACCCTGGAAGGCGCATTGAAATCCCCGTCCCTTTTGTAGATTGCTATAATGACACTCTTCCACAGTTCTTGTTTATTCTCTTTAAAACACCACCACCACTTCCTTAGCAATGCGAGGTTATAGGCTTTAAGGCTTCCAATATCTAATCCACCATTTACTTGTCTTGAGAGCACTATGGTATATTTTATTTTCCTGTCAATCCACCCCTAAAGAAGCGTCTTCTTATTTTTTCAAAAGAGTTAATGACTTTGGCTGGTGCCTTGTAGATTGAGAAAAGGAAAGTACCTAGGCTACTAAGCACTTATTTGCATAATGTTAGTCTTCCACCAAATAAGAGTGTAGAGGCCTTCCATTTTGATAGTTTAGCTTCAAAATTAGATATCAAGCTGCTCTAGTGAGATGTTATGGTGCCTACGGGAAGACCTAAGTAGACAAATGGCAGGTTGCCAATAGAACAATGAATGTTCCTAGCTAACAGGCCCGAAACGAGCTCATAACACCGTAGGATTCTGATAAGATTCTTAGCATTTTGCGTCGACCGCTCACTGAGAAAGACCATGTCGTTTGCATATTGGATGTGTGTTAGGATTGGATCGTTATTTGGGAGAGGAATGTCTTTAAAAATGTTTTGGCTCAAGGCTTCTTCCATTGCTATATTGAGTCATTCAACACCTAGGATGAATAAAAATAGTGAGAGTGAGTCCCCTTGTCTAATTCCCCTTTCTAAAGCAAATTCTTTAGTTGCAAATCCGTTAACCATTATTCAGGCTTTGGTTGATGAGAGATTCGGTTTCGCCACTTTAACCCAAAATTCATATGTGACATAATAGCATCCAGGTACTTCCAATTCACACAATCAAATATCATTTCAAAGTCGGCTTTCAAAAGGAAGACCTTGATTTTAGTTTTTTTAGCCCATGATATGACTTCATTAACAATCAATGGTCTGTCTAGTATATTTCGAATTTTTATAAAGGTTGTTTGGGTTGGGTTAATGACAAAATCGATAACTAACTTCAACCTTTCGGCTAGCACCTTCAAGATGATCTTATAAATGCATCAAATTAAGCTTATTGGTATGTAATACTTTTAGCTTTTAATTTAAGCAAAACATTTCAAATTTAAAAACTATTTAATGTAATGTTTAACATAATTGCCTATAAAAATGTATTTACATATTTACATTTTTTAAATAATTGTCATTTTATGTAATTTTACACGTTTTAAAACCTTTTAGCTACTTTACTAACATCAGAGACGTCTCGTTGATTTTGGGGCTATGTGTGAAAAATAAAATTGGGCTCTTAAACATATTTTTTTAGTATAAACAAAATTCATTAATACTATGATAAGTTGATAATTGTCAGAAAAATAAAGTACGATAATATATAATATAATCTTATATAGTTATATTAATCGCAATACTATCATAACATTCTTAGAAACAAAGCTGTTCACCAACTCTTCAAAATAATACTCTCTAATATATTATTCTCAATATCTATCAAATATATTATTCTCAATATATATCATTTCCAAATCATTAAGTCTTTCTTGTGGAATCATGGACCGTAATAAGACTTTAACAACTTCAATTTCAAGAAACTTCTTTCTACAGATGCAACAATCACTAAAATAATCAACAAAACTCTATATGCATCAATTGCATCAAGAAAACAATTGACTTTTTCAAATATTTTGAAACATAAGTGAGGTTAGTGGTTTTACTCGGTAAGAACTCGCCAACCAGATTTAACTCTAGATAAAGTTCATTAACGTCAATATTTGATCGTTCACTATACTTAAGTGCAGCTCCATGACAAATACAACAAAACTTAATATCTTTGTCATCAAATTCATTTAATGTTTTGGAAGCAAAAAATCATACTTCTTTTCATACTTTTTTTTTTGGTAGCTGTTGCTTGAAACTGAAACAATCAAACACACAAGCTATGGTAGAAGTCGATCGATTCTAAAGTAAAAACACAACAAATGATCATTGGATTTTTTAGAAAATCGTTTCTGATTTTTGAAATTGAAAAAATCAATTAATCAATAAATAATATGAAATTGAAGGCCAAAAGAGATTATGAAATTGAGTGATCTTATTGGATTTTGAAACTTACGATTTTGATTTTAGAATTGAGATGGTGCATTGATTTTGAAACAATCAATAAATCAACAATTAAACACACACACCCTCAACAACTTAGCAGGTTCAAGTGAAGACATAGCATCGTAGCGACTTCCGATTTAGATAGACAAGAATCAAAGGTAAACTGACTTTGTCATGATGACGATACCCTTGGATAATTTTCTACTATGATGAATTGTTTGTAAAAATCGGACCCCTTCCATAGCATGGGTCTATGTGGTCGTCTACCCCACACACTCTCAAAGACGCTCATGACAGACATTCATATAAAACATAAAAACTACAATTTTTAGCTATTACCCAACTACTAGCATCTAATTTTACTAAACACACCCAAAGTGTAGATCACTTACCTAATTTGAAAAGACTATATACTAGCAACCAAAAAAATGCTACGTAATCCTGCCTCTCTACTTTTGCTCATAAAGGCCTAAAGGGGAAATCCGAGTGAGACGTTATATATTTTTTATTCCTAACTGTATTTACAAATTATTTATTATTGTCTACTAATAATTATTAATAAATAATGTACGTGGATTTTGTCGAATGTATTTATGCTTTATACTTTTTGAGTTTTATTTTTAATGGTATTATTTCGTTCGCAAAGCTACATGAAAAATAGTATTGTAAGTTTTAAGTAAGCAACGCCAACAGATAGGTATTGGTGTTTACCAATTAGATTATTTTGATACATCTATTCATGTTCAATATGTTTTTTAAACGAATGAATATTAACACATTTGCCGATAATACAAAATACAAGTTATTTTTGAAAGAAGTACATTGCATTTTTATTAAAATTTGTGAAATATTGGAACAATGTTTTATTTTGTTATTAAATTATGCAACAATGTATCACTTCATACCAAAGTTTAGAGATTTTTTTAGAGATTTATCTATTTATATAAAACTTATTTAAATAAACACAATTTACTACTGGAACTCCCGTTTTCATCAATCAAGTTATTTCAAACAAAATAAATAAATAATAATACTTTTCACATGTAAATGTTGTTTTTTGGTGTACAAATTGATGGCCACGTATCTCACATGAAGCGGAGAGTATTTTCCCACGAGTAAAAGCCCAAGCCATGCCCAACTACAACCCCGCCTTCTGCTACGTGGTTGTACGGACGACGGGTTTCAGATAGAATCTACAGAATGAGAGCGTTGTACGGCGCGTGCACATCGGCTCTCCTTACCAACGCCGTCACGCGCCAATCGAGTCTCTTCAGCGCGAGTAAACAGCAGTCGTGTCAGCGGCTTAGAGGAGGAGCTATTAGTGCCAAGGGTGGAATGGCAGTTGCGACGGCGGATGACCAGCGGTTGAAGAAAGGAATAGCGGAGTTCTACGACGAATCATCAGGAGTTTGGGAGAATATATGGGGAGAACACATGCATCACGGCTTCTACGACCCCGACGCCGTCGTACAGATCTCCGACCACCGATCTGCTCAGATCCGTATGATTGAACAAGCACTCCAATTCGCCTCTGTTCCTGGTATTTATCATACCTTTTTTTTTTTCTTTATTAAATCATGGTATCTCGCACTTTCACCAGTTAGTCGACGAGTTGCATGTAAAACGCCAGGCTCAATAGCACAGTTCCTAGTATAAGCCATGCGTGATTGAGTGCAGCATGTCGACTAAGCTCTCGTTTTGAATTAGTTTTGATTTCCCACTGCATCTTTCATTTCAATCCTAGCATCCTCGAAATTCGAATCCGTTCTTAGTTTGTACTCTTTAATTCGATTCAATTCAAAATACACGCATATTTAGACTTTTTGATGCAGCTTATCAATGTTAATTTCCAATACGTACTCTTTTAATTCAATTTAATGGCACTCAGACCATCCATGAATGAAATGAATGTCCAACTTATTTTTTGAGATTATCAGTTTCTTTCTCATTGTTACCGGCCTTGTTATTCTACCTCAGACTCCCCCTTCTTTTCTTATATCAAAGCTTCTTTCTTATATGAAGTTTGTTTACATCGAATGTGTTCATGCCCTTGGTAATTAGTTCATCAACATCTTTTCAAAGAATCCAATTGAAAGATTTCAAGTAAAGGATCATGCTAATGTCATATATCAATATGATCAATTGGTATTTCCCTCGAAGCTATATATCTATATGTTTTCAATTTTCACCAAACATGATGAACAATTTTTCTTATAGAGGACTCCCAAAAGAAACCTAGGAGCATAGTTGATGTTGGATGTGGCATTGGAGGTAGCTCAAGGTACATATCAAGAAAATACGAGGCAGAATGTTATGGCATCACCCTCAGCCCTGTACAAGCCAAGAGAGCCAATGATCTTGCTGCTTCCCAAGGATTGGCCAACAAGGTATCAATTTTTACACTTTAAAAAAAAAAAAAGTTCAACAAACAAACTACCCCACATCTTATTCCTACATATATACATATTCTATCATATGAACTCAAGTTGACAGTTGACAATCTATGAACAATAAACAGGTCTCATTTGAAGTTGCAGATGCTTTAAACCAGCCGTTTCCTGATGGAAAGTTTGACCTGGTTTGGTCAATGGAGAGTGGAGAGCATATGCCTGACAAACTAAAGGTTCTGTTGACTTCACCCCATATATTTGGAGTCCCATGCGTTTTGTTGTGTTCTGAATCTCTTTATGCTGACAGTTTGTTAGTGAGCTGGCTCGTGTAGCTGCGCCAGGTGGCACCATAATTATAGTGACATGGTGCCACAGGGATCTTTCCCCTAGTGAAGAATCCCTACGACCAGAGGAAAAAAGGCTTCTGGACAAGATTTGTGATGCATTTTATCTTCCTGCTTGGTGTTCTACTTGTGATTATGTAAACTTATTGGAATCCCTTTCACTTCAGGTAAAAATATATATACAGTTTTCCAATACATGGTTTTTGGATCAAAATTGAAAATTCATATAATATTTTTGAGTATTGGCAGGATATAAAATCAGCTGACTGGTCGGAGAATGTTGCCCCATTTTGGCCAGCTGTGATAAAGTCTGCATTGACATGGGAAGGTCTAACTTCATTGCTACAAAGTGGTAATTAATTGGCTTTTACTTTTTTTTTTTTTTTTTTTACCCTTTATACTGTTGGTATTTGGTGATGAGAGAAATGAATATTGGAACTGATTTGAGTAGGATGGAAGACTATAAGAGGGGCATTAGTGATGCCGTTGATGATTGAAGGATTCAACAAGGGTGTGATTAAATTCTCGATTATTACATGTAGAAAGCCTGAATAAGTATATGTATTCCTAGACTCCTACTGTTTGTGCCACATTGGTAACTGAGAATAAGATAACACATGAAATACAAAAGAGAATCTTGAATGAAACAAAGTAGAATTATATCTTTACAGAGATGGGTGAGACGTGTACGTTCTTCACTTCCTTTTTTTTCTGTTCGAAAAAGGTGAAACTTATTGACAAGTTTTGTTGATTCTGTTTTGGGCATATGAGCTAGACAGTAGTAGTACACGCAATTTAAAACCAGTGGTATTCACCAAACTAAAGTTTGAAGTTGATGGTTTTCGGGGTCCTTTAAAACGAATATTTTTGGAAATGATAGCTATGTCTATGGAAACTATAAAATACCATTAACTACTTGTGGAAGTAGAAGGTAAGAAAATTATAGTATAAGTTTTTTATTTTATTTTTTTTATTATTATTATGTGGAAAACATTGGATTTGAATATCTGAAGTAACAATTAAATGTCACCCGACAAATGAGGAGTTTAGTACAGTTTATAAGAGGCAATCTCAAACATCAAACAAGAATTTCCAAATGATAAAACAATTGGTGCTCATGTTCTAAGACGAAATTCGCAATTCAAAATAATAAAAATGAAGATGAAAAACAGAATGATCCTCCATGCTATCTTTCAAACTAAATATTATTCATTCCCTCTCACCTTACACGAGGCTATTCTTGTGTTTTCTCCAAACGTACACCTTCCATTTGTTGGGCTACTGGGACATAGTGGCCATGGGGTAAGAATATAAGTAGAAGAATATTTAATTTCTTAATTTTTATATGTATTTTGTCAACAAAAATTATAAACATCATTTTTCTTTTTGTCCCGAAAACAATCTAATGTCTCCTTCAGATTTTAATGTTCTTAAAACCACTAGGAACACTTTAAACAATATCATAAATAAGAACAAACAAATTATAAGGCAGAAAGAAAAAGTTGGTTAATTTTTTTTTTTATTTTTTTTTTTGTCAAATATAAGTCTTTTTTAAAAAAAATTAGGTTTTTCCGGGAAAAATGGTAATTACTGGAAGGTTATCCAGGAAGAATTGTCAAATATAAGTTTTTATTGTCCTCTAGAGAAAAAATGTTAATTACTGGAAGATTAGCTGACGTTCTTTCCATATACCAAACATTATATTCAAGTCATACCAGAAGTTAAATTACTTTATCAATAATATAGCTATACTTTAGTAATCATGTCCATTCTATCATTTTGTTCAATCTTAATTAATTTAAGGAAATTATAATTTGATACAAACGTGTACATTGCATCCATCGTATTGGAGAAACGACACAAGACATGGTTTAATGGCAAAATAAGTATTATTAATAGTAATATTCACTTACTAATATATCATTAAGTTACAGTCACATTAACAAAGAACATCTTGATATGAGTATTGACATTTGTAAGTTGTAAGGAAGGCTATGCATAAAAATAAAATGAATCAATACTTATCACTGAAAATATATTCAAATGTTTATAAAAGGGAGGCGATTCTTTCACACATAAAATATAAGTTTCACTGACTTGTATAATAGTTGCAAGGGTGTTGCGAATCAATTTCATAATTGGAAAAATCACCTCCGGAAATGAAAACTGTGGTTAGAAGTTTGTGCTTGAAAAAAAAACACGAATCTCACTATGCTACACATAGTCACTCATTAAGTACGATGAATACTGAGCTTAGAAGGCAAATCCACCTTGAGGAAAGCTTGTGTGATCAATTTTCCCGACTCTTTGAGGTGGCCAGAGAATGTGTGTAACCCTTCCACGAATTAACCCCAGTGGAATCTGTAAACAAAATTCAATATTTAGTAACATTTTAGTTTTCATGTTTAGGGCATAACAAGTACATACAGGGCCAAATGATCTGGAGTCCAGGCTGTTGGTGGGATTGTCTCCTTCAACCCAACAATGGCCTTCTGGAACCTTGACAGCATCATATGAATATGGAAGACCGATCCAGTCACCTGGCATGCCAGTTATACGTTTTATCATGTGTTTCTCCTTGTAACTACTTGGTGAGCTGCAAAAACATCTCATCTCTCCATCAGAACTTTATATATAAGACAGTAATGGAAGTAAAAAATAAGTTGTTACTATACCAGAAAACTACAACATCACCATGTGAGAACTTGTAATCCGTGAGGCAACGTTTCTCCACCAAGACATGATCATCTGCAGAGAAAAAACCATTAATTAACTCAGTCAATCAAACTAGCACAACCAAACTGTGTAGGTTTTCTCTAAATTAATTAGAAACCTACCAGTAAACAATCCCAAATAATTGGTCTTGTCAGGATTGAATGTGGGTGACATAGAGTATCCCCTTACAGGGACAATACTAGCAACACGGTCTGATATGGTGAGACCTATTAACCCAAATGTCAACGACGATTTGCACACATTCCACACAAAACTTGGAGTTACCATTTTTCTAATTAAAACACAAATCAAGAATCAAGATCACCATCAAGCAAAATCCATCTGCATTCTGCAACCACAAAAAACAATCAATATAGACATTAATTAACAAACAAGCACTACAGCTCTTGTTTATCCTTCTTCATATACAAACACTAGCAGTTCAAACAATTGACCGATATAAAGAAAAAAGAGCTTCCAAGTAGTACCTTTGACATACAAAAACTGACATAATCAAACTTGTTTATTAATATAGACAGTAAAGCAAAACACACAATGTGATTAATCTGAGATGAGCTTTTTTTCATCACAATCAAATCAAGAAATACATATGGCATTCAACAAAATTAGAACTTGCGAATAACCCCTGAGCGCATGTGTCTGTGTGATAATTGATTAGTTGACAGGAAATTTGTGATGAATACATGGAGAAAGTTGAGCGAATACGTACTTGGTGAGCGGAGGAGCAACCGGCCGGGAGCGGTGGTGGGGGAGTTGCGCCCTTGCTGTGTCTGTGCCTGACGAATTTGGCTTTTTGTGTTTGCTTTTTTCCTAATTTGATTTATGCAAAAGTTACAGTTAACCCACGCCAACTTTACTCATAGTTGTAATCTCACCCTCAGCCCCCAGATCCTGTTAATTACAATCATGCCCCCGTCTTCTGCTTCCGTGAATTGCCATGGAAATGGAGATGGAAAAGGGTGTGAAGAGATGGTTGGTCAACATATCACAGTGGAATCCCACACCCAATGAATTCTCCATCGCCATGTCTGTTTTACCTCAAGAACAACACTCCTCTATCACCAGGTAAGACCGATATTACTGTTATAGTTGAATTCGACTTCGCAAATTGAAACCTTTTGTAGTTGAATCTTTGTTGGTGGGGTGAAATTAATTAGGTTTACGAAAACTGAAGACCAAAAGAGGGCACTTGTGAGCCGGCTGTTGCAGTATGCACTTGTGCATGAGGTTCTAGAGATTCCATTTGAAGAGATTATCATCAATCGAACTCCTGAAGGCAAGCCTTATCTGGTATTTCTTCGAATTGGACTGAAATTTCACGTTCTTATTATGCTTTTGTGCCTCTGACTCTGATCACTATGTCATGTATGATCATGTATTCATGTCCTTGCTTCTCTCTTCTAGGAAAGCCATAAGAACAGTATGAAATTTCCAAATTTCAACTTTAATGTATCTCATCATGGTGACTATGTGGCGATAGCCTCTGAACCCATTTGCCTTGTGGGTTTAGACATTGTATGTTGCGTCAATCCTGGAAAAGAAACGGTTTCAGAGTTCATTCGCAATTTCTCATCATACTTTTCAAGTTCAGAGTGGGAAAAGATTGTCAATGCTGGTTCTGATGATCATGTCCTGGACGTTTTTTTCAGGTGAAGCTACAATTCGCTTGCTTGTTTTCTTGATTAAAAGGCATTCTTTTTTTGTATCCTCCCTAAGTCAAAATAAGGAAAATCTAAGATTTTCAAGGTTCATATTAAATGTACTTGATGATTGTAAATGGTATGATTAATGTATGGTTTGAAAATGGAACAGGAATTGGTGTTTGAAGGAAGCATTCGTAAAGGCCTTGGGAACAGGAGTTGGGTATAAATTAGATTATGTAGAGTTTCAACACAAAGATTGGGCTGATATATATGTCAAAGTAGATGGAGATACATTGAAGGACTGGAATTTCTGGCTTTTTGAACTTCAAGGGAAACATCGGGTTAGTGCCCTTTAACTTATCTTCCTTAAATCGTTTAAGGTGTTTGGTTCTTTTTGACTTAATGGGCTTATTGGGGACGACACAATTCACTTGATCTATTAAGCTATATATGGGTAGTGTTTCATTTTAAATAATTGTAATTTAGTTATACATTGAACTATATATAAATGGAAAGTATTGTCTATTTGACTCTTTTTTGAGGATTCATGTAGGTTGCCGTTGCTAGGGGTCACCCAAGAATGGCCGCTGAAAGTTACAAGAAAACTCTCAAACGGACTCATTTTGACAGTGATCTTTACAAACTAGGTTTCCATTTACCAAATCCGAGGTTTCTTTCAAGAACAGTTGAAGAACTTTGTGCCCTTTTCCCTTTATGTTCATACAAAACTTTAATTTGACAATTCGTTAATTGTATTAATACTTCACATATTCTAATGGAAGACAAAATGCATTGTAATTGAATTGATTCCATTTTATGTAACACGTCTAGAAAATCAAGATAGTGTTGTGCATTATATTAGTTGTATCAATCTGTAATTTTTCATCACTTGCTTTTTCGCTTCTGAACTTGCATATAGTTTGTTATAATGTCCTTATGTAAGGCATGACCTTTTTGTATCATTTTGCATTAAACCTTGATTGTAACTCGTAAGAGACATGTTAGTGATTTGTTATCATCAATATTATTTAAGTGTAATGGATTATTTTGTTAACCAAAAGTGATCTTGATAAATATTAAACCAGTAAGGAAGATGTGGAGTATACACTTGTTAAGTTTGATCAAGTTTTCAAAGTACACTGTCATTTAGGGGCGAAACCCTTAAACGAACGGGGATCCGGGGTAGCGCCCCTGGGAGCGGGGTCCAAAGGTATCTTGCTATATTAAAAATGCATCAGAAAATCAGATTTTCAAAGAATTGACCATTGTTTGATCCTTATCCAAACTTCCATTTTTATGTCAGTTTTTATAGTTTTATGACAGTATGAAACTGTCATATGACAGTTTTCAGACAAAGATCATAAAGTCGGTTTTGGTCTCATTTTCTGGTATATACGAAACTATCATCAAAACATTCTAAATTCTTGTCTCTCTGAATCTTATCTGATTAAAGAATATTAAGAATATCACCCAAATGCTTTAATCTGAAAGTGTTTTACACAATTCTCAGAATTCCAAGCCTTACTATACCCTAATTTCTAATAAGACAAAACTGAGGGTGAATTTTTTAAACCCAACCCACTTGGCGGGTTTGAAGGATTTTTAAGTTCTTGGATTTAATTTCTTATTTTTGTCCATTTTATTTAAAACCTTAAAGCCATTAATTGTGATTGTAATTTCCCTAATGTATATCCCTTACACATGACATAATATTAATAAGGTGTTGTATTAGAATGATACATGACAAAAAGAAATTAAAACTATTCTTTTATATAGGGTATATGAGTGTATGCATAATATTATAACATAAAAAGTTTTGTCACTCATAATTATATAGCATCATTTTCCAACCACTTATCGTAAAAAAGTGTTATACATCGCTACTTACATTCACAAACTATAACTCTACTGTCTCTACATCAACGTAACATACCTTAACATGAGGGGGGACCTTAACACTCGGTTTCAATATGAATTAAATGTTTTTTGAAAATTCGAACAATGGAGTCGGAGCTAGTTCAACCACCACTAATCTTCGATTTAACAAGAAAGAAGCCTCCACCTCCACATTTCTTTAAAATATGTGACTACAACCGAAATTCTAAGATTTTAGATGAAATTTTGTATTTCATCACTATTTTTTTTATCTTCATGAACCTTACCAATCAGTTTTAAAAATGTAGATGGAAATAAAGAACATATTGCCTTTTTTTTTCTCAAGTCGATATGAATTCTATTTGATGAATACAAAATATATACTAATAATGTTCTGGAGTGTATGAAGTTACATGATTTGAATTTGCATGCAGTTGGAATCAAAGTTAAGTTACATGATTTGATTTTGCATGCAATTGGAATCAAAGTTAGTTTATTTATTTATTATTTTTTTCATTAATTCATATGATATGATAAAATTGAGGTATTTTTGAAGTCCTAGTTGAAAAGAAATTTGAAATTGAAGATATTTAAATTGACAATCAACTCTTAATAAAGTCATATCTTCCAACTTCACCCTATCATTTTTTTTTTTTGTTGAATTTGTTATATCAAAATTTTGACGTAATTGGGTGATTAGGCAATTGATGGATGTTAAAAGCTTATGATTTATGTGATTATAAAGAATATGTTACATGTTATTGTTAACGAAACTTTTTATTATTTTGTTATATGTAAATATGAATAGTTTATTTGCTTTTTATAGATTTAAAATATATTTTTGGATATAAATTTAACAAAAAATAATAATAATTTACAAAAAATAATAAAGGGTTTATATTATTTCACTATTGACATTTGGTATTCCATGGGTGCCATATCTATAATAAAATAATCATAATTTTTTTACCATATTGATTTGAAACTTATATAAATTTTAAAGTTCGTTATAATAATGATTTTATTGGTTAATTAATGTTTAAAAAAAATCTACTAACCTTTGATGATATTTTGTTAATTTTATTTTTTTTGAACGCCAAAGCAGCATATAGTAGCACAAAAAAGAACTTAAGCGATAAGCTCAAGTCAGGAAACAAAGGAGTTCAAAGTTGGAGACATACACCAAGCAAACCAATCTAAATTACAAAACTTGGATCTAGATTTAATCCAATTGAAAGCGCTAATACTAATATCATCCACAACCACCATGACCGCTCGCCTTTCGTTTCTAAGCATCAAGGCATTACATGTCTTCCAAATTATTCAGAGAGTGGTGTAAATGAGATGCATTCCCATATTTTTCTGTTTTTGTCACCAGCCATCGAGATAATCCAATCTCTCAAATGTGAAGAGGAAGCAGGTTGCACCTCTATAATAGAAGACCATCTAATCAACCAACTCCAAATCTTCACAACAAAATTGCATGAAAAGATTATATGGTATGTGCTCTCCTCCAAAGAACAGTAGAAACGACAAAGATTCGAAGAAATATTAATGTCTCTTTTAATCAGATTTTGAGATGTAGGAATCCTATCTTGAAATAATCTCCAAACAAAGCTGTTAATTTTCAATGGAATCCAATTAACCCATCGGCACACCGAACCTGAGATTGAACTTGCATCATAAATAATTTGCCTCATGGAGCTAACCAAAAAAACCCATATAGAGTCACATATCCACAACCATTTATCACCACTTCTGTTAAACTCAAGTTATTTGTGTATATCTTATGTTTGTAATCTTTTTCTCATGTGGTTCAAGATAAATTTTTATTATGAACCATTGCAAGTTGCTTTATTCGTAAAAGAATTTAGATTATTTATTAGTTTAATTATGATAGTAATTTTAAATTTTCAACCCAATATGTTTAATTAATTTGTTAATTTAAAAATGATACCAAATATCAAAGAAACTAATAAAATTTCAAAAGACTATCATTTTAAAAATGATACCAAATATCAAAGAAATCAATACGTTTAGTTTGTGTGGATCGTTCATGACCTGGGGTCTTGTTTCCTTGATCGTTTATCTTGCTTGAGGTCATCGATATGCCGGATGGGGCATTGTCCTCTTAATCCTTTGGTTTGCAAATATGAGGGACTTAGCTTCTCAATAACCAGGTCCTTGTGCCTTATAGATTTTGAAAATAATCCTTTGTCTTGCACCAACGAGATGGACTACACATGTCAGTGTTAGGCTTGTTCCCTTGATCCTTTTGGCTTTCATGGTTTGGTCATGGGCCAACTTATGGCTTGCATGGGGTCATTTCCAGTGCCTTGTTTCTCTTATCATTTGGCTTGCATGGGGTAGTTTCGAGTGCCTTGTTTCTCTTATCATTTGGTTTGCATGGGGTCGTTTCCAGTGCTTTGTTTCTATTTTATTTTTATCACTCAAAACATGTTATGAGTTTATATTCCTTCAAATTCAAATTACTTTGAGTCTGTATTTATTTGCTAGATTCTAATTCCTTTTAAAACATTATTCGAACCAAATGACATCTTAATATTTTATAGAAGATTCTTGGTGGGGCTTGAGAAGTACATATTCAATGATTTAATGCCCATTATACTAAATGCATGCATGACAATTTCTTTAGCACAAGTATGTAACCATACAAAATATTATCGCCTCCAACAAGGTTGGATGCACACAACCGCCCAACAAAGGTGGAGGAAGTGGTTGAGCACGAGGGACATAATGCTTTTGGTTAGTATAGGGTTCTTTGTGACATATATAAGTATAGTATAAAAAACCACAAGTTTTTAGAGAGAAAAATTTGCTATGTGATAAATTATCACAATCATATAGATTAATCATTCAAGTCTACCTCTAAATTATCCTCACATTCTCCAAAGTTTTGACTAACACTTTGTTACACTTTAAAATAAGAAAAGAAAAAAAATCAAATAATTAAAATTGTTTTTGATTGAGACAATTTGAAAGCAAAGCCTTGTATTTCCTTTATAGGCTTTACGACCACTCCATCCAACTACCTTCTACAAATATAGGATGAAAAATCCTTCTTCATTTTAGCCAAAAATTCAACAATCTCACATTTGATAAATGAAATATATTGTTGCTACACCAAAAAGAAATATTGTTTTCGACTGCCAATCATAATTATAAAGATGCAAAATTATCGTACTCCACCATAAAGGAATATCAACACTTAGTATAAACCATCCTAAGAACTTCATCACGACAAATATGAAACCTTACTCAATTTTTTTTTTTGGTATAACTTCCCTTTTTGGCTTACATGAAAGTTCATTATATATGGACATCAACTTTCAACATGCATCGTGCATTTACACCAATCTAATACCAATATGTAAATTCATGAATGCGTTAACAAAAATAATACACCCCTTTCCATGGTAGTATGGGCATACTACATGGAAATGTCAAATCTCAAAGAAATTTATCACTGTCAATTGTTAATAATGATTGACGCATTGTTAGTTGTATTAAAGTCTTTTGTCGACTCTGCTACACATGGACAATTTCTGTTGACATGTTCAAACTGTCCCATCATGTTGAATTTGTTTGGTATTTCTTATTCTTCTCATTTTGAATATAAATTTTTTACATTCTGACATAATATAATTTCTACCTTTTAGACTTTTCTCCTCAGATAAGAGTTTATCATTAACATCTGCATACTTTAGGGTTCCTTTCCCACACATTCAAATAAGATTTATATGCTTATAGGAAGATGAAAAAGATAATATGAGTGTAAATAGGTTGAACTGGTGTGACAGAACAGATAAAAAACCATATGCACCAATCTCTTGGACTTATATAATTGGATTTCATTTAGCCCATTAAAAAGCAACCTATTTCCAAATCAAAATTGGACATATTCATAGTGTAAACAACTAGAAGGCTGACACATGCCATAACCATATATAGAAAACTTGTTGGTTGAATCGGCGGTCGAACTGGTTGAACCGAAACCGATCATTATATCGGTTCAATTGAAAAACTAGTTTTAAAACATTGATCAAAACACGAATTCAAAAGTATAAAAAACGCAACACCATCATTTCTAGATACGATAGTCCCTTCCTTTTTTTTTTGTATTTTACAACATTTAGAATTCTTTACTTGGGGCTATGTATTACCATTTTTGTTACTATACAAAGAGATTTTTGGCAACTTATATAGGCGACGGTTTTGCAATTTCTTCAAAACAAGAAAGAAATTACAATAACGACAATAAATGGGTTGGTTCTTGTGCAGGTTTGTAATTCCTTTGACAATTTTAGAAACCAAATAGAAACAACAAAGAATGGAGTGCCAACCAAAATCATGCCATTCAAATTCCTTTAGATTTCAAAATTTTCGACAAATTCTATCCATTCCAAAAACAACATGTAAGCCAAAGCCCCTTATTTGATTGGATGGAATCGAATAGATTTTAAAATTTTTATAGAAATATTTATTTTTTGTAATTATATGTTAAACTTGAAGTTATAACTAATTTTAAAATTTTTGTATATCTCTTAATTAATAATTTTTTAAACTTATTTCTTTAAAATAATTGTTTAATAATTATAAAATTTTAATTAATTTTATAATAATAGGATATAAACTCGTCATGCTAAATTGATAATAGAAAAAACTAATTCCAAATATCGCATATCTACTTGCTCTAAAGTCTAAGCTTCAAACATGAAAAAACGTCAAAGCCCATAACGAAGATACGCTGAGACGATTCAAGTATTCAACGGCCAGGCCCAATTTCTCAATAACCCACGTTATGTTATAGTCTCTCCCAATTTCGACCGTTATCGCCAAGTTACAAAAGATTCGCAAATCGCAAGAACACGATTCCACTTCCACTGCTGTTGAGTGTTGTACGTTTTGTTCATCAATCGCTCCCCTTTCTCAGTTGAGAGATACCAGCGCAAATTACCAATCGCAGGCGGCAGGCCCTCTCTCTTTCTCTCTCTCTCTCATCGCAATCTGCTTTACTGCTTACGTTGCTTCTTCGAGTTTATCCCATTGAACTATTGAAGGTACCATTAAATGATTAAATTAGGCAATAAACTTCATTAATCATTAATACATTGGTTTATCCGAAATTTTTATCTTCTTTTGTTATGAATTAGGACTTAGGCCACATTAACGTTGTATATTATTGTTTTATTGTTAGTATCAATTTATCAGTAGCTTTCAGACGAGTTTAGTTTCTTTTAGTGTACTTTCTCGAATGGTTCAATGTTTGTCACTTGGTATCTAGATAGTCAGATAGTCACATTCGCCTTTGCCTTTGATTTTATGTCCAGGGCTCCAGACATCTAGCCATTGTATTTTCTACTTTCTATTATGGTTTGGTGTTTATGTATTCCAATCTATATAGTATGTCTGTAGGAGGTTAGAGGTATGTGTAATATATGATTTCTATTTTTCTGTGTAGGAAATACTGAAAAGAAACGACTGTTATTCTTGCAAAGTTCAAGGGAAAAACAGAAAAAGGAATAAGATCTCTGACAGGTGCTTTTGTTCCTTATCTAGTTTGTTGTATTATCACTGTTCTTATGATGTTTCCTAATAAAGACATATGTGATAGCCAAAAAGGCAAAAAAAGACAAAAAACTGAGCAACAAAAACAATCTCAAGAAGAATCTGTGGATAAATCTATGAAAATAGCTGGTTATTCTAGCGTTTTAAATGAGAATGATAAAGATTTACAACAAAAAATTATACACGAAAAAGAGCGTTGGAGACAGGTTATAATAAGAATAATTTCTGCAGTGAAATATTTGTGTAAATACAATTTATCTTTAACAGGATCTAACGAGAATCTTTATGAAGATAGTAATGGTAATTTTTTGGGGCTAATTGAAATGATGACAGATTTTGATGTTGTAATGAAATATCATGTTGGGCGTATAGGAAATGATGAAACTCATCATCACTATATTGGTCATAAAATTCAGGATGAAGTAATTTCTCTTTTAGCCCACATGGTGAAAACTTCTATAACTAAGATTATCAAGAAAGCAAAATATTTTTCTATTATACTTGATTGTACTGCAAATGTAATTCATCCAGAACAAATGGCTCTAGTTGTTCGATGTGTGAACATGTCTACTGAAAAAGTAAATATTGTTGAATACTTTATAGAATTTTTAAAGGTGGGAGATACATCTGGTGTTGGACTTTTTAATGAATTGTTAGATGTGTTTAAATTGCTTGATCTTAATGTTGATGATTTAAGGGGTTATGATATAGACTCGAATATTAAAGAAAAACATCAAGGAGTTCAAAAACAATTTCATGAAGTTAATCCTAGAGCATTTTCTATGGCTTGTGCTTCTCGTAGTCTTAACCTTACTATTAGTGATTTAGCTCATTCTTGTGATAAAGCCGTTTCATTTTTTGGAGTTTTGCAACGTATGTTTGAATTATTTTCAAGTTCTCCTAAAAGATGTAAAACATTACTTGATAATCTTCCAAGTTTAACTATGAAATCGTTATCCAAAACTCGTTGTGAGAGTAGAAGAAAGAGTGTCAAAGCTATTAGGTTTTATGCTCCTCAAGTAAGGTTGGCTTTGATAGAATTAAGCAAATCATGTGATGATGCAAAATCAAAGAGTGAAGCAGAAAGTTTGGTTAGTGATATAGAGAGTTTTGAATTTTTACTTAGTTTGATTATTTGGTATGATATATTATTTGCTATTAATATGGTGAGTAAAAAGTTGCAATCCGAAACTATGTGCATAGATGCTATCATTAATCTAATAAAAAGTGTGATGATATACTTTGAGAAATATAAAAATACAGGATTTGTCTCTAGTATGAATATGGCTAAAGCAATTGCATGTGATATGGATGTAGAAGCTACGTTTGATAATGAAGATGAAACACAATCAACAACTGAAGAGTCTTTTAAAGTTGAGTACTTTATGTATCTTGTGGATATTGCAATTGCTTTGTTGAATGATAGATTCGATCAATTAAAAACATTCAAAAGTATCTTTGGATTTCTATACTCAACTTAAAAAGTGTTGTGTTAGTTTTGCAACTACTTTTTCCCATAAGAAAGCGTGTGATGTGGCTATAGATGAACTCCTTACTGAATTACAAGTGTTGCAGATGACTTTGCCAAATAAAATGATGTCAGCAGTTGAAATATTGGAACATGTGAATGCTATAGATTGCTATCCAAATGTTGCCATTGCATACCAAATCATGCTGACTTTACCCATCACTGTAGGGAAAAAAAATTAAAATTGAAATTATTAAAAAACTATTGGAGTTCATCAATCTCTGAAGAAAAGTTGGATGGTTTGGCCATGTTATATCTGGAGAGAGATACGTTAGACAATATGGATCTTGATAATTTTATTAGTGATTTTGCATCTAGAAAAGCTCATACAAGTATTCTTTTATAGTTTTTTTTTTTTTTTTTGGCAGTTTGTTGTTTAATATTTCCTTCAGCAGCAACAAAGTTTGGTCTTTGAAAGTGCATCATAGGAAGGTGAGTTTTGGTGTTGGTATTATTATTATTAGTGCACACAGTTTTTCTACATGTGTGAAGAGTTTAATACTAAGTTTGTGGTTTCAGTTTGTTTACAGATGTTATGAAGATGGTGTTGAGTTCTCTGAAATCTGAAGCTTTGTTGTGTAACATAACATGCTGTTGATGCCAATGACACAGTTTATCAGAATCTAGTCTCTTAAGATATACAAATATGGAAAGAATTCTACACCTTTGTTGGTGACAACTGGCAATGTTGGTAGAGCAACAACACAAGATTCTTTCAACTGGCAAATTGTTTTGAATAAATTCTTGGTTTTTGGAATGTATTGGGTTTATGAGTTACAGAGATAGCAAGAATTCTGGTAGCCCTTGTTTTGATATTATCTCACAAAAACCTGATTCTTATCCCATCGTCTTTTACCAGGTAATTGCTTAGTTTTTGTTTCTGAATTTTTAATAGCATTGTGTATGATATTAATCTTTTGCTTTACCATTGTTACAGGCTTGTTGATATTCACTAGCTTTATTTCATGGGCTTGATATAGCCAAGAGTTAATTGAACATTCTAGAGAACATCAGAGGTGAAACTTTCAGTTGTTTTGATCCTTTTGTATATCACGTTGTTTATGATGAATTTGTAGTTTAAATCTAAAGTTAAAGACTGCTTTGTTGCAGATATTTATGGATATGACTGAAATTGGTGGATGCTTAAAAGGGGAAATGCTGGATAATATAATACAGAGTAGACACATGAGAGTTGGTGAATTTGAAGTGATGTTTCTAGGAATATTGTGAGTATAACCCATCTATAGTTTACATGGTCAAATAAGTTTGATTTTGTATTTATCTAAACTGTTCCTTTTTTGTTTTGGTTGAGCCAGAGGCCAAGTCATTATGAATCCACTAATGGAGTTTTGTGCATCTGCATCTGCATATTAGCTTCTTTACTAGAGACTCAATTGCGATAAGGTCAGTATTTGGGGTTAAATGCAAATTAAGTTTTGCTATTTCCCACTTTATGCAACAAAATGAAACTCTGATTAGATCTGATTTTTTTTTTTCTTTTATTGTTATCAATTCTTATAGGAAACAGAGGGAGCTTGCTATGTGATTATGTTTTGTGGCGTGCAATGACGGATTGTAAGTTTTAAACTTTATTCTAACAAACAATTTATCTACTCTTGTTTTGGTCAGAACTTTAATCCAAATGAAGAACAGAATCAAAGTTTGATTAAGAAACATGAAATAGAGCACTTTGCTCTTGATTTTCCTTTGCAAAATGCCGAGTGTTTGGCATTGTTGATTGTGGAAGAAACTGAACAATGTTGTGGGTATTGTTTGATTATTTGAATAAACTGAAGAATCAAAACCTGTATTTGGTTGCAAGACAAGAGGCTGTTGATTGAATTTCAAAGGTTTGTTTGACCTTTGTTTCAAGAGTTTTTTTTGGTTAATTTAGGTTTAAATTCTTCTTGCTTAGATTTATTTATTTTTTCCACAAAAGAAGTACCACTTTTTCAGAATTAATTTCGGACCATTATGTGTGTATCTTTTTTTGTAAACTGCTTGGACAGCTTTCTTGTTGTCTATGAATTAATTACCTGTAAGTTATATTTCTTAATAAATATTTAATATCCCAATTTAATTTTTATATAATCTTGTTTAATAAAACAGAAGCACAATCCTTGAACAATGCACTTGCTTGCTGTTAGATGTTTATCAAATGGAACAGACTGAAACACCCCAGATTTTGGATTTTCAGGTCAGTTTTTTAGTTTTTGTGAATTAATTGAGTTTGTTTTCCTCTTGAAATCAAGAGATATTTCTACTTTTTTCAACATAGGTCAACCCAAAATTAAAGCAATATATTGAAATTCCAATATTTGTTTTTGAACCAAAAACAGTCCAAAGAATGGAATTGGTTGTGTAATTCATTGAAATGGAGGATGGAATTAGTAACTCCATTTTCTTTCATTAGTTGGGCTCCAAGACTGAGTTGCATAATGTAAAGAGGGTAAATTGGTAATTTCACAATGTAGGGATTGACTTCGTGGAATTTCAAACATCTGATATAACAGCGGTGGTTTTCTGCAATCTTTGAGCATGCAGAGAAGGTTGTACATTGTTTGTACATTGAGTTAGATTTTGCAAAAAAGATGATGAATTTAATGATAAGATGGGTTTTTGCAGGAGAAGGATCTTAAATGTATGGTGGTTGTGAGCAAGGGTTGTACCATGAGCTTTGGGAGTGGTACAATGACATCATTGCCTGAAAGCCCTGATAGGTGTGCTTGAGCCTTCAATTTTGAGTTGTAAAACTGTGACGATTCACCTACTTGTTCAAAAGGAGGAGCCTCAACTCAACAACATTAGCCCTTGAAAAATAAATCTTGGAATTATATTTAATTGTTGGTAGTATAATTTTGAAATGTTAAAACTACCGGTCAATTTACAAAAAAAAAAATGTGGGAGAATTAATTATGAGTAGTGGAATATTATGAGCTCATTGTTCATGGAATATTAGGAAAAATATAAAAATGGAAATATATATATATACACACACACACATTAAATTTTGTTTTTTAGACATTGTGTTTAGTATTTCTTATTGCTTATGTTGGCTGTGGGCTGGAGTTCCAAAAAGCTTCATAATTCCTTTGTAACGCCACTCTCCCCATCATTGTTACATGTTACATAAAATGATAAATCATTGTTAAATACATCTAATTTCATTATTACACGGTAAAAAAATACATCGTAAATACTGTTTATTTTAATGGAACAAAATCAATGATTAATCATTAATGCATAATTGCATATAGTCTCACTTTCACAAAAGAAGGTATAGTATGTTTGATGAAACAATTAATTATTGCTCAAAAATTGTCATCTATGGTTCGACAGAGTAACGCAAATGTTTATAGAAATATATTTTGTAAATAGTTTCTTTGTTAACATGTTATAGTTCGAACTAAACTCATTATTGTTAACATATTTTTGATGACTATGTGTTCGAAATCTGAATCATACTTCTCAAACTTAATCCTAACATCTCTGAAGATCCTATAAGCAAAAATCGAACCTAATCACACAATATCTGATTCTCGAGCAAGATATGGGATCTTAGGATCCCGACTAATATTGTAGGATTTTACACTTATCCGATCTCACCTCTTTAGTTTTTATTCTACAATCAAGCTTGAAATCAGACCTCTAAAATTCAACAATTTAAAATCTAGCATTGCAAATCGCAGCGTCACAACAACTTCATTAAGAGGGGTGGGTGTGGGCAACGCCCACACGAGTTACAAGGCAAAAAAACAAAAAAACGCTGTTATCATATGTGATGGTGGTAACGGGAAATAACGCGAAAGCCCTTAACATGTAATAACGGGAGGGTGGGGCGGTGTTCACTGGTGTTATCACGTGTTATGAGGCGTAATAACGGGAGTGGTGCGTTGCCCACTCCGAGTAGTCTAATATATTTCGAATTAGGGAGAGCATCCTAATACACATGTTACTCGCTATATGATCTTGTCCCTTTAAGCCATAGATAGTCCATAATGATCTTGTTTCTTTTCAATTTAAAATGTTGTTGAAAATATCAAATCTTCCAATCTTAACATTGGTTGAATGGTGTTATTAATTTGTATGTAGTTTGGAAAGATATGGAACAAGAGCAGCTTGGTTGGCTTGTAGGTAGTTATAGAAGTGTACATGGTTATTGGATGATAGCATTAGTATACCTTACCGATACATAACATGGCATATCCAAAGTACAATATTGTAGTCTCAATATCTATTAACTTTGACAAATTAAGGTACAACTTCAATAGTCTTGATATGTATGTATTTTAATTTTTACTGGTTATTGCAATGTATATTCTTATCTTACGTTTATTAGCAATCTACTTTTATTTCATTGACAATAATAGTAACCCATTTGGTTGCTTGTTGATAATACCCAACATGTTGGTAATGAAATGTAAGTACGTTGCTATTTGCTATGTGTAAAAACTAATGTACATTGCCTATATTGGTAAAAAGGAGTAAAGTTTATGTAAAGTTAATATTTGTGATGAATGTGTTTGTTTTGGGTGTTTGAAAGAAAAACAAAGCATTTATCATTTATCAACTAATCAACACATTCATTCATTCCACTACATATAACCAGCAACTCTTCCAGTTCAGAATATAAATACCCTTGTCTTTACAAGGCAACCACAACAACTACAACATATTCCGTTCTTTTCCTAAAACAAGCATTAAACCCAAACATAAATTAATAATTAAAAAAAAAAAGAGACCATAATTACAAATGATGGGTGGTTGATACATGACATCTTCTTCTTCTTCTTACTCTTACCTTTCCTGTATAATATAAGACAAGACTCCTGAAATAATCCACAACAATATACATATATCATCAAACTCCTCCCCTTCATGAAAGATGTATCAAAACATATTCAATTCTGCAAGATCATCCATTGGTATATCAAGCCCTGCTGTATACTGATCTTGTAATTCCTCTTCATCAAAGTTCAACAAAGAACTCAAATCCTGGGCCCCACCAAGCTCCGGCCCCACACCTAACTCATCCAACGGATCCAACTCATGAAGTGGCATCATCTCCTTGCTTTCTTGTGACACCATCCGAATGTCTCTTCTCTCAACATTTACCACCGACGACGGCTGTACCGGATGTAATGTCCTTCCAAATCCATTCCCAGACATTGGGACTCCAGCCGCCTTTTGTTTCGGCTTAGGTTTTGTCTTCCGTTGATCGCATCTCTTCCCTCCCATAACCGTGCCAACATCATCCAGTAAAAGTTCCTTCTTCTTCCCTCTGTTTGATATCGGCCCGTTTATAGCAAATGCCTCATCTGATCATAATCATAATTAATTAACATTTAATGGGTAATACTATGAAAGGATTAGTAGGGATTTTGTACCAGATGACAGCCTTGAATCTTGATGAGGGTTTTGGAATCCGATATAATTGGTGGTGGTGTTATTGGCTACAGAAACTGTAGGCTCCAACTCATGGTCCTGAGGGGCAAAAAGGACATCTCGCAATGTAGGCACGTTGAAGCAGCTTATACCTGATTTCGCAAATTTACGACATCTGGCAAGTGTCCTCCTTCCAAATGCCAATGCAACTTGCTTTGGGACTTTCGGAATCCCACCTCTTGAAGCTCCTCTAGTAGCCTGTTTTTTTATATATGCAACAAAACTTGGTTAAATATTTATAAAAAGTAGGATTAAGAAACTATTTTTTTTTTTTTTGAAATAGTAACAAGTTACCAGAAGTTTCCTGTGAGCAAGCTCCACCAATCTATCAATTGCAACCTGCTCAAGATCTCTGCATAACAATTAACAACAAGATGATGTTTTAAAATTTTTGAATTCTGACCTAATTTGACTTTAAGATATTAAAATAAATAAACTTCTTACCTCCCTACAAAGCTGCCTCCAACGCCTTTACATACTTTCTCCAAGCATGCCTTCTTTTTACCATTCTATATAATAAATAAATAAAACCACATCAAACACTTGAAATCATATTAGGTCAAATGTAACGCGAAATTAACCTGTTGTCTAAGTCTTATCTTCAGCTGGTCAATTTCATGTTTGATTGCTTCATCTTCTTTGTCATCCAAGTTAGGCTGTCAAGAAAAAAGAATTATTTTTTTTTTTCAAAAAGGACATTTTTTTTTACAAAATGTGAATCAAGGGACAGTGAGCCTACCACTAACTCAGGGTATAGACCAATGCTCTGAAGCTCTAAAAGAAGTCTGTCATCTACACGCATTTGTTCATACTTATTATCAAATGAAGAAATGTTAAAACTTTCCATCTGTAAGTCCTTTGAAATCCCAGCTAAAAGCTCAACTTCTGAATGCACGTCTTCACATGGGGAATCATTGATGCTAGGGCTTCTAAAGGAGTTGGAGCAACCACTTATAGAAAAAGACACCTTCACAGAATGAGGGCTTTGAGCATGGACACCAAACACTGTGTCACATTCAAATTCCCTTCTTGCCCTCTTTCTAGGTTCATAATCATCCATTTCATATGCTGAATCACAAAAACTATCTTGAACTGTTGTTATATTTTCTTCTTCTTCAAGTTCATCAATGTTCTCTTCTATAATGAGTGCTGATAATACTCTTTGAAACAATGGAATGAATTCTTTAGATGTTTTTTCTGAATCTAGTCTCCCAGAAAAAGATTCGCTCCCCTGGTGTTTCACATGCCCGTTTCTTTCCTCATTTGGAAAGTTCACCTAGGACACCAAAAAACAACATGTTGCATTTATTAACATATTTATTTTGAGAAAAAGGAAGTAAATGAATCAAGATTCCAGGATTAAAAACTTACCACAATATTATTTTCACGGCCATGAAACTGAGGAAAGTTTCCCTGAACATCCTGCTCAGATTTTAGCTGATTCAAAAGCATCACAACAAGTGATTTAAAAGTTAAAAATCCATAAATTTTTTCGACAAATTGTTTAAAAAAAAAAAAAGCAGTTCTCACCTGCATGGATAAATAGAATCTGTCTTTTGAGCTAACAGGAGCAAATATTGGTTCCATTTTTTTCCAGAAAGGGTTTGAACACGCTAAATCTACACAATCAATAATAAAAAAAAAGTTATATATATAAAAATATTTCTAAATCTAACAAAAATAGATAACAAATATAACATCTTACAGCTAGCATTGCGAGCATGATTTGCAGCTGCCAACAGTTCTTCACGATCATCATCAGATTTTCCTGAAACTTTATATAAAAAATTTAATATTTAAAAAAAAAAATACAAAAGATAGCAATTAGCAGTATCTATACCTGTGAAATCTTTACCACTGTTTTGCAAATGGCCAAGACGTGAAAAGCCCTTACGATCTGAGAGCTTTTTCAAAGGGCGTCCTTTATTACTGGCAAAAAATGCATCATTCTTCATTCCATGAGTAAACCAGAAAAATAACAATTATATAAAAAAACTATAAATAAAATTTAAAATCTGAATACCTTCCATTCTTCTCATAACCAGGCCTATTTCTTTGAACTGGCTTAATCATGGGTGAATTATCCATTTTCTCCCCATTCACTGAAGAGCTAGCCCTAGCAATCAAAGGACCTCTTCCACTTCTCCCTTGTCTCCTCACACCCCCCTCACTACTTTCTTCATTAATTACAGATTTGACCTTCACTCCAACTGGTAATGAAGGCACAACATTCTGACCTTCATTCACATTTACATTTACATTTACAATTGGATTTGCATTTGCATTTGCATCTGTATCACCGTTTCCCTTTTCTTTCTCCTTCAATCTGCTTTCACCACCAACAGATTCTTCACTTTCAGACATACGTTGTGGAGATTGAACAATCTCTGGTTTAGGTTTAAACTGTTTTGAAACAAGAGTACCATTTGTCCCATCAGATGCCAATCTAACACTAATATCAGAATGCGAACAGCTGTCAGATGATAACTGCTGTTTTTCTTCTTGATTTGAAACAGGAGACACCAGATTCGCTCTCCTTGTTCTTGACATTTTCTGTGGCCTCTGACTACCCCACTGAGTCATTGAGGGAGATGATCCAGCTGGCATAGCACGTTTCCTGGTGGGCCCGGGTCCTCCACCACTTGAAGGGATTTTACTTCCACCTGTCACGTTATCCCAGGTTTCTGATGTTCCTGATACACGTGGAGTACTTGGTGATGAGCTGGCACCATTACGTGGAGTCCTTGAAGCTTTCCCTTTTGTCATTGGACTAGCACACGGAGTATAACTGTCATCACGTGTATTTAACCTGCAAAACACAATACATAAGTAAAAAAAACAAATAAAATGCATGATTATTTCATTAAGTTATACAAGTGGACACATACTTATTGCTTCCTTTTGTGAGAATTCTTTCCTTATTTGGACCACCAGTAAGAGTAAGATCTCTGGGAACAGTGGGCCCCTCCTGTTCATTTCTAGGGGAAAGGCGAGCACGAGAACTATTAGATGATCCTTCTAACTTGTTATCCACCTTGTGGGTGTTTCCACTACCATTAGAAGCTCCTAATCTGCTTTTTAACAAGTATTAATTATGCAAATTGAAACCCAATTTGTTGTTTTTTGATGAAGTACCTGTAAGGGTGCACATCATTTGATTGCAACCCAGGGTCACTGGCAACCTTGTTTTGAAGACTTCTTTTAGGCTCTCCATTGCTATCCATAGGTCTTGTAAAAGCAGCCCCAACTGAACGTTTTCTTTTCATCTTTTTATCCCACCCTTCACTTCCTGCAGGCAACCTCTGAATCTTCTCTTCTAAAACATCAGATTCTCCATTGTTGTCCTTGAGTAAATCTCTTTCTTTAGCCATTGCTACAGGCTGTCTTCTAAGACCATTACTTCGGAATTCCTGGAATGCATTTGAAAATTAGCTTTTGAGTCTACGTATAACAACAAATAAAGAAATCAACAAGTTGAAAAAATAAATAAATAATATTGAAAGCAAACCCTAGTTTCTGCAACTGAAGTGCGGACACGCTTGTTCAAAAGAACATTCTTGGGGCGATCTTGATTTACAAGTTCTGTTGGGTTTCTGTAAATTTGAGTTCCAATCTTTGTGTTTAAACCACCTGCTTGATCATTATTCACTAACTCATTCCTTTGTGGTTTCTTAGAGATTACAACATCACAATATTTATCCAACTTATGCAAGTGTTCGTCCAATTTGCTAGCCCTTCCCCTGTTAAAAAGTTGCATCGTACAATATTATTAACCAACAATATACTTGCAGAAAAATGAAAATCCATGAAAATAACAAAAAGTAGTACCTAGCTGTGATACACGTGTCTGCAACACTCGATCTGAAACGCTTCAGATCATCTGCAACAGCCACTGGAGGTGAAGGCTTTAAGTTACAAGGACCAGAAGCTCCAGAAGAACTATTATCTTCATTTGTGCTTCCAATGAAAAGTCCCATGACTCTTCTTAATTCAACTGACCTATCAATCTTCCTATCACCCATTGGGATTGGGTCAAGAGACAAACACTGAGACAAAGGGGGGAAATGTCCTGATGCTATCATTGCATTATTTCCACCTCGTGAGACAGAAATCCCTGAATTAAACAGCCGACTTTCAGCACCCTCTCTGAAGCTTCCGGACCTATCCAAATTGGGCCCACCTGACACCGAATGAGTAGTCCTCTTCCCATTTGAATAAGTTCCAGAAAACCCTGGCTCGGAAGAACTAGCTGAGGGCGATTCAAATCTTGCGTTTCCAGCCATGACTCAAAACACTCCAGGTACCCCACTCATATGTAGGATACCTTGAAATAATTTATTCTGAATGAATTACCAATGACATTCGAATGAGAATCTTGATTAAGTGCAAGGCGAGCTAAATTAACAAGCATAAGGTAATCATCACGAATTCCAACCAAAAAAGTCAGCGCTCTACTCGGAGCACCTTGATAAAAAGTTCAAATTCTCCGTACATAATCCAAGAATATACTACCTACAGCTACAGGTGTAAAACCCCACAAAAATGAGCTACATTTGGTAATTCGAGAAATTGGGTGGTTCTGTACCCTAGTTCTTACTCGGAAAAGTTTGAGCCAAATTGAGAAAATAAATGAATAATTGGATAGGGGAAATGATACCTTTGATTAGTAAAATTCCATTGAAGGAGAATTTGTGAAAATCCGGTGGCTGCTGGTGGTCGTGGTCGTTGTCGTCGTCGTCGTCGTCTCCGTATGTCTCGCAGTGTCGCTTTTCCCAGTGTTGGTTTCTCTCCGCGTTCTTTTTGCGTTCAGAAGTCGGCTGATCGTAGAGGGCTGGGCTTCGGTTTTTCTGGTTTTACATTGCCGCGTAACGGGCTTCGGACACGATTAAATTGGGCTCAAATTTCACGATTTTACGGCCACGCCAAGTCGCCATTACGTCATACTACATGAAAAACAGTTCTATTGGGAAATTTTCTTAATGAAAACGACTTTTTTAAGGGTAAAACATTTCTAATAAATTTAACTTTGAGGAAAAAAAAAAAGATAAATACATCCAAAATTATTAATCTTTTTTCAAAAATTGACCAATAAACTTATTAATTTTGAAATGATAATACTTATTTGTACTATAGCTTGCTCAAAGTTATGGATTTTTAAAAGATTTTACTACTTTAGTAAAAAAAATTAAGTTGATGTTTTTTAAATTTTCAGTATTATAGTTTGTTTTAATCCGTTGATGTCTAAACAACATATGTGAAATTTTTTGTTAATTTTAATACAGTGTTGATTATCTTATATATTTTATATAATGAAGAATCTTATAATTTTAATGTATTTTTGTGTGATGTATCATATGTATCTCACAAAACATTCAACTATAGCTTTAGATTTGAAGATTACATTATTACATATGTCCTTATCAGATTATTTACTAACCTGCCATGGTATTGGTTACCCTTGAAAAAACCCTTAATTGTAAAGTGGAATGTAATAAAAGATGAACAAAGTTTGTTTACTGCCACCTTTTGTATTCACACATTCAATTTCATTGTTTTTTGTTTTTGTTTTTTAGGGTATTAATGTTAACTTTATGTACAATTCATACATTCAATTCTGTTGTTTTTTTGTTTTTGTTTTTTAGGATATTAATGTTAACTTTATGTAGAGACGTGGCTAGAGATGTAGATGTTACCGAAAGAATGGTGCTTGCTTCCAATTCATTTGTAAAACCTTACCTTTGCAGAGTAATATATTCATTATTGGCAACTACACCTAATGAACCACACAAGCTTTACTACTTCTCTACCTACGCTATTTCTAAAATCAAATGTTATTTCATTGTCATCACTCGGGGTGTATAGAAATCGGAACCGACGTCGCGTCCTCCGCCATTTACAACCTTGACCACACATCTCATACCTCTTTTAATGAGGGTTTGTATGCAAAAAAATAGCAACATAGTTTCCATATTTCCCATATACTCACAAATGTAAAACTGAATTTATTTGTCAGTGTGATAATACATATAATAATAGAAAATAAATAAATAAATAAATAAACTTTTGTCCCGTAATGAAGCACGAGCATATCTCCTAGTTCAAATGGTATCGAGTGCTAAAACTAAAAAAATGCATTCATCTCCAAACTTACACATTTTTATAAGGTAAAATGATGGTTATTTTCAAACTATATCATTTTTCATACAAAGTCTATATTTCATAGTATTTTTTGTGAAATACCCTTTCGATTTATTAAATTTTACATCTTTTTTATATAAAGAAGTTTATAAAATATATTATTTAAGATATACATATGTTAGTTTATATTTTTATAAGATATTATATTAAAATGGTTAGGAGTGGTAGTGGTCTTTTTGACAATCAATTTTAAGGTTTTGCTTTGATCCATAGTTATAGCCATATGCTCACCGTGTTCTTTATTTCCTCTCCTCTTTCCCGTTTATTTATTAGGGTTTCTCATGATTTTAGCCTCCATTTTCTTTCCCAATACATCCTATGGTGAGTTTATTCCTAAGTTTTTTAAGTTCCATAAAGGAAACGGAAAAAAGTATTAACAGAAAGAAATGGGGGGGGGGGGGGGGGGGGGGGGGAGAAAAAAAATTATTCCTTGTTCCCGAGTTCGAAACAAATGAAAGAAAAAAATTTAATTTATGTGTTTTCTTTCAGAATCCGTCCAGTTTGGGAGGAAAACTTAGAAGGGAAATATGGCTCCAAAACCATTTCATTCCTCTCACTTTCCTTCTATCAATTAAACCCACGAACATGATTTTCCTTCAACACCCTTCACCTTCCCTCCATATCCCTCCTTAAGTAGGATTTGGAAACAATGTGTAAGGGTAAAACATTCCTAATAAATTTAACTTTTAGGAAGATAAATATATCCAAAATCATTATTTTTTTTTTCAAAAATTGACCAATAAACATATTAATTTTGAAATGATAATATTTATTTGTGTTATAGTTTTCTTAAAAGTTATAGATTTTCAAAAGATTTAAATAAAAAAAATAATTTTAAGTTGATGGTTTTTTAGATTTTCAGTATTATAGTTTGTTTTAATATGTTTGTATTTTTTTTTTTTTTAATTTTAAGATGATGTTGATTATCTAGTATATTTTATATAATGAACAATCTTATAATTTTAATGTATTTATGTGTGATGTATCTGTCACAGGTAGCAAATTTGGGTTAAGATGTTGATCCTTGTACGAAAAAAATTACCTTGTGCAATCTTGTAACTTTTCATTTAATCAAATTCAAACTTCAATGCTATTCGGATTCTACTTCCATACGTTGATATTTAACTCGAAACAACCTCATATAAGCCCGAAACTCGACCCATAAAGCCAAGGCCAATCATTTTTGGGCCTTAAACATAAATTCTCGACTGGAAACCACTTCTGGGCCACAAATGGGCCAAAAATCTTTATCTAATACCGTATTGGTCCATAAGACTTTTATTGGGCCTTATTGGACCATTGAAAACTATCCAATCTTCTTGGGTCGAAAATCCTTATTGAGCCCAATATATTCTCGGATTGCCTCCACACACACATACACACTTCTCCATTTCATTTTTCCTCTCAAACTCACTTTACTCTCAAGAATCTCTCATTCCTTCCCTCCAAAATTCGTGAGTTTGCTAGTGTGTTCTCCAAGAATCTTCTCCAAAAGCTCATAAACTTGGTAAATACTCTTGTTAATCTCAAAGATTATCACATCATTCAAGCTAAAACTCTTGTTTACATCCTTTGTTTTGTGTTAAAACTCTTAGATCCACCACCATTTCAAGATTCTCTCAAAGAACTCAAGCTAGGTTTAAAGATTCTTCTTTTTCTTCATCTACCTCTCAAAAACCCCAAATGTGAGTTCATACCCCCTTGTTTTCGGTTTTATAATGTTTTTTGGGGAGGATACAAGTGTTTTTGTGTTAGATCTATGTATATGTGCATGTTTGTGTGTTTAACTTTTAGATCTTTACTTGAACATGAAGTTTATTACTTGGCTCTTCATAAAAACCTTGATAAAAGTATGTGTTATCACATATAAAACATGTAAACTTGTAGATTTGGGATTTATACACTTAAAATAGCAAAAACAAGTGTTGTGAACAAACATAGATGACTTAAACTCAAAAATCAGCCTTTAGTAGAAAAGTTTTAGTCTAATCTTGGACTGTTTTGAACCCCTTAATGGTAATATTTTTCAAAACTGCTTTACATGCAAAAAGTTCAGGTTATTACCTTTAAAATGACTACCCTCACGTTTTCATACGAATTTTCTATAATTTTTGGCGAATTTTACAAAACTGTTTATCATATTTGAAATAATTTAAGACTAGCCTGTAAAGGTGAGCAATTTCACACTTGTTTGAGGTCATTAAAAATTATGAACAAAGTAAACAAAATTTCCAAACTTCTAGAGTTTACGGATCCAAATTTTGACTTACGATGATTTTTCTACAAATTTCCAATAATCGGGTCAGAAAAGTCAAAAACCAGAAAAATGTGTATTTTCACAAAAATCAACCCAAAAATGATATATTTGATAAAAATGGGTTAAAAATGTTATCTTTACCAGAAGTATCAAATTCATACAATTGTATAATAATAATTGAAAACAATTCAACCAAAGGCGTTGATACCAATGATGGGTTTTGTACAAACAATCATATGTGTGCATGCAACCCTGGAATTGGATCTATGTTTTCTCTATTAGATATAGAACTTTATTAACACAATAAGAACCCTAGCTAGCAGGTATATATTTCGAAATTTGTATAGAAGAGTAGATCACATACCTTTTGTTGTTATAATGCAATAACAACACTAATTTTCAATCTTTTAGTCTTGAAAGCAAGTACCACAAGTGTAGTACCTCTAATGACTCACAAACACCACAAGCAATTTGAGAGGCAAGAGAGAGAAGAGAGAGGTTAGAAATTGGCTCTAGGAATCAGTGGCTGATTTCTTTAGGCTTAGGGGTCTTTGTATAGGGTAGAGATTAGGGTTTCAGTCCTTATCCTTATCTAGTTGCTTGGCCACCGAGTAACCAAAAGACAAGCCTTAATAACCCTTATCCTTGGACAATTTCAAGGGCCATATCCCCCTTAAATTCGTCCACCTCTCCCATAGGGCATCCATTGCCCTAATTTGCAACTATCACATAATTACAATTCAGTCCCTACAGTTTAATTAATTACATTTAATCACAAAATTAATTCTTAATTAATTATTGACCAATATTAATTAAACAAAAATGATTTCTCTTATTAATATATTATTCCTATAATATATTAATAAATCATAATAACCTTTTTCTCTATTATTTATCCAGTCAAGTTGCTTTGGTGAAGGCAACCCAAAATGACCATGCACAACCGGGCCAAGTACTTACAAAATATGGTTATGGACTTAGACACTAATCTAACACATACTACTCTACAAGTTCAAGAAACTATACAATAACATACATGATAAACTATAATATATATAGTTTATGGAACACTTACACTATTTTACTAAGTTCAAAGATGGAATACAAAAATAATTATTTAAGTATAATTATTTTACGCTAGGAGTACATTACAAAAAGGGGAACACATACATTTACAAGAAAAAGAGAATATTTACACACTATACGTAAACAGGTTAATACAAGATTGTGAGCCACTAATTCATCGTACCTTCTAGAGTACACATTAAAGTCCTGAATTATAATCAGAGTCTCATGGAAGGAGAGTGTGCATTTATGTATAGATCTATACGGGACTGACAATCCCGCACCTAAATTGTTAGCTACAGTTAGACCGAAAGGTATGCGGTGACAAATGTCATAACATTCTGACGCCTGAAGAATATCGTGCAGGCCACTAGTCATTTTAGCATGGTTATAATATCACTCACAATAAATATTAACTAAACATTTTGGTTTACGGGACAAACATAACTTCAATAGTTTTATTTTAATAATAGAACTACATTACACTACTTTACAGTACAGTTGGTGGATTCCAGGCACATACATACAAAGGATATTCATACAAATACAATACAATACACTATTTACTTAATACAATATAACATACATTTTTCTGGGAAACATTCATTTATATGATTTTATTTAATAATAAGACTACAATATACCAGTTCAGAGTACAATAACACACATACATTTTGGTCTTAAGGCCTAAGACCACATTTCAGATACAAAAGAAAATATTGGATTTTCTGGAGGAAATACACTAATATTTTCAAAGAACAAAGACACACTTCTAAAACAAAAATGCTTATGAACTCACAAATTCAAATGTTGATACACTTTCAAAATCACGTGTATTCTTAGGGAACCAGTAGACAGGTATTCATACAAGTTTTTGAGAAGACGGAGCATCATAGCGACATGTCCTATAGTTTTTGCTATATACTTTTGATGTCCGACAAACAATGGTACGAACACAATGTAAACTCTATATTATCAATAAAACGATTGTTGTTACTTTGATTGATATTATTCAATTGTTGTGGTATTGTACATGACGTCATCCACCCCCGAACGTTTCCGTCGTTCCGGTTTGGGGGTGTGACAGATTGATATCAGAGCATTGTTTATAGTGAACTAAGTATATCAAACCATATAAGATATACAACTATAAATACAAGGGGGCTGATACGCTCTGACTAAAAGTATGCTTTTAAAATACAAGTATTTTAGTAAAAGTATACGAGCATGCATACATACTAGAAAAATTATCATAGTAAGAACTATATAAAAGTATTTAGATAAGTTGTATACTACGGTTAAGTCTGGATAGTGATGTGATCATATATGGGATACATATAGCCTGATCAACTATATTTCTTTGAGATACGATGTAATGCCCGTAGATCCGGGCTAGTCAATTTAGAGACAATAAACATCAAAAATGAATTTTTGATGGAAGATTATTTAGAAGGATTAATATTAACCAAGTTGTAGTATATTTCACAAGGTTTCCGTGCATATAAAGAACACCAAAATCTGAGTTATAACGAAGAAGTTATGACCTGTCGAAGTTTCGCGACAGAACCGGCACGACACAACGTGACTTAAATAGTGAATTTACGTTAGAGCGATATTTATCCAAACCAATCTAAATGAGAATTGAATATCTCATCGATAGTAGTCCAACGATAAAAAGACAGACGAAAACGGAGTTCATATGGAGGAGTTACGAGTTTATAACGGAGTTTTTCTATCCCGGCCTACTAAAAATAATATCTAAGTAATATAATTATAATATATTAAGTATAAAGTCAAAAATATCCAATGGAGTGTAAACGAGAGTTGTAGAGCATAATCTCACCTTCGCGTCAATATAAAGAACGTCGAAAACGGAGTTCGTATGCGAAAGTTATGAATTTCTGAAGTTCGGGGCGCGAAACCCCAAAACTGTCAGAGACCACGACGTGGCAAGCAGTGCCACGACGTGGCACGTCTCCTGACACCTCCGGGAGTCCCCCAGATGCAACTTGGGATGACGCATGCAGTGATGATCGAGCCCACGACGTGGCAAAAGGTTCCACGACGTGGCAAGATTTGAAGGGCCAGCCGAGTTTGGTTGCTCATACCTCTCCCATATTACATTGATTTACGTGCAAAGAAGTACCCCCGAAGCCCCGGTATCAACCTCGAGACCCGAAGCAAGTCCCGAAGCCCGAAGATCCCGAGAAGAAAAGAGTTTCCGAGCCGAAGCTCTGCCCGTGAGAAACCCGGTGTGTGAAGTGATCCCGGTTTTACCAAAGAATATCTACTTGAAGAGCCATACTGTTGTCCGATCATCTTCTGATCAAGTGAGTGTATAGTCCCTTTCATAACACGATTTTAATACAAGTATTGTTTGAATGTATTAAGTATATGTTATGGGTGAGTATGTGATCACTTTCTTCTAACATATATATATATATATATATATATATATATATATATATAAAGTAAATACGTGCTATGTGTTTATATATTTTGTTTATTTGAGATGAGTGTGGAATGGATGTTTTATATAGGTGTTAAATGAGTTAATATGTATATGTATTTTATATCTACAAATATGTTGGGTAGAACATCAGTAGATGAATTAGATGAAATAGGTGATGATAATTAGGTGATGAGAAATAGGTGATGATAGAAAGGTGATGATAGATAGGTGATGATAAATAGGTGATGTGAGATGAGAGGAGATACCATAACCTTGACCGACGATGTTGCAATTTGGTGATGTAGTCATCTACCAGAGTATAGATGGCGACCACGGACTATTCTAGATGACCCAGTGGAAACACCAGCGGGCTCATAACCTGTAGGTGATGAATTACGAGTCCAGGCGATGTTGTGACTACGTATTCATGCGATGATAGTCTAACGCTTATTATGATTTACTAGTTCAGGCGATGTTGTGACTACGTATTCATGCGATGATCCTTAGGAAAAAGTCCTTAGGAACAAACATACAAGGAAATGTGATGTAAGGAGATGAGAGGTAAATACGATGTAGGAGATGACCCTTAGGATAATTCCTTAGGGAAGGTACTTAAGAAATAAATGGAGATAACGGGGATGGGTAATTGGGTTGATTGTTTGATAATTGAATATAATAATTATATTATTATGGGTTGAAAACCCTATATGCTCACCAGACTCCCAAGCCTGACCCACTCAGTTTAATTGTATCACAGGTATTGATACGAAGCTGCTTTGCACTGAGAGATTAAAGGATATGTAAATCATTAGAGTAAATGAATGTATGTTATGTTTATGCTTATGTGTCTGTATCGAAACATGACATTCCGTGGTTTTATTATTTAATGAAAATACATTCTCTTTGAGAAATGTTTTGATGAGTTTTTATCGTATCTTGTTTTGGGAACAAATTCCGCAACCGTTTTCTTTAAACGATTACTCTGGTTTTAAAAACAAAGCATAAACAAATCGGTCTTTTCTGGCCGTGAAAATGGGGATGTCACATACGACTAACATGTGTTTGGGAATGATCGTGGTGTTGCAGCAAGTCTAAAACTTACCAACTACCACATACAAGAGGAACTCTATAACCAAACATGAAATATAAAATACTATAGGAGTATTTTATAACACTGTAACACTATAACAATAACATTTAGTGCCTCGATGGTTATATTAACCAATAGTTGATAAATGCCTTCTTAACATAATCAATCATGTGAAAATAAAGGACCCCTTACTGGTAGATCTATACTTGCTAAGTGTATATGTTAGTGTTATATGTATAATTAAGATTTAATAGACTTAGAATTTGTGATTTTGCTTTACTTCATGTTCATTGTTTGGTTGTGGACTTGGAGTAGGATCACTTATTCAAAGGTTTATTTAGTCTTGGTTATATATAATTTGTATACACTATGTGATTATAGGGGCTATGCATGAGTCACCTTGTACAAATTCATTTGAAGTGTTACTATAAATTTCATAAATTTAAATTGCGATTGTTGGCTTATATTGGTAGAATTTCATTGTAAATCGCTTAATATAACACTAGAACAGTCAGGATATGATGCATATAGAACTAAGATATATTTTGTTCGATATCACATGACTCGTGACCACTATAGAGGACTTATCATCACTTTCTGAAAGTACTTGCAATTATAGTTATTAGACTTATCCAGGTGGGAGATATCTAGATTAGGTGTCTAAGCCCATAACTATAATTGGTATGAACTTGATTTTATAGTAACATGGTCCTTTTTGGTTGCCTTCACTTTAGTAACTTGATATGATGACTTATGGAGAGAGAGGTTAATAACTAATTCATTAATATATTATGAGAATAATATATCAATTAGAAATCATATTATTTAATTAGTATTTAATCATAAATTAATTTGGAATTAATTTTGGGATTAAAAGGAACTGATTAAAATAACATGGACTGTTTTATAAATCATTGATAGTAGCAAAATTGGGTTGCTAGACTCCTTTTGGATGGAGTGGATGAAATCTATAGGGAGTCCCTATAGAATTCGTCCAAGAATTATAGAATAGGAGGTCCATAGACTGCTTAAGGCCAAAGCAGGAAATTAGGGTATCCACCGGAAAACCCAAGCAACCTTAGCTATTTAAAGACCCCATCACCAAGGGTTTTTTGCCGATGCTTAGAGCATAGAAACCCTTGCTGATTTTTTGCATATTCCCTCCTCTCTCCTCTCATCCTTTTGCTACAAGTTTTTGTGAGCCATTAAAGGTGCAACATCTGGGGCACTAAACTTTCGAGAGTTAATATCAATCAAGGAATTCTTGTTATTACTATATAACAAGCAATGTTATCTTCTTAACCCTTTTATATATGAAGTTTGAATTATATATGCTAGATCTAGGGTTATTGTTTTGGAATTTCTTTTGCATGTTCAATTAGTGAAAAAATTATATCCAAAGCAATTAGGGTTGCATGAATACATAGGTTGTTGTTATGCTCATAACCCATCAACCTAGTTAAGGACCCATTATCCTATGTCCAAACTCCTCCAATATGGCCCAAAAGTTTTTCTTCCTAAATAGGCCTAACATACAAGGTCCAAAACAATAATGGGCCACAAGGCCCAATAGGACCAACTATTCCACCTATGGTCCAAAACAAGTACAAAGGCCCAATAACTCGTAATGGGTCAAGGCCCAAGGATGAATAGGGCTCAAATAGGTCAAAAGCCTAACAAAGCCCAAACTCCACTGTGGAGCGTACGCCCAACGTACCTCATAAATATGCTTAGCGTACTGGTTCCTTTGGATGTACGCACGACATATAAATCAGTACACCCAACGTACAAGCTAGTTTTTGCACAACGACCATTAAGTGCTTAATTCATGTAGCCATTTCGTCCAACTTCAGATCTAGGTCATATTAGAGGTCCCAGGGTATAAAGTTGGCAGCTTTATGCCTTTGTATACCATATGGGAACCCAACAATTTATTTTATCCATTAAGACTCTCTTTAATACATTAAACTCGTGTATGGTGCCATAACAACCATCAAGTTAGCATTTTTATGCTTTTAACCAGACAAATGGACCTAGATCTATCATCCTTAACCCCTGTAGTTACTCAAACTCACAAAAGAGGATCCATGGACCATAAATGAACTCATAACTACCCTAACTCATTATAGAGAAAGGAATACTCAAGGTCTAAATTTTTTACCTCCAACAGCTCCCCAAGATGAAATAGTTGCCGGATCTAAAATCTCATCAATGTTTAAGACTTGGCCACCACCTTCTCCTTTTCGCAAACCCATTAAAATGGCCACCAAAAACACTTTTAAGCTCAAGGATCACACTCTTTTGCAAAATTAAGGTTTTTGGACGATAAGAGCAATAGATGCTGTTTAGGGCAAGGTCTAAATAGCATAAGAGTGTTTTAAATAGGGTCCTTGCCCTAAAATTAGGTTTTTGGTCGTAATCCATGTACGCCTTGTGTACTCTTTGGTACGCCCCGCGTACGTGGTGCATGACCGCGTCCATTCCTCCCTAATACACTAAGAGTACGCACATATAAGCCCAACGTACCTAGGGAAACTCCATGAAAAATAATTTTATTCCAAGGGTAAAAAGGCAAATACTTGCATTCTGACCGTTACACGAGAAACACGAACGTTACAGTCGGATCCCCTGCCACCACCTCTATTGCCTCTTCCACCAGATCCACAAACCCCCATTTGTTTCATCCTATATCACCTCTTATAGATACTGTCCAGTTAGTCAAATCAATATTCAACTTGGGTATGCCTATTTTTTGGGGGGTTTTGGTTCAGAGACAACCTTTGGATTTTTTCAAGAAGTTTTATTATGAAAGGTCATTATTTTGTGGTTTGGGCTAGGTAATCATTTGTATAAGTCTTGTTAGGTTCTTGGTCGTTTTTAGCTAATTTTGTCATGTTTACAGTCTATATTATGTATACGGCCGTAAACCTGTTTACGACCAACCTACCCCTATATATAGGGCGTGTCAAAATTGTGTCAGGTTGTTGGAGAATCAATGATTCTCTATAGTTCACAGTTCCCAAGGTGTATCAGACGTTTATTCGAGTTATAAAACGTCTGCATGCTTGGATTGATTATGTTTCTTCTACTACATTCTTACTTGATTGATTAGTGTTTGCTTGATTAATGTTGGATTAGTATAAATACTCAATTAAAAACCTGTATTTATATATGAAATGCAATTTATACCTTATATCTTCATCAAATGTCTCCATCTTCAGCAGTGATGCTTCACGCACATCACCATCCCATTTATGTGCTTTCTCTTTTAAGTTGTAGAAAAATTCCCTCATGTAGAGTCTTATTTCTTCAAGCATAGCCAAGAGAGGCTTCTTTCTAACATCCACAATGACTATATTTAAACAATTTACAAACCCATTATCTACAACCTCACATGCAAAACCACTACCAAAATATACCATGCACCATGAATGATGGTCTCTAGCCATAAGATGATCATAAGCACCTTCACTTAAAGCCTCTATACTTTCCATGCTTATCTGAAATCCCCTTATGTTGTGGATTTTGTAGATACCCAAAACATGTTTATGAATTCCTTCCCACTATACACTTCCCTAAAATTAGCATAAATATGCATAACACATTATTTGTGCTCTACGTGGGGTGTAATTTCCTTTGTTCATTCAATAAGAACCTAGTACATGAATAAGTATATTAGTAACTATTAATAGTAAGTATAATAGATGCTATGTAAATAAAGGAACCTGTCATTACCTTGTGTTGATCACTAATGACACATAATTCCATGTTATTATCCATTGAAAGATATTCACTAACTAATTTCAACCTCAACAACGACCCATGCTATAACGTAAATTTGATTATTTGCATCTTTGCCAATTGCAGTTAGTAGCTCACCCTTTCATTGTCCCTTTAAAAAAACAACCATCCAACTCTATAACCTTATGACATCCTATCTTACACCCCTATTTGATTGATTTAAAACACACTTACATTCTATGAAAAGTTGAAGTTTGATCAGGGTTTAATTTAACATAAATTCTAACTGGGCTACCTGGATTGAACCTCATTAATTAATGTTTATAATCCTACACTCTTGCATAATGGTCACTCAATTTGCCATGAATTAAGGATAGTGCCCTACACCTTGATCTATAACACTTTGACCATGAGACCTTACAATCAAATTTACTTTGAATTATTGTCTGCATTTCCTTGCATTTTAACTTTGGTTTCCTTACTAGTTTTTTTTTTTTTTTTTTTTTTTTAATTTTTCACAAGTTGCATTGCTAACCAAGTTGGATTTATAAGTATTGATCTATTAAAACTCCTTACACATGTATGCATGTCATTAATCTTTTTCACATGAAATGATTTCTTAGTAGTCATCCATGAAGCACGAACCATAATATGACATGTTTTTGGATCACTTGAACATACAACCACTAGTCTAACACTATCACACTTTTGAAACGAATCTTTATAACCTTATGGACGAAATAATTTGTTAAAACATAATTTGAGTTGATTTATGGACTCACACCTTTCTTCGAGAATTAGTTTCATAACATTCCATTTGACCTTCGGATCATGGATAGAATATTCGATTTGATTTTCATCACTATATTCTTCAGTGTCTTTCTTATTATCTACTCCATAATCGTCGGACTCCACTCATGCATGCTCTCATTCACCTCCCAGTGGTTCATCATCACTCTCTTCATATAAAACGTTAAGAAACTCATTTATGCATCTTGAAACTGGATTTCTTCTGAAAAAATCACCAAGTTAAACGTCGATGGTGTCCGAATTAAATACTTCATCCATCAAAAAAATATTTGGAGGAACAGAGGCTTTGCTTTGGATGAATCCACATATTGTCGAGAGTAAAGGAAATGAGAATAAATGGATTTTCTTTAAAGGAGAACCCTAAACATATGAAGTTAACTTACAATCACGATTAAGATGCCACATAAGTATTTGTAACCGGTTAAATGAGGGTTACCAAATGAATGAGTAAATTGTTAGGGTTTATTCGATTTATTGGGCTTTTTAATTAAAAAAAAGTTTTTTTTTTTTAATTTTCCCAAAATATTGAGATTTTTATTGTAGAAATCCACATTATATATATATATATATATATATATATATATATATATATATATATATATATATATATATATATATATATATATATATATAGAGGAGTAGGATCAAATGAGAACACCAAAAAGGTTGAGAACGCGAGAACAAAGTATATTCATTTGTAATTCCATTTATTCATTTGTGGAGAAATGATAAATTTTTACGACTTTAATTTCAATTGAAGAGAAAAAGTATATTCATGTTGATTGTGCGTAAAAAATTATCATTTCTCCACAAATGAATACATGAAATCACAATTGAATATACCTGTTCTCGCGTTCTCAACCTTTTAGTTGTTCTCATTTGATCCTTTCCCTATATATATATATATATATATATATATATATATATATATATATATATGTATGTATGTATGTATGTATGTATGTATGTATGTATATTAAAACTTCAAGAAAAACAAAGAGAATGATACATGAACAACTAAAAACCTTCTCTAATTATTGAGCTTCAAATGCTTAACATACAAAACAATTCGCAAAATCACAAAGTTGACGTTTTCTTAAATTTGATGAGGGTCTTGGTGTATCTATAAATGACATCTTTATTTCTAACACACTTAGATTGCATGGGGTCAAACCTACTATAAATCTATATCGACAATCGACAGTTAATACGAAAAGAAAGAACGCCGTTATGGCGAGTCTTTTTTTCTTCTCAACACCTAACTACAAGTTCCGATATATCCACAATGGTGGAGTAGCCTTCTCTTCCTTACTCTCAACCACAACTTCCAATGGCTAAACTCTCAAAAACTTAGTTTGAAATTGTGATATTTGCTAAACCACAATAACCATTTTTCTGAAATTTAGCTTTAATTACATATTCTTAAAAGAAAATAAAATTTTCTCCCATTTTATCATCCTATCTTTTTTAATAATGAACATGGGCTTTAATTTTAACACTTTATCGGAACCTCGATGCTCTTAAAAAAATCAAACGTTGAAAATTGAAATGAGCCCTGATCTGTGGCAAATGACAACCCATGATCCGCTGGAGTCATGGGAATCCGAACCCAATAAAAAAAAATCTACATTTCGGAATATTTTACTCGCTTTTTAACTTCTAGGGCGGGAGATAACTCGCAAAATCGAATCATTCTCATATGCCAAACTAGCGCTTGCATTTCACAAATCGAATCCATTCCTCTTGGTGCGCTCAATCTCACATCCACTTTTCTATTTCACTTTCTCTAAATTTTCCATGTAAATTCCTCCTTTTGCATTTCCCTTTCGCTTTATTGCAATCTTTTGGAGCTATATCTTGCTGTGCACATACAAAGATCGTTGTTTCCACTCCGGGGTTTCAATCCTTAAACCCTGTTTTATAAATCAGATCCTATTTTTGCATCTCTTTCGTTGATGTAAACCGTGAATTAAATTTCTTGATACTTGCACGGTTTTAGAAGTTGGAACAATTTAGTTTTACACTTGATTGTAGTTTTCTAGAGAATCACGATCGAGGAACAAACTTCGTAGGGGAACTAGGGCTAAAGGGTAGATTTGAAAAAAAAAAGTTGAGTAATATGCATGTTGGTGGAGATTAGCAGTTTAACGGTGGTTATTTTTATGGCAAAGAGTTGTTGATGTTTACCTCAAAAATCATGCTATTATTATTGTATTGCTTTTTGTTCTCTGATTTGAATTTTGTCAAGTAACAGTGTTTTTCATAAACTGCAGGCTGTAAAAGCTAGATATCGATATACACAATGGGTTACATAGGTGGTCATGGCATCAATGCACTGCATAGATACAAGTACAGTGGAGTTGATCACTCTTATCTCGCAAAATATGTCTTGCAACCTTTCTGGACTCGATTTGTTACCTTCTTCCCTCTTTGGATGCCGTAAGTAACACTGTATCACTCAACTTTTATTTGTTTTTTTTTTTTTTCCTACAATAAAAAATTGTTGATGGATGATTATATGATTACATTTGTTAGTTTCATTGGAGACGAACGCCTGGTTCGTGTATGCATTTCTGATACAAACTCATTGTTTTTTGTTTTCTTGCATGTTGTGTTGTGGACACCTCAGGCCTAATATGGTAAACATGCCTTTTCAATCACAATGTAAAGAATTCGCCCTTCATTTCCTTCACTAAAACTTCTGTTTCTCGTTTCAGATTACACTCATGGGATTCATGTTCTTGCTCATATCTGCAGTGCTTGGTTATGTGAGTGAATGAGTTTTGATCATTTTTTACTACATGACATCTTACCTACTCTTCATTTCGTATTCTCATGTTCATTATGGCTATATTGGCATATTTACAAGGCTATATCTATACATGAGTGATAGTTGTCAGTCGTATTGACATAAAAAATTTCTTCATGTTTTGGCCTAAAATGTATGTCACATTTACTTAAACAGATATACTCACCACATTTGGACTCTGCTCCACCAAGATGGGTTCATTTTGCCCATGGACTACTTCTCTTCTTGTATCAGGTTTCTTTTACATATATTAACCTCAGAATCAGTTCTTATAAACTTTTGGTATAAATGTTCATTGATTTACTTCCAATCTTCTCAATCTTTATACCAGACGTTTGATGCTGTTGATGGAAAACAAGCTAGAAGGACAAGTTCTTCCAGCCCATTAGGAGAACTTTTTGATCATGGATGTGATGCACTTGCATGTGCTGTATGCTCTCTTTAATCCTCAATTCTTCTACTCCTTTCTTAAACGATCTTTTTCAATTCATAATTTCTTGATTTTGTAATTCAGCTAGAGGCTTTGGCTTTTGGAAGCACTGCAATGTGTGGAAGAAATACATTTTGGTTTTGGGTGATTTCAGCTGTTCCATTTTATGGTGCCACATGGGAACAGTAAGTAGTCCTCTTTTCCATTTTATATCATTTTTTTAAGAGACTGCTGACATGTCATGCTGATCCATGTTCCAGCTATTTCACCAACACCTTAATCCTTCCAGCAGTAAATGGGCCTACAGAGGGTCTCATGCTTATATATATGGCACATTTCTTTACAGCTATAGTTGGTATGCAATGTAACATTTTTCTTTTTATCCAATTTATTTGCTTAAACAATCGAATCATTAGATATATCATAATTTCAGGTGCACAGTGGTGGGCTCAGAGTTTTGGAGAGTCCATTCCCCTCTTAAGTTGGGTTCCATATTTAAATGGTAAAATAATTTTTGATCTTTAAACTTTAAAGTAAGTAACATCATAGATTATAAATTCTGCTGCCTTTTTAATTTGATCATTTTATTGTATTATACAGGAATCCCTACCTATGGAGCTGTTTTGCTTTTTATGGTTGTTTTTGCTGTTATACCCACTGTCACATTCAAGTAACTTAATCTCTTCATTTAATCATAGAAGTTTTTATAATAGTTTATTTTTTATCTCTAAAGTTCAGAAAATGTCCTAATTTTGATATTACTTGCTCTATGTTTTACAGTGTTCAGAATGTTTATAAGGTTGTGGAGTCTAGAAAAGGAAGCATGATAAATGCCTTGGCTATGGTATTCATTTGCTTTTGTTCATTCTATTATTTTTGTTAATTTTTATTAAGAGGCTTATTTTTTAATTTTTAATTTTTTTTATGCCAGCTTGTCCCATTCTTTGTGCTATTGGTAGTAGTTATTCTCTGGTATACACCTCCTCTTTATATCTTACTTTTTTTTTTTCTTTAAAGTCTCGGGTTTGGGTTATTTATATTATTATTATTATTATTAATTTAATGTTTTCAGGGATTGTATGTCTCCATCTAATTTAATTGACAACTACCCACATATGGTGGTGATGGGAACTGGACTAGCTTTTGGATTCCTTGTGGTGATTATTACTAAATGGAACTCATTTTTCTTTTAATCAAATTCTGATTTCTGAATAAAAATAAGAAAATTTTATTTGTATTTTTGTTGGCAGGGAAGGATGATATTGGCTCACTTGTGTGATGAACCCAAGGGATTGAAAACCAGCATGTGCATGGTAAATTCTTTTTAATTTCTGTATATAATTTCAACAAATAAGCTGAAATTTAATAACTTGATTTATGTTGTTAATTTACAGTCCTTGCTTTATCTCCCACTTGGAATTGCAAATACAATCACTGCAGGGTTAAATGATGGGTATGTACTATGTAGTCATTTGGCTCAAAGTAAAACTCATATATTTTTTTCTTGAAAAATCAAGAACCCCATCACTTTTTATTTGTACTAATTATTGATGATTTTTTTTATTTGTGGCAGAATTCCATTGGTTGATGAGAAATGGGTTCTTCTTGGTTTCTGTGTATACACAGGTATGGTGGTTATCTTCATCATTTGAACCCTTTGAAGTAATTCTGTAATGATTTTACAGGAATGGAAAATTTTATACATATTGTGGAAAAATAAATGCAAAAAAACCATTGTCTTGTTTCATCATATTATATTTTTAATATTATACAACCACTTGATTTTGTTTTTGGGTGATCTTTTGCAGCTGCACTGTATCTGCACTTTGCCACGTCAGTTATTCATGAAATAACAACAGCTCTTGGAATTTACTGTTTTAGGTAACAAAACCTACATTTTTTTTTTTTTTACTTTTATCCATTTTAATTGTTGACTTTTTGACGCTAATCATATGGATATGGCTAAAATTATCAGAATCACAAAGAAAGAGGCTTGAGACATGTTCATGAAACTCACACGTGGGAATGGTGCCTTGAAGATCCTTGTGTCTTTGTTTGTAACCATAACATATCATGCCCTATCTTACAAATGTAGTGTAGCATTTAGATGCAGACTTTTTACTCCTTTTTTACTTTATCATAATGCGGTTTATTTGTTTTTCTTTTTAGAAATTTTAATTATAATTAGCTTATAGGGTTTCTTTATGTGTTTTTTAATATCATATTTCTCTTCTCATCTCATCTCATCTCTTGGAATATTGTTCCTTAATTTGGATTCTGTGTTCTCTAAAGTTTATTGAACCCAAACTGAAAACTGGAAACAGTTAAAAAACCAGAACATGATAAAATCTCGAAGAATTGATTTATAAAGATTATGAAATTGATGTGATGGTCTTTATTAGTAAACGATCAGCGAGTCTTTCCAACCATAATTTCCTTTTCATGGTTTGTATTAATTGGTAAAAGTACATCATATGTATTAAATGTAGGATGATATATATTATTCTACTATAAAACGAGATAACACAATACGCATGGACCTTAATTTCCATGTTATTCAAATGATCACATTGTCATGTGATATTATATTATAATGAAAGGTTAATTGCACAAAATGTACGATGTGCTAAAGAATATTTTTTACTATATTTTACAACAAAAGAATATTTTTTACTATATATTTTTTTATGAATTTATATAGATTTGTTAAACACATACTTCACCTAATTAGTTTTTAACATATTTATGTATGTTTTTTTTAAAAAAACTTCATAAAATATATTAATTACTAAACTATAACCAAACTAATCATTCATATATTATTAATTCAATTAAATGTTATTTTATTAAACTGACATTTGTTAATGAAAAATGTTACATAAGTTCCAAACATTAAGTTAAGTTTTTATATTTATGACTAATTAATATCAATTTAATATATAACGTAAATTTAAATTAACTTTTATAATTATAATTAATTAATATCAATTTAATATCCAATTAAAATTAAATAACAATAAAAGAGATTAAAAATGACACAATTTTTGCACCATTTTATCAAATTGAGTGTTATGCTATTTATTTACACCAAAATAACGTGATAAATGGTATCAAGAGTTGATGGAGTTGGCCAAATGACTTATAACCTATTGGTATCAAGAGTTGATGAAAATATGTCTTTGGTCAAGGGTTCAAGTCATTTTCATTTTTATTTAATTTTGTAATCCACGTTTTACTGAACATATTATTAATAATTAATAAACTTGATGCTAACTTATAAATGATCTATGATCAAAATAAAAGATTTACAATCTATTGTGTGTCTGGTTTAAAATTTTGTTTTGATCAAAAAGCTCAAAATACTACAATAACAACCATATCTAAACACTTTATTTGAACTACATGTTATCCGCCTACATGAATCTTTCCCCAATTTAATAATTATTCAGAATAATTATTAGAAATGTTAATATACCACCATGTCGGTTTCCAAATATTTTTGTCCGACATATCTTTAATTATTTTATTGAGAAGATAGTTTCACCGATAAAGAGGGTAAAAATGTTTATCTAAAATAATAAAATGATAATATATCAACTTCACATGGTACGTATAATTGTATATAATATCTTCAAAATAAGTAATGACATGTTTCTTTTAGCTTTGTATGATACTTTATTAAATTGTAGTCACTTGGAGAGTTGGAAGCAAATGAATCAATGTCATGATGCATATGGACAGCATTATCACCACATCACTTCACTTCCCTTCTAATACAAGTTCCCCTCTGCATCTTCCACTTTTCACTTTTACGCCATATTCCACACACAAAAAGCCATAACCACCACCCATCCCCCATCATGCATATACAATTTACAACAGTACACACACAAAATACATGTAGAACCTATACTTAAATAAAACAAAAACATAATACAAAGTCACAAAAGATCTTAATATATACATGTAAAAAAAAAAAAAAAAATCATCCTTCGGAAGTGTCAGTCAATACCTAATACCTTTTAAAGAAAGGTGCGATGGTGTATTATTGAAGTTCACTTTCTTAAACCCTCATACGACTGATCAAAACCCACCAATGCAAATTACCCTATAAATTTTCACTCTTTGATCCAACATTATACCCCATGTCCCCATGGCTATAACCATGTTCCCTAAAATCACACTTTTCATCGCTACTTTCGTCTTCCATTCCACCATCAAACAACCATCGTTGGTTTTTGGCTCAGACCCCGATCCACTTCAAGACTACTGTTTGCCCTCGCCTCACACCCACCTCTGCAAAAACTCCTCATCCGTCACCGTTGACGACTTCGTCTTCTCCGGCATAAAACATCCCGGAAACTTCACCAACAAATTCTCCGGGGTGCCTGTCTCCTCCACCGTGTTCCCGGCGCTCAACACGCTCGGAATGTCGCTTGTCAGAGCTGACTTTCAGGTCGGTGGGATTAACGCCCCCCACTATCATCCTCGAGCCACGGAGGTGGCGTATGTGCTTGAAGGGAAGCTTTATTCGGGATTCGTCGACACAGGGAACAAAGTGTTTGCGAAGGTGATTGAGAAAGGAGAGGTGATGGTTTTCCCTAGGGGAGTGTTGCATTTTCAGATGAACGTTGGGGATTCGCCGGCCACCGTTCTTGGGAGCTTTGACAGCCAGAATCCAGGGTCGGTGAAGCTTCCGATAGCCTTGTTTGGATCCGATATTGACTCAGAGTTGTTGGAGAAGGCGTTTGGATTGAAGAGTAAAGAGATCTCCAAGCTGAAGAAGAGATTTGGGATTAAAAAAGAAGAGTAGGTATAAGCCATAAGGTATGAGTTTGAGCAATGTTTCTTATTCTTTAATTACATTTTTTTCTTTAATATTTGAATAAATAGAATGGATATTTATTGATGTAAGTTTAAGGAATGATAATTTTGTTAGAATGTTTCATAATATAGATTCTTGATTAAAATGTTTAATATCTTGAGACAAGTTCAAGCTCACTGGATTCCAAATGACTACGAATTAACGATTTTCCACGCCTGTAAACGTGTTACGGAGTTAGAAAGATGGATCAAGGATGATTTGGTACACAATACAAATAATTGATTAGATATGATAATTACCGAAAACAATTACAGATTGTATTTTTTATCTGTCGAATTATATTAAAAATAGTAAAAAGTTAGAATAAAAAAAAAATCAATTGCATAAAGATAAACCAAAATTGGATATTTTAACAAATAAATTTTGTTAGACTTTTAGTTTTCATTTCCTATGAACAAATCAACTAAACGAGTGTGGTGTACCTTCTCTCCAATTAGTTATGAATTTAAATCAAAGGAAACCAATTTTCTTTGTCATTTTAAAAAAATTAATACCAAGATTAATTTTGTCTACATTTTTATCCATATATAAAATAGTCAAAGTGTTCAACATTTCTTGTGAGATCAAAACTTAAGTAATTCTTATTTCAACTTTGAAAAACTTCTCTCTATAGACGCTACAATGTTAAGAATGGTTAATAAAATTTTATATGCAATGAAATTCTAACGATTATGACTTAGGAATTGAGATGACATAATAATATTGTAACACCCAAGTCTTAAAAAGCCATGAAAGGAAAGAAAAACCCTAATTTAAGGGCCGACTCGGCGAGTCCAAGGAGGGACTCGGCGAGTCCGAGCGGGATCCGGGTCTAGTGTAAGCGACCGACTCGGCGAGTCGGCCAAGGTGACTCGGCGAGTCTGGTCTGTGCGTGGAAAACCCTAAATTCGGGACTTGGGGCCTATATAAATGTCTAAATCTTCTTCCTAGGGTTCCTTACTGCCTCTTTAGCCCCAAATATCAAACCCTAGCCGTCACATCTCCTAGTTGAGCCTTGGAAGGTGCATTAAAGCTTGGAAAAGGAAGGAGGAACTTGGAGGAACAAGAAGGAGCTATAAATCTGGGATTGTGAGATCATTCTGAGCACTTGGAGGTAATAAATTAGTTCCTGGACCCTTTTGCACCTAGATCTATGTGTGGTTGTTGGGGCTTTTTAGCCATAATGTTATTATTTTGAGTTAGAAGCCGGATCTGGAGTTGCCACTTCAGATCCAAGTGTGTTATGACCTGGAGAAGCATAAAGTATCATCCATTAAGTCAATTTTGAAACCCCTTGGCCTTACACTCTAGTTTATGGCATATTTTGCCTAGATCTCCTTCTCTACACGTAAAGTTTGCAACTTTACGTGTGGAATAGGCTTGGGAAGGGTGGATCTATAGTTTGGAGTCCATGCATGACTCAAAAATCCTCTGCATGTAAGGAGAACTGAAGGGACTCGGTGAGTCCTTTGAGTGGACTCGGCGAGTAGCATGAAGTTGTGGAGAAACTCGACGAGTGGGATAAACAACTCGTCGAGTCGTATGAAGATTGCCTTGGACTCGGCGAGTCTGTTCTTGGACTCGGCGAGTCAGGTCGCGAAACCCCCAAACCCTTCGAGTTGTGACTCGAATCAGTGAGTCGGGTGGAGACTCAGTGAGTTGGACAGGTCTGGACTCAGAAATCGGTAGACTCGGCGAGTCGAGTCAGGAATGGAAGGAATCTGAATATTATGAACTCGGCGAGTCAGTAGGGTGACTCGGCGAGTAGGGTTGACCTGGAAGGTTGACTTTGACCAGGACTTTGACTTTGGACCAGGGTGGACTTGGTTGTCTTTCGGGGGTCAGTTAGACTCAGTGTTGCATTGATATTGGTAGTTCGGGGAGCAAGGGGAGCAGGAGTTCCGTGAGTTGTTGGGCAGCAGCTAGTGAGATCAACTGCAAGTTCAGCCAGTGCAGGTGAGTTTCCCTTTTGAGTGAATGGGTCTAAGGCCACAATGCCGGCCCATGTAGTTATGAGTAGAAGACCCGGGGGTTAGCCCTAGGCACAGTATGCTAGTATTGTTCTCAGGGCGAGGTCCTGTAATAGCGGGCGGGTGCCCAAGGAATTGTTTATATGATAGTTTATACTTGCTGTCTGTGTGATACATGTATGTGCCTGGTAGGGAGGTGAGTGTGGGCGAGGTCCCGTATCTCACCAGTAGCAGAGTGTGGATGGGGTTCCATATCTCATTATTAGCAGAATAGGGGCGAGGCTCGAACTAGAACAAGCGTGGGAGTGGGCTAGGCCCGTACCTCACTACCATTAGTAGCGTGGACGGGGTTCCATGACTCATCAGTAGCAGGATATGGGCGAGGCCTAGGATAGGCGAGGCCTTAGGGCAGAACCAGTTGTATGTGTTAGTTATGAAATGTTTATGTGTTATTAATTGTTGGCGGGCGAGGCCCTGTGACAGGCGGGGCCTAAGTAAAACAGATCTGTATCCGAGCGGGGCTCGAAGCCAGGCGGGGCCTGGAGCGGCGGGGCCGTTGTAGCGGGCGAGGCCCGAGGTAGAGGGGCGAGGCCCAAGATAGGGGGCGTGGCCCAGTATGTGTAGTATGTGGTTATGCATGGTATGTGGTAGGGTGGGGAACTCACTAAGCTTCGTGCTTACGGTTTTCAGTTTTGGTTTCAGGTACTTCCGGTAGCGGAGGGAAGAGCTCGGGGTGATCGCATGGCACACACCATAGATTAGACAGCCTGGGAATGTTTACTCTGATAATGAACATGTATTTTGAAAACTTATACTCATGTTATGTTTTGGAATGATGACTTTACTTTAAGTAATGATTTATTAAAAGAAATTTTTGGTCTTAAATTTTGGGATGTTACAAGTTGGTATCAGAGCCTTGGTTTGAGGGATTCGGGCATACTCTCGGGTGTGCCTGAACTCAAACTGAGGGGTCGGACAAAAAGTTTTCAAAAGCGAAAAGATAGTTTTGTAAAGAGAGTTTTGAGAAAGAAAATGGTTTTATAAAAAAAAAAAATCAGAAAGAAAAGAACTTTGAAAAGAGAAGAGGGGTGTGGTGCATGTAATCAACCGAGCTCAAATAAGTACCCCAAAATACCCATACAAGTTTATGTTTTGATTATCAGTTAATAGAACAGCATGCTAGATTAGGACTAAGGATCTAGGGAGGATGCCTTATGTGCCTGTTATATGTGCTTTTGATCTGCATGATAGTGCTGAATAGTTAGTAGTAGGATAGCCTGATTAGGTTATGCCTGAGTTTATGAGTTGTGTTGTATGCTAGTTCAGATTCTTGCTATGTGGATATGACTGCTTGCGTATGTTATGGTTAGACTTTCCCCTTGTCTGAATGCTGCTTGCTTTGTGCATTGTGGGATTCTAAGTGATGGGAGTTAGCCATTAGGTGGATACATCACGTCACATGTGATCAGGGTTGAATAATCTCAGAGTGTTGGATTTGGTCCTATTGCGCAGCTCTTGTTTGAGTCCAACCGTTGTAGGAACGAGTCTTTTACTTGAAGGATTATCTGAGCCTCGTCACATGTGATGGTATCCAGGTGATGGCTAATTGGCATTGCGAGGAGGCCTTCAGCAGCTGAGGACTGGTTTGAGTTGAGTCAAAGGTTTCCCTAGGGTAAGCCTAGGATGAGGTAGTGCTGGGAGCAATAGAAGTAGAAAAGGGACCTGGTGGAGTCAAAGCAGTTCCTGAGGAAAGTATGGATAGATGTGGAAGGTAGTATGGGCCCGTACTACTGAAAGCAGAGGATCCGTACTCGATTCGGGAAGGGCTGAGACAAGACCGGGAACCTGGTAGTGAGTATGCTTGGTCTCGTAGCAGTGAGGAGTATTCTGATAGTGGTTATGCTGTATGTTTTAGTATGGTGACACTGCCAGAGGGACCAGCGGGCGGACCAGGCGCTGGAGAGGGATTAGGCTCGGGATTAGGGGCCGAGCAGCTCGAGGAGCGGATGAGAGAGTTGATATCAGCGGAGGTTACGCGCAGTATTTTAGCTCAGACTCCTGTGATCTTTGGCACGGTCAAGGAGGGTATATTAGAGATTTTGGATGAGAGGCTGGGAGCCTTCCGTACTAAGATGATGGCTTTGTTGGGAGCGCGTACCTTGACGTTTCGGGAGTTCAGGGCTTGCAGGGCACCAGATTATCATGGGGCTAGGGACCCCATCGCTAGCAGCAGATGGTTGGCTGATGTTGCCAACGCATTCCGTACGAGCCGGTGTCCTGAGGAGGACAAGGTCAGACTCGCTTCCTGTCTTCTGAAGGACAGAGCGAGGGATTGGTGGGAGGAGATTGGTCACGCTTTGGGTGATGATGCCGCGTTGGACGCGATGACTTGGAGTGATTTCTCAGCGAGGTTTAGAGCGGAGTTTTCGCCGATTATTGAGGTGCAGCAGTTGGCCCGGGAGTTTCAGGATTTGACGCAGACTACGGAGACTGTGGCGGAGATCACCGCCAAGTTCAGGGAGAGAGCCCTTCTTGTTCCGCAGTATGTCGCGGACGAGGAGATGAAGAAGGCACGATATCACGAGATGCTGAGGGATGACATCAGGGAGTTCGTGAGCAGGTCCGGATGTAAGACTCTGGAGGATATGATTTCTCGGGCCAGGGAGAGGGAAATTGATTTGGAGCAGATCCGGAAGAGGAATCTGGATGAGGTTCAGGTAGCCGCGAGTTCGGGCAAAAGGCCCAAGGGACCAGAGTCGAGGTCGAGGGATTATCAGGACCGCAGTCGATGCGGAAGGTGTGGCAGGACGCACGGGGGTGCGTGCAGGAGCGGTAGTGGTGGTGAGTCTAGCTGTTTCAGGTGCGGTCGGACTGGTCATTATAGCAGAGATTGTACTGCTACCATCACTCAGGGATCAGACTTGATGTGTTTTCACTGCAATCAGCGGGGCCACAAGAAGGCCCAGTGCCCCAGTTTGCTTTCAGCAGGACGGGTGATGGCACCTGCCCCTGCAACTTTGAGGATCACAGACAGCCGTCAGGGCCGTGCAGAGGCGCCTGCAGTTGGGGGTAGGGCTTTCCAGATGGCTACTTTTGAGATGCGAGCAGCGCCGGACGTTGCAGGTATGCGACTTCCGTTTTCAGTTCTTTTATTTTGTGCATGATTATATTGTTATGGTTTTGCATCATTATCTGTGCGAGTATTTTATTTTTGAGCGGGTTGATTTCGATCGAGTTATATGCCATTTGCATACCTTAGATATTTGGGTTAGAAGTTAAGGGGTGCGTTGTATCGAAGAAGGTTACTTTGAGCGCAGTATCTGTAGCATGCCTTAGAGAGACTCGGTGTGTCTTGCTAGTTCGGAGTCATATAAGTTTTAGAATGGACCGGTTAGATCCTCAGCTATGGTAAGCTTGGGATTCCTCAGCGGATTGATTATGGTAGCAAGGATTGGGATTTCTCTTCACTAAGCATCGAGGCGTGAGCAGGATCAAAGTGGGGGAGAATCCTCCGAGTGTATAGGGAAAGGGCATGCAAATCCAGATCGGGTATATGATTTCTGAGAAGTTCGGGGTTGGGAGTTTGAGAACTTCCCATCAGTGCGTGCGTGTAAAGGGTAATGGTGGGTATGTGGTCCGGATTCAGGTTAAAGGGCCGCATGTAGAACTCGTGTAAGTCGGAATGGGGATCTTGAGGTCAAATTGCAGGAGATGGTTTCGTGCTAGCAGTCAGTGGCGGAAGTATTATCAGGCTATGGGTAAGCCGTAGCATTCCTTAGTCGCTTCGTTAGCGGAGTTGGGGCGAGGCCCTTATTTCCTAGTGATCAGATGTGGATCAGGATGGGTAGTGGTTGAGAATGATAGGGAGTTGCCTGTATAGCCCTAGCGAGGTGAGACCTTGGGAGAGGCCGCTCCAGGATATAGTTGGGTGAGACCCGTGGGCGAGGCCCGTATGAGATTACCAGTGTAGATGAGACCTAGGAGCAGGGTTGCTCAGTAGTATGGTCGAGTGAGACCCCGTGGGCGAGGCCCGTGAGTGTTTAGCAGCACAGGTGGGACATAGTAGGGACCTTAGTGTCAAGTTAGGGGATCAGGGGATCCCAGGTTTGTAGTGTTTGAGTGGCAGAATTGTTTGAGCAGTTGAAGGTAGTCGAGGTTTCTTTGGAAGACGCTGAGAGCGACTAGTGATGGTGTTGGGAGTAGCTACCGGTGGGAGCCGGTAATCCAGATATTGATAGGTTGGTAGGGACCAGAGTGGTCTCAGTTCATCGGGAAGGCAAATGAGGAATGACAGAAGTATCCAGTCTGTAGTAGTGCGGGAAAGCGGGTTATGGTGGAACTCAGTTAGTCGAGTCAAGGAGTGCTCGACACCAAGTTATGACAAGAGAGGAGTGTCAGTGGTTACTGGCGGTGATGACCCGTATTGGATTTAGCGGGAATATTGGATCAGTGAAGATAGGATCTTCACAGTGACAGAGGAAATAGTTGTTTGTGGAGCATCGCCTTGGGAAGGAAAGGGAATCGCGAGAGGGGAAAAAAAGGGGGGGTGAACCCCTAGGGGTTCAGTGCAGTACTCGAAGAGTACCAGAGGGATTGACGGCTGAGTAAGTTGTATCTCCAGTATGTTCAGGGTTAGGGTTAACCCGAGATGATTAACCGCAAGGAGTGTTGCTAGTCAGAATGGTCGGGTGGAAGACCAGCGCAGGTAGGCAGCTGGTGTTGAAATAATTGGTGGGGTTTTGGAGGCAGATCGTAGGCGGTGGAGTATAGTAAACTTCGAGGATGAAGTTTAGTTTAAGTGGGGGAGAGTTGTAACACCCAAGTCTTAAAAAGCCGGCGAGTCTAAGGAGGGACTCGGCGAGTCCGAGCGGGATCCGGGTCTAGTGTAAGCGACCGACTCGGCGAGTCGGCCAAGGTGACTCGGCGAGTCTGGTCTGTGCGTGGAAAACCCTAAATTCGGGACTTGGGGCCTATATAAATGTCTAAATCTTCTTCCTAGGGTTCCTTACTGCCTCTTTAGCCCCAGATATCAAACCCTAGCCGTCACATCTCCTAGTTGAGCCTTGGAAGGTGCATTAAAGCTTGGAAAAGGAAGGAGGAACTTGGAGGAACAAGAAGAAGCTATAAATCTGGGATTGTGAGATCATTCTGAGCACTTGGAGGTAATAAATTAGTTCCTGGACCCTTTTGCACCTAGATCTATGTGTGGTTGTTGGGGCTCTTTAGCCATAATGTTATTATTTTGAGTTAGAAGCCGGATCTGGAGTTGCCACTTCAGATCCAAGTGTGTTATGGCCTGGAGAAGCATAAAGTATCATCCATTAAGTCAATTTTGAAGCCCCTTGGCCTTACACTCTAGTTTATGGCATATTTTGCCTAGATCTCCTTCTCTACACGTAAAGTTTGCAACTTTACGTGTGGAATAGGCTTGGGAAGGGTGGATCTATAGTTTGGAGTCCATGCATGACTCAAAAATCCTCTGCATGTAAGGAGAACTGAAGGGACTCGGCGAGTCCTTTGAGTGGACTCGACGAGTAGCATGAAGTTGTGGAGAAACTCGACGAGTGGGATGAACAACTCGTCGAGTCGTATGAAGATTTCCTTGGACTCGGCGAGTCAGGTCGCGAAACCCCCAAACCCTTCGAGTTGTGACTCGAATCAGTGAGTCAGGTGGAGACTCAGCGAGTTGGACAGGTCTGGACTCAGAAATCGGTAGACTCGGCGAGTCATGGACTGACTCGGCGAGTCGAGTCAGGAATGGAAGGAATCTGAATATTATGAACTCGGCGAGTCAGTAGGGTGACTCGGCGAGTAGGGTTGACCTGGAAGGTTGACTTTGACCAGGACTTTGACTTTGGACCAGGGTGGACTTGGTTGTCTTTCGGGGGTCAGTTAGACTCAGTGTTGCATTGATATTGGTAGTTCGGGGAGCAAGGGGAGCAGGAGTTCCGTGAGTTGTTGGGCAGCAGCTAGTGAGATCAACTGCAAGTTCAGCCAGTGCAGGTGAGTTTCCCTTTTGAGTGAATGGGTCTAAGGCCACAATGCTGGCCCATGTAGTTATGAGTAGAAGACCCGGGGGTTAGCCCTAGGCACAGTATGCTAGTATTATTCTCAGGGCGAGGTCCTGTAATAGCGGGCGGGTGCCCAAGGAATTGTTTATATGATAGTTTATACTTGCTGTCTGTGTGATACATGTATGTGCCTGGTAGGGAGGTGAGTGTGGGCGAGGTCCCGTATCTCACCAGTAGCAGAGTGTGGATGGGGTTCCATATCTCATTATTAGCAGAATAGGGGCGAGGCCCGAACTAGAACAGGCGTGGGAGTGGGCTAGGCCCGTACCTCACTACCATTAGTAGCGTGGACGGGGTTCCATGACTCATCAGTAGCAGGATATGGGCGAGGCCTAGGATAGGCGAGGCCTTAGGACAGAACCAGTTGTATGTGTTAGTTATGAAATGTTTATGTGTTATTAATTGTTGGCGGGCGAGGCCCTGTGACAGGCGGGGCCTAAGTAAAACAGATCTGTATCCGAGCGGGGCTCGAAGCCAGGCGGGGCCTGGAGCGGCGGGGCCGTTGTAGCGGGCGAGGCCCGAGGTAGAGGGGCGAGGCCCAAGATAGGGGGCGTGGCCCAGTATGTGTAGTATGTGGTTATGCATGGTATGTGGTAGGGTGGGGAACTCACTAAGCTTCGTGCTTACGGTTTTCAGTTTTGGTTTCAGGTACTTCCGGTAGCGGAGGGAAGATCTCGGGGTGATCGCATGGCACACACCATAGATTAGACAGCCTGGGAATGTTTACTCTGATAATGAACATGTATTTTGAAAACTTATACTCATGTTATGTTTTGGAATGATGACTTTACTTTAAGTAATGATTTATTAAAAGAAATTTTTGGTCTTAAATTTTGGGATGTTACAAATATGCTTCATTATAGTGTTGCTTGATTGCTTCATAGGTCGTCAGTTTACAATTTATCTATTCGATTTCTCCCATCTGGTTGCATGTACATTATTTATGAACGACAATAATTATATGTATGTTATTGTTTACTTAGGAATTGAGATGACATAATAATCTGATTCATTATAGTGATGCTTGATTGCTTCATAGATCGTCAATTTACAATTTGTCGATTCGATTTCTCCTATTTGGTTGCAACTACATTCTTTATGAATGACAATTATGTATGTTATTGTTTCTTCCTAAAATTTGGATCTTTGAATTTGGTTCTTCTCACATTTGTAATTATTTTTTCTTAAAAATAGACTATAAATTATATACTAATGTTACCCAGTCTATAAAACTTTTGGGTCCTAGATGGTCACTCCTATCGTCCATTGTCTGAACCGGGCCTACCGGGCCTGCTCGCAAGCTATACAAGGATGACCTACTATTTCTAGATATTTGAACAAATCACACATAACACAAAGGGCAAACCAACACCTCTACTAACCAAAATAATTCTAGCACTAGACATATTTAATCTTATTCTCAAAGCTAAAATAATAATTTTTGTTGGAGAACATCGATTCCACCTAGTAAGAAAAACATCATTCGACAAATTCACCCGTGTTGTTACGTAGAACCGACTATATATATATATATATATATATATATATATATATATATATATATATATATATATATATATATATATCGCATGGCACAGACCATAAATTAGACAGCCTGAGAATGTTTACTCTGATAATGAACATGTATTTTGAAAACTTATACTCATGTTATGTTTTGGAATGATGACTTTACTTTAAGTAATGATTTATTAAAAGAAATTTTTGGTCTTAAATTTTGGGATGTTACAAATATGCTTCATTATAGTGTTGCTTGATTGCTTCATAGGTCGTCAGTTTACAATTTATCTATTCGATTTCTCCCATCTGGTTGCATGTACATTATTTATGAACGACAATAATTATATGTATGTTATTGTTTACTTAGGAATTGAGATGACATAATAATCTGATTCATTATAGTGATGCTTGATTGCTTCATAGATCGTCAATTTACAATTTGTCGATTCGATTTCTCCTATTTGGTTGCAACTACATTCTTTATGAATGACAATTATGTATGTTATTGTTTCTTCCTAAAATTTGGATCTTTGAATTTGGTTCTTCTCACATTTGTAATTATTTTTTCTTAAAAATAGACTATAAATTATATACTAATGTTACCCAGTCTATAAAACTTTTGGGTCCTAGATGGTCACTCCTATCGTCCATTGTCTGAACCGGGCCTACCGGGCCTGCTCGCAAGCTATACAAGGATGACCTACTATTTCTAGATATTTGAACAAATCACACATAACACAAAGGGCAAACCAACACCTCTACTAACCAAAATAATTCTAGCACTAGACATATTTAATCTTATTCTCAAAGCTAAAATAATAATTTTTGTTGGAGAACATCGATTCCACCTAGTAAGAAAAACATCATTCGACAAATTCACCCGTGTTGTTACGTAGAACCGACTATATATATATATATATATATATATATATATATATATATATATATATATATAACAAACTATATAGATTATCCTTTTTAGCTATAGCTCATCTGTAATCAGTTTCTTGCTAAAATTATTTTAATATATATTGAACCATTACAAAAAGCTTTGAATTGTATGGTTCCTAATAGGGTATATGTAACGATCGAAAATTCACAAGTAAAAATTTTATTTTTAAAGATCAATCCAAACATCACATGTCTCGAAGTCATCCAAAATACAAACTATCACAAAATATCAGAGTAAAAGAGATCATATATGTGGAAATCATGACGGTGAGGATGTTATGTCATCACGTCGGACCATTCCTTTTGTACCGGAAGTGTCCGAAACCAAAAACATATCTGTAAGCACAAAGCTTAGTAAGTTTTTCCAAAATACCACACATTCATACACATAAATATAACAACTCTTGGCTATGTCAGGTTCGTAACAACCCCATGGAATAACAAATGGTTGTATCGGGTATGTATCAACCCCCGAGTCCGTATCAACCCCGAGTCCATAATGACTTTGAGCCCAGATTAACTGCATGCATACATCATACGATCACATCAGTGATAGTCACATAAATGTATACATTCTACATATACAAAACAGTGGGCCGACCTTGGTGCCTTCGACCCACTAATGTGGTAAGAAGACTCACCTCTAACTGAAGATAAATGAATCGTACACTCGAGTTGCTGCTATCACGACTCATCATACTAATTATAAACCACTAATAACGCTAATTAATAGTCGGGATTAATCCATAAACGAAGGTCTAATTCATCATTTATCTATCTAAGGGAAAAATACCATTTGCCATTCTCATTCATGACTAAACTAGACAAGACCCAAAACCCCTAATGGCCCAAGGCTAAAAAATGGCCTAAGTGGGTTTCCTGGTAGTAGACTCTGCATACTACCTATTACACCCTGCGTAAAACTCTTGATGCGGAAGGATTACGGGGCAATGACCCAGTATACGCAACGTACTCAAGGTTACGCCCGACGTACTCTTCAGAAGTCTAGACCTTCTATTAAGGTCTTGATGCTTCAAGACTTAACGTCCAAACTTCAGATCTAACTCCCATAAACGTCTGAAATCATAAAGTTGTAACCTTTATGCCTTTGCATGGCAAAAGGAAGCTTAATCCCCAAACCCTAACATCTACATCACCAAAAATTACATAACTCGTGCATGGATGAGAGGAAAGGTCCAAACTTGCATTTTTATGACACTATATACCCTAAAACGTTCGAAAGGACAGCTCAAAAGCTATGGAGTATTCCATACTCATAAAAATCAAGGTTTTGGGACAAAAAGAATATAAATCTAAGCTTAAACAAGATCCATCAGAGCAATCATCAAGATATGAACTTTATACCTCCTGAAGATGCACAAAGATGAGAAGAATCTGGATCCAAAGGCTTGAGAGCAATACCACAACTCCAAATGTCTTCCTTCACCGCCAAGAACACCAAAAAGTCACTCTAAAGCTTCAAAACTCACATACAAGGGTTAGGGTTTCAAGATCGAGGCTACAGGCAAGAAAGGGTTTAAGGCCATAAAGTTCTTTAAATAGGGTCCAAACCCTAAAAGTTAGGGTTTGCCCTTTGCATGAGTACGCCTAGCGTAGCGAGGGAATCCACGTCCAACTTTAAGGACCTACGCCGATGTACCCATCTCGTTCACCCAACGTAGGGACCAATTTTGCAATCTTTAAAGGAATCAATGCTAAAATGAAAATACTTGGAACACTGGCGTTATAGTATAGCCTAGCCTATAACTATGTATATCCTTCTTACCTTGAACCAAGTATATATTGAACTAGGTATATACCAAACCATGCATATACCAAACCAGGTACATACCAGACCAAGCATATACCGCGCCATAGGAGATAATGAACAAAGTACGAGGATACGTCACAACAATATCATAGTACATGGGAACTCACAGAAAACAACCTCTGCAAGGATGTTTGACTGATGGGTTTTCAAACCAACAAAGAACAACTGTTAAACGGCTAACAAGTACACACGAGTGTACCTTTGGGGGTACGACCATTAATGTGATAAGATGGCAGATTTGCTCGGTATAGGAAGAGGTTACGACCTCTTAATGTTGGTTATAATAAACAACGAAGAGCATTCTCCAAGGTACGCGCCTTCTACTAGTTCACAATTGATTTTACCCTAAATACTTACACTCACTTGTGATTCGATATATCAATGTTATCATTATAAAACCTTTTTTGACTTTGTCATCGAAGCGTTAGCCTGGGATCCCTTTCGGTTAATCGGATTACAAGTTTGTTTGTTGTCTCTAGGTTATCCATATTACTAAGGAAGCAACTACCCTTATAGACGATGGAAGGCGAACTCGGGGATACATCAGTTCCCATGCACACTTATTTATTTTGTTGCCGACTAAAAAGACCCAACTAAATTCATCAAACCTGAAAATTAGGCATCTTTGGCTCTTCCTCTTGCCTTGCGACACCAATTCCAATACCAAACATTTCCACCACAATGTTCTTTAACACAACATTTTTTAGCCCTCACGACAGGACCTTATCAGTTGAGGAGTGAAATTCCACACATGAGGTCCAATGTTCAAACATTGGCACACGCAAAATATCGTTGGTGTTTCACAATTGACCTCTCATGTGGGTCTTGGAGCAGATGAACGTTGACCGCTTAGACGTACAATTTACCATTTATTTAATACACCAATTTTTGTCTCTTTTCGAAAAATAATCTATTAAACCGATTCACCGAAGAATTATTTTGAATCCAAACATCGTTCTAAAAACGAGCCATCACCTATTCATTTTTAAGAGTAGAAAAGAGAATACATGAAAGTTGATTGGTAGAACCAACTTTTTAAAGCACATTGTATTAGAGTTAAGACCTAATCCACCGTCACCATCATTTTAGTCTTTAGACGTATAATATATACAAAGAGAATCCAAGATAAATTTTAACAAAATAGATCGACGACCAATAGAAAACATTTTTTTTTTCTTATAGTTATACTTAGATAATTTATTCTCGAATCTAATGACAGTCATCTTCCACCCTTAAATGTCTGGCATACAGGGGCTGAACCAGTTAAGAGCCAGGGGTAGCCTGTGCTACCCCTTAAACTCATTCGAGAAATGTAATTTTCTTTTTATCTTGCATCGGTGCTACCGGTAGATGATTCAAGTTGATACTCTTTGTTGCCAAAGAAGATGAAGAATCAGACTAAAAATATTCATAACATGTATGCTTTTCTTGAGAATTAATATCAGAATTCCAATTTGATTGTCTTTTCTAAGATCTAGGCTCAATTTCGTCTTTTGGAATCATCGTAACTTGAATTCTAATTCTAATTGCTTGAATGCTAAGCTGGTGTTTCACCTACGTTTCTTGAATTGCACACAGTACACTTTAGAGTTTAAGCTCTGGTCTTTTGGATGTTACACAACTAATCTCACATAAACCAACCAACAAATTCTTAGTGGCCCACCAACCGTTCGATGAAATTCCTGTGAGAAGATGAAGGGATTGGAGTACACAATCATGATTCATGAGCCATGCATCATTCATAGGGATCTTAATTGCAGTAACATCTTCATCAATGAAAACATCCTACAGGTAGATACAGGTAAACATTGCACCTATTTCATTCTACACATAATGTTTAATCATAAAACTTAGATGCTTTCTATATGAGTTTTATTGTCTCCCAAGGTCTTATGATACCCTTTTTGCATCAAAGCTTCAAATAAGCCTTGCCTTGTGAACCATATGCTATAAAAACCATTTTACCCTTCATGTTACCAAGCCAAGAACTTCTGGTATGGACATTATTAACCATGAAGCTACATTGCTTGTATAAACAATAGCATGAACTTTTGGTATTGACATTATTAACCATGAATGTACATTGCTTGCATAACCCGGAGCATAAAATTTTGGTATTGACATTATTAACCATAAAGCTACATTGCTTGTATAACCAGTAGCCATGATTACCAAATCAAATTATTCCATTTTTCCAAAACCAGGTTTATTCTAGCTGAGTGTAAGAGGCCTATCTTTAGATCTTCCTACCCCTAATATTTTTTTTTAGTTCCGCTACTGATGGCATATTTGATCCAACCGCAAGTCCCCGAAGTCAGAAAAAGCAAGAAAACCCGAATAATATTGAATATATATTCTCATACCATTCCTCAAAAAATAAGACATCATATGCATAATATAAGTGAAAGACTATAATACCTTTCTCTCCCACTTTAGCACCACGATATAATTCAGCCACAACCGAGTCTTCAATAGTCATGTATAATCCTTCCATTACCAGGATGAACAACAAAGGAGATAATTGGTATGTCGCCTCAGATTGAATTCAAAATACCATTTATTAAAGTTGACGAACAGACGGCTGCAAAGATGGAATTTATTAATAGTGGGACAAACGAGAATGCTAGAAAAATTACAATAAAAAAAGAAAAGTTAAAACAGTTCAATGTTAATGGTTTTAATTTCGTAAAGCGTTTTATATTAAAACATAGATTGTAAGTGTAATAACTAATAAGTAATAAGTAATAACTAATAACATAACTTTATAATACATTACTTGTATATGATGCTAAAAAACTGAAAAATATTGAGAGTGGTAGACTGGTAGCACAACTAAAAATTATCCATTCTGACCCTTAAACAACCATTCGATGCATGCATTTTGTGTATCTGATCCACTTTTTTTTCCTAATCACGAAACACACCTGTTACATTTATAAAAAATATAACATTTTTTTTAAAAATATTAGTTTGTCTTTCAAAACCTGTTTTTTATTTTCTTTTGATAGATTTTCGATCTTAATTTGTTTTTTACCTATCAATAATAATTATCTAATATTAGTAACTAAATTTGATTTCCTACCAAAAAAAGTATTTTCTTCTCGTTAAAGATACATTTGACCAGTCAATCAGTCATACAGTTTTGTAGTAATTAAGCCATACATCAGTTGAAGATACGACTTGTGTTATATGGTATACCTACAAATACATCTACAGTTTACACACATTAGAATATTTTTTTCAAAAGTAGTACACAAATCAAGTACATAGGAATTCAGAACCCAAGAGCTTAAGACTAAATAAACAAACCAACCCAACTAATTAACTACCAACAGGATAAAGTTACATTGCAATAAAACCATCATACTACATAATCTTGATTAACTTAATTAATCTAATGAATTAGTTCTCAAAGCATAGCATTTAACATCTCATTCCATATATCAGGAACCCCAGGCAAGCACCAGTGGCTACAATCAGCCGAACCATGGTCCGACCCACCAGATTGTGCAAAATAAACCGATGGGTGTCCATCTCTTCTTAGAGCCGACATCCCGGTTATATCCTCCAAATAAACCGGAAATCTCATTCTTTTAATCACACCTTTAAGCACCATCACCTCTTCTGGTACATGAGGGTGACTAGCATACCCCAATGGCTCCCTTTGCTTGTAGCACTTCCATCCATTGTCCCTGTACGTACAACTTTCAATGTGTAAGGTACAACTTCTTATGCGCATAGTACAACTACCTGTGTACTTACCTGTTATGGCGAGGTGACATGGTCCGGAATATGACCCGGGATTGACGTGGGTCGAGGTTCAAATCGACCCATTTTGCCCATGTTCGAAGCCCTCTTTGGTATGCAACCATTCGGTTCATGTTTCGGGCTACGTGGTTCCCGTCCATCAGTAGGTCCCACCTGAAAATGTCGATCGGATCAAGGGGTTGTACTGTACAAATATTTAATGCATTGACTTCTTGTTTCTTTTCTTACGATGTCCACTTGTCGGAGTGGGTCCACCAGTGTGCCGAATCAAAGACCAACACGTCAGCAGCTCTCCAATACTTGGCATTCTCTTCTATTAAATCCAAATGTAAAGTCCTCTTGTTTCCAAGCCCTTTCTTCAATTCAACCAAAAGTGGTGCCCAACAAAATTCAATTGAAGTCTCAAAATCCTGTACAAGCAAACAAACTTCATTTTCTTAAATATATTTAAAATTCTTTTATCGAAATATCATTTAACATCTGAAAACATGGTCTTACCAAACATTAAAACAAAGCATTACTACAAAAAAAATAAAAAATAATAATAATAATAAAAATAAAAAAAATATGGTCTCACCAAGGCGTGGAAGGCCATGGTAGGGCCCGCATAGGTGACCGTTTTGCGATCAGTTGGCACAACAGATTCAACTAAGCAAACAAGAGACTCCCATTGGTTTCTCATTATGGAATCACCTACCAGCATTATTCTTTTCCTTCTCATTTTTCCAAGAAACTCCAATGCATCAAATCTGAAATGATGGATTCAATCACTTTAACTATAATGTATAAATTTAGAGCAATTTTTAACAACAGAAGTTAAAATACACATTATATACATACCTAGGAATGTTGCAACCATGAGGTTTCCATCTCCATTTCTCATAATCAGAATCTGGCCTCCCGTTTTTTTGACAAGTAACTTTGGAACTAAGATACGGGCAAGTGGATGCATCATAAAGCGGATATGTCTGATCATACACCCATTTTCCAGATACAAAATCGCATTTTCTTAGTGAATCATGGCGACTTTGGACCATGTTGATCTCTTCATCGTTGTTGTCATCCAGCCATGATAACTCCTGAATCTCGAGTTGTGATGAATTAAAGAGGCCGAGGAGTAATGAGAAGGTAAGGAACGACAAAAGCATGGAGGAAGAAGCCATGAAGGTTAAAAGCCAGGGAACAAATGGAATGGTGGTGATTGTATATAGAATAGAGTGGCAACAGAATATTTGCAGGTGGGGACACTTTGTAATAAGTAATGTTCAATTTAGGCATGACATGCGGTGGTGAATTGGACTCACAGTTTTACCATAAATTGGTACATTTTTTTTTCACTGGTTAATTATTCTTTTGATTTTTTAAGAATTATTTAGATATTAAGAGAAAAGACCGTCACATTTGAAAAATGAAAAAAATAATAATAATGAAAATTAAAGCTTGTGATCAAATGGAAAAATTTCATCTAGTTTTTATAATAATTTGTTATTTATGTGTTAAAGTTAAAAAAAAAAAAACACTTATATAATATGACCATAATGAATTATTAACGAGTGAAAATTGATTTATCAGGGTAGTTACTTTTTTGTTTTGTACGCTCATGTATCATTTTTTTTGTATACATCTAGGTCGACTTTTTGGAAATATTTACATATGATCAATAATAACCGGCTGTAGCAAGTTACAACCGATCATAATAATCATATATAAACACTTCCAATAAGTTCGTTATCTAGAATTGTACAAAAAAAAAAAAAAATACATAGATATGACAAAACTAAAAGATAATGAAGAAATTATTCTTTTGGTTTTTTAAAAATTATTTAGGTATTATGAGAAAAGACTGTTACGTTTGAAAAATGAAAAATAAAAAATATGAAAACTAAACCTTGTGATCTAAAGGAGAAATTTCATTTCGTTTTTATAATAATTCGTTATTTATGTGTTAAAAAAACTTATATAATATGTCATATGCCGTGACGTTAATGGAGTTAGAGTTCTTTATTGGAAATTGATTTATTACAATAATTATTTTTTGTTTTGTTTGTATTTGAGTTTTTTTTATACATTTACATAATAGACTTTTTAGAAGTGTTTAAATATGACCATAATGATCGGCTGTAGCAAGTTACAACCGATCACAGTGGCCATATATTGTTAGAAATTTAGGGTAATAAAAAACTTGGAAATTCTGAGAATCATGTGTAAACTTTCAAATTAAAGTATTTGGGTGGTACTCCCAACCTTTAATCGAATAAGATTCAGAAGAATTTTAAGAACAGAGAATATGAAGTTATGATTTTCGTGATTGTTGTTATACCAGGAAAATGATGACCATAATGATTAAGTACTTCATTTGTCTGAAAACTGTTAATGCAACTTTCTTTGTCTAAAAACTACTCCAACTGTCAAAACTAGTTTATAACAGTTACTAAAACCGGATCATTAATAAGGGTCAAAATGAAGTCAAAAAAATGAGTTCATTTACAGAAAATTTAGATTTCTAAGGCATTTTTTTGGACCCCGCCAGGGGCTACTGCCCCTTGGACCTCGCTCCCAAGGGCGTTGCCCCCGACCCCCGTTTGTTTAGGGGCAAAAGCCCCTAAATGACAGTCTACTTTGAATCTTAAATGAACTTAAACAAGTGTGCACTCCGCACCTTCCTTACTTGTTTAATATTCATCAATATTGATTTTTGGTCAACAAGTCAATCCATTACGTGCTTGCATGCATGGTTGGGGTCAAAACATGATTTTTGGTCCTTAACCCAACTTTGTGACCTTCAAATACTTGCATGGTTGTGGCTTAACCATCAAGGTCCGATTTTTATTACTCTAAGTGCTTCCAAGAGCCCAAAAGGACAGCTCTTATGTTATGAAACTATCAAGACTCAAGGAACCTCAACAATGGAGTCCAAAAGTGACCTAAAACACCCCACAATCAAATCTAAACATGCAATGATCAAGTTTGAAGCTTGATACCTCAAATGAGTCAGAAATAGTGATAATCTCCTGGATCTGCAATCTCCCTTTGAATCCTTGCTCCCTCTTCAAACTCCTTTCTCTTCTAAACAACAAAACAACACTAAAATTCTCTCAAGTGGCTTCCAAATCACAAGAACACACAAATATAAGTTACGGTTTTCGTGGTGGTTGTCTAAGGGTGAGAGGGAGGTTGGACGAAAGGCATAAGGTCCTTTATATAGGGATCAAACGTTAAGATTTAGGGTTTTATAACCTGCATACGTACGTTGTGTGTACTCGTGGTACGCTGGGCGTACCTGCATGGCTTATGCGTTCCAGTCTCTTGAGTATGCTGAGCGTATATGGCAAGGTATGCTCCAATAAGTTTGATTGGCTGCATTTACAAGATAACTTGCAAAAATTCTTGTAGTGAGATTGAAACAAGTCATGGGGTGTTGTACAGACGAGGTTCAAACAACTTATGTGGCAGAAAGAAATATCTTAGATGGTCCGCTTCTTGTTAACGAAATCTGTTCCTGGTCCAAAAAAGTTAAAAGGAAAGTTCTGCTGTTTAAAGTAGATTTCAATAAAGCCTTTGATTGCGTTAACTTGGAATTTTTAGACAACAACCTATCACAAATGGGATTTGGTGGAAAATGGCAGATGTGGATTAATGGACGCCTGACCTCCTCGAAAGCTTCGGTCTTGATCAACGGAACTCCAACTGACGAGTTTACCACTTCAAAGGGTGTTCGGCAGGGAGATCCCTTATCCCCGTTCCTATTCATAACAACAATGGAAGGCTTAAGTGTGGCAATGAAAGAAGCATGTGCAAAGGGTGTTTTTCAAGGTCTACAACTACCGAATGGGGATCCGGTTATTTCGCATCTCCTCTATGCTGATGACGCATTATTCATTGGGGAATGGTCAGAGTACAATGTAAAGAACCTTGCAAGGATGCTAAGGTGTTTTTATGCGTCCTCGGGGCTCAAAGTAAACTTCAACAAATCCCGAGTTTTTGGTGTCCGGTTCGCGACAGAAGAGGTGGCTCGAATGGCCAGTTCGTTTGGTTGCGAACCTTCTACACTCCCCTTCAATTACTTGGGAGTACCTGTCGGAGCGAATATGCGCCTAAAAAAACATTGGCAACCAGTGATCGATAGGTTTCAAGATAAACTCTCACAATGGAAAGCAAAATCTCTTTCATTTGGTGGCAAACTTACTTTAATCAAGTCAGTTCTAAGTAATTTGCCAACCTATTTCATGTCTCTGTTTGTGGCACCTGCGGGAGTCATCGAAAAGCTGGAAAGAATCAGACGTAGATTTTTATGGGGAGACTCGGTGGATCACGCGAAGATACATTGGGTATCATGGGCTAAGGTAATTTCAAGCAAAGAAACAGATGGGCTTGGCGTAGGATCATTAAATGCGTTCAACAAAAGTGACGGATATAATCATTAGTTGGGCGGATTGGTGTACTAACCCTTTTATAGTGACGGATATAATCAACAACAAGAGGATGCAACCAACAAAAGTGACGGATATAATCATATCTACAATGTATACGTGGGTCAAATACAGGGGGAAGACAGAGGCGATTAGTTGGGCGGATTGGTGTACTAACCCTTTTATAGGGTTGTAGCTATCTTTTTCCGTTTGTTTCTTTTACTTGTTGTATCTCCTAGCTCCTTGCTAGGTTGTTTAACATGTTTTTCTTTAATATATATGCCTTCTATTTGCCGGTTCAAAAAAAAATCATCCAATTAATTAAATTTGTTTAAGAGTGAATACAAATTTACAGAAATGGCCCCTTCATTTTTTTTTTCTTTTATTCACAATCCATACAAATTATAAAAATACTCTCTTGATTCTTTTTTTGGTAAAATCACCTACACTTATTTGTTATAAATTTTTATTGTTTTGTAGCCCATTATCATACAACAAATAAATTTTAAAACTTGGATTTTCGAGAAAAAAAATATTACTCATTTTTTTACGGAACCATTATGCCACATATCAAAATCCGACCAAATATTTTGTTTTTTTTTTACAATTTTAAACAATGTGCTTTTCTTCTTCGTTTTTTTCATACATTCACATTTTTTTCGCTATTTTTTATTTTTTTTTACTGTTTTCTTCAAAGATTTAATCAAAATTTTTTTTGAACTTAGTCTTTTAATAGTTTTTACGTCTTATATGTGATATTCTACATCGGTTTAATTAATTCTTATTTAAAACACATAAAAATCCACAACAGAGCACGGACTCAAATAGGGGTAAGCAAAAACCGAACCGCAAACCAAAAAAATCAAAAAAACCGCATAAACCGAAACCAAAAAACCGAAACTGAAATGAAAACCGATGGTGCGGTTTTTAGTTTTGCAAAAAACCGAAAATACTCGGTGCAGTGCGGTTTCTAGTCTCGCAAAAACCGCAAAAAACCAAACCGCACCGCATATATATATATATATATATATATATATATATATATATATATATATATATATATTAAGTGTTGATATTTGTAAGAACCAAGAACTTATGACAATTAAAATTTCTATAAATGTAAATATCTATCTTATCTATCGGAGGATGATTGTATATTTTTAAGCATATATTCAATGGTATTTACAATAACAAATAATGTTTATGATACTTTTTTAACATTTACATATGAAGAGTACTAGTGATATAATATCATTTTTATGAATAAATTAATTGATATTATCGTATGTACTTGTAAAACAAATATTATATTAATTTCGCATTATATTGAAGCATTAGAAACATGTTGAATGAGTGGTTAAACAATTTGATTTCTAATCAATAGGTTGTGGTATGGATTTATCTCCAATAAATGATTATCACACCTCATTTGAGTCAAAGTAACTCACTGAGTTACTTGAGTTTTAGTAAAAAGGCAAAACAAGAAAAAAAAAACCGCAAAAAAACCGAACCGCAAAAAACCGCAATGAAAAACCGCAAAAACCGAACCGCATAAAACCGAACGGTGCGGTTTCTAAATTTCAATAAACCGAAGTTGCGGTTTTCGGTTCGGTTTTAACCAAAAACCGCACCAAACCGCACCATGCTCACCCCTAGACTCAAATACTAATTATAAACATTAAGTAGCTATTAATTTTTTCATATATGTGCTTCACAATTTTAGCTCAGCCCGAGAAGCAGCGCCACTATCCATGCAATCTTTCTTTTGAAGTTCTTATTTTTTTCACCCTTGTTTCTTTTTGTTTCAGCATTCCAAAACATATCACTATCTTTCTAGAGTTTAGTAATAGTAATACTTACCATTCTACTGTTACGATGATATATGGTAAAGACCTTGTACAAGCAAAATTGTTGGATACTAATATATCAGCATACAGTGGGAAAGAAACAGTTTCATGACTCCGAATTATACAAACAATTTTGGATAATATAATGTGACATTTTTTTAATCTTTAAGTAACAAAAATTGTGGAAGGAAAAAGTTAGAGGTAACTTTAGAATATGGTCCGGCCAGTGGACCATGGAAATGATATGGTTTAATGTGAGGATGGTGAAAGTAAATTATGAAGACATGGCAAAGTCCAAAAGACCAAAACCATCATCACACTACCAACCATGACCAACTTTTGACTTTGTTAAAATAAATTTTAATATGTTAATTATATATTTTTCTAAATGTATATTTTTCAACAATATATCATTATATAACTATACCAATTTTAATATGTTAATTATATATTTTTCTAAATGTATAACTTATCCCATAAAACAAATGCTGTAATGAGTGGGTGGTGCTCAAAATTATAACCTGGATCTGGAAGGGTCCAATATGTAATATGAGGTCTATCGAGGGAGTCTAAGTGTAAATTGTATTGTTGTTGGCTTTCTGCAGTTTAGTTAAACCCTAGTTTGTCTCTCTTCTTCCCTAAACCTCAGAGTCAGAGGCTGTAGAGGGATAGCCGGAGGTCTCACAGCAATGGCGGCATTTGACCATGTTCAAAATATGTATGACGTTTCTTTAAAACCTAGACTTCTTCGTTCGTTTATCAAAGAACTTATCCCCGACGAGAAACAACAGTTGGGAAATCCATTAGAGCTCTCACAAGTTGTCTCCGCTATCAAAACTCACGGCCTGCTGTCCGAGCGCGTTGCGCAAACTGATGATAACAAGAAATTGATTGAAAAATGGAAATCCGCCGTTGATTTGTGGGTTGATCGCGTGCTAATGCTAGTCTCTAGCAACATGGTAAGTTTTACTTCAACATGCAATAGAAGCTATTTTTTCAATATAAGAATTCTTCCATAGAATCAGCCATCCTTATCAGAATTCAACCGAGATTCCCTTCGTTCCACGAAATAAGGATAATAGATAAAATATATATAGGGTTTAATTTGTAAATCACTAAAAACTTGTCTCCCCCCAGGAACTCGCTTCCTCTGATCATCGGACATCTTCAATGCTGCATTAGTTATAATTTGTATAAGATAATGATATATCGTGGGTAAAGCTCAATATAAATGCATGTAAATTAAGCTAAATAGAATTGGTTTGAATTTGAAACAATACTGTAGAGATATTATTGATATCCCAATCTGGAAATGGGGGCATCAACATTCAGCAACCTATAACATGATATAGATTGTTCTTATAAGATACGTAAACCATTTCTTTCATTTATTTTGGGACAAAACTAAAAGTGATTTAACCAATATGTGTGATGTAGCCAGATAAATGTTGGGCTGGAATATGTTTGTTAGGGGTGACTTTTGAAGAATGCAGTTCTGAACGATTCCTTGCATCTTACTCTGTTTGGTTTCAAAAGTTGCTTTCGCATCTTCAGGTAATTAGACTTTATCTTGCTCTTACATTTTAATGAATATTTGTGTTTACTGGTGGTTTTAATGTCAATGTATGGGGTCAACATTGTGTCAGAAAATTATATTATTTGACCAACTCTGGAAAATGTAGTTAAAAGCAATATGAAATAGAGTTGATTTTGTTGATGTCTATAGAAACCGAAACCTTTGTTATGGGATCTGATGATTTTTTTGAATCCTGCATTTAAATCAGCCTCCTGCAGAATCTCACTTTGTGAAGGTTTCTTGTTGTGTCTCGATATCGGATCTTCTTACAAGGTATATTCGTAATTTCATTTAGCAAAACTGCAAACATGTGCATGGTGACAAAATTGCCCTCATAAATTCTGATTCTTTTTGAAGATTTCTTTTCAAATTGACATATTTGCACATAATACAGGATGAGGCCAACACGTGCTTATTATTTTAATTTTCAATAGAAACCGTAAATGCATAATTATTATTTTAACTTTTAACACACTTAATCAATTAAACATATCGTAAATTGACATAATTTTGTTTTTTTGCTATTTTTGTTTTTTTTTCTCGGTTTTTATATATAAGAAACCAAACCCAACTGAAAATTTTGTTTTGTTTTGTTTTTTTTTTATAAAAACCAAATGTCAAACCTTTGGTTTTTCGGTTTCTTTTTTTTTTTTTTTAATTTATATAGAAAATATCATTTTTTAGGTATTGCTGGATGCCTTGTGATTGACAAAAAATTATATAGAAAGTATTTTTTTTGAGCTATATAGAAAATATTCTTTTTGAGGACATTTTCTATATAATTTCAAACCATGATGATTCCATTTTATAAGGTATGCTGGAATTCTTGTAATTGAAGGAAATATGAAGTTGGTGTTTAATAGGGGTGTTCAAAAAACCGAAACCATACCAAAAAATGAAAAAAAAAAACAAAAACAAAAACAAAAACAAAAAATTTGAATCATAAAAGCAAACCTTTTCTGAAAAACCAACGGTTTGGTTTTTCCTTTTTATTAAAACCATTCTCACCCATACTAGTTAACAAACTATTTTACATGGTCAGAAGTTACGTTATATTTTGAAAAAAAATGTTTTTTCTAATAAATAACGGTTTTTGAAAAGTTCTTTTAATATGAACAGTTTTTCTGAAAGCTTTTACAAATATAAGTGGCTTTTCCGAAAACTTTTACAAGAAATATAAGTGGCTTTTCTGAAAAAAAATTTAAAGTAGGGGCTTTTCAGATTAGTTGGTTTTTTCTGAAAATTTCCTTTTGATTAATAAGATTGTAAATAACCAAAACTGTTTTAACGTTTTAGTTTGTCATCAAATGTGTCGCATCATTTGTACGTGTTACTTACATCACATCAAATCTTTTTCTTAAAAGTTACTAAGGCTGGGTATCAAAAATGGAAAAAACTTAAAATTTTATAAACTCAGACTAGAGAGATGTCTAAAGTTAAAAAAAAAAAAAAAATTTAAATCTCATCTGATATATTTACTAAATCCAAGTCATTCTTCATACCCGCACTAGTCAAAGCGTTACAAAAAAATAGTCAAACCGTTACAAGAAATTTAGTCAAACCGTTATAACTTATAATAAACAATTTACATTTTCTCAAATATAAATATAAAAGATCTGATAATTCATAATTCTCCCTGTTTACTACTTAGATTGAGTGGGTTTCCGAATATGAAGAAAGATGGAACTTCACATGCTGCAAAAGTTGTTCATCCAGTTTTAAAGCTGATACAGGAGGATAGCTCAGATGCTGTATGTGTTTTTTGGTACTAATAATACCATGTTCAGATTTATTTATTAATTTATTAATTTTTATATTTCCTTTTACTTATATACCCGATTTGATTGTTTATTTCTGCAGGAAGGAGCTGTTGGTTTGTTATGCACCATTTTGAATTTCTTCCCATCTTCTCTCCAAAAGAATTATGATTCTGTAAGTCATCTGGTTGTTGATTCAATTTTATAGAAATTGAGCCACATAAATTTAAAAAAAAAAATTGTTTTGCAGGCTGAAGCAGCTATTGTCACAAAGCTTATCTATGGGAAATGCAATCCTAATATGCTGAAGGTTTGACCATTCTCTCTATCCTTTGACCAGTCAATGGGTTGGTTGATTTCACACCTAACTTTTTTCCTTGACCAGAAACTTGCTCTTTGCTTGTCTTTACTTCCCAAATCAAAAGGCGATGAAGATACCTGGTCTTTAATGATTCAGAAGATCTTAATAGCTATAAACATCCTTCTGAATGATTCGTTCCAAGGCTTAGAAGAAGGTAAGTCAACAGATACACAGGGTTATTTTGGTAACTTTTTTAATTACTTACATGGTAATTAACCGTATAATACTTGTTTGACTGCAGAAAGTAAAACAAGTGAAACCATGCGAGCGTTAGTCCCTCCAGGAAAAGACCCTCCTGCCCCTCTTGGAGGCCTCACAGTGTTTGACCTTTCTAACAAGTCAACAGAACGACTCTCTATCACTAATATATCTACACTCTTGCTTTGCTGTTCCACAATGCTTACAACTTCCTACCCTGTTCGGGTATCTTTAACATTTTTTATATGTTTGTTATAATGGTAAAACATTATTTAAAAAGTTTTTAACTTTTTTTTTTTAAATGATAGGTTAAGGTTCCCATTAAGCCATTATTAATGGTAGTTGGAAGAATACTGAATGTAGATGGTTCCTTGCCACAAACCATGTACCCAACTCTCACTGCAATGCAACAAGAACATATTTGCATTCAACTTCCTGTTCTACATTCATATAGCCTGCAAATTTTATGTGATGTTATAAAGGAAGCACACAGGTATATATATATATATATATATATATATATATATATATATATATATATATATATATATATATATATATTAATCATTTTGGATGTGTTGTAAATGGTAATAATATATAATTTGTAATCATTATTTGTTTTTGTTTTTTCAGTCAACTGTTGCCACACACTGCACATACTATCCGACTTGTGACAGAATATCTCAGAACATGTGAATTACCCGAACTTAGGGTAAAACTTTATGGTCTCATAAAAATGATGCTGATGTCCATGGGGGTTGGTATGTTTTAACTCTTTTTATGATATAAAATTATAAAAATCTTTTTATGATATAAAATTGTAAACTAAATGATTGGTGTTGAGCAGGGATGACAATATATCTAGCTGAAGATGTCATAAGCAGTGCTTCCATTGATCTGGATTCAAACCATGGTGGTGAAGAAGCACAACCTATGAACAAGAAAAGGAAGCATGAAAATGCAATTTCATTTCTTGAAAATCAATCTCAAATGGTTTATTCCTCCAAAAACCATGTTCCAATTTCTGTCAAGATTGCTGCACTTGGGGCACTAGAAACACTTCTAACTGTGGTATGTTGTTGGTTTTCTCCATGAATTACTTTATTTTATTGGATTTGATTTAAAAATTAATTGATTTGATTTTTTGCAGGGAGGGGCATTGAGATCTGAGAGTTGGAGGTCAGACGTAGACCAGCTTCTTATCACTGTAGCTACAGATGCTTGTAAAAACGGATGGGCAAAAGAAGCAAATGACGTTTATACCCCTAGTTGGGGTGATTTTCAGCTTGCTTCTTTAAGGGCACTTTTGGCATCTCTTCTTTCCCCTGGTCGTTTTCGCCCTGCGTATCTAGCCCAGGGTCTCGAGCTTTTTCGTGGAGGTGGTCAATAAAATATTAAACCTAATTTAATTTATAGTATTTGTTATCAAAGTTCAATTTTTTAATTTTTTTTTTTTTTTTTTTTTATATATAATTGTTCAATTGGTGTTTGCAGGCATGCAAGAAACAGGAACGAAAGTTGCAGAGTTTTGTGCACATGCGTTATTGAGTTTGGAAGTTTTGATACATCCGAGGGCCCTACCCTTGATAGATATTGGATCTTCTGTTGAATACCCTGTTAATGTTAATGGAATGAAAGATAAGTTCATGAAGAGCAACATATATTCCAGTGTTGTTCAGAAAAGCAACCTAGTCACAGTTACAGGTGGCACCTCCAGAAATGAAGCTGAGTCAGAAGAGGATGATCTGTATGAAAAATGGGTAAAAGATGGTGAAAATGAGATGGAAAAAAACACAACAGAAAATGTGGTTTCTGTTGAGGCACCAATGAATGTTGCTGAAGATAAAGGAAAGGGAATTCTGGTAGAGACACAGGCGGATGAAGAAACGGATCGTTATGCATTGAAGAACATGGAAACCGAGGTGGAGGTGGTGGTGGCCAAGGGTGTTTCTGGTGGTGGTGCCGCCAATGATGTGGTGGGAAGAAGGTTTGAAACGGTGGGTGGTTCGGAGGGAGGTGGGGAGTTTGTGTTTGCGTTAGGTGATAATGACAATGAGGATGCAGCAATGGATGAGATTCCTGATATTGTTGATGTGGAACCGGATTCTGATGAGGAATAACAGAATTATGTTTTGGAAATTTTGATAGAGGTAACATTTTAAATATAATGATATGTTAAAAGAGATGAATTTGTAGAGTAATCTGGTTAAGTTGTATGTGGTTTTGAATGGTTATTTTTGGTTTTGGAGTAGGATTAAAGTTTTATTTGATTGCAAATAACAATGAGGTCAACGTCAAAACTTGGTTTTTATTTTATTTTATGATATCATGGTATAAAACAGTTTGGGCTTTTAGAGGTTATTCAGATACTTAAAGGAATACTATTGAAACTGTATCATATATAGAATATATATTATACATTCAGATACCATAGGATATAACGGACTTTTTAATTTTTAATGCGTAGCAAGTGTATAAATGTGACAGAAGTAAACATATTTTCTGGACTATTTATATTGATTTCTGTATTAAGAACCAAGGCCCAAGGGTTTGTCACTTGTGACTTGTGACAATCAAACAAAATTGGCGTATAGTTGAATAAATGGAAGAAAGCCTTTTAAGCTCTAAGGTCATCTTCAATGCCAGTTTAATGGGGAGTTTAATTCATTAAACTCAATCCTTATTATGGATTAATGACATGGCTCACCTCTAATCACACTCCATCACCCCATGTGTGCAACTCCATTACCACATCATTCTTCACTCTCTATCATGTATATATACTAGTATTTGAGCTTGCGTTTTCCGTAAGTTCTTACATGTATTTTTTCGCATTAGGAATGACAATTGATTTTAAACCATAATACTATATCACATATAAGATGTAAAAAGTATTAAAAAACTAATTACCAAAAAACTTTGATTAAATGTTGGACAAAAACAATAAAAAATGATTAAAATTAGGGAAAAAATGTTTGGACAAAATAACAAGGAAAACATGAATCATAAACTATATTATTAACTACAGTGATTGTAAACACAAAAAATAAATTGATATTTGTATATATTTATAATTTGTCATATTTTTATTATAAACTAGTTACTGTATTTGTTAAAAATAAAAAATATTATGTTGATATAATTTTATACTACAAATAAACGTAAACATCAATTAGTCTATTTTTCCTACTAACTTATTTAAAAAGCTATGCAAAACGCAGATTTTTTTTTTTTTTTTTTATAATATCTAACCAAGGGAACATGATGAATATACTATATAGCATAGTATTTGTAATTTCATCAACATGTGTTATTGAGTTATTATTTGCTAGTCACACGTGGTTTCACGAAGGAAATGTGGTTCCGCAAGAAAACGTGATTTCCAAAAAACCTATATGTGTGTATTATTTGTAGCTAATTACTATCCAAGTATTTTACTTTGAGATCATAATAATTAGTTTTAAATATAATTCTTTGGATTATACGGTTAAATTAGTTGTTAAATATCAATTCTGGATGATCTGTGTAACAAAATAACTATAAAAACGTGAAATAAATAACCTCATTTGAGACTATTAGCAACACATCATTTTCTTACAAGAAAATGTTTATAATGGTCTTAATTCGTGTCTATTAGTTTTTCTTATATACTGAAAATTTAAGTTTAAATTCATATAACATGCCATCACTTTTATTATAGAGTTTGCGACATTATTGATGTAACACCTTCCTGAACATCATAATCTCAGTTTCCTATAAAAGATATACCAAAATATCACAGTTTTTTATTTTTGTTTCAGGAAATGTCAAAAATGGACAACAATATGCCAATATTTGGAATGGCGCAAGTCCGCATGCAAGTCCAAGTAATGGGGCTCCTTGTAATTATAAATATTCTATTAAAATAAGACAAACATTAATAGAAATAAAATATTTGATTTCGTTTTAATTTAAAATTTTACATTTTTTTGAGTTGTTTTAAAAGCTTTAAGGTTGTTAAAAAAATGAAATTTTAATAGAAATTATTCAATAATTATTGCAATATATTAATATTAATGAGATCCACTTATAATTATTATTTTTTTATAGAAAGAACAAAGAGATTATTATTAGCCACCATGATTTTAGGTTTCAGATTTGACCGTAAACTTTAGTTTTTAATAATTTAGCCACTATTGTTAGCTCTATTCCAAATAGTCCACGATTTTATGTTTCAGATTTGACCGTAAGCTTTAATTTTTAATAATTTAGCCACTATTGTTAGCTCTATTCCAAATAGTGAGATGGGATGGGATGCTTGATATTCATTTTTTTTTTTTTTTTTTGTGTATATTGACAAATTAAGATATATGAGGTGTTTTATGTAAAGAAGTTCGAAACTTGGTTTCTTCATCTCATTCTATTCGTTAGCGTTTACAAGATGGACACACTTGCCATTGCAATTGCTTTTTTCTAGAATTCAATATTAACTTCAATATCATCTCTTTTACCTCATCAATACTATTTCCATTCAGGAGATAAACTAATCTTCATTAAATATGACTTTTTAAAAATAAAAAAAAAAAGTGGTATGCCCAAAAAAAACGATATTTGAATTTCTTTGTTCTTTACTTCTTTTAGTGAACTTCAAAGTGAGCATTCCCCATTTGAATGGAGTCACCCACTCTACCTTTCCTTTAAGGCAATGGTTTCACCACTTTGTTTGCATGGATCAAGGTGGCATTTTATTGGATCGGATGAAAACATTGTCTCACTTTTTTTTTTTTTAGAATCACCGACATAATCAAGGGTTTTTAAGACTAATAACATTATATACTTCGTGAATTTGTGATTGTGATTCAAAATTTCATCATTATCATCTAGATTTTTGGAAAATTAAGATTTTAAATGTATTTAGTAATGTTGAGGGTTGGAACGTACTTGTCAGGAAAGAGATTTCATAATTGTCAAAACCGGGTCTTAAAAAAAAAGATTTTAACATGTATTTAGTAATATTGAGTCTGAAAAGTAATTGTGAGTAAAGACTATGGTTGCATCTGAAAAGTAATTTCATTCATATTTGGACCAAAAGTGGCCAGTGGCTAGTTCGAGAAGAATAAAACTACAGTGACCATGAGTTCTAATAACAAAAACCATGGTGGCCAAATTGTAAAATCCAGAACTAGTCAGCATCTGTCAAAAAGGGTCCATGTCTATGGAGTATTTCATTCATAATTTCAACAAACCCACACTCCTCTTGCTGCTTATCAACTCCAGTCAACAATGGGGGGTTCCATCCAAACCTCCATATAAATAAGTTCGACATCCACTGCATAGCATCCTGTGAAGCGCCATATTCATTCGCCAAACCTCTAATCCCCTCCCAATTTCTATAGCCTTCGGATCTTTGATTCATAATTTTCTCTGATTCATAGTTGAAATTGAAAGGAAAACGATCGCAGAAGATGGGAGGTGAAGCGGAGAAATGGGTGTTGATGGTGACAGCGAGAACACCGACGAACATAGCGGTGATCAAGTACTGGGGGAAGAGAGATGAAACATTGATATTACCGATCAACGATAGCATCAGTGTCACTCTCGATCCAAGTCACCTTTGTACCACAACCACCGTCTCTGTCAGCCCTAGCTTTGATCAAGATCGTATGTGGCTTAACGGCAAGGTATTCACCTGCTTCTGCTTCTACTTTACTCTGCATCGTCTTATTAGTTTTTCGTTATTCAGTTTGAGTAGCTATATCCTTCCATTGGCTATAAAGTTAGAGAAAACTGTTAAGTTAGAATTGATCAATCATCCATGGCATATTATCTCTCTCGTGTAGGAGATATCTCTTCAAGGAGGTAGATTCCAGAGTTGTTTAAGAGAAATTCGTGCTCGTGCTCAAGATGTAGAGGACAAGAAGAAAGGCATCAAAATCAACAAAGAGGATTGGCAAAAACTTAATCTGCACATTGCTTCATACAACAATTTCCCAACAGCCGCAGGTTTGGCTTCCTCAGCAGCCGGTCTTGCTTGCCTAGGTACAATTTCTATCTTCTGAACAACTTGAGTTATTATTATTCTAGTGAAGCAAGAAACTTACAATAAAATGTGCAGTTTTTTCCCTTGCGAAGCTGATGAATCTGAAAGAAGATAACAGTCAACTTTCTGCCATTGCTAGGTAGGTAGTTGTTGTTATATGAATCTGAATTCTGAAATAAGATAACAACTTATAAATTATTATGTATGTGAGTGCACTGCAGGCAAGGTTCAGGTAGTGCTTGTCGCAGTTTATATGGTGGATTTGTCAAGTGGTGTATGGGAAAAGTAGGTTTTGATATTTGTAATCTTTTATTTAGCTTCTTGTATCAAATATCATCATTCATGTGATTAAACCAAATGTTATGTTGTGTATGGATTGTAGGAAGAAAATGGCAGTGACAGCCTTGCTGTCCAACTTGCAGATGAGAAGCATTGGGACGAACTTGTAATTATCATTGCTGTGGTATGTTCTTTTTCCTTCTTTCCACATTTACTTTGGTGTGTGTGTATGTGTGTGTTTGTTCTAAAGTTGAAGTTGGTGTTGCTGTTTACAGGTAAGTGCACAACAGAAGGAAACCAGTAGCACTTCAGGAATGCGCGACACTGTTGAAACAAGTGCACTTATTGAACATAGAGCCAAGGTTGATTCATTATATTAATAATTTATGCATTTGGTGTCGTGTCTCTTAAGTTGTATAAATATGTTAAAGCTTCCATGTTTTATTGGTGACAGGAAGTTGTGCCAAAACGTATAACTGAAATGGAAGGCGCGATACAAAACCGGGACTTTGCGACTTTTACACGTCTAGCTTGTACAGACAGCAATCAGTTTCATGCAGTTTGCCTTGACACATACCCTCCTATTTTCTACATGAATGACACATCCCATAGGCAAGTTATATATTTAAATTGGTGATTAGCTCCCCATTACAAGAATATCATAAGCTAACATTATATGGTATGGTGATTTTATTTCAGAATAATCAGCTGTGTTGAGAAATGGAATCGTGCAGAAGAAACACCTCAGGTCTGTATTTTGTATTGTATTCCCATTAAGAAATAATGAAGGAAGTCATGTCATGAGATGTAAATGACTTTAAGACGGACCAATCATGTGCAGGTGGCATATACTTTTGATGCAGGGCCGAATGCTGTTATGATTGCACGCAACAGGAAAACTGCTGCTCTTCTACTCCAGAGGCTGCTTTATAACTTCCCTCCTCAATCCGATACTGATTTAGACAGGTATACTATTTTTGATTTTTCTCCCAAAATGGAAAATGTTTTTGACTGTTGGTATATATCATATATGCAATAATTGTAAGTCTGATTTTTATTTGTTTTGACTTGATACTAGCTACATAATTGGGGACAAGTCGATTCTACAAGATGCTGGGATTAAGGATATGAAGGATGTTGAAGCTTTGACCGCTCCCCCAGAAGTCAAAGACAAAATTCCGACCGAGAAATCCAAGGGAGATGTTAGTTACTTCATCTGCACAAGACCTGGTGGTGGTCCGGTTGTGCTGTCGGATGAAACCCATGCTCTTCTTAACCCACTCACTGGCTTGCCTAAGTAAACAAACAAGCGCATTCATTGTTGACCTGTTTATTTCCCATGTATTTTCTCCATTTTCTTTATGTTTTTTGTTTTTTTTTTCCTGGAGTTGGAGCATGTTAGAATGAGAAATACCTAAAAAGAATTTAGGATTATGTACCCACGATATGCTCAATAAATTGAATCTTTTTTTCAGTAAATCAAAGATAATTACTGTACGATATATTTGCATTGAAATTGTTTAAGGAATTTAATAATAATAATAATAATATGCACGAGTATTTCATGTGTTTCCTTCCAGCTTTATTGACCCACTGAAAATGATCCATCTTGGTGATTGGTCGTGTAACAGCTAGGTATTGGCAAGCGACTGATCTTTTTTGTTCCAAAAGGTAATGAGAAAAGAGTCCATGATGATCTATAAACCAAAACGTTTAGTTTTAAAAATAGCAGTTGCTTGGGTATAAAAGAAATTTAGCAATTAAAAAGCTTTTGAAATGCATATGGTATATGGCGAAGGGTGAACCTGGTTTAAATGTGCTGCGACACAGGGGATAATTAGTAATCCTGGTTCACCAAATGTACCACCAAGTTGATCCACCACCGCAACCAGCACTGGCAAAGCTTTCTACAAAAATCTCACCCTCACACCAGATAAGATTTTAAGGATAATATCTCCAACACCAAAAGATAGGTTCTACAATAATAATAATAATAATAATAATAATAATAAACAGGACAGTTGATTAGTGGATAATTTAATTTGTTACCTGACTTGCAATAAGTAAGAGGGCAGTAGAATTTTTCTTTTTTGCAAAGATTGATTTGCTACCACCAGATACAGCACATAGGCAACGAATTGATGTGGCATTGAAACCTAATAGTATCAGGTGAAGCAGCCTGCAGTATATATATACGATATTAAATGAAATAACAAAGTATCATCTCAACAATGTATGTGATTCAGATGAAAGATCATACGCTCCCATCATCACAGCTACAAGAAAAGCTTCAGGCTTAACCATCACAAGTAGAGGCCTTGATCTGCTTACTTGTATCCACGGGACCTCGATAACATCACCACACATTGTCAGTCAAACACAAAACTCATATTCAAATTTGATAACATCAACAGGATGTAGAAATGAAAAGCTTATAAAAAAATAATGACAACATACCAAACTAAGTAATATCACACTCAGTACCGATAAGAGCTGATTGTTATTATCAACAAAATCTGCCAAGCCTGCAATGCACAAAAACTTGGAGAATTAACAATTTGGTTAGTTAAGTTAAGTTATAACATATGCAAGAAAAATTTGACACATTGTTTGAGTTGGAGATATACTAGTCAAATGTGCTTATCTATGGAACTCCATAATAACGAGTTTTCAGTTTTAGACATACTAGGTTCTATGGTTCCGGTTCTTAAATCAGAATATCCCAACAACTTGTAAATTATATAGACAAAAGAAATATCACCTTTAAAGGATTCCCAAAAAGCCTGTCAAACGAAACCAACAATTACTTTTTTAATCTCAACACTTGTGAAACACCATGTAACAAACAGATGCAATCCACATTAATTCTTTGGACGAGAAACAAAAAAAGTAAGAAGCATAGGGTAAGGTAACCATCAATCCCTGATTCTGAAATCTTTATGTTGTTGAGATGTATTATGGATATAGTTTGAGAAGCATCACAAAATTTTCTCGTTTTTAGCAGATGCCCCTGTTTCATATGTGGGGGGAAAATTGCTTTGGTTCTAAGAAAAGGCATGATATTTACACAGAATGACTAAAAACTGTGATATTGTATGGGCCTTAAAAAGTGACAATAAAAGGTGTTACCTTCCCCAAAATCAAGGGTATCAAAAGTGTGATTATAAGTCTTCTGAACAATTGCTCAGTTGGAACAGATGCCCCAAGTCCAGAAGCTATTAGTTTTGATATAGAAAAAGGCACCTGCAAAGATGCAGCCACTAATCACATGAAAACTCAGATTGATTATTTTCTCTAATATGCAAGATTAGAGACAAGAATCACTTCTAAATGTAGTGAACTTTTGTTTTTAAATGTTTTTAGAGAAGCAGGTAACATCAAGTGTAGATAGTCAAGTATTTTGTCAATTCTCTTATTCTTGATATTGTAATTTGTAAACACCAAATTTCAAACCAGTTAATGAAAGTTAAAGCATCTAATAAAATAATACGACATGGGATGCAAATATAGCATGCATCTTACAAACAATCTTAAAGGGAAAACAAGGTCATAGCTTTGGAACTTACCATCATAATTGCCAACAAACTAGATGTTACAGTCATAGCAAGAGCCAAAGCACAATTTCCTCCAGCAAGCTGCAATTCAGCAATACATATCTTGGTTCACAATCAATGTTTCTCAGTTTCATAATTATGCATAAAAAATTTAGTAATTAGATGAACTTTACAATAACATCAACGGACCCGGGTTAGAGCAACTCCACTTGATAATGTTGTAGGCATACAGCTAAAAAGAGCTAGTCCTGTAAAAAAAGGAAGAAAAAAAAAACAGATTATTGCATGTAGTAGTAAAAGAACAAGATTAAAAGATATACAAAGAGTTGATTGATGCTAGAAAAAATATTTAATTATGTCTGAAGCCACACCTGTAACAAATTCTTGAGGTTGGAAGTGAAGTTGCAGGATTATTTTGGAAAGGAGGGGAGTAAACAACAAAATTGAAGCCTGTACTGACGATAATGTAAGAGTGTCAAAACATTTATTTATAGAGGACGAAATGGGATTTTAAGTGAAACTTGATTAGATCTAGCGGAAAGGTTACAAAACAATCATTGAGATTGAATAGTAATTAAATCCACAGACTGGTAACTGATTATTAGTATTAAGAAGCTTCTGGTTAGTAAGTGTCCTCCATTCTGTTAAAAGAAAAGGAGCAGCAAGAAACTAAAAAAAGGACAAATGTGAAGAATGAACCTACGAAAATTACAATGGTGCTTAAATAATATGAATTCATACTAGCCCAAAGAGTCCAACTGGCCATGCTTCAGCAGCTGCACCAATATCTTCACTACGCAATCTTAATCCTGTATCATGAAAAAACAGAGAATAATTACCTGATAAAAGTAAAGTTAACACTTAACACCAGCTAATACTCTTGACTTCTTGCCTGATATGATAAATATCCCAAAAGTGCTAACTATAGATAATTGATATCTATGGGCAAGACAACCAGGACCAGGATTTGCAAGGCCCAATGCTACTCCTCCAATAAGAGCTGCACAGCATCAAAAAAAACTACTCTTAGTAGTTATTAGTTAATGCTGGCTGAAAAGAAAGATAAATAACGTAACCAGGTAACTTAATTTCATATTTTTTGATCTATGGAATACTTTACTAACGTCACTTAAGATCAGATCCGACTGCATGAAAAAAAAAAAAATAACATTACATTACCCAATGGAAGAAAATTGCTAGAAGCAAAACTCAGTAAAGGTTCTGCTAGGACCGAAAAGCTCAAGAAACCAGACTTTCGAGGAGATTCATTTGGATTTGGACCTCCATTACCCTGAACCTGAAACCACACTACTACACTCTTAACTTCAAACGAAGAGCCAACCAATTCAAAATTCCACACCAAATCGGGTTGAGTTTGTAAGTCGTAACAACTATTCCAATGAAATCAAAGTGCATCATGAAAAGGGAAGAACCTGATCGGAATTTGTGTGGTTTCTGATGATGAGTGTTCTTCTAAGTGAACGGACCTTTCGAGATATCAACGAGTTATTAATAGCATCGAACGACCGATTACTGGACTGTGAGTTCAGCGATCGGAGATGAGCTGTTACGGTTACTGGAGAAATGAGATTCGTTAGGGTTTCAAGTGTTCCCGCCATCTGCTTCAAAGGGGGGAATGCAACCTCACACTCACAGCCTCACATTCGCACTTGGTTGTGTGTTGAAATTGGCAGTTATTCTCGCAAAGATTTACATATTATTTCCATCTTAAACCCCTGTATTATTGTATATTGACAAACGCATCCCCTCTCTTGAAAAAAAAGGTAATGGCTTATTGCTATCATAACGAATTAACGAGCCTAATAAATCAGAAGTGAAAGTTTGTTTATGAGGTGACGATAAAGAAAAGTAAATAATATTTTTGGCTCGAGTACAGTTGATATTTTTATTTTTGGTCTCAGAATATTACTTTTTATAAATTTAATCATTTTGTGGGGGTGTTTTTTGGCAACGTTTGGGTGGGTTTTCATAGAGTGTTATTAGCTACGTCACTCTTGGACTCTTGGTAACTTATCTTATAACGAGATTGACATGTAAATTCCTTGAGGAACTCGGAGACTTCGTGGAATCGTTCATCAATGGCAGCCGTCGCTCGATTCCATATCCTCCAACAGTCGTCTTCAGTTCTGAAACCTTCTGCAATCTCGTCGAAATTCCCTCGTCAATCTTCTTCGCAGCCGTTCTATTGTAACCCTAATTTCTTTCGAAACAACACTCATATACGCAAGCTTCATCTCGCTCCATCACTCTGCGCCAATTCGAGCCCGACGCCCGAGGTCTCCTCTCTAGAATCATAACCTTACATCTACATTTCTATATGATGGATTTGTCTGTCCCTGAAAGACCTGTACTTTGACCTTCGATTCGAAATGAGTTGCTTTTGAATTTCAAGACCACTGCGGTTTTTAACTGAATTAATATAGTTTAGAAACTCCAAAACATACAAATTCACGTTTTTTTTCTTTCAAGTTGAACAGTTGAAGGTTAGTAGTGCAATTTTTATTATTTTGTAGTTCATTCTGATGCGGGAGTGTTTCTGTGCAGAATTCCTCTGCCAACGGACCAAATGGTTCAATAGTTGGTGATCTTCTGGATTATCTCAACGAGTCTTGGACTCAGTTTCATGCCACAGGTATGCAAATATAATGTTGTTGCTTGAGCTTGACATTGTGTCACATACATAGTTTTACTTGGAACTCTGTATGTGAAAATGATTACTAAAAAGTTAACAGTGATTCCAGGTTGATGTGTTTAGAAAAAGCTTCTATTATATCATTATCTTATTTATCTCCATCTGAATATGTACTCTATAGCTGAAGCAAAACGACAATTAGTTGCTGCTGGATTTCATCTTCTCAGTGAGAATGACGAATGGGAGCTTAAACCTGGTGGACGTTACATCTTCACTCGCAATATGTCCTGTCTGGTTGCTTTTGCCATTGGAGAAAAGTGAGTCACCATAATCTTGTTTCAATATCACATCTTCACTTTGCTGTGTTAACATTTTGATTATTTAACGCTCCAAATCAGTAGTTTTTCAGGTACTCAGTTGGCAATGGTTTTCATGTAATTGCTGCACACACAGATAGCCCTTGTCTGAAACTAAAACCAAAGTCTGCATTGTCCAAATCCAACTATCTTATGGTGAATGTACAAACTTATGGTGGTGGATTATGGCATACATGGTTTGACAGAGATTTAAGTGTAGCTGGAAGGGTCATAGTCAGAAATGGTGATGGCTCCTTTCTACACAAACTAGTCAAAGTCAAAAGGCCTCTGTTACGTGTCCCTACTCTTGCTATCCATCTTGACCGGTTTGTTTCCTATTAATGGTTGAGATCATTGTATGTATTAATTATTATATAACTGTTTTATAGTTTTTATTATCTGAATTTTCATCTATTGTTTTGGTTACATACATATAGTACTGTGAACAAGGATGGTTTCAAGCCAAACTTGGAGACTCACCTCAACCCCTTGTTGGCAACAAAACTCGACGATGTTTCTTCTGTTGACATAAAAGACAAAAATAATAAAGATTCTCATCATCCTCTACTTATGCAGGTAATCTATTACAAATCATGCTTTTTTTTTTCTTCCTTTTCTAAACAGGTGTATTGTATCATGTGTGAACCATGACATTCTTTTCGTATTTCTTAATCTTAGATTCTATCAGATGAATTGGGATGTGAAATTGATGACATAGCAAGCATTGAGCTAAACATTTGTGATACACAACCTAGCTGCCTTGGAGGTGCAAACAACGAGTTCATATTTTCTGGAAGATTAGATAATCTTGCTTCAAGTTTTTGTGCACTTAAAGCTCTTGTTGACTCATCTGGACCCAAAGATCTATCAGATGAACACGCAATTAGAATGGTTGCACTTTTCGATAATGAAGAGGTACTTAAAACTCTGAAATGTGACATTTTATATCAGTTTAATGCAAAAAGTTATACACCAATGATTTCTGTTATATAATATTGTTTATATAGGTTGGTTCTGACTCAGTGCAAGGTGCTGGAGCACCAACAATGTTTCAAGCTATGAGGCGGATAATTGATTGTTTGGCTAATCAGTGTGTGAGGGAGGGTGTCTTTGAGCGTGCAATTCGTCAATCGTTTCTTGGTTTGTATAAATGTGAAAGCTTTTGTGTCGATATAATTTTTACATTTTTTGTAAAAGTTTTTTGTTTTATGTTGTTGTAGTTTCTGCTGACATGGCTCATGGAGTTCACCCTAATTTTATGGAAAAGCATGAAGAACACCATCGCCCAGAATTGCACAAGGGTCTTGTGATAAAGCACAATGCAAACCAACGATATGCTACAAGTGGAATTACAGCTTTTCTTTTTAAAGAAGTTGCTAAAATCCATAACCTTCCAACTCAGGTGAGACTGTGTGTTACTAGTTTTACAATGATTAATGTTTTTGCTAATAAATGGGTTTTATGTTATTTTATAATATGCAGGATTTTGTAGTAAGAAATGATATGGGATGTGGATCGACTATTGGTCCTATACTTGCTTCTGGAATTGGTATTCGCACAGTTGATTGTGGCATTCCTCAGCTTTCCATGCACAGGTGTTGAATTTGGTTTATTTTTTTTATTGGAATTTCTCCCTCTTTTTTTTTAATCTTTTTATAAAAAATTGCAGTGTAAGAGAGATATGCGGAAAGGAAGACATAGATATTGCCTACAACCATTTCAAGGCATTTTACCAAACATTCTCAAGTGTAGACCAAAAACTGAACGTGGACTAATTATTAAGACATTTCTACATTCTTTCAATAGTCAATTGAACTGTATTTTTTTTTTTTTTTTTAATTTGGAGATTAAACATTAAGTTTTGGATTTGATGATAAATTTAAAATTCCTGATGGGATGTATGGTATGGGTATGGGTATGGGTATGTCACATGAAACATGAAGAAATACATATAAAATTTTGATTCTCTAATCCTGTCCTTTGGTTTTGGTGGATTTGTACTTCTCGTTTTGTGAACCGGAAGAACCGAGTTGGAGGTCGAGTTGAGGTTTTTGAGTGCAGTTAGGATCACCGAGTTTCTGTTTTAACTCGGTCAGTAGGGCTCGATTCTCCTTGTCCAGCTGTTGAGCTCTCTTTCTTAGCCTCTGGTTCTCTTGAATGATTCTGCAATTTCTCAGATACAAATCCGTGTTTAACTTTTCCATCTCTGTATCCTTTCTTCTCCCCCCTAAAAAACCAAGCTCAACCATGTGTATCAAATGTCTAAAGTACTTTTTAAATGATGTGGCGGAATGTTTTTTCCAAAAAAAGTTTTTTCTCTTTAAAATGACATTACAAATCTGGCAAGCGTCTAGATTGTGCAAAAAAGAAAAAAATATATATATCTAAAACTCGTATAATAATCACAGAACATGTATTTAATAATATGATTTTTATGTGGATTACCTGTGTGTGGTGCTGGTGATGGTGGCTGGAGGGGTGTTATGGAAGAAAAATTAATGGTGTGGTTTGTATATATAGATTCATAAAGTGTAAGTTAGGGGTTTAAGTGATAAAACGAAGAAAAAAAGCATGAATGATCACATGAAACAGACATCAAGTATTTATGTGGAAAGCAACTTCTACTTTCTTTCTTTAAAAAAAAAAAAAAACATCCTTCTTTGCTAACTGTCCATGAAAACTGGAATTTCCTTTTATCAAAAAATACATCTGAATGAGATGAGATTTTGCACTAAAGTCACGCATAAAAATCATTAATTATGCGGAATATTTTCATTGGAAATTTTGAAATGCCTAATTTATTTTTATCCGAAAAAAAGTTATGCTTGTTATATGTTTGCATATATTATTATTACAAATGATCTTTTATTTGTTAAAGACAAGTTGTAACTATAATAACGGAATTTGAATGAGGGGTAAAAGTTGCGGTAGACGTGTATGTTGTTTGTTTGTTTGTTATGATTGATTATGCAAGAAAAGGAGATTTTTAAGGGAGCTTTTTTGTGGGGAGATCAAAAGAGCAATTTAATTGAATGTTAAAACATGTTTTTAATGATTTCACAACTTATTGGTGCATACAACTGATGATCGTTTGTTTCATGTATCATATTTATTGATTTCTTTGACTTACATAAGCCTTATTTTGTTATTAATATTAGTTTATTTTATAAAGCAAATTGTTTTTATTTTGCATGATTTTAAAAATAGTAAAAAGGGGGTTGTAAATCTAAAATATAATATATATAGTTTGCATAATATAATAAAAAAACAATCATGAATCATATAAAAAAATTGGTATTGATTGGGTTGATAATATGTAAAAAAAAAAACAATTTCAGTTGGATTATGCTGGTGGAAGATAAGATACTAGTTATTAGTTATATTAAGTTGAATAGTCCATGAAGTTATCTAATGGCCTTAATTTTCTTTAAGAAATTGTTAGTGTTCTACCAAAAACTTTTTGAACTCGCCACTATGTTAAAGCCAAACGTACTCTTTTAGTTTTGGGGATATAAATGAAACTAGATAACGTGTGAGATTCTTATAACGGTTATAAAAAGATTGTGATAATAACCATCAACTGTTTTATGGTTTAGAAAATAAAACACTTGAAAAACGTGATGTATGTTGTGTTAAAACGAGACGGTTATGTCAATGGGATTTATGATCTGATAAACAAGAGAAAGATTGATTAAATCATGCATATTCATCGAGACCGCATGTGAAATGTAGGAGGATTGTCCAAGGTCTTTCTAGTACTCAGAGAAAGTATGTGGTGTACCACTGATATGAACCATTTTATAGTTAGAAAGCAGTATATAATGATTGTAACGTCTAATTTTTTGTATAATGATGGTAAAAGTTTATCGCGAAAAAGGATATAATCTAACCGACTCATGTAATGATTGTAACGTCTATCCTCTCTATAACGATTGTTACAATTTTATTAAGAAAAATGGTATACTCTAACCGACTCATTTGAGTTTGTGTTCTTGTTTGTTGGTTTAAACAGTTATACACAAAACCAAAAGTAGGCGAAAGTTTATTTTTAAGGTGTTAAGGAGGTATAGACCTAATATACCATGCAAGCACTTCGTACCTAGTTTCCTATTTATCAAAGACTTATAGTCCAACAATATCAAATATTGATGGAAAGTTGTTCATCGGTCAAAGATTAAGGGTCTAAGCCTTGTTAAAAACAACATAAGTAGTTTAGAAGTAATGTCAGAAATGTCTATTTGTAGTTCTAAAAAAATAATTCTCATTTGAGCACCATGGGAAACACCTTTTGTATAGGTTCTTTTGAATTTATATTATAAATCATTTTTCAAAGGTCTTGAAACTCATTTAATTAAATTGCAGAAGTCTCAAAACTGCAAAACGTTTAACAAATAAAGTATAGTGTGAAAAATATTATACGTAGGCTGTAACACTTCATAAAAGAGACCAAGTATTTAACATATTTAATATAATTTCAAACACAAATAATTATTCTATAATGTTTAAGGTAACTCCTCGAATTCCAAAATTAACACTGCTGATCTCCTACTAACTTAAAACACATGTCAAAGTAGTTCATTACACTTAACCAAAAAAAAAAAAAAAAAAAAAAAAAAAAAAAAAAAACTCTACTGATAAAATAAAAGACTTTATTTTCCAAGATATAAATGGCATACACCTTTTAACGTTTTATATGAAAAGATCCACTGGTATGTCGCACTAAACATCTTAATTTTAGCACTTGTCGTGTAGCTGGATCTATGTTGTAAGTTATTTGGCATGATTGTTGAATAATATTAAAAACTTCATTTTTCAAGATGTAAAATGCATTTACTCTTTTTGATATTATAAAGGCATAACATTTTTGATATTTTAAAGGCATAACATGTTGTAGCACGCACATCCTTTTGTGTTGCACTTTTCAGGATCATTCGCCAATTTGACCCCGAATGCTACCTTTCCACAATCAATAACCTTCGAATACTTTAATTTCTAATTCAACCAAACATTCACGCCTACAAATACAAATCCAACAAGGGTAAATGGCAAAAATTATATGGCAGAAGCCCTCGAACAACTAGACCTCGCAATTGGGTTGGGTTCGGGTTAACGGGTTGGTGGACCAGAATACATTGATTCAACCCAACTCATATAATATATGGGTTGGTGGGTCATAGGTTGGCGGGTTGAAAACATCAATCCAACCCAACTCATATAACCCGTATAAGTATATGGATTCGTGGGTTTGTGGGTCAATGGATCGAACCCAATCCGTATAACTCATTTAATAAGCAATATATTTTTAAATGAAATTAAAAATTACAAATGAAATGAAGTCATAAAATCTAAAATATTCAACATAAATTCAAAAACATGAGTAACAACGAGTGGTGTGCGACAACCATATGATGAAAAGACGAGGGGTGTGCATGCGACACTACGACAGTTAGTGACTCGATGCCTCAATCGACGGAGACAAGAGACACAGAGTCATGAGTTTGAAGATTGAAGATTGAATTTCTTTTTGATTAGGGGATTCTTAGAGGCTAGGCATTAATTCGACTCAAAGATGTTTTGCAGTTTTGGAATTCGAAAAACGATAATCAAATATTCAAAACTGATAAATAATTAAATATATTTTTTAAAATATATATATATATATATATATATATATATATATATATATATATATATATATATATATATATAATCGGGTTGACAGATTGACCCACAAACCCAAATAAATAACCGAACCAAACCCATAAAATAAACAAGTTGGCGGATTGGTGGGTTGACGGATCAAAAATCTCAACCCAAACCCGTTTATTTTCATCTTGGGTCAATGTCGGGTTACGGATTGGGTCTAAGATTGCCACCCCTACGGAACAACTATATATCCGTTTTGCTTGATATTTTTCATTAAAGACAAAAACTACAGTCGCTAAGCCTTTTTTACTAAACCACCTTAACCAAATACACAAGTTCTGGATGTCTAAAACCTTAGCTTTTTAACCAAATACAGTCGAAGACCTAACCCAGCCTCTTGCCAGATCCAGAAAAAGTCCTATAAAAGGTTATAAGACTGAATCGAAGGCTTTCAAACAGCCCTAAGTCTTATCCAGGTCCTATATTGATGGGTCTTTTTAACTGAAAAGCTTGGTGTATGTGCACTTCTAACTAGGGCAAACTTTGAATGCAAATACTTTTGTTTGGAAAGTAGTAATGCAGAACTTTGAGTTCAAACAGTAAAACCATAAAAAGTGACATACATGCAAGAAAGTACAAGTTTCAAACTTCCAAAACACAAATTTGTACATACTGCTATCAATTTTTCTAACAAAAGAGTGAGATAAAGATTGGAGCCATTTTTTCCTTTTTTCTGCAAGAAACCACCAACCAAAAGCAAACAAACAAAACCCACCCTGACTTCCCTTTCATTTATAAGGCTGCCTCCGCCTTCTTTGCTTCTATAGTGCTGCTGTAACAACCGCATCAACAATAATTTAGTAATGATTTAATACAGAGCAAAATATAAATACAAAATAAAAGATGTGAAAGAAAGAAAGAAAGAAGGTAATTACCTTCGGTTGGAAGAAAAGTGTACATTCACAGCTCCTGTATACTCTTTCCTGATATATCAATTTTTGTTGTCATCAATGACTGACAACAAATGAAATACTTGGGACCAATGACTGAGCTTCCATAAACAAACAATCATGAAGCTCTCAAAACTGAGATTGATGAAATGGACCAACAGCTGACATGTCATATCCATCCACTCAACCTCAGTAACTTATGCCTGCACCTCTGCCACATCAGATATAACTCCTATAGACATGCTCTCTGACAGGGTGCAGGCATGGCCCACGCCCCTCACCGGGGCCGGGCTATTCCAAAACTTGCATCAGATTGCTGCTGTTGTGTCTGCAAAACACACAGGTGTCACTCACTTTTAATCAAAGAAAAAAATACCCAATTAAATAAAAGATTTATTTAAAAAAAAAAAAAACAATATTTCTTACTTGTGTGTAGTGTTGAACCTGCTCACGAGGATGAATGAAAGTCACCCCAGGTCGCTGACATGGATACTGCATATATAATGCAGAAGCAGAATGAGGGGAAGCATGGTTAGGGTTAGGACTATATGGAGTCATCATTGCATCTGGAGGTCTGTAACCAATTCCTGCAGGTGAAGATGGTGGAACCCACGGTCCAGGTAGATGCTGACTCAGCGCATGAGATTGATGTTCAGCTGAAATAGGCGATCTATGTGCCGAACCAAGCTGAGGAAACTCGGTATTGTAGTTCAAAACTGGTGTATACATCGGCTGTATCTGATAATTCCCCCCATTAAACCCAAACCCTGGATCAAATCTTTGAGCATATCTGGAAAAAAAAAAAATTATATTTTTAATACAAAAAAAACTTTTACAATGTCTATACAAAAAAAAGAGAGAGAAAGATGGAGATGAAATGAGAGAACCTGTCATAGTTTCTGTCATAATCAGGATCCTTACGCTCAACTTCACGATCACGAAAGATTGCCACTCTACTATTACTTCTTGACCTAACAATCGGCTCCCTTTCTCTTTCTGTCCTACTACTTCTACCTGGTCTACTACTGCCAGCTGTCGAATCAACTGAAGATCTCCCTATCGCCACATCACCTGGAACAGAAACTTCTTCTATTTTTATATGCTGGAAAACTTCTTGTACCCTTGGGCTTGGCTCGTTCTCCTGTTTCCCACTAGAACTTGAGCTAGAGCTAAAGATTCTTGCACGTGCTCGGTTATATTCTTCTTTTCTTTCCTCCACGCTTTTTAAACTATTGTTTTTTAAGGAATTTGAGTTTGATCCACCCGAGTTTTGTGATCGTTTGTTGGGCCTTTGTTTGATTGCAACTTTCACAGCATTGGTGGGAAGGTCTTCTGTTGGGATACTTACAGGGATGTCTGCTAGACGGATTGGAGGGAGGCGGCATTCGGATGTTTTGCGTACGATGATTCTGGATCCGGAACCATCCGGAAGGGTGTTGTCTAGTAGAACCATGGATTGGAGGGAATAGTGTTGGGCCACTCGATGTGCTGCTAACCGCAGATATGAAGTGGGCAGTTGTTGGAATTCCATCTGTTGTTGTGAAGGATCTCTTATGAACTTCTCCACATCTTGTTCCATTCGTAGTACTGAAAACAAAATTATAGTGATTGTTTATGCACTTCTTCTAAAGATTACAACAAAAGAGGGGAAACATAAATACAAGTAAACAATTGAACAGAAGGGCAACATATGTTCACATAGAAGCTACACCCAACATTGGTTGTAAGTCTGATTGATGCAGTTTACAATAATTTGATTAAAACAACAACAATCACAAAGGGCAACATATGTTCACATAGAAGCTACACCCAACATTGGTTGTAAGTCTGATTGATGCAGTTTACAATAATTTGATTAAAACAACAACAATCACGAAGACAGGGTAGTTAAAAAGATGTTTGATTCAAGGGTTTTTTTTACATTTCAAGAATGAAACAGATAAAGTACGATATGATTTGTGTCAACTAGTTTTGAGCTTTGTCTGTAATCATCATTCATTGAGCAATGGGTTAGATCTAGTCAATATGACATTACAATGTGGCACAGATGATGAGTAAACTCGTTGATCACACATCGACTGCAAACACCAAGTGAGCAAATCATAACTTCTGTTTTGCTTTTACTGCATCTTCATTTCTAAAATTCTGCCACTATTCAGTTCGATTAAAACCTGACACATGTTCACATTACTTTTCATTGAAGATTCAATCGATTATATACAAACATTAGGGGTTGGCCTAATCTTCACGCTATGTAACATAGTCCAATTTGAGCCTCCTGAGAGAGAGGCTAGCACCAAAATATCGAGTTACGTTTTCCATTCTATGATGTCCTTAGTTGCAATCTATCCCTTTTAAGAACAATTACATACAACAGATGATAAATTTGCCTTCGTAAAGACCACATAAAAACAATAAACGTCAAAAAAAAGAGACAGACCTGAAAGGCGCTCCCTAGGGTTTTGCAAAGCTTCGCGAAGGAACTGATCGACAGAATTTACCAAATTCTCCAACACACCGCCCGAAGAAGACCTAATCGGAGTTGAGGAAGCAGAAGCAAACTCCGAAGGAGGAAGAGGAGGAGAAGAAGTAGTAGTAGTAGTCGAATCGGAGTTGTTGTCCCGCTTGGAGGAGAGCATCAACCTGCTCATAGTGGCGTCTAAGTCTGCGACCTCCCATGAATCTGGTGGAGCTGGTCCAACTCCTCCGAGATCGTCTACTGAGCCCGCCATGGCGGCGGTGACGGTGTTGGTAGAGGAGCGATTGATGATGATTCTAGGATTGACTGTAGAAGAAGTTATCATCAAAAAATTGATGATGATGGTAGTGATCTCAGGTTCTTCGAGATCGCAGAAGAAACCCTAGATTGGAAGGTTTTGATCGATTTCATGAGAGGGACGATGGAGATGGAAAGATGAATCGAAGAGAGAGCCAAAGAAGATGATAGGGTTTGACGATGGAAAGAGTGCGCCTTCGGTCGCACGTGTCGTGTACCTCTCTAATTTTTATTACACTTACGCCAATTAACTTATTTTTATTACAAACAGTGCCCTCAATTTATAAAAGCTATCATTAACATCCCTAACTTTAAGCAAATTATTCACAATGTAGTGTGTTAAAAAAAAAAAACTAACTAAATAGCAAACTTGGTCCCTTTGTTAGTAAGAAAGTATGGATAATAACACAAAAATTTTGAACTTTTTGGATGGTCTAAAATAAGGATGAAAATGGGTCCAAACCCGGATCGGATGGACCCGGAACCGGTTAACGAGATTTTGTAGAACCGGAAACCAGACCGGTATATAGGAATCGGTTTTGGGTATGGTTCCGGGTAAAGTGGGTCTACAACCGAAATACTTGGAAACATCAAAGTGGTTAGGTTGGAACCGGATAAAGTGAGTTTAGAACCGAGAAACCCAGAAAAACCAGAATTTTTTGGTAATTACTTACTACTTAGTGGGTTGAACTTTGAAAATTTTCATATTGATATTCCGACTTTGGGGGATTGTAACTCATTGAATATGAAACCAAAATTAACAAAATTATAGTCTAAAATCATGTACAAACTCTGGAAAAAATCACATGTCAATCCGACTTTAAACGAATGTGATATGCATGTGTTAACATTTTCACATAATACAAAGTACAAAAACAAATAGCTGAAAAGTTGAAAATTTTCAGTTTTGATATCCTGACTTTGGAGGATTGTAAATCATTGAATGTTAAACCAAAAATGATAAAATTATAGTCTAAAATCATGTACAAACTGTAAACTACAAGTTGGAAAAAACCACACGTCAATCCGACTTCAAACGAATTAGATATGCATATTTTAAAACTTTCACCAAATACAAAAAAACTGAAAAATTAAAAACTTCCAGCTTTGATATATCGACTTTGGGGGACTGTAAGTCAATGAATATAAAACAAAAAATGGCAAATTTATAGTCTAAAATCATGTACAAACTCTAAACTACATGTTGGAAAAAATCGTATGTCAATCGGAGTTGAAACAAATGAGATATGCATCTTTTAAACGTTTCACAAAAAACCGGTTCCGGCCCTAAAAGTGGTTTCAGTTCCAAAAACCGGTTCTGGTTTTTAGACCCGGTTTACCCGAACCCGATGGACCCAAACCCGGATAAAGCCAATTTTTAAACTCGCAACCGAAACCGGTTCTATATATTTCGGTTTTAACAATTTCGGTTCCGGTCCGGTTCCGGTTCTAAATCTCATCCCTAGTCTAAAATATGATATTTTTGTTGTTAAACATAAAAGATTGTTTTATCTTTTTAATTTATTTTTTATATTATTTTTATGTTTTCTAGATATTATAATAATTTTTAAATCTCTCTCTCTCTTATTATTTTTCACTCAAGCCACTTATATTAACAAATAAAAACACTAAAAAAAATCACAATCACACATACTTTTAGTAATAAATTTTGAAGAACATATTACCAAACGTGAATAAGTAACCGAATGTATTACCAAACTTAAATGATAGTTACAAATCTAGAAAAAAAACATTGTATTGTTGGTTCATAAACATAGAAAATCTATTAAAAATATATTCATAAATACTCATTGATCCAACTTTCTATATCTCAACACATATCAAGAATTTATGTTGTACAAGCACATTATGCACTGTTAATATTGTAATCATCTTCAAATTTGAAGTGGATCCTCTTTTATTAGTGTAAAAGAATCAGATGAAGAATGACTTTTGCTGGAATCCACTAATTTTTTGAGATCAAACACCTTTGAATATACAACTTTTACTAAAAAAAACTTAAAGAAAACTATTTTAGAAACAAAGAAACACCAAATGGATCTAGCATCAGACTTTTAAATGTCTTATAACGGATATGGTCTTCATAGGGATGAGGGTGTTTCATCGCTTCTACATAATCTACAGTCTTTCCATCTCCTTTTATGAGCTTCTACAATGTTAGGATTTTGAATATAGGGCTTCCCCAACATAAATATGCAAAATCCTTCTCCACCACCATTTGAACGCCTGGTTTCTGAAACCTAGCATTGTCGGAGTTGGAGATGCTTGACGTTGTCATGGTGGGTGCGAGCAACGATGTGATGGAGGTGTAGGGTTGTGATGTTGATTCATATCGATGGATATAGATGTGGTTTTTACCGCTATACTAGGGAAATGATGTTTACAGTTGTAGTGAAGATATAAATTGTGACATCCTCTAGTTTTCAAATAAATAAATAAATAAACTCTTTACGCTTTAAAAATCGTCATAGTTTATTGGTGGAAAATCACATTATATATAAATCTTTTGAGTACAACTAGGATATTGATCTAACCGATCTCTAACATGACAATCATCCTATAACCAATATACATATCATAAAGCATAACGTGCAATGAACTCGGATACAAATCCGAAAAGGGTCGACATTGGTGCCTTCGACCATGTTAGTATAGTAAGGGCAACTCACCTCGCAAGTGTCGTACTAAAGTGATAAGCTCAAAATCTCGAATCACGGTCACAAACTTCACTACTTATAATTTCTATAAGACCATTTCCATAAATTTCCAGTTTACCAAAATACCCCATAAGTCAAACTGGTTAACCCTTCGTCAAAGTCAAAAGTCGACGGTCAAGGTCAACCGCCCATGTTGACCTTACTCGTCGAGTGGAGCTCACTGACTCGACAAGTCCTTCCAGCACTTGAGAAGTCATGAAATCCCTAGTTGACTCGTCGAGTTTCCAGACAACTCACTGAATCTTTACGTGTCCAAAAGTCGAGAAAACCCTAACTGACTCGTCGAGTCGTCTTGCTAACCCGACGAGTCCATGCAAAGGTCCTCAAGGTTAATATTCATCGGACTCCCAGAGTTGACCATGCAACTCGTCGATTCCCTTCAGTCCTTTTCCATTTAGATGATTTTAAGCCTCCATAAAGTTTCATATTGCAGATCTAAGCTCCTAAGGCATGTTTACTATGTAAAGTTGCAAACTTTACTTACACGCAAGGTGATAATGGCCCAAAACAAGCTAAAGAAGAAGTTATAGTTATGGAAAAGGCATTAACTTATTAAAGACTGAAGATTTATGACTTTAAGAGCCAAGATGAGTCTAGATATGAAGTTGCAACTCTAGATCATACCCAATACCCGAAATGAATCATCAACATTGCTATAATGGCCCTAAAACTAAAACATGAATAGATCTAGTTAAAAGAAGGTCAAGGTAACGACTTGTGTACCTCAAAAAAGATGCTAAGATGAAGTAGGACTTTCATCCACGGTATTTTCTTGTTCCAAACTTGAGTACTTCAAGATCTTCCTTCCATAATCCACCTCAAGGCTTAATATTGCACAAAAAGAGAGAAAATGCCGATTTAGGGTTTTCTGGACTCAAAAAGGGTTGTAAGCGGAGGATAAGGGGGTGAATGAACCTTTAAATAGGGTGCAAAACCCCAAAAATTAGGGTTTCACACCCCAACTCCAACTCGTCGAGTCGTGTCCTCAGATTCGTCGAGTTGGTCACTTAATCACGCGGCCAAAAATCGTTCCTACTCGACGAGTCAGGGCATCCAACTCGTCGAGTAGACCTTTCAAATATGAAAATAAACATGTAAAGTTCATACCTGGAAGTCAGGGTGTTACAACATCGAAGCAAATAATTGTGTTCTCTTTTCTATTTTTACCATAGATAACTGATCTCTCCATTTCGGTTTGAACTCAATTTTACCGTCACTCTCAATGAATCATGGCTTGATGTTGTCCTAACCAATTCATGCCCACATCAACATTAATGTCCCCCCATCAACATCATAATAAGGTATATTAGAAACCCCACATCAGAGATCTCAATGATAGAACCTTTGAAAACATCATATGCGTTAATCATTTGCTCATCAATTATTTCCACTACGAGTGGCTAATATACCTATCTCTCTCTCTCTCTCTCTCTCTCTCTCTTTCTCTCTCTCTTTCTCTCTTTCTCCCTCTCTCTTTTTTTCTTTCTTTCTCTCTCTCTCTCTCTCTCTCTGTCTCTCACACACTCTCTCTATCTATCTCTCTATTTGCCTCTCTCTGTCTCATTTTACCATAGAAGTAACCCAAGAAAGCTCATGAATAGGTGTTTCCCTTCTACTCCGGTGAAACGATTCTTCTCCATTTTGTTGAAACTAAACCACCCACTATCCATCCATTTACCCCCCGGTTTGAGGATCGTAGAAAACACAAACACGATCAGGGATCTTATAAAACATACACGATCCAGAGATCTCAAAGTACACACACATGGTCATATAAGAAAAAAAAAGGGATCAATTTTCTTCAGATGATTTCATCTTTAAACTAGGCACGTCAGGAAAATCCATATCATAATTGGGTTGTTTCCCTAGCACTCAAAAGGGTTGGATTTTTATTATTTTGTTCTTGATTCACAATAACCCATTCCCTGTCATTGTACTACCACTGTACCTGAACCATTTCCTTTATTCCCACCCATTATTTTACCCGACTCATTCTAAGTTGATGATCCGATCTTTATTTGCTTCTATATTTCCTTATTCTTTTCCAATGATTCATGAACTTCATTTTCATCATACACTTACATTGTTGCTAATTCTCGATTAGTGGAGAGTCAAAGTAAGAAGATGATGAATTCATTGAGTGTTATAACTTAAACCTAGAAAACCCTACCCCTAACATCATGATCACTGATTGACTGGGGTTCTTATTGTATGATAATGAAAAGTAGATCATGTTAAAGTACGTGGAGACATGGATGTAATCATATATTACATAATTATTAGATTTGATATGTTGGTTAAATTATGTTATGTTTTATGATGTATGTGCACATACATGTAATGAGTAAGAGCAAGGGATACCTATGAAAGAATGTGCTTAAATTATTGCATGGAAAAGCATAGCTTGCCCCGAAGAGGAAGAATGAGGAAGTTGCCTTGAGTGCATGTAAGAATGTGAAACCAGTAAAGGTTAAAGCTCGTGTATTCCACCTGATAACCAAGGAGGCGAAGGAAGCATAGTGTGACATCCCCATTTTCACAGTCAGAAAAGATCGATTTTGTTTATGCTTTGTTTAAAAATCATAGTAATATTTTAAATAAAAGTGTTGCAGAATTTGTCCCAAAACAATATATGATAAAGATTTATCAAAAGCATTTCCGTAGAAATGTATTTCATTAAAAAGACTCGGGATGTCATGTTCGATACAGATCATAAGCATAAACAATACAATATAGGCCTTACTACATTATTCCGTATTTACAGGCCTAAAATCCATTAATCTCTCATCCCAAGACATCAGATTTATGCTCATGCGCCACTACCTGTAATACAAGAAACTGAGTGGGTCAGGCTTGGGAGACTAGTGAGTACATAGGGTTTTCAACCCACAATAAATAAGTTTATTAACTTTATCAAACCAAACAAACTCGATTACCCGTTCCCGTTATCCTCACTTTACGTCCTTAAAACATCTAACACAAGGGACCTAGTCTAAGGACTATCATCGGGATGGACACTACTGCTAAGGGGATTCCTTGGCAATAAATGTCCTTAAGGCAACCATGTGGGGGATGGAGTACATCTGGTGAGCACACAGTTCAAATAAACACCTACATGTTGCGAGCCTACTAGTGTTCCACTGGACTGTTTAGAATAGTCCGTGGTTGTCATCTATACTCCGCTAGATGACTGGATCATCAATAACATCTACAACGAGGCCTCTCATTATTTTATTTTGTCACACAACAACTATTACATCTACCCATGTTTTACCCAACACATTTTGTAGATATAAAATACATATGTAGTTTATATCATTTAAAAAAATTTATAAAATCGTTCATCCAGCATAGATAGCAAGTATACAGATAATATGCACACACAACACGTAATTTATATAAAATACTTCATATCTATGTGTAAGCTGAAAGTAACTATGCACTCACTTGATTAGGTGGTGAGTCGGTACTTGAACAACACTTCGTTATCTCAAAACAATTTTTTTCCTTGACCAAAACCTAGTATTAATACCACTAGAGTTTAGTTTTAACATTAATCGTGACTAATTAATAGTCTAGTTATTATTACTATTATATAAGCATTAAATAACACTCAATATAACTCATAATAATAACCCAAATAATTATTTTAAGTTCCAAATAATGTTACTATAATTAAATAAAAGTTATATTAAATATAGTATAGACTGAGCTTCGTCCATAACTTTCGCATACGAGCTCCATTTTTGTCTGTATTTTAATATATTCATCACAAAAACATATGAAATCACACACATACATGCATAAAATCACATATAGCATACACATACACATAGATCTACACATTTTACTGTATTCTCCCCCATAAAACTCATGAAAACCGAAAAGAAAGGGGTATGTAACTCACATTCAGTTGTAGTTTCGGTTTGTGAAGAAGATTGGGAGAAGTTTGGTGTTATTTTCGGCCCTAGCAAGTTCCTTGGATGGATCTCGAACTTAGTGGGTTCTAAGATGCAAGATCATGAAGTTGAATGGATTAAGAGATGATTTTTGATGAAATGAAGTGAGTTAAAGCATGGATCATACATCAACTTACCTTGGATGATGATTTTTGTGGAAGAATCTATTTAAAAGCCTCTTAGATCTCGAAAATTTGGAGAGAAACGGAGATAGCTTCTTGAGAGAATTTTTGAGTGAAGTGTGGGTGTGTTGGTTTGAGTTCGGTCGAGAGGAAGAGTGGGAGAAGAAGAGAGAGGGTGATGGGATTGTTGCATGGAAGTATGAGAGCTTGCATGGAAATCCATTAGGTAAAAATGAGTTGGCACCATAAAGTTAACTCTTCCCTTCTTTGTGGGCTTGGGCCGAAAATGGGGAGGGAAAGAGAAATTTTTTGGGCTTTGAATGATTGTGCCCATTTTATGGTTAAGTTAGGTGATTTTTTTTGGCCCAAATAAATAAAAATATGATTTTTATGACCTATTAGGGCTAAATTAAATTGCTTGTGACCCATTAAGGCCCATTTAAGTTAACCTAGTGTCTTTTGGGCTCCTAAGGCCTAAATGTATTATGGTTCATGCATATGAGTCCAATTAGGGCCCATTTGAGAGTTCTAGGTTCAAGATAGTCAAATTGGAAGCTTATTGGCCCATTGGGACCAATAAGGAAATCCTAGTCCATAATGGACTTAAACCGGTATTTCTAGGGTTTCCAATTCTTTGTTGATTATTTACAGTACTTGTATGAAGTTTTTGATTGAAGTTTGTTGTTATTGGAAATAAGCATCTTACATGTTTTCACATTGTTGGTTCACATTTGTTATCATTGTTCCATGTTTACAAGGCATCGAATTTCCTAGTTATGACAAAAAGAAGTTAGAATACGTGAATGTAGTTAGAGATTGTATGGAAGTTTTTCTTGAAGAGCCACTTCGTTTGCCGCCAACAAGACGACAAGACAGATGGAGTTTAACATAGATTTAGTTCCTGGTGTTAGCTCAATCACCAAATCTCTAGGTCTCCTAACTTCTTAAGAAATGTAAGAGTTGATGTATCAACTTCAAGAGTTGATACATAAAAGGTTTCATCCATCTGAGTTCGTCACCGTAGGGTGCTTCGGTGTTATTCGTGAAAAAGAAAAATGGTTCAATGTAGATGTGTATTGATTCTCGAGAGCTAAAAAACATTACTGTCATGAATAGGTACCTGTTGCCAAAAATAAATGATCTATTTGATAAATTACAACGAGTGGATTATTTTCAAATATCGATTTCCGTTTTGGATCATCAAGTTTCGGTGAAGGGAAACGATGTTGAGAATATGATGTTTAGAACCCGATATGGGCATTATGAATTCCTTGTGATGTCATTCGGTCTTACAAATGCTCCCACTATATTTGTCACACCCTCGGACCAGAACGGCGGAAACATCCGAAGGCGGGTGATGTAATTGTGCAGTATCATAACAATTGTATATAATTGAAACATAGCAAACCCATACATCATACATTAATAATACATGCTTACATTGTTTTACATCATGTTTATGTTTTCAAGTTTACACAAAAGAAACATTAGTAAACAAAATTCCAAAACACAGCAAATTAATCTTGAGTCCGCAATCCATAACCTGCTTATTGATTTTCTGATAATACAAGTCGTTTGAAAAGCTTCAACATAAAATATGTTGGTGAGTTCATAAGCATTTTCGTATAAAAACTTCGGTAATAGTTTAGAAATCCAGAAAACCCAATATTTTCTTATCAAAATAGTTGTGAGTCTTGTATCAATTCGAATATAGTTGCATGTGTACCTTAATTCATTGTTTTCGAAACCTTAATAAATCGTTTCTCCAAGAAAATCCTATATCTTTTCAAGTATATAAAAATAATAGCTTTCATAAAATCATAACACTTGTGCGAAAAAGGTTTCGTTGAGGTATTCAAAACATAGTTGATTTTAAGCCGAAAGTGAATTTTGTAAAAACACATTTCTGATATATTCTATCGAGTCGTTATAACCATGATGATGTGACGGAGTGTATGTTATGACATTCTTCAGGCATCAGTTTTGTTCAAGACATTTGTCACCCTAGACTGACCGATCTAACTGTAGCGAACAACGAAGGTGCGGGGTGTCAATCCCGTATAGATTTATACACAAATTTCCGCTCTCCCTCCAGGAGACTCTAGTTATAACTCTTACAGGACTTAAAGTGTACAATATTGTATTAATATATGTACTGTGAAGATTTTGTCTGACTAGAATAGTAACAGATCTTTGAGCAAATCGTGAAAATCATTGTTTACTAAATAAATAATAATAATAGTTGTAGTTGTAACTAGATATTTCGTTTCGTTTATTGGAATCAATCTGCTTTGAAATATTTATCAAAACGACCCAATATTATCAAAGCCGACAAACGGCCCATTTTTTCTTTATAAAAGACCATGTGCGACTCAAATTATCGGAAAATGCCAAGTTGTGATATATATATATATATATATATATATATATATATATATATATATATATATATATATATATATATATATATATATATATATATATATATATATATATATATATATATATATATATATAACTTTGACTTGTGTGAGTTTATAACAACAGCTTTATGACATGCTCCATTTGTGTATTTCCTTGGGATCGGGGCACTGGCCCGCTACGCTGGGCGTACACCCATGTTACGCGGGGCGTAACTTCGTTGCTTAACAAATCCATGTAACTTCTTAATGGCTTAAGCTCTTAAGCCCAAACTTCAGATCCTTAGGCCAAATATGTTTAGGATTCATAAAGTCTCAAACTTTATCACTTGGGACGTCCATAAAGCTCTTAATCCAAGGTCTTAATCCATTAAGACCTACTTATCTCACACATGGAACAACCTCAACCCTTGGGACCTCATTTTTCTCACTTAAGACCTCTCATAAGGTCTGAAAGGACAGATAATCTCAACTAACTCGAAACATGTAACAAGATGAGGACTTTTGGGACAAGAATGGTGTCAAAACCTCACAACACGTAGATCTATTCAATATAAATGCCAAGCTAGAGACTTTTTACCTCAAAAGAGCCTCCGAATGTTATGTCTTTCCAGATCTACAAGCTCCAGCCACTCAACTCCTTCTTTGACAACTTCTTCTTTCTTATTCTAGCCTCTCTTTTACCAAAACAAGCTTTCCAAGGCCAAACACACCCAACAAAGGAGGTGGGACGGCTATCTAGGGTTTCTGAGGTTAAGAGAGTGCTTATGGAGGCTAGGGTAAGAACCATTATGTTCCTTATATAGTGGCTTACCCTCAAATTAGGGTTTAAAGGCTCTGGACGTACGATGGGCGTACATAGCGTACGCTGGGCGTACGCCCCCTAACCCGCGTTCATTTACTCAATTACGCTGGGCGTAACACAGCCTACGCTGGGCGTACCCAGCGTGTCCCCTTTCTTCATACTTGGTCTTCCTTTTTCCACTTTTCCAATTAAGAGTTCTAATCGATATTATCTTCGAAATGCCATAACTCCACTACTCTAAACCCACTCCCGATAAACTTTACATTCACACGAGGGTGGCGAGAAGCCCTATGCTTCTATCGACATACACCAGTCCGAAACCTTCTCGGATAAAACCTATTGCCCCTAAAAGACCGAAACGCCCTTACTCTTGATCTCGGGTGCCCATTAATAGATATTTAAGAACAGGGCGTTACAGAAGTTCTAGGGTTTTTGTATGGACCTTAAAGGTTGATAAGTGAACAATGAGTCGGATCTGAAGTTGTAACTTCATATCTGAACCCTCTCTAAGCTCTAGAAACATAAAGTCTCAGAATTGATCATGCATGAGGTCCCTCTTGGTCTTGAAACCCCATTAAGAGTTTAGACTTGGCATTTAGAGCCTTAAATGCAATGCATGTACGTAAAGTTTGTGACTTTACGTAATAAGTATGTCATAGAAGCCTAGATCTATGAATTAGAGCCACTGCATGGCTCAGAATAAGTCTGTATGGAAAAAGACCAAACGGACTCGGCGAGTCACAAGGATGACTCAGTGAGTCTGATGAAGAAAGTCGTGAACTCGACGAGTTGGATGAACAACTCGGCAAGTCCGATGAAGATCGTCATGAAACTCGGCGAGTCAGATGAACTTTCCCAAGGATATGCCTGTGTATGCCCTCGTCGAGTTTCGCTTAGGAAACCCGACGAGTAGCTTTAGAGTTCAGTCGAAAAACGAGGGAAACTCGACAAGTCACTCGATGACTCGGCGAGTCAGGTCAACATGGAATGTTGACCTTGACTGTTGACTTTGGCCATTGACCTAAGTTGATTTGTTGACTTTGAGGACAGTTCTAGAAGGATTAGAATCTTATGTATGCAATTCGTGATAAATATAGGTGGTGGGATTCGTGTCAGTAACTCGAAGGTTGGAAATAATTTATGTGAGTCGACGTTTCGAGGTGAGTTATCCTCATTATACTAAGGGTTCTAAGGCACCAAGGCCGGCTCAATGGATTTGATATCCTAGTAGTTATTGATATGTTGATTTAAGTTAGTAATGTATGCCAGTTGATATGCTAGTCGGGTAGATCTGTAGGGTTGCTTGTGATACTGATTGGTTACTTGTATGTGCATTTATCTATTACATGTCGACATGTTGTGTGGGGTGGGTTGAGGTTGTACTGCTCCGTGCGGTAGCCAACAAACCCGAGAATATTCCAGATATGAGCTGAGGGCCCGGTAGGCATTCCAGACTCATGCTGAGGACTCGGGAGCATTCCAGATACAAGCTGAGGGCCCGGTAGGCATTCCAGACTCGTACTGAAGGCTCAATGGCATTCCAGATACGAGCTGAGGGCCTGGTAGGCATTCCAGACTCGTACTGAGGGCCTGGGGGTAGTCCAGCTTGTAAAGTTGGGGACCCAGTGTGTGATGTTCTGTTTTGATTGATATGATATGCTAATGTTGATATTGTTATGTGGACTGTATATGTATCGAGATTTTGGGGTGACTCACTAAGCTTTCGGGCTTACAGTTTCAGTTTGTGGTTTCAGGTACCTCAGGGGATCACGGCAAGGCCAAGGCGTGATCGTACAGCTCCTCCTACTATGCTATGTTTATGGGAAAAGACTTTGATAATTAATGTTTTGAAAACTAAATTTGTAATGTTTTATTGAACTTGACATGTTTTTAAAAGTTTAAATTTGTTTGAAATTTTGGATGTTACATTCTTATTTATTCGAAGATCGAAGAAGAACACGAGAAGCATTTCAGCGAAGTGTTGCAAGTTTTAAGAGATGGGAAGTTGTATGCTAAGTTTTTGAAGTGTGAATTTGGCTTCGAGAAGTGAATTCCGTGGGAAAATCGTATCTCATGTTGTAAACATGGTAGATTCTGTGAAGATTGAAGTAGTTGCGAAATGGGAATATCTAAGGACACCTACTGAAGTGTGTAGTTTTTTTGGGTCTACCTAGATAATACCATCGTTTTTATCCATGATTTTTTTATGTATCGTCGATTCCCTCACTAAGTTAACAGGTAAAGAAATGAACTTCAACTGGGGATGAGATCAAAAAGAAAACATTTGATGCTTTGAAAAGGAAATTATGTGAAGCTCCAGCGTTAGCATTGCTGATTTGGACAGAAGATTTTGTTATGTATAGTGATAATTCGGAAAAAGGTCTCGGGTGTGTCTTGATGTAGTATAGTAAGGTGATCGCCCATGCCTCCCATTAACTAAAAAAAGGTCGAGACGAGATATACGATGCATGATTTAGAGTTGGCAACGATGGTCTTTGTTTTAAAGTTTTGGAGGCATCACCTGTACAATACGCAATACAAGTTTTACACTTATCATAAAAGTCCCCAACATGTTTTCACGCAGAAGGGTTTGAATATGAGGCAAAGAAAGTGATTCTAATTGATCAATGATTATGATTGTGAGATAATTTATCATGCCAAGAAAGCAAATATGGCAGCGGATGTGTTGATTTGGAAAACATCAGAAGTACATTTAAAAGGAAGATAAATGAGAACTGAGTTGGTATCCATTATTTTTTTAGCACGTTAGAGTCAATCAAGTGTAAGCATTGAAGCCCGATAAATCTACAGAAGAGAAGCTGCATATAAGTATAGAGTATAAAGAGGATGATCGAGGTTTGAAGACGGTTATGAATAGAATTTAGGTTCCTGCTTTAGGATATTCCTGAAAAATGATTTTAGAGGAAGTGCATAAGTCTAAGTATTCCATTCATCTGGAGAGTACAAAGGCTTATCGAGATTTGAAGTTAGTGTATTGGTGGCCTGGTATGAAGGCGAAAATTGCAAAGTTTATATCCGAGTGTTTGACTTGTCTTCATGTCAAGTTCGAGCATCAAGCTCCATATTGGTAATTAGAATCTCTTCAGATTCCGTCCGAAAAGTAAGACGCAATCACAATGGATTTTATTATGGCATTGTCGAAGACGAGTCGAGCTTACGATTCCATTTGGATCACCATCGACCATCTAACAGATAGTGTGCTATTTTTGGCAATTAGAGAGACAAATTCTTTAGAAAAGTTGGCAACGTTGTATGTGGATGAAGTGGTAAGATTACATGGAGTTCCGTTGCCGATCATGATGTATGTCCACATGCATGTAATGAGTAAGAGTAAGGGATCCATATGAAATAATATTGTTAGAGTCTTGCATGGAAATTGGAAACAACAAGATGCTGAAGACCAATTGTTTATCATCCGATAAATGTATAAATGCATGGTCACTTATGTGACTAACTAGAAATGCGAATTGTGAAGTATGAAAATTGTTATATGAATGTATTGTATGTTATCTTATATTATAACTCACCAGTCTTATTGTCTGACAAATATTGTTTTCATATGTTTACATGTTCATGTAGCAAACCATAGAGTGTGAGGGCTTAAAAGCACCAAGGACATTAAAGTAGACTTTCTGTATCATGTTTTATCCTTGTCGCTTTAATTATGGCTATGATATGAACTGGTAACACACATTGATGTTTTTGGGAATACTTTTAAAGATTTTTGAAACTCTGGTTTTTGTGATGACATGTAAATTATGATATTTTCCTGGAATTTAAAATTTTAATGTTTATGAAAAATATGAGTTGCTACATTTAGGCCACCAGAACCCTTGATATATCCATTTTAAATTTGATAGGGAGAGAGAGACATGTACGTTTGAATTTTTAGATTTGTTTCCATATTTGTGAACAATACACGACGATGCTAACACGAAGGTGGATGACTATGGGCGCTAAGGGTTTATGCTTTGTCGAAATCGCCTTTTCTGTTGGTGGTTCCGTTTAGCAAAGTGTGACATTGTGACATCCCCAAAATCTCGGCCAGAAAAGACCGATTTTCATTTATGCTTTTAAAATGATTTCAGAGTAAATCCATTTGATTTGAAAGAATTGCGGAATTTGTTCCCAAAAACAAAACATGATAAAACAATGTTTACCAAAGCATTTCATAAAAGAAATGTATTTTTCATTATATAATCAAAACTCGGGGTGTCATGTTCCGATATAGACCAATAAGCATAAACGATAATATTACAAGTCATTCAACAAATATATACATATATAGACTTGTAAACCAAAACAACTTGATGGTTCATCCATCTTACGCCCTTGCGCCACTTCCTGTAATACAAATAAAACTGAGTGGGTCAGACTTGGGAGCCTGGTGAGCATATAGGGTTTTCAACCACAATAAATAATTAAAATTAATTATTATCAACCAACAATAACCCAGTTACCCATTCCCGTTATTCTCACTTTACGTCCCTAAAATAACTAACACAAGGGACCTAATCTAAGAATATTTTCATCGGGGTGACAACACATGCTGCGGGGTTTCCTCAGCAATATAAGTCAAATAAGGCAACCATGAGGGGGATGAAATACAACGAATGAACACCCAAGTTCATTAACACCTACAGGTTATGAGCCTGATAGCGTTCCACTGGACTGTCTAGAAAAGTCCGTGGTCGTCATCTAAATTCCGCTAGATGACTGGATCAAAACAACAACGAGGCCTCTCATCTGTTTATTACACACCAACTATCTACCCATGTTCTACCCAACATATTAGTAGATAAAAACATACATTTTTATACATATTTTCAAAACCTGTATAGCATGCTTGATCAATACATTTTCCATATAACAGATGAGGCACACACACATAACACGTATTTCGTATAGAAATAATCAGATCTGTAAGATAGAAGAAAGTGAATATACATTCACACACATAACAACAAAATATACACATAACACGTATCTCGTATAAAATACTTCATAGTTATACGTTATGAGAAAGTAACAACGCATTCACACGTATAAACGACAATAAACTTAATACCCTCGAACCATACTTGTATTATTATTGCGTTTATGAAAGGTAGTATACACTCACTTGATCAGAAGATGATCGGACAGCACTACGGCTTGCAGAAGTCGTAATCCTCAGCAGATCTGGAAGATCTCTACGAAAATCGAACTTCTCGCGGGCAGAGCTTCGGCTCGGAAACCGCACTTCTCGGGATCTTCGGGATCTCGAGACTCGCTTCAGGACTCAGGAATATTACCGGGGCTTCGGGATGGCTTCGGGGGTAAAAACGCAGAGCTTCGGCACAAAAACGAGAGGAAATTAGCAATTTGGCCGGCTGCCCTCGCATCCTATTTATAGGAGGCTGGGAGCTCCTCGTACGCGGGGCGTACGTACCTCAGAAACGTAAGCACATGCGTCATCCGAAGTGTCGACACTCTTCGGAGTACGCGGGGCGTACTCACTTACGCAGCGCGTAAGTCGGATCAGACCTGTGACTCGCCTTCGGATAATGCTTCCGAATTTTGATTTAAAAATAAATACAAATTAATTAATAAACTTCGGAGATTCATATCTTCTTCATACGAACTCCGTTTTCGACGTTCTTTATATCCACGGAAAGGTGAGACTACGCTCTACGACTTTCGTTTAGACTCCGTCGGCTGATTTTGACTTTATTTTTATTATTTATTTTTAATAGGCGGGACAGAAAATTTCGTTATAAATTCATAAGTTCTTCGTTTGACGTCCGTTCTCGCCTAACTTTTTATCGCTTTGATGCTAACAACGAGATCTTCGATTCTCGTTTAGATCACTAAGGCTAAATATCGCTTTAACGTAAATTTCACTTTTTACGTTATTCAGCGTTGCCGGTTCTGTCGCGAAACTTCGACAGGTCAAAACTTCCTCGTTATAACTCGGATTTCGGCATTCTTTATATCTCCGGAAACCTTGTTTCAACGATTACAACATTATCTAAAGATATCAAGTTTATTTTACACTTAAATTTTGACGCTTATTTTTATTCTTAATTAATCAAACCACATACTTAAGCAATTAAGCACAAAACACATAATACTCAAATAATACACTTATATTATTTCAAAACGGGTTACAAAGGTTAACCTAGACCATTACATTGCTAAAAATGGCAAGCCCAGAAACACAGGCGTTACAGACATCCCCAAAATCACGGCGAGAAAAGACTGATTTTGTTTATGCTTTATAAAAATCAGAGTACTTCATTTTATAAAAAGGTTGCGGAATTTGTTCCCAGAAAAACACGATAAATACGTTATTAAAACATTTTCGAAGAAACGTATTTTTTATTCATCTTAAGACGTTTGGGATGTCATCGTTAATACAGAAACATAAGCATAAACAGAACTTACAATTATTTACACTAGTGATCTACATCCCTTTAAATCTCTCAGTGTAATGTCACTTCATATCGCCACCTGTGATGTAAATAAACTGAGTGAGTCAGGTTGGGAAACCTGGTGAGTACATAGGGTTTTCAACCCACAATAATATAATTGTTATGTTCAATCATCAAACAATTAACCCAATTACCCATCCCTGTTATCTACTTTACTCCTAAGAGTCATCTATCCTGCATTCGTTTATTCCAAAGTCCCTTACTTCCAGGGTTATAGGACTGGCACTAAATCCATAGCTGCCAATGTTCGTTCATAAAGCACTAATTCCATAGCTGCTATAGTCTATTCATCGAGTACTAAATCCATAGCTACCACTCTTTATCTAATAGGTACTAAGTCTATAGCTACCAATGTTCAACAGATACTAAATCCTTAGCTACCAGCGTCTAACTAATAGGTACTAAGTCCATAGCTACCAATTCCCAACAGGTACTAAATCCATAGCTACCAACGTCTAACAGGTACTAAGTCCATAGCTACCGGTGTTTGTCCCATAGGCACTAAGTCTATAGCTGCCAATGTATACTCAACGTCATCTTCTATCTCTCATCATTTATCTACCCATCATCATACCCAACATATTCGTATATATAAAATACGTATACAGTTTAAATCCTTTAAAACATGTATAAAACGTTCATCCAGCATAGACAGCAAGTATTCAGATAATATGCACACATAGCACGTAGTTTATATAAAATACTTCATATCTATGTGTAAGATGAAAGGGACCATGCACTCACAACACGTAAATTATATAATAAATACTTCATATCTATGTGTAAGATGAAAGGGACCATGCACTCACAACACGTAAATTATATAATAAATACCTCATATCTATGTGTAAGATGAAAGGGACCATGCACTCACCTGAAAGGTGGTGACTCAGCACTCGGACAACGCTTCGATACTCCCAAAACAATTTCCTTCGATAAAACTTAGTATCAATACCACTAGGGTTTAGTCTAACGATAACCGCGACAAACTAATAGTCTGACTATTATTATTATTATACAAGCGTTAAATAACACTCAATATAACTCATAATAATAGCCCAAATACTCATTATAAGTTCCTAATAATGTTACTATATTAAAACATAAGCTATACTAAAGATAACGTAGGCATAGCTCACTTACAGCGGGTTTTCTCGAAAATTGGGCTTCGCTGGAGCAGCGTTTCCGAGCCGAAAGACCCTTTTTCTCGTAACTCCGGGAGCCTCGGGGCTTCCTTCGGGTGCTAGGGGGTTTACCTAGGCTTTTAGGGGGGTTAGGGGGCTAGAGAGAGAGTCTAGAGAGAGAAAGAATAGTTTAGGAAGGTGTGAAGAATAAGGGAACCCGACACCTCTATTTATAGGGCAGGAATCTGATGGACTCGTCGAGTCTGAGTCATGACTCGTCGAGTTGGTCCATGTGGTGGCCTTTTGGTGGTGCCACGTGTCCAATTTTGGTGGTGCCACGTCACCCCCTATCGCGTATCAGCCTTCAAACTTAGAAAAATCACAACTTTCGCATACGAGCTCCGTTTTTGACGTTCTTTATATCCACGCGTAGGTAAAATCAAGATCTACAACTTTCATTTAGACTCCGTCAGCTAATTCTCGACCGATCTCAAATTTAACAGTAGGAGACGTTTAGACTGTTAAATGACCGCGAAGAGTTCATAACTCCTTCATCCGGACTCCGTTTTCGTCTGTCTTTTTACCGTTGAGTTCCTATTAATGAGACCTTCAACTCTCATTTAGGTCGCGTAAGCCAAAAACCGCTCGAACTAAAATTCGAGTTTCGGGCCGTGCACTGCTAAGCCGAATCTTAGAAAAATCATAACTTCTTCATACGAAGTCAGATTTGGGCGTTCTTTTTATCAATGTTCTTAGTTTAACATATTCTACGACTTTTGTTTATATTTCTAAGGCTAAAAAGTCTTCTATCGTAAATTCACTATTTACGTCTCCCGGTGCCGTGCCGGTTTTGCCGAAAAACTTCGGTGGGCCATAACTTTTTCGTTATAGCTCGGATTTCGGCATTCTTTATATGTACAGAAGCCTTGAGACATATTCCACAACTTGGTTAAGATTATTTATTCTAAATAATCTTTTGTCGAAAAATCATTTTCGACCCCTATTGCCTCTAATTTAACTAGCCCGGATCTGCGGGCGTTACACAAAGCCAGTAAGTGGCGGCGACATTGTATGATAGAGGCAACTAAAAATGGGCTTGTTGAAGATGATGATGATGTTTAGAGATAGATGAAAGGATGTAAGGTGTTATTTTATTTTTCTATTTTTTTAATTACTGAAACATAAAAAAGATGGAATAAACAAATAAGAAGGACAAATTAATCTTTTAAAGATGCTTTCAAAAATTTCAACGACGACGACCAAAAAGAAAAAGAATGGATAATGACTTAAAATGGTAATATATTTTTTTATTTGTACACATTTAGTAACTGATTTTTTTTCGTCCACATTTATCCATTTAACTTGTTAAACTGTACAAATTTAATCATTTATGACCGACTAATCCAAGTTAACCAGTAAAAATGACTTAATAAGATAATATATTACAATTTTAATTCATTATCCCAAAAAAAAACCACATCTTGGACAAGTTGTGAGTACATCTTGGACAAGTTGTGAGTGTCGAAAAAAATGGACCATAACTGTGCGTTTATGTAAACCATAGGGATCAAATTCAAAATGTTACTCTGTTTTCTTTGTGTTTTCGTTTTCTTTTAAAATTCAATCAAACAAGGATTAGGGCTTTAAATACCCGGGAGGTTTTCTTGCTTCAAATAGATTTTCATTATTGATTTGGAGGAGCCACACTGAATGATGAGGGGTTTGCAGAGATTGGTAGCAGGACATCGAGCTCATATTGGCCGAAGATTGGAACCCTACATTGATAACGCTGCTGCACGGCATACCTCCCGCCGTCTATTTATCATTTCTTCTTCGAACAATGTTTCTTCTCGTGTTACATCGTCGATTTCTAGACCTGTTGCTCTCCCCGCGCATGCCTCATCTGGATTAGGCAATTTTGTAGGTTAGTTGGTTCGAATTTGCAGCCATAATGAACTACATGTGAATGACATCTCTTATCTGTTAATGTTTAAACCGATTCGTTTGATCTTATTTTCTCCGCGGAGGTTTCGTTTAGATTAATTTTTATGATCCAATTCTCTTTGTTGTTTGGTAAATATGAGAAACCTAGGTTAGACTTGAAAAATGAAGTTCAATGCAGCTGTCCTACCCCAAAATAATTGAGTTTTTTTCTCACGAAGTAATATATTGGAGATTTCTTTTATCACTGGTGTTGTAAAATGTAAATTACTTCACTGATAACTTGTCCAAGCAAAGGAAATAGTTTTCTTCAGAGTTATCTTTTAGTTTTTGAACACTGTTTGTTTTTCAATCATAGTAATGCCTATACTGTCTGTTTTTCAATCATGGTCATTTACATAAATTCCATTTGGAAATCTGAGTCAACATTGTGATTTTTCCCACTTCATTCTTATCATTTCATTGCTTCGCACCCTCACCCCTTCTAAATCGCTTACACTTGCAATATAGTGCTTAAACACTATTAATATCACACTAATAAAGTTGGCTTATTGGTTTAACTAACATTTTCCATCATAATTAGAGTTGCAGTAAGATCTGCTCATGCGTTTAACATTTCATCTACTCGAAGATAACCCTTTTCAAGGAACCCAAAAGCATGAATCTCAAGGGTACATTCATAATATGTAGAATTTTTACTTGGTTGCAACATTACGGAAACCCTTGTTAGGTTGTTCAACCACTAATCTCCAATCCCATATAACACATTCCAGCAACATATATCCATTTTTAGATGTATCCAAAGATACCAAGCATTTATTTGATTTGTGACTGTGAGAAAGATACCAAACATGGATATATCTAAACTCTAAAGAGTTGGTATGTTCCCTACATAAACAGTACCGTAGATACCTTTCGTTTCTTATATAGTTAACATAATTGCAAAAACTACATACACATCCTTAATCTTTGATGCATCTATTAATTTCGATTGTTCATCAAGAGTTTAAGCAAGAAAAAACTTAAAAAAAAAAAAGAAATGTAGTTGTTACAAGATAAGTTAATAATATACCCGCTTGAGGTTTCTTTCACAATTATTTGCTATGGAATCTGTATTATGCAATGCAGTGATATTTTGGTGTTGGTATGTTAAATATATATGCATTTATAGTCTTTGAAATGGGTGTGTTGTGACATTAATTTGAACAGGGCAGAAGAGGAGTATGTTTATTCAAACACAATCTACTCCTAATCCTTTATCATTGATGTTTTATCCTGGGAAGCCAGTCATGGAAGTTGGAAGTGCAGACTTCCCAAATGCCCGCACAGCTATGAATTCACCACTAGCAAAGGCCCTCTATGGAATTGATGGTCAGATTTTCTTTTCTTCTCTTATGTTATGTTATGTTATGTTGTTGCTTACTGATCTTGAGTGGTGATTATCTAATATGGTTGAACTAAGTACATGTTCTTATATTATATGTTGGTGCAGGGATTACTCGTGTTTTCTTTGGTTCAGATTTTGTGACTGTAACCAAGTCAGAAGATGCTACCTGGGATTTTCTAAAACCTGAAATATTTGCAGCAATTATGGACTTCTATTCATCTGGGAACCCACTGTTTCTTGACTCAGCTACTGCAGCTTCTATGGATACAGCTATTCATGAAGTATGTTAGACTTCCTCTCTTTTCCAATCTTACATGATTACATCCAGTTATTCTAACAAACATTAGGAATAGTATTAGTAATAATCACCTTAGTATATGATAGAGAATGTGATAAAGAATGGTTCTTATATAAAACAGGGGGAAAATTGGAGGGACCAAATTGAAATATTTACTATTTTTTGTTTTGCACCCGATCTGAAATCATCCCTAGGCTAGTATAAATAACTATAATATTCGGGCTATTGAATTATTTAGTCTTTTGGATTTCGAGTCTACGATGTTAGTTTGGGCAGGGGGTTGTCTGTGTGGAGAGCCTCGCTGATTAGGGCAGGAAGGATAACCATTTAGGTTTCCTTCTATGATTATCATATTGTATCTGCATCTTCACTTTAAGCTTCTTTTCCCCCTTTAACCTCTCTTTTGATTATCTTGTTTATTTCCTGGTTATTGTTCCTATGAATATGGCTTGAAGCTAAGTGGATTCCCATGAGGAGAAAACGGGTATTTGTTAGTTATTAACCTCGTCCAACTATAAGAAATCCCTAAACATTTGGATTTCAAGTTCCAATCCTGCTGGAGAAATGGCATTGTTTGATGCAAAACTATATGTTATGAAGTTTAAGATTTCAAGTTATTAACCTCATTAACACAACTTATAAAAAAATGATCAGTTTATCTTAGCACCAAGAATACCACCCTCAGATTTGATGGAAGATTCAATAACATATTTCAAGAGGTTTATGAAAATAACTAGAAGTCAAAGTTTGAGGCTGCTTAGATATGGTATAAAGTATGAACATCATCTTATTGATGTCATGGTTGCCTATGCTCTCAAGAGTGATGGAAGGTATGTATGGGCATGCAAAAAGGGAGTAACCTATGGTACTGTGACATGTCATTTCAAGGTGCACAAAAAGGGAAGGGAAACCAGCACAATCGGCATAGCCTCGATCTTGGTATGGACTATAGGCTAGTGCACTAGGCAAAATTGGATAACAGTTCTAAGCTTCTTGATTTCAATGAAAAACTTGAGGCAACATGCATTGGCATTGTTGAATCTGGGAAGATGACAAAGGATCTTGGAACACTCACAATTTGGATTGTTTTACAAACTCTAGGCTTGAGGACAAGCCTCTATTTCAACACGATGGTATTGATAGAGAATGTGATGAATGGGTCGTATATAAAACAAGGGGAAAAATGGAGGGACCCAAATGAAATATTTATTATTTTTTGTTTTGCGCCTAATCTAAAATCATCCTAGGCTAGTATAAATAACTATAGTCTTACGATTATTGAATCATTAAGTATTTTGCATTTTGAGTCAATCTTTTGCAAGTTTACGGTGTTAGCTTGGACAGGTGGTTGTCTCTTTGGAGAGCATCTCTGACACAGAAAAGATACCCATTTGGGTTTCCTTCTCTGATGATCATGCAACTTCACTTTAATGAAATTCAAGCTTCTTTTCCCCCTTTAACCTCTCTTTTGATTATATTGTTTGTTTTAGAGTAAATTACTGAAATTGTCCCTATGGTTTGGTCAAAATTGCATGTTTGGTCCCTAACTTTTTTTTTTTGCACTCGGATCGTCTCTGTGGTTTGCTTTTGTTTCGTTTTTCGTCCCTATGGTTTGGTCAAAATTGTACGTTTGGTCCCTAACTTTATGTATGCAGAGGACAAAAAATGCAACAAAATCAAACCACAGGGACGATCCGAGTGCAAAAAGAAGTTAGGGACCAAACGTGCAATTTTGACCAAACCATAGGGACGATTTCAGTAATTTACTCTTTGTTTTATGTTTTTTGTTCCCATCAATATGTTTGTTTTATTGTGTCATTGTAAAGTGTCTTCACATGCATCATTAATTAGAGTAGGTCCTTATTGATATTAAATTGTATATTCTCTAGGTTTTTGTGTTGCTAGCCATATTCTTATTGTCATTTGCTTTCATAATTGGCGGCTATTTATACGGATATCCACTTATTAGTATTTGTTCAATTATTCTCATATCCTTAAACTTTTATAATTGATCTTTGGAACCATTAACATTGCCTTCCTAAGATGAAAAAGGGTCTGCAATCCTGTTGTTAATAATGCCAAAGGTGGGATTGAATAGCCAAGTTCTATTTCTATCATAGGGAGCGGCTGTTTAGAAGCTTCCATCATCTCATCACTTGTAACCATTTGTATCAACTCTGTCATGTCTAGCTATGCCTTGCACAAATTGAAACCTTAGATTCAACAAATAACACAAGAACACAAAAGTAGTAAGGCAATAAGGATTTAAGAAGGTATCCGACTTTTTCTCATATGATACATGTCTAGCTATGCCTTGCACATATTGAATCCAGATAGTCTATATACTAGGGTCCTAAGGGTTTATTTATTTATTTATTTTGAGTTTACTGTTTGAGGGAGCATAGATGCCAGTTTCTAGCGATGCTAATTTTTCCGGATCTACGTGACTCTGATAGCTTTAAATTTGGTATCCTAATACTTTTCATATCTTCTTCTCCTCCATGTTGTTGCCAACAACCATATAGATATAAATGTGTTATGGCCCGGGATCTAGATCTCATGACTGGACCTGTTGTGCTTCCTACAGCCGTGAGTATTACTGACACCTAATCTCCTATTGAGAGGAGACTAGGTTAAACTATTCTAAGATATTAAAAACAATTGACTTCAAGCATAATTTTATTTCATGAACGACTACCCTTTAAATAGGGATAAACAAAGGACTCTAATAAGGAAACAAAGATCACCCAAATCGACTCAAATACTAAATGATCCTAATTACCAAATTTAAAAACTGAAACAATATAATTTCCTAAAATAAGATACTTTCCAGAAATTAAAATACTTATTATCCGTATGATTCATAACAAAATGATTATATTGCATCCATCTGAAATGAAATGTATATCTGTTTTGGTATATCAGGATGACTCGGAAATTGTTGCAATGATTAAAGAACTTTTGGAAACTCGTATACGACCTGCTGTGCAGGACGATGGTGGGGATATCGAATACATAGGATTTGATCCGTGCGTATCACTGACTAGTTCATTATTTATTTATTTAAATTTAAAATTTAACCCAATCTTCTAATCTAAATTAATTATCAGAGAGACGGGAGTTGTGAAGCTAAAAATGCAAGGAGCATGTAGTGGGTGCCCTAGCTCATCTGTCACCCTCAAATCAGGCATTGAAAATATGCTCATGCATTATGTACCAGAGGTAACAATTATCCATTTCTCCTCTTCATCTGTTGTTGACTTTCCTGACTTTCCTGCTTGCTTTTCCAATTCCAGGTTAAATCTGTGGAGCAAGAGCTTGATCAAGAAGAAGATAATAATGGAGAATTAACAGGCCAGCTGGAGTGAGGTTCAGGCAACCAACTGACAACTGTATTTATTTCTTTGTTCTAGAAAGAAAGAAAGCACACAAAACAATGAAGAATCACAAATAAATTGTTACCAAGTATGTTAATCACACTCCTTGGTTTTTGAGTTGTTACAATATAATCATTCCATGTATATGAGTAAGGTCCAACCACATTTAATTTTTTCATTGCCTTTGGGACTATGAAGTTGTTCTCTTGTTTATCCATGAATAGACTGTTCAACCCACTTGATCATAACATCATTAATTGTCGGCTTTAGTTATAAATTTGGAGGTTTGCTGATCCATGATATTAACTTATGTAGTTATCAAAAACTTAAATTTTGCTATTCATGCCTTGGTAAAGACGTCATTTTGTTTTTGTAAAGTAAAATAGGCTCTTTTGATTTAATCGATGAAGAGCCTTGAAACTATCAAATAAAATCACCTACCAAAAAAATTGCTACTTCGAAAATGAAAGGACTCCACCCAAACTTGGTGAATTTAATTTAGTTAGGCATATGGAAAAAGTTGTACGGAGAATGATCGAATTTGGCTTATGGTTGGCGCTAATGATAAACTTCCAAAATGTCATAAAGGCACTTCACTTTAATGAATACTTCACAAAGTCGTTTTATGTTTGAAAAAAAAGATCCTATGCACAATGTGTTTTTCGTGAACTGCAAAATCAATTTATTTTGGATAACTCAGTTTCATGGCTTAAAAATTAGATGAAAACATCCATAAAAACTATTTGTTACTAATTGTTTTGAAGATTTATTAAGTAGTCAAGAAAACTAACTATTATCATTCAATTATTTAAACTTACGAACAAAAACATATGAATGACTTAGAAATTCATATGAAAATTGCATTCAAAAATGAGAAACTAAAAGTAAGTGTTCATAGATTACTCCAATGTTTTTAGCCACTGGTGGCTACGATATAAAAGTGAAATTAATATAAACAAACATCCACAAATCAAACAAGATGAATCAAGCACTTCAAAAGCTTCATGAACCCAAAAGATTTGCCTCCAAGGAAGGTCTCCGCTCTCCATTACTATGTTTGTCAATAAGATACCCACCTTACACCCCAAAACAGGTGTAATGTTGACTCGGGCTGCATGAGATGGCCTTATAGCCTTTGACTTGCATGCATCCTCTATATCATGAAATGCATAATCCATCTCATGCATATTTCCGAAGTCTCTCATCTTCTCCACAAGTACTTCCAACTCTTGATAATTTTATTTTTAGATTATGGATGAGATTGATCTCCATCAAGAAAGGAACGACTTGATTATCAATCTCAAGATTACTAACACCAAGATCTTTCTTGACTCCGTGTGATGTCATGACTGAACGAATAATTGTGACATCTTTAAATCTACCTATTTTTACGTGTATATTTGACAACAAAACATAATACCCTGCTTGTTGCACATGTTGTGCTGGGACAATTCAAATAGATGATATGTTGCTACAAGATCGATTTCCGTGTTGGAATGAACTTTACAAGCATTTAACAAAACACATTGTTTTCACTTTTATATAAAATCAAAAGCTTTGTTGATTTTTCCTTATCTTCCTAGCTAATTGATCATGCACGCCAAGTGTTCTAGTCTTGGAATGATGTTATATTCTTCGTTCATCAATTTGGAGAAATGTTTTCCCTAGTTTAGCAATCCAACATGGCTGCATGATGATATGAATGGAACAAAGGAAATGGAATAAGGGGTGAGGTCGAAATCTTGTATATTTGGAACAATAAATCTTGTATATTTGAAACAATATTATATGTAAGGATGTTAATCAACTTCATAGCATTTATTTTAAAAGTTAAAATATAATTTGGTGACAAAAAAAATTATGGAATATGCAAAGTTTTGATAATTACACAAAAGTCACTATATTTTGAATATTTATCAAAAAAGTCATTATATTTTAGTTTTTTTTTTTCCTTTTAATTTTGATACTCAGAATGCGATGTCACCAAAGCGACACATCATCATGCAATGTTAGTGCCATGTGATTAAAGAGTAACACATCCGCATGCCATATAAGCAAGTAATTGAGTTGATCAATTAATGTTGGGCGATAACAAAACAAGTTAAACACTTCAGATAAATATCAAAAAATAAACTTCGGTGAACTCACAAAACTTCTGAAAAAAGGTAAATCAAAAGAACACAATGTTTAACGTTGTTCAGTCAAGATGACATTCGTCCACGGGGGGGGGGGGGGGGGAGAGAGAGAGAGAGAGAGAGAGAGAGAGAGGATTTTATTAACTTTCTGAAACTATTACAAGCACTCAAAATTATATATCTCTTTGAGCTCTCACATAAATCTAGCCATTTACAATGATTGGGTTATGAACATTTTTATACTTGAAGGATCAGACTTAAAACCCTAATGTGTAATGTCCAAAAAATAAGACCATAAAATTTCATTTAAAACAATGTTCCAAGAACAACATCCATAAAATTTTAACGAAATAAGTGTATTAGCATCATTCCAAATCAGAGTAATTTATAAAATGCGGAAACATGTGGTGCGTGCTCTGCAATCATCCGGAGCTCCCTTGTTTGAAAACCGAAGTTCCTGAAACACAAACCGAAAACCGTAAACACAAAGTTTAGTGAGTTCCCCCAACATATAACATACATAACAAACATACTATGGAGCATATCTTGGCCTCCCCTTCGGTCTATTTCAATAGGATACCGAGTCTATTTCACCCCTACCACAACCACATAATATCATAAGAAAATAATCACAAAAGCCTCAACAAATACTAGCATACCAGATAATTATCACAAAGACAATCATCTTTACTATAAACATAAATTAGTGGGCCGATATTGGTGCTTTCGACCCACAGATATAGGGAATGTAACTCACCTCAAAATAAAGACGAACCTTACAACTGCTTCTGCTGCGAACCTGCTCTAAACACTGAACCAAAACCCTAAAACTAAACTCCATCAATACACATGTCTAAACCCAAGCACTAGGCCTACTAATGGCCCAACTAACCAAGCCCACAATTGGCCCGAGCATTGGGCCAACTAAGGCCTAATTCACCATCTAAGGCCCATTAGGGAAAGCCCGACAAGACAAGCCCAAACAGAAGTCCATTAATCTAAAATCCTTAGTCCATTATGAGCCCAAACCAAAGGATAAGTCCAAGACCAAGTTAGCCAACAATCAAAGAGCTCAAACTTGCACAGGAGGTTCTCACGTCATGAGAACCTTATGCTCACGTCGTGAGGTCGTGTCTTTTGCCCATAAACTTCCTCGAACACGCTCTCACTTCGTGAGGTCTTATTCCTCATGTCGTGAGTCCAGATTTGACCAAAAATGAGCATTAAGTTCCTAATCCATTAAGCCTTAACGTAGGACAATCTAGAGGATATTCCTTGACCCCAATGGCTATAAAAATAAAAGCTTTTCAGTCATGTATGTCCAATAAATGATTCAAACACCAACTTAGGTCAAAATGGAGGAAAAAGGACCAAGACTCAAGCTTGGAGTCCAAAACCATGACCAAAATCTAGATCTAAGACTTATAAGACTTAAGATACCACCATGATCTATAAAGTTGCCAACTTTATACATCCCATGCATGCTAACCAACATTACAAGCCATAATATGCAAAAAAACTTAGATCTAGCAAGCTAGAAAGGAAATGCATGAGCTTGAGGACTTACAGAGGTCCAAAAGCTCCACAACTAGCTGACGATGAAGCCAAGATGCTAACAAATGCACAACAAATGATATTCTTCTCCCAAAAGCTCTCAAATAACACCAAGAATGACCAAGAACTTCAATGGGGTTTGAGATTAGGGTTTCCAAAGGTCGTGGAAGTGAAAGAGGCTGAGGAGGAGCAGCCCTAATCATCTCATACCTTAAAATACCCGAAAAAAAGGGTTTTCGGGCATCAGGTGCCTCTCACGTCATGAGCACTTCATGGTCACGTCGTGAGCCTTAAATGAGCTTGGTCAATAGGTCAACGATCACTCACCCCAACCACTCCAACTTCAAACAACCATAACTTCTTCATTTCAACTCCGTTTTCGATGTTCTTTATATCCACGAAAAGGCCTCAAAGAGCTCCACCATTCTATCAACTCCCCTTTCCCATAAAACATTATGAACAAAAATCTAATTCCATAAAAGTCCTGAACTTCCACCTTACCGATATACCCTTGGTCTCTAAAAACACAAACCGAACTCTCAAATCATCTTAGCTACATTACCCACATGCAAAGGGGTCTAAACCTTTATTCCTTAAGATCTGAAGCCTCCTGGTAACATATATTCGGGTCACGGTCTTGAATATGAATCGACTTAAAACAGGATGTTACATAATGGGCCAAACCTATCAAAATACACTAAATCAAAAAACAAACTTTGGTGAACTCAAAAAACTTTTGAGAAAATGTAAATCAAAAGAACACAATGTTTAATGTTGTTCAGTCAAGATGACCTACGTCCATGGGTGAACGAGAGAGAGAGAGAGAGAGAGAGAGAGGATTTTATTAACTTTATGTAACTATTACAAGCACTTAAAAATGTATCTCACTTTGATCTCTTATAGAAATCTAGCCATTTACAGTGGTATAAGCCTATTTATACTTGAGGAATCAGACTTAAAACCCTAATGGGCCAAGCCCATTGGCCCATAGACCCATGAATGGTTACAACCAATCATATTATGCCATACATCTTCATGAATATTTTTCCATATCATACAATCCATGAGCATCAACAACACATATGATGGAGCACCTTGTGCCATAGTGGAACATCATGACGTACAAGTGGCGCATCATGAACACTAATGGCCCAACATCCATCATGGTGGTACAACATGGTGTAATCCTTGATCAATACCAACTTTTGAGTATCCTTGGACGATCTTGAGCATCATAGATGACTTCATATCATACTTGGCTCATTAGGAACCAAAATGACCCATCTAGCACCATGATGGCGCAACATGTGCAAGGTTGGTGCAACAGGCTTCACGTGTGGCGCAAGAACTTCTAGGTTGGAGCAACATCACCACCTTGGCACACCAAGAACATGTTTGACACATCAATATACTCCATGGCGTAAGAGGGATACCTCATGGCGCAAAAAGGATACCTTATGGCGCAAGAGGGAGCAATATGTCGCAAGAAGGAATGCTTATGGCGCAACAACATCCTTCTTGGCCCATCCCTTTATTAGATGGCGCAATAAGATCCCTTTGTTGCTCCATATCACCCCCAAGTGCTCCAAACCTCTTCTAGGTGCTCCAAACCCCCTTTATATGATTCGTTCCTTTGACACTTGATATGTTCTTTTGTCAGACGATTCATTCCCTTCTCAGATGATCCATTCATTTGTCACATGCTCCATGAACCTCAATTGTTCTATTGTGATCTAAGTACTCCGTGTTGGATAAGACTTCTTACCCCAACAGTTAAGTGGTCAACATTGCAAAAATTTAAAAACTTGATAACTAAATTATAACAAAAAATAGCGTAGTTTAAATTCAAATTTTTGTAAAAACATAATAATCTTTGTGCAATTTACCACCGAAAGAAATAGAGAGTTAATTTTTTGTAAAATAGAACGATTGAGTTGGGATAAAAATATTAGTTTAGTTGGTATGTACCTATTTATAAGGGGAAAAACAATTAAACCAATGTTTTAATTATTTATAGCGTCTAGAAATTTAAAAATGGGATGGAAAGAGTGCGACGAGTTCTTACTATGGAAGTGGAAAAAATGTGGTGAACTGAGGAGAGGTAAGTGTTCATGACATCTTGTTGCGGTCCAAATAAGCATAGGTACGATGAGACCACACCGATAATCTAATAGCATATTCATTAATAAATAAGATATATCTCCAATAATAAAAGGGATAATGACTTGAAAGGGTAACGAACTTTCGACTTTTGTCACATTTAGTCACTAAACTTTTTTTCGTTATCTATTTGCCATTGAACTATTGAAACTGTTCACATTTTACCCTTATGACCGGCTGTTGCCGGTCATAATGGTAAAATGTGAACAGTTTCAATAGTTCAATGGCAAATAGATAACGAAAAAAAGTTTAGTGATTAAATGTGACAAAAGTCAAAAGTTTGTTTCCCTCTAAAAAGTTCAATGACTAAATGTGAACAAACTTCCTCTTGTATTATGTTTTAGCAAATTATTTATTTTTGTTAAATTGTAACAACATTTGTTGATGAAGAAATCTATGAAATAAAAAAGAAAACAAAACCCTAAAAATATATTTAAAAAAAAAACAAAAAACCGAAACCGAAATACAAAACCAATGGTTTGACATTTTCCAAAATAAAAAATCAAAATTTCCAATTTGATTTTGGTTTTACAAAAAAATGAACCATTCTCACTGATGTGAATTATGACCATTGGTTTGTCATGCGAAATTTGTGACATCCCATGAATATATAGTTACAACATCGTCTGAACTCGTAATTCATAGTAAGGGGTTAGAGTATCATCGCATGAATACGTAGTTACAACATCGCCTGAACTCGTAATTCATCACCTACAGGTCATGGGCCTGCTGGTGTTTCCACTGTGTTGTCTAGAATAGTCCGTGGTCGCCATCTATACTCTAGTAGATGACTACATCGCCACATTGCTGGTTAGGGCTATGGTATCTCCTTTCATCCTACATCACATATTCATCATCATCTATATACCTAATTATCATCACATTTCTATCATCACATATCTCTCATCATTTTATTTCATCACACACCAACTATTTCATCTACCCATGTTTCATCCGCAACATATTTGTAGATATAAAATAAATATACCGTTTAAATCTTTTAAAACATGTATAAAATCGTTCATCCAACATAGACAGCAAGTATTCAAATAATATGCACACATAGCATGTAATTTATATAAAATACTTCATATCTATGTGTAAGATGAAAGTAATTATATCTACCATAAAAGTCCCATAAATGCTTCCTAACTTCGAACCCCAAGGTTTACTCTACTAAAGCTTCATATTCTCGGCTCTCTGAACCTAGAATGGTCCAGATCTATCTCACCAAAAAGCTCAAGATAGCTCTTCCTCTCACTCTACACACTCAAGCTTGCTAGGGTTCTCACTTATGGGAAAGGTAGTGGCAATTGAAGGCCAAATATGGCTTGGGCCCAAAGATTTAGGGTTTCTACCAACAGCACAGACTCGTCGAGTCGCCTCACCGACTTGTCGAGTCCATTCATTAATCCGAGTCATCAGTCGCGACCTTACTCGACGAGTTGAGGCGTCAACTCGCCGAGTCTCTCTTCTTAACTCAAAAGAAAAATACTTAAATTATGATACCTGGAAATCCGGATGTTGCATTTTGTTTTTTTATTTCATAGATTTCTTCATCAACAAATGTTGCTACAATTAAACAAAAATAAATAATTTTGCTAAAATATAATACAATAGTAAGTTTGTTCACATTTAATCATTGAACTTTTTGAGGGAAACAAACATTCGATTTTGTTCACATTTAGTCACTAAACTTTTTTTCGTTATCTATTTGCCACTAAACTATTGAAACTGTTCACATTTTACCCTTATGACCGGTAACAGCCGGTCATAAGGGTAAAATGTGAACAGTTTCAATAGTTTAATGGTAAATAGATAACAAAAAAAAGTTTAGTGACTAAATGTGATAAAAATCGAAAGTTCGTTACCCTTTCAAGTCATTACCCCATAATAAAAAGAATAGTTGTTAAAATATTAATTAAATCACAAAAAATACCATTAAACATGCTGTTAGATACGACAAATAATATATAGTCATTTGGTAGTCAATTACAAAATTCTTCTTATTGTTCTTTCTAATAAAATTAAATATATTGTCAAGCAAATATAATAAAATAAATAATTTATTATTATTATACTACCAGGTATGTATTTGGAAATTGGAATTGACAATTGAAAGTCAAGAAAGGCTCCCTACTTTTGAGGAATTCATAACCCTACCCCACCACACAAGACATCTCTTGGAATCTTCCTATAACCACGTATCCCAACACCACCACCACCGTTTATTCCTTGTTTCCTTTCCTTTTTAGACATTTTCACAAACACCTTAACTTCACCTTTCTATATTTCCTCCCCCATCCCCATAAATCGATCATCTTCTCATCTCCTTCCGGATTGCAACTTCTCGTACGTCATTCATTCTGGTGGGTTTCTCCAATCATATCTGAATTGTGGTTTTGTTTTTCGTTTTGGATTTGGATTTGATTTTCAGTTTTGTTTACCAATAGGTTTTAATAATCTGGTGTGACCGAGCGATTGATTTGAAACTAAATCGATCGCTCACGGTATCTTCTCGGTGCGTTTTTGGCCCAAAACCTTGATCGGAAAAAATGGCTGAGGAACAGAATTGGCAAGAAGCAAGCAATCACACACCGTGTGCGAATAACTGCGGTTTCCTTGGGAGCCCCACAACGTTCAACTTCTGTTCCAAGTGCTACGAAGATCATTGCCTAAAGGACCAAAATATGTCACAGGCCAAGCTCGCCGTCGAGAAGAGCCTTTCTCAGCAACCAGAAACATCTTTTTCTTCCATATCCTCCCGAGCTACAGCACCTTCTTCCGATCCATTGGTAGTCGTGAAGACGGTGCCTGAGGTGGCTGTAAAATCACAGCCGCGGAACAGGTGCGCGAAATGCAATCGGCGCGTGGGTCTGACGGGGTTCACGTGCCGGTGTGGAATCACGTGCTGCGGGACCCACAGGTACCCGGAGCAGCATGGATGCACCTTCGATTACAAGACCATGGGGAGGGAAGCCATCGCCAAGGCGAATCCGGTGATCAAGGCTGTAAAACTGCAGAAGATTTGAGACGATATCGGCCGTTAAACTATAACTAATTGTATGATCTGGGTACAGGGTGGGGGAATTATTTGGGAACAGGTCCGTTTGATTCGACTTTATTCGGGTCGGGTCTTATAATATATGAAAGTGTTATATATTTATTTGTATAGCGTTTCTTATTTTCCTTTCTTTACCGAAAATGAAGAAAATCAAAATTATGCATGTGTCTCAATATATACTACAGTTACGTAAAAGTCGTTAGGTAGGTATCGAGTTGGTTGATTAATGACTAGAGGTTAGTCGGTCTACTTGGGAATTAATGGATTCATGAATGTGACCGATTAAGAGAGATTTAGAAGAATCAAAACTAACTTAGAGACTTTTAAGTATGCTATCATAGTATTATTGATTATGAATACTTCTTAGATTTAATAAGAGACATATCAAACAACATTTTTAATCGACAATTAATTGGAGATCATAAATTATTAAATTTAAAATAAATAAATATAACTAATATCATAACAAAATAGGTAAATATAACTAATACAATATTAATACTTCCTTAGACAATTTTTATTGAGGTAGAACTTTTTCAAGATGTTAAAAATTCATCAGTTTAGTCAATTTCACTAAATATCTAGGCATACGTTAACCGCTAAGTGTCACCTAGTTGGTCGCATACTTCATACAAATTAATCGGAAATTAGTCTCAATTTTTACAACACTCATAACCTCATATTGTATATATATATATATATATATATCATTATTTAAGAAAAATATAATTAAAAGCTATCTATCTTAACTTTTTTTTTTTTCATAAACAACATTAAAATATTTTAATGGTATTTTTTTTAATAGCATAATAACACATTCTAAATTACTTTCTTATGATTTTCTTTTTCCTAAACAACAATAAAAAATATAGTTTGTTACTCATCTACGAGATGAATATATTTTTTCAATTTGTATGCATTTGGTCATTGAATTTTTTTCTATACATATTTACCCCTTTTAACTTGTTAAAATGTATAAATTAGTCCTTATGATCGACTTGTAACAGTCCATTTTAAAAATAAATAAATAATTAATTAATTAACCCTAACCCCCGAGATGTATAATATATTTTATTGAAGCCCTAAATCCATAATATCTCAGCGGGGTGTTGGTCTTCGGGAGTTAAAATTCATAATTGAGAGTTTGGGGGTTAAAAATGTAATTTCCGGATTAATTTGTAAAGATTTTGAAGGTCGAGGGCTGTTTAGTAAATTATGAGTTTAATTTGAAAAGGATTTCAAAAGTCAGGGCGTGTTTGGTAAATTATGGACTTATTATGAAAGGATTTCTAAAGGCAGTGGATAAAGGGTAAATTTGGACTTAATTTGAAAAGGTTTTGTGGAGGAAAGACTAAACTCGTAAAAAGGGATGGAAGTTTGGTATTGGCACGGGACTTAAACCTGGTGGCTTTTTCCCTCCTGTGTGAAGATACATCAGCTAACCCTAGCAAATGTTCCTCAGCCGCCATGCGAGACTTGTCAGCCGCCACCTCTCTTCTTTGTCCGTTTTTCCGATCAGACAAGTCCGACGCCGCCGCTATAATGCCGTCGAACGTCGCCATCGCGACACCTGCTGCTGGAGACGTCGCAGACAACCGGAGAACCGCCAAGGACCGGGGAAACACGTTGTGTTCGTCGTGTGTGGGTGTGGGTCGTGAGCCACCAGAAACACTCGGTAAGTCCACCCGCAACCCACTTTCAAGGTTGTAGAACTCATTACTCGGTACCTGCTCGACCGACTACTGAGTAGCGATTACTCGAGGAGTACTCGGATTCGGTAATTCATGTAGAAATATTTTTAGGGACATTATATATGTCAAAATCATAAGTTAAAATCCTAAGTTGATAGAAATATACAACAAAATTAGATACATGTGAATACACAAAAACTGAAAAACACATAATGGTCTCACTTCGTGACTAATTACTGGAAATCTTAGATATATATATATATATATATATATATATATATATATATATATATAGTAATAATCACATATGAGTATGTTAATAATAAATCATTAATTATATTATACATATTAATCACCGAGTTGACCAGGTTTTACAAGATTGCTCAATTCAAAAAGGGGCGGATCGGGGAGTACTCGGGATTTTGCAACTCGCCTCGGTAAGGGGCCGAGTAGCGAGTAATCGGAGGAGTAATCGGCCGACTCGGCGAGTTTTCCAACACTACCCACTTTTCCTCTGTTTCTCATTATTTTCTATGGATACGACGTTGGAGTCGTCACTACCGATGTTGGTGGTCGTGGGGCCGTTGTTTGCGTCTTTTCCGACGACACCTGGCACCTAGACAGTGGTTGTATTGTCGTATATTCGAGTGTATATGGTGATTGCAGCATTCATGGGGATTATATGTATGTTATTTAGCTAGAAACCCACCGCCACCACTTGCTACCACCTGCCACCGCATTGGTGGCTGTGTGTGTGTGTCGTTTGGCGTGTGTGAGTACGTATCCTTTATGTCGGGTTGTTGATTGGGTGATATGGCGGGAGAAAAGTCAAGGAAAACCATCACCACCACCGTGAGCCATCGTTGACGACCACCGCCCGAGGTGGCAGTGGGTGGTGCTTGACATAGTGAAAACGTAATCGGCCCAATAACTTAATCTTGGACTTAGTTGGCTTGTAATTGGGTTGGGAACCCTAATGAGGGTTTAGAAAACCCTAATTTTGGAAATGTTAGTTTGGGATTTGTCGGGACCTGCGTTTGGATTGTTAGATTGGAATTTTGAATTATGTTTGACTACATTGTATGAATGGCCTAGTAGATTGATGGACTTAATGGATTAAGTCCTTAATGGGTTATGTAAGAACACTTAACCCTAATCGTCATTGTATGTGAAAACCATAATTATGATTAGGCTTCAAGTTGGGCCTTTCTTTTGGGGTTAGGTGTTTGGATTCATGTTGGGCCATCTGAGAACAAGTATATGGACTATTATATTTGGATGGACCACAAGGTAAGGCTCATGTAAGGGGTTTGGGCCGAATTTGGAAAATTGGGTCATAATTGGGCCTTGGTTGATTATTTGACTTTTGGGCCTTCAGAGTGTGAGTTTGGACCTTGGTCTTCTACCAAGATTGGTTAGGGGTAAAATGGTCTTTTCACCGTAAGTATGGACTTATGGTTATACATTGGAACCCGATTGTTAATTGGGTTTATTTTGAATCTGTCAGCCAGCAGCCAGGGATCATCTGCAGTGCGATGCGAGTTTCCTCCTGGTTTGAACAGGTCGAAAGCCCCAATGCGGAACCGTGTAGTTTATATGTTCTTGATAGGAACACGATGTCTGGGCAGGGCCCGCATCTCATTATTACCTAAGTATAGATATCAGTCAGATTGTTGGATTGGCATACTTGTTGTCTGTGTGATACATGTATGTGTTTGTAGGAATGTGAGTGTGGGTGAGGCCCGTATCTCATCATTAGTTGAGTGTGGGCGGGGCCCGCATCTCATATATTGTGGGTGAGGCCTGTATCTCATAGCATTATTTGAGTATGTATATAGGACTGATTGATAGATTTGGCTATACTTGTTGTCTGTATGATACTTGTATGTATGTTTAGTAGCTAAGTGTGGGCGGAGCCCGTATCTCCTAGTTAACCGTGTGTGGGCGGGGCCCGTATCTCTTGCTAGTATGATTACGTGTATGATATGTGGTAGTTTAGGGAGACTCACTAAGTTTCATGCTTATAATTTTCAGTTTTGGTTTCAGGTACTTCCGGTAGCAAAGGGAAGAGCTCGGGATGACTGTAGTGCACACACCATTTATTTAGATCGGGATGTTTTTACTCATGTGATACTCTGATTTGGTACTACAAGTTGTTTTTTGGATGAATTGATTTTGATAATTATGGTTCATGGTGATTTATGTAAGAGAAGAAGAAAGGCTCATTTCCTGGAGGGAGCTTGTAGATCCAAAAATTCTCATCTTTTGCAATCCATTGGAGGTAAAAAGCTTTGATCTTGTCTTCTCATTTCACAGATCCTCTTTTGGGGTTGTTCTTAGCCATTTTAACATCTTTTGGGTGGATTTTGTCAGCTCTAGTTGTTTTAGACGTTGATATTGCAGATATGGATGTTTTAGGAGCCCCAAAGGCATAAAAATGTAATCTTTATGATGTATTTGGATTCATGCATTTGTTAAGACCTTTCATTCAACTCTTTTGAGCTCTAGAGTCCCATTAAGCCATGTATGCTTGTAAGTTTCCAACTTTACTTGAAAAGTCACCTTTAGGTGTCAGATTGGAGAGTTAGAGCAAGGGCTGAAGTGATTAAGTACTTATTGGAAAAGTTTGGAGTTCAAAGGAGTACGTTGAGCATACCCAAATTGAACACTATGCGTATTGACCCAAAGGGGTGTACGATGGGCGTACCAGCTGAATGCGTAGGGCGTACCCGAACAAATTGGGTTTTCTTGGATTATTGACTTTTTGGTCTTGGGACCTTGGACCGGGAGTTGACTATAGTTGACCATTCAGTATTTCATGCCTTTTTGGATATTAGGCCTTCTTGGGTTAGGTCCACTATTGATTACGCCTTATTGGGCCTCGTGGGATATTTCGGGTTTGGGTTATTATTTAGGTTTGTGGATTGTTGGACCAGCCAAGGAGGTATGTTTGGATTGGGTATAAGTTATTGGGCTTTAGGGTAAGGCCCATGCAAGGGTTTGGGCCTAATTTTGAAAACTGGTCCATTAGTAGGCTTTATGATTTTTGGAGTTTTGGACTCGTTTGGTTTTGGGCTTGGGCCTTAGTTACGAATCTTGTTTGGCTAGGGGTAAAATGGTCGTTTTACCCCAAATATGGATTATGGATCATGGGTTGGGACCCAATTTCTAATTGGGTGATGTTATTGATAGCTTGAGGAGTTGCTAGGGTAGCAGCTAAGGATTTCTTGCAGGGAACTTCAACAATATGAGGTGAGTTACCTTCCTGTATGAGTGGGTTGAAGGCACCAATGCCGACCCGCTAGTAGTTGTTTACAGTAAAGATGATTGTCTTTGTGATAATTGTCTGGTATGCCACTATCTGTTGAGATTTATGTGGTAGTGGTAGGTGGTGAAATAGTCCCCGCAGTCGGTCGAAAGGACCGAAAGGGTAGGCCAGCACCCAGATATGCTAGGGAGTATGTGATTTATGTGTTTATATGCTAGGATATTATGTGTTTGTTAGGTCATATTTTGTTTTTTTGAGCTAGGCATCAATCCGTATAGGTCTTGATAAGGGTTGGTCATGTATTGTATAGGTGCTCGGTTGTGTGTTTGCGGCTGTATGGGTGCTCACAACCGTGAACGTGTGTATGGCCGTGAACGTGTGTGCGGCCGTGAACTTGTTTGCGGTTGGTTGCTCCCTTTAAATAGGTGTCAGATGTGTCAGATGAACAGTAGTCGTGTGTGTGTGTATCCAAGTGTACCTGACGTTTGTGGCCTAATAGACGTGTGCATTGTTGGATCATTCTTTGCTTCTACTCCTTATTCTTACTGATTACAGCTTGTTTGTGTCTTTGATCACTGGTTGGATCTAGATTTGTGAACTTACAATTGGTATCAAAGTCAATCTGGTGTCAAACTCGTTCAAGCTACGTTTGCGGTTGAAGACTTGGTTGTTGGGTTTCTGCATTTGATCGTGAAGTTCAAGGCCAAAGGAATCGAAGTCAGCTCAAAATCATCTATTTTCATCATAATCTAGGTGTTTATGGTTTCATCTGTTGAATCGTTTACGACCGTAAACACCGTGTACGGCTGTGAACCACTCATCTAAATTGATCGTGAACCTCTCATTTGACTGTGATCAACTCACTGGACCGTGAACCATTCATTGACAGTGAACCCTCTTTTGGAGATAAACATATTATTTTTTTAATTAAATTCAAAATTAAAGCCTAACTAATTGATAATTAAGAAAACTTAATTTTTAATGATTTAAATCATTTGTTTTCTCACTTGGCTCGGTTGGTGCAGATCAAATTGGCAGAATTAAGATTTTCAGACAATCACAACATTGGCACCTTCTTGATGGATCCACCAGCTGCACACAATGACTTCAAGTCCATGATTCATGGAATGAAGAGATGTTGCTTCACTTATGCTTTTACATCAAACCCGATCATTTATCAAGACCTTGTAAAGATGTTTTGGAACAAGGTTGTTGTGCACAAAAAAGAAGATGGTGTAGACTTTGTAGAATCGAATGCTAATGGAAAGAAGATCATAGTGAATGAGCAAACCTTCCATGAAGTATTAGAGATCAATAACCAGCTAGGATTTCCAACATAGATATCCATGGAACAGACTGAGGAAGTCATTGAGCGAATGGGGTACGAGGGAGTGTTTCCTCCCACCATTAAAAAGTTGTTGCCACCTTATTGGAGGTTCCTTGTTCATGTTTTCGTCAGATGCATCTCAGAAGGGAGAGCTGGTTCTAACGAGATCTCTTTACTCAACACGTGTGCTATTGCTGCTCTCACTACGTGTCTCGATTTAAAATTCTCAAGATACATCTTAAACGAAATGATAGGTAACATGGAAGGATAGATTCTTGATGTTTTCGAGGTTTCTACAATTGATATTCAACAACAAATATCCGAAGCTTGAAAGAAAAAGAGAAACCTTAGATCTGAAGTCCCTTGGATCCAACACTTTTGGTCTTATGAAGCAGAATCGAAAGGGAAGTTTATGTTTGAAGGAAAATTACCATTGGTGAATTTTGGTCAGTTCGTAGAAGTTAGTGATTCAATTGAGTCTGAAGAATCCTCATATGCTGAAGAAACTGAAGACGAGGTTATTACTGCTTCAGAACATGAAGAGGAGCATGCTCCTCCAGTTGCTATCGTTGCCGAGGACCATGTGCCTGTTACAAATGAAGAGGACAATGTTAGGTGCATTTCATGTACCCATTTTGTAGCTTTATTTTATAAAAGTACATTGCATATAGGCTTAAACTCATGCATTTTGCACGTTTTCGGGATTTTTCATGAGGCAATTTCATTCAAATACTTTTGTGATATTTTAGGGACTTTTGGAGGAAGGATATTATTGGAGGAGGTAAATAAAAGTTGCGGACAAAATTTCAGGACTTACGGAGCACCGAGGAGCAAGATATCAAAGAAATGAGAAATTTGGCTTTACAGACGTTTACACGGCCGTGTAAATGGAAGCCTTGCGTTTACGCGGGTCGTGTAAACGTAGATTTCTGCGCAGTATATTTTTGCGTTTACGCGGGCCGTGTAAATGACAGTGTTAATTTACGCGGGCCGTGTAAACGTAAATGCGGGTTTTAAAGCAGTTTTTCACCATTTTTAAAGGGGGGAGCCAACTTTTTACCAAGGTGTCGATTTTGGGAGCAAAGAAGGCGATTTTCTAGAGGATTTTGGAGTTGATTAACACTTGGGAACATTTGATTTCATTTTGTAAGAACTTTAATTTCATTTTCTAGATTTGTGATCATGTTCTAGTCATGAGTGGCTAGAACCCTAGTTTCTCCAACTTCATGTCTTGACTTTTTAGTTGTGATTTCAATCATGTGATTTGATGTTTGCTTCTAATTCCTACCTAGTGAATTTGATTTTGTTTCAATTGAATGTTTGATTCTAATTGTGATTTTTATTGGCCATTTGAATTAGGGTTAGGTCATTCAAGTTATCAAATTGCAAAATCCGTAATTGTTTTGTGAATTGGACTAAGTAACAAACACTAAATTGATTTCCATTGAATGGATTTAGTGTAAATCTTATTCACATACACTTTTACACTCCCGAGCTTATGAGGAGTATTGGGTGTTGTTGGGAACATTCACATAAAGCTTCATGCAATCTTCCAATCTAATTCTAAGAGCTTTTTTAGATTAGGTTAGTAAGGTTAGGATTAATCAAAGAGCTTGTTTTGGTTAATTATTGTGGTGAATGGAAAGTGTTAGAGCTTGTTAACACTTTCAAGTACCAATTTAGGTGGAATTGAGTAGATATCATTTCATCCTTGGAATCACATTGTTAAATTGTCTTGCATAGAGTTGGAGTTCTCACAAATCCTGAATTTATTTCATTTAATTGATCATTTAGTTATTGCTTTATCCTCTTGTTTAAATCCTTGCATACCAACCCCCCATTTATGTGACCATTATTGTACCTTCCGCAAAAAGGTATAAACACTTGTCCCGTGTCTCTGTGGATCGACCCTACTTACCTTGTACTACATTATTAGTTCATAGTAGTAGTGTTTAAGGAGTCATTTGTACCCTTTATTTGTTGGGTTTGACGCCCCTAACAGACAATTAATATGAAGATGCAAAAAGATGTTGATGAAAGTGATTTTGAGAGAGGTTTGATGGACAATGTGGTAGATGAAGATGAATAAGTTATGGATCTTGGTGGTGATTTGTCTGATTATGACAATGTTGACTTATTCTTCGGTTTTGAGCAAAGCCATGATATACAACTAAGCAGTGAAGACCTTGATGCTTTCTTTGACAATGACAATGATGTTGCACAAACTGCAATGGAGATAGAGGGAGATGATGATGTTCTCAAGACAATGCCTCCAACTTCTACTCAGATGGTTGACCCTTCAAATATTATGGATACAACTTCAAGGATTCCTCCCCTTCCATTTTCTATTCCAACATCCTTACCATCTAAAGGTGATCTCATGTTGACACAAGCCTCCCAACCTCCTATTAAAAGAAGAAAAGCTGATCCTAGGTCGGGAGTGCTTATCAGGGAACAAGCACCACTAGTTCAACAACCCACCACAATTGCTACACCTAGTCAACGAACCCCAGAAGAAGGTCCAAGTGTTATTCAATATTCTTATGATGTTGGGAGCTCTTTAGCTCTTGAGGGTTCCTCTCCACCACTACCTGCGCATGATGGTTCTTTTGAAAGGCTTGCCAGGTTGTTGGCGCAACCAGATTTTGACTCATTTTCCCTAGCCAAAGGCATATCTATTGGGGAAGGAAGTATTGGAGGAGCGGATCCATCAATTTCTAATCATAAAGCAGAGATTGGAGTATTGAACCAGAAGATTATCGAAAAATACGTTTTGATTGGAAACCTCGACGTTCGATTTTCTAAACTTGAAGAAGAAAGCACATTAAAGCCAAAACAAATCTCCACTCTAAAACCAAACCTTGGAGCCCCGACAGCTGGATACTTTGACTTGAAAATTAAGCTTATTGCAGAATTTGGTGACAAGTTCAAGACCACAGTCGAAGATCTAAAGGCAACCGAGACTTCTCAATCTGCCCCAACCAATACATCAGAATCCGATTAGCTTGATAACAATTCTCTAGTCAGAACCACACGAGTCATTGACGAATTTGAAACTGAACCAGCTCAAGTGCCTCAAAGAGTTACCCTTAAGAGAGTCTGACAATCGGTGTCTTCTCAAAAGAAGGGGAAATGGATCTTCATGAAATTTTTGATCAAAATGTTTGTGAAGACCACCCCCAAATCACTGTTACAGATATCGGAAAAGGGGGTTCAGATATAGATATAGTGACCGGTTAGGGGTTAGTATGTGGGGTTTTCACGATAAACTAAACTGCTGGATGATCAAACGCAAGAGCGGGAATATGGAGTACTACAAAGACAAAAATGATTTCTCTTCTTTAATTAAGGTGGATCTTACTGAGCTCTCTGCAGCTCCATTATCCAATCTTGCCAATGACCCACGTGGAACAGACTTCAAAATCTTCATGGAAAACCAAGTTAAGAGACAATTTGATGTGATGAAGACCACTGATTCTTTCCTAAAGAGAGCTAAAGATGTGTTTGACCCAAAGAACAATAAGAACTTCATGAATGTTATGTGGCCCCTAACAATTCAAATGAAACATATTCCGAGTGTGAAGAAATTTTGTGATGGATCACTTCACAAGATGGAGTACTGGGTCTATGATGATGCCACAACTTTTGCTGTCATCAAATTCCCAGATGGTGTGTTTCGTAATGTTGCCAAAAGGAATCTGCTACAATTTGGTGAAAGGGACATCCACACTTTGGATCATCATCAAATTTTATGCAATGAATAATCAAGTTGTGAGTTTATTGGCCCATTAGGCCCAATAAATGATTCCTGGCCCAAAAGATGTTTGAACTAGGAAATTAGGGTTACAACCCAAAGTAGAGTGAGGATAGTGCATTGAATTAGATTTAGGTTTTCATGAGTGAGTTTTGATTCGAATAGTTGTTTTTGAATGAGTAATATGTATATCCTTAAACTTGAAGTTACAAGATACATCAAGAATTGATTGCATATAGACAGAATATCCTAGCCAAAGTGCTAGTTGTGACAGTTATTAAAAATGCCGAGCGTACAAAGGGGTACGCGGGGGGTACTCCCTTCAGACCAAAACCCAAATCTCTCAACTTGTGGTCAATATAAGTAACATTATATCCTTCCTTGGGTCATTTCAGATCAGCCACCACCCCTTTTAGCATAATAGAAACCCTAGAGTGCCTTAAGTTAGCTTTTCGAGATTGGAGAAGAGGGTTCATGGTGATTTATGTAAGAGAAGAAGAAAGGCTCATTTCTTGGAGGGAGCTTGTAGATCCAAAAATTCTCATCTTTTGGAATCCATTAGAGGTAAAAAAAGCTTTGATTATGTCTTCTCATTTCATAGATCCTCTTTTGGGGTTGTTCTTAGCCATTTTAGCATCTTTTGGGTGGATTTTGTGAGCTCTACTTGTTTTAGAAGTTGATATTGCAGATCTGGATATTTTAGGAGCCCTAAAGGCATAAAAATGTAATCTTTATGATGTATTTGGATTCATGCATTTGTTAAGACCTTTCATTCAACTCTTTTGAGCTCTAGAGTCCCATTAAGCCATGTATGTTAGTAAGTTGCCAACTTTATTTGAAAAGTCACCTTTAGGAGTCAGATTGGAGAGTTAGAGCAAGGGATGAAGTGATTAAGTACTTATTGGAAAAGTTTGGAGTTCAAAGGAGTACGTTGAGCATACCTAAATGGAACACTATGTGTATTGGCCCAAAGGGGTGTACGTTGGGCGTACCAGCTAAATGCATGGGGCGTACCCGAACAAATTGGGTTTTCTTGGATTATTGACTTTTTGGTCTTGGGACCTTGGATCGGGAGTTGACTATGGTTGACCAAAATATTTGAAGTTGCTGCTAAGGAGTTCACAAGCATGATTGCAGAGATTATTGATAAAAAGATGTGGCTGGGCGCTTTGGGGAGATCGGACGTGCTAGTCATCGAGAAAGACTAAATCGATGCTAGCCTCAAACCAAGGGGGAGAATTTTAGGTCATATTTTGTTGGTTTGAGCTAGGCATCAATCTGTATAGGTCTTGATAGGGTTTGGTCATGTATTATATGGGTGTTCGGTTGTGTGTTTGTGGCTGTATGGGTGAACGTGTTGGAATAGTGTCTAAGGCTGTAACTATATTCGGTTGTGCATGGTCCTTTTGGGTTGCCTTCACCATAGCAACTTGAAGGATGATTTGTTAAGAGAGAGTAAATATTATAAGAAATAATATTTAGCTATTTGATTAATATAAGTCATAAATTAATTGGTATTAATTTGGTGACTTAAAGAGATTAATTAAATAAGAGGGTATAAACTGTCAATTGTTTGATAGTTAAGCTTTAGACTGTGAATCCATTAGGGTTGATCTTGGACGGATTCTAGGAGCTTTAGGATAGCTCAAAATCGTCCATAGGGTTATCTATGGGATGGATTTGGATAGCCTTAAGAGAAGATTATCCAATTAGGGTTTAGAGTGAAACCCTTAAGGAGTCTACAAGTATAAATAGGCCCTTGGGATGTGGAATTCGTGTACAACCTTTCAGAACCTAAAGCAAGGAACCTCTGGCCGAATTCCATCCCCTCTCCTCTCTCCTAAATCATCTTGCTTGCTATTGGTGTTTGTAAACCATTAGAGGAGTGACAATTGTGACTCTAGAAGCTCCAAGACAACAAGATCAACAAGGAACTCAAAGGTATGATTCTAGATCTGTATTAATGTTGTTGTTTAACCTAATTAGCTATTAGAAGTCTTGGATTCAAAAGCATGTTTATTAGAAAGCCTAGATCCAAGCATTAGGGTTTTGCATGCGCACATAGGAAAGTTCTTATGGCTAAAACCCAACAGTGGTATCAGAGCCTAGATTGGTTTTCTTTAAATTGTTGCTTGAATAACTGAAACAAACCTGCAAAATTCGAATTTTTGGGTTTTGAGTCACTGACTCGTCGAGTTCCATGGTGGACTCGTCGAGTAGGCCTGACTCGTCGAGTCCCCTTGTGCACTCGGCGAGTCCAAGCGTCAGAAAGGGCCAGATTCGGGATTTCTTTGTGTTTATCTTATCCGAACTTTCCATAAACTAATTAGATCAATATGAATCCGATTTTTTGATAAATATAAGTGTTATCTTGATCTAGTTAAAGGTAATTATCAACTAATTAAATATTTAGTTTCTTTATATGATAATTAATTAATTGTTTTAATTATTTTTGGTAATTATCCTCAAAGAAATCAAAGATAAATCAAATAAAGATAATTAAGATATTAATTGTTAATTGAAATTATTTGTTATTTGATCCTCCATGTTTTTTAAATGTTTAAAACCTACCCTATAGTTTTGAAATTTATATTTGTGATTAAAAGCATTAATTTAGACAACTTAAATTTCAAACCCTAGATTTTGAAAAAATTTAAAATACAACCCTATACTTATATGATATTATTAGAATAATATATATATGTATAACTAAATGCTAGTCTTACCGCTAGTAGGCCTCATTCACGAAGCCGATCTATAAGGTGGGTATAAGGTTGCAGCCTATAAAATGGCGCTTAATGGGTGTACACTCACACCCACCGCTTGCTTGATTGGTGGAGGGTCGTTAGCCGAACGGGTAGGATAGGGCAACCTCATCCTCTCATTAAAAGTATAATAAGAAATACGAAGTAACTAAACTTTCTTTTAAAATTTCCCAATCTTAGTTACTTTAGGAAAAGTGAATTGATGCAATCCCATGAAATTACACTTTGCACCTTGCTAAGATGTTAGTGGAGCGTGTGTGGTTTACCGGCACACTAATTGGTTCTAAGCGAAGGTGGCAAAGGGTGATTCATTGTTTATCATAGTTCGATGGAGCGTGTGTGGTTTACCGGCACATCGAATAGGTGATCGTAACAATGAAGGCACCATGTAAATTTGCATGGTAATTCACACCCGCTTTGTGATCCTCGGCATCCCAGTCACAAACAAGAGGGGCATATCGAGATTTAAACATGCCATTGAATAGTTCAATGAATCTCATCCGAACCTAGGAATTCTCAAAACACTTAGGACCAAAAGTTTAAGTCTTGTGATGGAGAATTAGTGAATCGTCATTCACTTACCTTCAATTTATTTGCATGTTGGACTACGGCATCCCTTTTCTAGTATGTAAATGTTATTGTTGGATCCTAGCCCTAATTTTTCTTATTGGGTGATAATTAGGGATTCTTGTTCTAATCTATCTTTGTCCTTTCTATAGATGTCAAACGCAAACAACGCTGCTGCTAGTTCTTTCACGTTGATGAGCCTTTGCCAAAAGGTCACCTTCGATGGAACGAACTTTGGCGAATGGATAAGATACATTCGCACCATTGCTCGCTATGAGGATAAAGAGTATGTCCTCGATGAGAAGCTCGAGAAAATCAACCCCGAAATTGCTACTCCCGCCGAAATCACCGCCTTTGAAACTCATGAGCGAGATGCGACGAAAGTACATTGCATCATGATCGCCACCATGAACTCCGAATTCCAAAAGTCCTACGAGGACATGTATCCATACGAGATGCATCAAGACTTGTTGGAGAGGTACCACCAAAACGCGAGACAAGAGCGTTACGAGATCTTCACTAACATGATTTCCGCTAAGATGGGTCATGGAGAGTCTCTTACCGTGCACTTGCAAAAGATGCAAAGGTATGTCGACCGCCTTCGCAAGTTAAATGTTGACTTCGGCGAAGACTTGGCGATCGACATGGTGCTTCACTCTTTGCCTCCAATGTACAATCAATTTAGGATGACCTACCATATGAACAAAGAGGAGGTCACTCTAAGTAAACTCCAAGGTCTCTTGAGGGTTGCTGAGAGCAATTTCAAGGACAAGTCTGTTGCACCAACTCCCAATCCATCCACTGCTCCTGTCTTGGCTATTGGTCAAGGGAAGGGAAAGAAGAGGAAAGCTTCTTCAAATAACTATCGAAAGGTGAAAGCCCGAGATGGTTCCTCTTCTAGTGGGACCAAAGTTGATCCCTCTAAGCCCTGCTCTAACCCGAAGGAGGCAGAGTGCCACCACTGCCACAAGATAGGACATTGGAAGAGAAGCTGCCCGGATTACCTGCAAGCCATCAAGGAAGGAAAGATCAAGCCATCTTTCGCAGGTATATATGCAATAAAATCTAACGATTCTAATCATGCTATTTCTTGGGTTCTTGACACCGGTTGTGGTTATCACATTTGTTCTAATGTGCAGGGACTAAAAGGAAGTAGGGATGTGGAGCAAGGAAGAATCAATCTAATCATGGGGAACAGAAGATCGTCGCCTGTGACCAAGATTGGAGTGTATTCTTTGGTGCTTAAGAATAGTTTAGTTTTAGATTTAAACAATTGTTGCTACTCGCCAGAAATGGCTAGAAACATCATTTCATTTCATGGTTTGTATAGACAAGGTTTTAGATTTTCTTTTGATAATGAGAATGGTTCTATTTTGGCTTATCTAAATGGTGTTTTTTTATTTTGAAGCTATACCATGTAATGGAATATATGAAACTGTTATGATTGTTGATAACTTAGGAAATGATGTTTTGAATATTGATTCTTCCACTAGTATGGATAAAGCATCCTTGTGGCATTGTCGTCTTGGACATGTCAACAAGAAACGCATAGCCCAACTCCAAAAGGATGGAGTGTTGGAGTCATTCGACCTTAGGGAAGATGACACATGCGAGTCTTGTTTGCTTGGAAAGATGACTAAGTCACCCTTCACGAGCACTTGTGAAAGGGGTGAGGGACTATTAGACCTAATACATACCGATGTATGTGGACCTTTTAGATCAACCACGAAGGATGGGAACCGCTTCTATGTGACCTTTACCGATGATTATAGTAGATATGGGTATATCTATTTAATCAAGCAAAAGTCAAAAACCTTTGAAAAGTTCAAAGAGTTCAAGAATGAAGTGGAGAATCAATTGGGCAGGAAAATCAAGATGCTTCGATCCGATCGAGGAGGAGAGTACCTAAGTCTTGAATTCCACGAGTATCTCAAGGAGTGTGGAATAGTTTCGCAATTGACGCCTCCTAGGACACCGCAACTGAATGGTGTGGCAGAAAGGCGTAATCGAACCTTATTGGATATGGTTCGCTCTATGATGAGTCGTGCTTCACTACCTATCTTCTTTTGGGGGTATGCCTTAGAGACTGCCGCCCATATCCTTAACCGAGTCCCTACCAAGAAGGTTGACAAAACACCTCACGAGATATGGACGGGGAAAGCTCCCTCGTTGGCACATATCAAGGTTTGGGGTTGCGAGGCTTTCGTAAGACGAGATACTCACGACAAGCTTGAACCTCGAGGTGAGCGATGTATTTTCATCGGCTACCCGCAAACTTCCTTTGGATATCTCTTCTATAGACCGAAAGATAATGTTATCTTTGTTGCGAGGAGAGGAGTTTTCCGAGAGCGAGAACTCATAAGCCAAGGAGACAGTGGGAGGCAAATCGAACTTGAAGAGATTCAAGAATCGATAGATGAAGGAACCTCTACCACTGGCGTTCAACCCGAGGAGGAAACTCCGGTTGAACCGATTGACGAATCCTTACCTCTTAGACGTTCCGATAGATTTAGAGTTCAACCCCAGTTTTATGGTTTTCATATTACTACCGAAGGGGACACGTATATTAGTGATGGTACACTAGTAAATCTTGATGAACCTAATAGCTATAAGGAAGCCATGGCAGGCCCGGAGTCTGCGAAATGGAAAGAGGCGATGGATAGCGAGATCCAATCCATGTACGATAACCAAGTTTGGAATTTGGTTGATTACGTGCCCGAACGTAAGACCGTAGGGTGCAAGTGGATCTTCAAGAAGAAGACCGACGTGGATGGGAACGTACACACATACAAAGCGCGATTGGTTGCGAAGGGCTTTACTCAAACTCCCGGAGTTGACTATGATGAGACCTTCTCACCAGTTGCAAAGATTAAATCTATTAGAGTGATGCTAGCGATTGCCGCATTTCATGATTATGAGATTTGGCAAATGGATGTCAAGACCGCTTTCCTTAACGGAAAGTTGGCTGAGGATGTTTACATGGCTCAGCCAGAGGGGTTTGTGGATCCGAAGCATCCGAATAGAGTGTGTAAGCTTGAGAAGTCAATTTATGGACTTAAGCAAGCGTCTCGCAGATGGAATCTTTGCTTCGATGAGAAAGTCAAAGAGTTTGGATTTGTACGAAGCGAAGACGAATCTTGTGTATATGTCAAAGCCAGTGGGAGTGTAGTAAGCTTCCTCGTTCTATATGTCGATGACATATTACTCATAGGAAACGACATCCCGACTCTGCAGGAGGTTAAGTCCTGGCTCGGGAAGTGCTTCGCTATGAAGGACCTCGGAGAGGCTTCTTACATTTTGGGAATAAGGATAGTAAGAGAAAGAAGTAAGAGACTAATTGGACTTAGTCAGAATACTTACTTGGAGAAGGTACTAAAACGTTTTAGTATGGAAAACTCAAAGAAGGGAGAACTACCGATACAAGGAAATGCCAAGTTGAGTAAGACTCAAAGTCCGAGTACCGAAGCTGAGATAGCAGAAATGAGCCGAGTACCATACGCTTCCGCAGTTGGCTCAATCATGTACGCTATGACTTGTACTCGCCCTGATGTAGCCTTCGCTTTGAGCATGGTTAGCAGATATCAAGGGAACCCTGGCAAAGCACATTGGATTGCGGTGAAGAACATCCTTAAGTACCTTCGGAGGACGAAAGAATGGTTCTTAGTCCTTGGAGGGAGTGATGACTTGAAGGTGCGAGGGTATAGTGACGCTAGCTTTCAAACCGACAGGGACAACTACCGTTCGCAGTCGGGCTGGGTTTTTACCCTAAATGGAGGAGCAGTGACATGGAAAAGTTCCAAGCAGGAAACCGTAGCTGATTCAACGTGCGAATCAGAGTACATCGCAGCGAGCGAAGTGTCGAAGGAGGCAATATGGCTGAAGAACTTCATCGGTGATCTTGGAGTTGTGCCGGCCATAAAGGAGCCCATGGAGTTTTTCTGTGATAACGAAGGTGCGGTTGCCTTGACCAAGGAACCGAGGGATCATGGTAGATCTCGACATATCGACAGAAAATATCACTTCATTAGACATCGTGTAGAAGAAGGACAACTCGTAGTGAAGAGGATATCATCAGAAGATAACCCAGCAGATCCGCTTACGAAGGGACTGAGTAGGGTTAAGCACTTACAGCATGCTAGGAGTATTGGGCTGAAGGATGATATTAGCATAGATTAGATGGTATTAGAAACGTATAATAGATAAATGTAATTGACATTTGATGAATAAATAAAGAAGTTTTATTTATGAGTAAAGTTACTATCATATGTTAGTTGTTTAACTATTGTTTCACTTTGCATGTTTTGACTTCCAGAATAATTGAGTTTATTAGGAATAATCGAATTATTCAAATGGTCCACAATCGTTCATATGTTGGGAGTAGATATGAATGAAGATTGTCGTGAATTGGTGTGTAGAGTGTCTAAATGGTGTTAGACATAGCAAGAGTTGCTGCAACGTTCATGAGTGCTTACGAACTGGTTTTGAGCATTGGAATAAACCCGCGCTTGCTGGAATCACCTTATGGAATACGATATAAAAGGTGATCGCGAGACGATAATATCATATGGTCTTAAAACCTAGATATATGGTTTATTATTTGTTAATTGATTGTGCATTGATAATGCGAAAACGCATCAGTAACTTGATGTTATAAAACGCATTGTTGTGTATAGTTGGTTAATGAATAAGTAAATGCATATAAGTCGAAGTTTATCTGTAAATTTTATCCTAAGAGGATAGAAGAGATATCTTGGCCACTCGATGATTTGATTTGACTTATGTGCCGGGCCCGGTCAGAACTGAATTGATGTGTTCGATTAAGTTCTATGTCAAATAAATCGAAGATCGAGAAATCTAAATGCTAGACTAACCGTTCCATAGGATTGTCAGCATGATATCTAACAGAGGACTGTACGATCCCTTATCTAAAGGACAAGATTGATTAGATCAGAGTTGACAGCGTCTTTGAGAGCTACGATTGCAAACCGAATTGTACTTGTATAGTTACTAGACTTATCCAAGTGGGAGACTGTTGGAATAGTGTCTAAGGCTGTAACTATATTCGGTTGTGCATGGTCCTTTTGGGTTGCCTTCACCATAGCAACTTGAAGGATGATTTGTTAAGAGAGAGTAAATATTATAAGAAATAATATTTAGCTATTTGATTAATATAAGTCATAAATTAATTGGTATTAATTTGGTGACTTAAAGAGATTAATTAAATAAGAGGGTATAAACTGTCAATTGTTTGATAGTTAAGCTTTAGACTGTGAATCCATTAGGGTTGATCTTGGACGGATTCTAGGAGCTTTAGGATAGCTCAAAATCGTCCATAGGGTTATCTATGGAATGGATTTGGATAGCCTTAAGAGAAGATTATCCAATTAGGGTTTAGAGTGAAACCCTTAAGGAGTCTACAAGTATAAATAGGCCCTTGGGATGTGGAATTCGTGTACAACCTTTCAGAACCTAAAGCAAGGAACCTCTGGCCTAATTCCATCCCCTCTCCTCTCTCCTAAATCATCTTGCTTGCTATTGGTGTTTGTAAACCATTAGAGGAGTGACAATTGTGACTCTAGAAGCTCCAAGACAACAAGATCAACAAGGAACTCAAAGGTATGATTCTAGATCTGTATTAATGTTGTTGTTTAACCTAATTAGCTATTAGAAGTCTTGGATTCAAAAGCATGTTTATTAGAAAGCCTAGATCCAAGCATTAGGGTTTTGCATGCGCACATAGGAAAGTTCTTATGGCTAAAACCCAACAGAACGTGCGTGCGGCCCGCCCGAGCACGCTTAACTGCAGAGTTCTTATGGGATCTGCTGCCCTCACGGCTTTAAAACGCGTTGTGTTAGGGAAGGTATCCACACCCCTTATAAGGAATGCTTAGTTCTGCTTCCCAGCCGATGTGGGATCAGATCTAAACCACTTTCACCCCCCATTATAGGGTTCGACGTCCCTGTCGAACACATCGACCCGTGCCCTAGCTCTGATACCATTTGTAACATCCCCCCCTCTGGCACGTATCACAATATTGTCCGCTTTGGGCCACTCGACATGAGGACTTCCCAGGGGGTCACCCATCCTGGTACTACTCCAGCCCGAGCACGCTTAACTGCAGAATTCTTATGGGATCTACTGCCTTCACGGCTTTAAAACGCGTTGTGATAGGGATGGTATCCACACCCCTTATAAGGAATGCTTCGTTCTCCTTCCCAACCGATGTGGGATCAGGTGCAACCCACCTTAACATAAGTGGGTTAGATCTGATCCCACATCGGCTGGGAAGGAGAACTAAGCATTCCTTATAAAGGGTGTGGATACCTTCCCTATCACAACGCGTTTTAAAGCCGTGAGGGCAGCAGATCCCATAAGAACTCTGCAGTTAAGCGTGCTCGGGCGGGAGTAGTACCGGGATGGGTGACCCCCTGGGAAGTCCTCGTGCCGAGTGGCCCAAAGCGGACAATATTGTGATACGTGCCAGAGGTGGGTGTTACAAGTGGTAAAGGTGAAATAGTCCTCGTAACTGGTTAAAAGAGATTGAAGGGTTAGGGTAGCACCCATATATGCTAGGCAGTTACCGGTTGAAAGAGACTGAAGGGGTAGGCCAACACCCTGATATGCTAGGCGGCTACCGGTTGAAAGAGACCGAAGGGGTAGGACTGCACCCAAATATGTTGGACAATATGTTTATTGTATTATATGTGGTATGATGGGGGAACTCACTAAGCTTCGTGCTTACGATTTTCAGTTTTGGTTTCTGGTACTTCTTTTTCAAAAGGAAAGGAGCCGGCATGATCGCAGCACATCACACTATAATTTTCCGCACATAAGATCTTTGGGAGATATACACTAATGATGTTTATTATGACATGTTTTGATTATTGACATTTTGGTTTTGATATGGCATGACACGATGGATGTTTTTACACTAATGATTTTATAATTACTTAATTAAAAATGAAATTTTTGGTCTTGAATTTTGGGATGTTACAAGTTGGTATCAGAGCCTTGGTTTGAGGGATTCGGACACACCTTCTGGGGTGTCTGGACTCAAATCGAGGGTTTGAGATATTTTTATAAGAAAAATAATTTTTTAAAATTAAGATTAAAGGTTTTTATAAAGAACAAGGAATGTGATGCGTGCAATCGGACGGGCTCAAGTAAGTTTTCCCCAAGATACCCATACATGTTATATTATATGAAGTGTGAATATGTGAACTACATGCTAGATTAGGGCTAAGGATCTAGGAAGGATGCGTTGCATGTCTATTGTATGTGCTTATTGATTAGTTAGTAATATGATGTCGTATTTAGGATATGCCTGGTTTGGTTACTCAATGCTCGAATCCTGCTTGCTTTGTGATTTTAGGAGTTCTAGCTATCTTTAATTAACTAGTAAACGAATATGTTAAGTTACATATTATGAGGACTGAATAATTTTAGAAGGTTAGGTCTAGCCTTATTTCGCAACTCTCGTCTGAGTCTAACCGCTGTAGGGTAGGACCTCTCATTAATTATGTGGTCTTAGTAATATGTAATGTTATTCACGAGCTAGCTAAGGAGAGATAGCAGGGACTTCTTATGCAGATGATGGCAGATAGTGGGTCGGAGATTACCCTAGGGTAAGCCTAGGTTGAGATTAGTGTTCGAAGCCGTATTAGTGAAAGGGACTTGGTGTAGTCAAGACAATTATTGAGGAAAGTACGGATAGATGTGGAAGGTAGTATGGGCCCGTACTATTGAAAGTAGAGGATCCGTACTCAATTCCAGGAGGGTTGCGATAAGACTAGGAAACTTGTAGTGCATGTGATATCCCTAGATATTGGATGAGTATGTGGATGGTTGTGATGGTATGTTTCCAGCATGGTGATGCTACGTGATGGGCCAGTTAGTAGTTCTGGTACCAACGAGGCATCAGGCTTGGACTTTGGAGTCGAGCAGCTCGATGATCAGATGAGGGAGATTATTCCAGCTAAGATTACGTGCAATATCGTTGACCAAACTCCCATGATCTTCACTACGGTCAACAAGGGCATTTTTGAGGTCCTCGATGAGAGGATGAGCACATTTCGCTTTGAGGTGATAACTTTGATAGGGACGCGTACGGTGACGATTCGAAAGTTCCGAGCTTGAGGAGCTCCAGAATATCATGGGGCTAGGGACCCCATTCTCGGTAGGAGGTGGTTAGCGGATATGACTAACGCGTTCAGGACAAGTTCTGCCCCTAGGAGGCGAAGGTCAGATATGCTTATTTCTTGTTGAAGGATCGAGCATACGATTGGTGGGAAGGAATTGGTAGTAAGTTGGGTGATGATGAGGTTGATGTTGTGTCATAGGATGATTTCTAGACCGGGTTTCTAGTGGAGTTTGCTTCGGCAATTGAGGTGCAGCAGTTAGCGTGAGAGTTTCTAGGTCTCTGCCAGACTACTGAAACTATGGAAGAAGTCACTGCTAAGTCCCATGAGAGGGCTTTGTTGGCACTGCAGTATGCAATAGATGAGTAGATGAAGAAGGTGAGGAATCATGATATGCTGCGGGATGATACCAGCGAGTTCATGAGTATTTCGGGGTGCGAGACCCTGAATGACTTAAATTCTAGAGCCCGCAAGTGGGATATATATTTGGAGCACATTGGTAAGAAGGGGCCCCGACCAGGTGCAGACATTAGAGGGTCTCAGGAAGAGACCTAAGATTTCTGATCAGCGCATGAAAGGCCTGCAGGGCCGGAATCAGTGCAACACGTAAGGGAAACTGCACGAGGGGACTTGTCGTTTTAGAAGTTTGGACTGCTACACGTGTGGCAGTTTTGGTCATGTTAGTAGGGATTGTCCTCATGGGGCAAGCTTGTTATGTCTCCTCTATGAATAGGTGAGTCACAAGAAGGTCAGCTGTCCGATGTTGAGGGGAGGAGCAGTGAGTGTACCTGCTCTGGTTACTTTGAGGATCACAGATGGACGAGAGGGTAGGGTAGGAGCCCCAGAAAAAAGGAGTCGGGCTTTGTAGTGTCAGACCAAGGAGGCCAGGACTCCAGTAGGTGACATTGTGGGGACGTTACCTGTTTCTCTCTTCATGGTTTTATTAGTATGAAGTGTTATATGCCATTTGCATACCATGGTTTTTTAGTGGGTTAATATGGGGTCGTGTCTTGTATAAGCGAGTTCCAAGTGTTCGGTTGTTATTTTGGGTTGAAGTCAGGATCGGCTCCGGGGTATTATGTGAGAGGTCTGTGATTAGTTTTATTGGGTTAGTTCCCCTGTATCGTTGGGGTATAGTGGTTCCACCATCTGCTCTGGTACGATCGACAGTGGCTTATGGGAGAACTTCTAAGTTCTAGCATTACCATTGATAGGAGAGGGGATGTAGCAGAAAGATGCTAGTGTTAGTCGCATGGGTTGTTTGGCCACTGGATGTTTCAAGGGGAATTGTATTCTCGCAAGTAGGGGTTAAATAGTCCCCGTAACCGGCTGAAAGAGACCGAAGGGGTAGGCCAACAGCCATATATGCTAGGCAGTTACCGGTTAAAAGAGACCGAAGGGGTAGGCCATCATATTGATATGCTAGGCGGCTACTAGTTGAAAGAGACCAAAGGGGTAGGCCGACACCCGAATATGCTTGGCAGTATGTTTGTTGTATGGTATGTGGTATGATTGGGAAACTCACTAAGCTTCGTTCTTACCTTTTTTAGTTTTGGTTTCAGGTACTTCTTCTTTAAAAGGAAAGAAGTCGACATGATCGCAGTGTATCACACTATGCTTTTCTGCACATGAGATCTTTGGGAGATATACTCTGATGATGTTTTATTATGACATGTATTGATTATTGAAATTTTGGTTTTTTTATGGGATGACACGATGGATGTTTTTACACTAATGATTTTATAATTACTTAATTAAAAATGAAATTTTTGGTCTTGAATTTTGGGATGTTACAACAAGCCTTTGGCATGGTTGAGCTTCAACATCCCGAGTCTACATCATCTTGGGAAACTTTTAAAGGTAAAAAGCTTCTACCTTGTTGATTCTTTTGTTTATTAGAGCTAGGGTTTGCTTTAACGCCACTTTTGGGTCCATATAATCTCCTTTGTGAGTTTGGGCAACTCCAGAGGCTAGAAATGCTATATCATAATCCCTTTCGCATGTTAGAAGCATAAAAATGTAATCTTTTTAGTGGGTTTGAAGCCATGCATGATTTTAGGACCTTTAAGTGAGCTTTGATGGACTAAAATGGATATTGTGCTCCCATAAGTCATGTTAAGGCATAAAATTGCCAACTTTATTCCCTAAGACCCTTATTCTAATCTAAATATGGTATTGGAATGGATTGTTTGCATGGGTTAAGAGCCAAATGGCTGTTTGGGTTAAGCTGGGTAGTACGCTGAGCGTACCACGGTGTACACAGCGTGTACTGCATGGCGGGGTAGTACGCGACACATTCATGGATTACGCCCCATGTACACTACCAGTGAGGTTTTGGGATTTCATTGGGTTTCTGAGTAGTTTGGGCCCTATTTAAATTTTGGGTCTTGATCTGTTAGAGTGGATTAGGACTTTAATCTTGCTATTGGACCTTCAGTGGCATTGTTGGGTCTTTTGGGCCATGTAGGGGCCGTTATGGTGGATGGGTCGAATATTGTTAGGCCTATTATTGGATAGACTAAATGGGTCATAGTCTAGGAGTTGGACTTAGGGTTTTAGACCATGTATTGAGTTTGTGACCTAATTCTAATTAGAGTTATTTGTGTATATTCAGTGTGAAATTGCCAAATCCGTAGCCGAGCAGTCAGTATTTACCAGCAGACTGAGGTGAGTTTCTTACTATATGAATGGGTCAAAGGCACCAATGCTGGCCCATTACTTGACATACAAAATGATAGTTTTCTATGTGTTGGTTTAACTGAAAAACCTTGGGGGTAGCCCGTGACATTTGTATGGAAGACCATGTGGGTAGCCAATGGCATGGAAGACCATGGGGGTAGCCTGTGGCACTTGGATGTCAGACCATGGGGGTAGCCCATGGCATTTCAGGGAAAAGACCATGGGGGTAGCTCATGGAAATCATATGTATGTTGTGTGGTATTTTGTGATAGTATGTTATGTGGTATTTGGGAAACTAACTAATCTTTTGCTTACAATTTGTATTGTGTTTTCAGGTACTTCCGGTACTAATGGGAAGGGCCCTGCTTGATGGCGCAATATCCACTATCCATTGTTTTCCGCACTTATTGATATTGTTACTCTGATAATTGAACATGTTTAAGGTGTAATGGATTTTGGAAACAATTTATGGATGTAATTTCCTTTTTGAAAATGAAAAAATAAATATTTGGATTTTGGGCACGTTAAGCTACTGAAAACCCTCTTACCACGACATGGAAAGGCCACCACGACGTGGTTGCGGGGCTAGTCACAACTTTCTTGCCGTTTTCGACACCACGACGTCGTAAAGGGTTACCAGGACATGGTGGTCATCTGAGTTGACTCTTTTTGACTTTTTGACCGTTTGACCTCATTTGACCCATGAGTGTATTTTGGTTATTATGGATTATGTTTGAAAATTGGTCTTTTATCCTACTTTGGACTCTTAGTGTGAGTCGGGATCCAATTATTAACTGGATGTTATTTTGTGATTGATAGCGCATAGATTTTAGCGGGCCAACAACCTGCTATTTATCTATGAGATTCAACAGTCTGAGGTGAGTTTCCTCACTGGGTTTAGCAGGGCAAAAGCACTAATGCCGATCCATGATTATTATGTTAGGATGCTAGATGATTGCGTGACTCTTGAATGTGTTATGTGCTGGTATGTATACCGAGCATGGCTCAATGACGGGCGAGGCCCAATGACTTTATTGTATTCCATTGGCTTTGTGATTATCATATGTATTAGCATGATTATTTGTTTATATGTTTATATGTGTACCGGGCGGGGCCCGATGTCAGGCGAAGGCCTAATGAATGACATATCTGTAACTCGAGCGAGGCTCGATGTTGCGTGGGGCTCGGGGCCGAGTGGGACTTGATGCCAGGTAAGGCCCGATGAGGGGCGGGGGCCCAATATATGTTTATTATGTATGGTATGTGGTATTTTGAGGAACTCACTAAGCTTTGTGCTTACGGTTTTCAGTTTATGTTTTAGGTACTTCTAGTGCAAAGGGGAAGAGTTTGGGGTGATTACAATGCACACACGATATTGTTATGCATTTTCATGATAACTCTGATATTTTATGATGTTTGATACATTTGTTCCACTTAGGATTTATGATGATGTTTTGGGATATTGTTTTTATTAATTGAAAAATGAAATTTTCGAGTTTTATTTTTCGGGATGTTACAAGAGAGTTGTTAATTTTGCATAAATATTGGAAAAGTTGTGATGTAATATGGATTTAACAACTTTTGGTCTGAAAAAAAATATAATGAACAATAAATATATCTTACAACACCTTTTTGATAAATAGATTCAATATAACAATAATATTTATTTAAGACGTACAAACCATTAGGGTAATAGTACAAGTAATCACAAATATAATAATATTAAATTTTAAACCGCATTCTTTAATCTTTATATTTCTCGGTCAATTCTCAAGTTAATCTTATCTTCTTCCGTCAATTATGGGTGCATTCAAAATTTACGCTTCAACAAATATTTGCATTTTGATTCAAATATCTCTCTCATCGCACACCAGATGCATCTTTGTTCTTTCCCTGCTATTAAGCCCACCGCCATGAAGTTACAAACCCTAATCCATTTTCTCTCTCTCTCTTAGACATGCACAATGAGTTTTTCTAGAAAATAATTTCCATTTTCTTTCCTTTTAATGATTTTGATTTGGTGTTTTGATCGGTTGCAGGTGAGATGGACGATCGACGGGTTGAAGACAAATAGTTTCTTCTAATTTGGTTTGGATTTGCAATGTTATCAAAGGTAAAATTCAATTCTTTTTTCTTTTTCTTCCTCTCTGTATCAATGTCTCTTTTTCTTTCACATTAAACCAGACTCTAATTAGAAATTATATATATCGGATGATATATGTATCATATGAGATCTAATAGCTTTACATGCTCAACATATCCATGTCCATTTATAGGGTTTTGCATAATATTTATGTTTTGGAAGCATATGGCAACAAAAGGAATCATGCTCTTAAAGCTTAATAAAGTAGACTTCATCCTGGCACTCGATACTACATAGCAATGTGCATAAATTTGTCATATATGTAAGCTTTACATATTTTAAGAAAACATTTTATAGTGATTTTTTTGAATACTCTTATGTGTGCTTACTTTAACATCAATGATGGCAACTTCTGCTTACTACATTACGATATTACAGTATACGAAGTTAAGAAACTTATTCTGACAAATTTCATGAAAGAAAAACTATAGGAACCTTATAAAACCCTAAAATAATATGGATTTGTTCTTCATTATTGTAATTATGTGCAGGTCTGGAAAACTTTGTGTAGAAAGGAAAGATTATCATTATGTTAAGGCCGAGCATTTATCATTTTGAGAATTTAAACCCCTTAACTCTTTTTCCTACTATTATATTTGGTTTTTGTTACTTTAATTTCATCTGTCTATACTGATTTTTGAACCTAAATCTGAGCCCTGTGTTTTCCAGGAAGACATACACAATGGAAAAGTTTGATAGATATTACCGAAGGTCAAGAAATTATAATTAGGTAATTTGCTATTTTCTTTATAGTGATGTAACTATTTACGGAACATGAGGTCAAAATGAAGGCCATATAAGGTCCATCTTAGTTATAATTTTTACTTTTAAAGTTTTATGCTATTTTTAAAGACATTTATATGAACACCAATTGTTCAATGAAACTACTCAATGAGCATTTAACCTGGAAGAAGCAATTTTTTTTTTAATAAGTAAAAGGCTTTATGTGGTTCCATTGGAGATTAGTTTTTTCTTAGGTTTTTATTTTTATTTCATGCTTTTTTTTCCGAGTAACCTGTGTGGTAAGCTTTGTTTTTGGAGGTTATTGTTACATTCTTTCCAACACGAGAATTAATTCTGTATGTCCAATTACTCTATAAATATATTCTACTTAGTATGTTTGGCACTACATTAATGTAAAATCATCCTTTAAGTAAAAGATACTCAGGGGTGGCGATCAAGTTTATTAGGTAATGTTGGGTTTTTATAAATGAGATGGTTTAATTAAAAGCTTGTACATGGTTTAATTAATAACTTTCGGTTTTTATACAACATGGTTGTAACTTGTAATGTCTACAATAGATAACTATGAAAGTATATTCTCAAATTTTGTATTCGACCCTTATTTTTTTTTTTTTTTTTTTTTTCTGAACGATGATGTTTTTTAATGTGGTTCGAGTTGTATCACTTGATCAGAATGTGCTATGTGGAATATGAAATGTTCAAGTTCATGCCTGCGTTACAGGAAGGTATGATTGATTGCATTTGACCATAAACCAATATGTATCTACTTTTGAATCACATTTTCTTATATTTTCGTGTCTTTTCAAGAGACACATTAGGTTTTTTGTGGTTGTAGAACCTGAACAACATCTAATCATTGCTGATAAGTTTTTTGTGTTTTTTTATCGTTTCTATTTCAATTATCCACGAAGCCTTTGAAGTTAACTTTATAAATGATTATTTGATACCAAGTGAAATTCATTTGAATTTTGGACCATTGTGCAACTCTATATACAATAAAAAATAGTTATTTTCATTTGTTGCTTTAAATCTAAAATCAGATTTAGTAATTAGTAATCACAAGTTTTGGTGATGTTTTGTAAGCTAATATATGTTCAATTGTTATTTTAGTTGTTTTTTGAAATTATCATCTGAAACCTTCTGTCGGTAAAATGTTCTCGACATAAAATTTTCTTTCAGTTGTTTTACATCGTGTAAATAACTTTAGTTTTTCTTCTTTTGAACCGTTACAAAGGAAGGCATTTGCATATTGGTTTTCAATTTTACGTTCATTTCCAGTTTGTAACTTTGTTCTTATTTAACCGTTTTTTTTTCTTATTAAAGAAAACACTCTTTTTATAAAACATGAGTTTTCATTATTTTTCTTAATGAAGTTTGTGTCATATGCTTAAACAGGTTTTGGATGCCGGGGACGAAGCTCTTAAACTGGCTGATTGTGGTTCATTGAGTAGAAATTTTGAAAATCTGCAACAAACTTTTCATGACAAAAATAACAAATTATGTTTTATTCTTGACGACACAATAGAAAACTAAAAAAATACAATGGCAATTTCATTTAAGTAACTTACTTTTTATGGAATAAGTAGCAGAAATTTGTTTTATTTTACCATCTGTGTAACATGTGACTGAAAGTTCAAAAAATATCATGCTATATTAATTTTCCCCCTATCTGTAACTTGCTTTACATGATAGAAATAACAATGTACCTTTCATTTTTTTCGACCATTTATGTGTCACCTGAAAATAATTAATTAATAGTATTTTACTTTCGTTTATTTCAGATATGAACTTACTTTTATTAGTTTATGACGAAAATAACAACTTATTTTTCATTTTTCAAACCGGATGTGGATAGCTTGTTGAAAGCTTAAATTTTAGCGAGTTAAGTTTATAGCATCTAGAGTTAAGAGAAACCAAATTAAAACTACATTATTAGCATCATAAGTTTTGATTTTTAACAAACGGTTTCTAACATATATGGTAGATTTTTTTGCCACAATGAAACCATTATTTTAAGGGCCATATAACTATATTTTAAGATTAAATGTAACCTTTAAGTAAAATATTTAGTTATTTTTGAAAAATAGCGTATATGGTAGTTTTTTTTTACCAAGTTTATTACTTTAGATATTATCAAATTTATTGCGTTAATGTGGACAAATAGAAACTGCAATATATGATGATGTACATTAGTAATCATATTTTTAATACTTAAAATCCATGTGAGATAAATATAATTTTAAAACACAAATAACATAGAACAACGTTTAGCCATTTTTTTTTTTTTTCTAATTTCATAAATTAATGGAAATTGATCAATGAAATATGGTTATAAGCAATTTAAAATATTTTTTGTTTACAAAAAGTTCGTATATATTTTTTGCAAGATGAAAAAAAAAAGGATTTACGACTTTAAAAGATTTTTTAACCCATCTCATCCTCATACTTCATGAGTTTTATGAATTGATCTTATATTTGCAAAAAATTATTCACCAAAATGAGTTAATCACCATCTGAAAATTATTCTTTGCCGTCGCTTTATGCGGGTAAATGACTATATATATATATATATATATATATATATCAAGGTTGTAAAAATCGTTCGGCGGTAGCTTGACGGTCGACTGATGATAAGCAATTAATCAAACTCGGCAGGGATTAATCGGAGACCCTAAATTATTAATAAAATTATTTAAAACATTAATATTTCCTCAAAAATTAAGTATTTGAAAATTTTAAATTTTAAAATTTTGAAAATTTTAGTATAATATTTTAAAATTTGAAATCTTAAAAATTTAAAATTTTAAAATTTTGGTGTAATATTTGAAAATTATCTTTTTTTTTTTGAATTTTTTAAATATTTCCCGCCTATGACTGCCAAGACCGTCAAGCCCGAGTTTGATCAATTTCCGCCAAGCACTCTAATCGTAATCGGTTCGAGGCTGCGAAGACCGATTTCTATAACACTAATATATATATATATATATATATATATATATATATATATATATATATATATATATATATATATATATATATATATATATATTCAAATATTCTAATTAAATATTCTATGGATGTAGGAACAAATGTGGACCAATCATTTTAAATTTAATTAATTTGAAATTTAATTAATAAATAATGGTAGATTAGTAATTTTATATATTAATTAAATAATATCCTAAATTATAATCCCGTTTTTATGGAAACTATTTAATTCAAATGAAAAAAATCCAAATTTTTTCTTAATCAGTTATCAAGCCCTTAAAAATCTTACCCCGACCACCCATATTTTCCCCATAATTTTTTTGAGTTGATCACCATCATCGTCTTCATCCCTCCGTTCTTTTGTTGATTGAGATTTCCATGTAAGAAAAAGTGATGGGTGCGAGAGTTGGTTTGATTAAAGTGATAGCAACCCCGGGAAGATGTTCGGTGGCAATCCAAGCGGAGAAGGGTGGTGCGATGGGCGAAAAGGGAAGGAGATTCAAGGGTTTTCAGATCAAGGATTTGGTGGGGTTGTTCTTGGTTGCTCTTCTCCTGGTTCGATCGAAAATAAACACGAAGGAATTAGGAAACAGTTGGATTGAAGGGTAAGGATGAAGCAGCAACATGTAATCCTTTTGATTCATTCATTTTTTTTGTTTGATGTTTGATAGTGATCGATAAGGTTTTTTTTGGGTGTGTTTGGTTTCGATGTTTAACAGGGGAAGAGGGAACGATAGGGTGTTGCTTTCGTTCGTTAACAGGTTCTTTTCCCCTTTTGTTTTTGTTTGAATGTTTGATAGAAATCAAAGGGAAGAATTTGTGTTTGGTTTGATCATTTGACAATATAAATAAATGATTTTCTTAAAATAACTAAAATGATTGGTCCAAAATCATTTCTACATCTACAAAATAATTAGTTAGAATATAATAACGTAACCATATATATATATATATATATATATATATATATATATATATATATATATATATATATATATATATGACCATGTTAATATTGTGAGAGACATGGGAACACGAACCTAACTCTCATTTTGTATATCAAAAAAATAAAAAAAGAATTATAAATTGCAAAATAAAAGGAAAAATCCAAAAATCATTTTTAATGTTATTTTCGTTATTTAATTTATAAAACAAATCATTGTTTTTTTTTCGAAATATGAGTGAAATATTCTAATACAGTATTACACTATAAATAGTCAAAGCGAATTTTTAAAATGTTAGAATATTATAATAGTCTACTAAAATTGGTAGATATGCTCAAATATTTTAATATTTTACTTCAATTGTTAGATTTTTTAGAATATTCTAATATTTTATTAGAATTTGTTTTGAATATTTATAGTTTAATATCCTAGTAGAATATTCTAACATTTTAAATTTTGATTTGAATATTTACTGTATAATATTTTATGAGAAAATTTCACGTATATTTTGGAAAAAATGGTAATTTTATTTATTTATTATTTTAATATTATTTTTTTGGAATAAAATAAATGATGAAGATAATATTAAAAAAAATTCATTTATTTTGCATTTTAAAAATATTTTTTATCTCAAAATGAATTACTAGGATTGTGTCCCCATGTCTCACAAAATATGATGGTCTCATGTGAACCTAACCTATATATATATATATATATATATATATATATATATATATATATATATATATATATATATAATTTGCCAATAGTTTTCTTAAACTACTAATTTATTGTAACAACCCATAAACAATGATCAAAATTTTCATTTTTAAAACTAATAGTTTCATTCATCAAATATCTCAAAGTCAATCACCAAGTACATTATCTAAATATCACAAAGTACAATATCAAAATATCAGAGTACATACATCCAAAAAGTGAGGAAATCATGGGGAATGATGTTGTGACATTTAGTTAGGTTCTTCTTTTTCGTATCGGAAGTACCTGAAACCATAGATAAAAACTATAAGCATAAGGCCTAATGAGTTCCCCAATGTACCATATACTAAACATATAACTTGGCCTAGCCCTGGGGTTTCTTCCAACCCATCATATACTCATGGGCATAGCCTTTGGGTCTATTTCAACCCAATCATACAATAACGTGCCCAACTGTGGGGTATATTTTAACCCAATCATACAAATATGTAAATGTCATATAACAGATAACATCCTACATAAATAATCTGGTGGGTCGGCATTGGTGTATTTGACCTACAAGTACAATGAGAAGACTCACCACTAACCTAAGATAACTGAATCACACACTCGAGCTGCTGCTATTTTAGCTCCTCACACTAATAAAAACCCAAATACAATCCTAATTAATAATCAGGATTTTAACCGATATTCAATGGTCTAAATCATAATTTATCTTTCAAGGGAAAAAGACCATTTTTCCCTTTTCCTGCATGACCCAAAGATACAAGGCCCAAAACCCCTAAGGACCTAATGCCTAAAAATAGCCCAAGAGTGTTTTCTTAGAGTACACCATGCATACTGCTTTCCACACCCAACGTACCACTTCAACTTATAAGGTTTATGGGGCAGCAACCCAGTACGCCCGACGTACTTAGGGTTACCCCCAACGTACCTTTCAGACATGTAAATCCTTGTTAAGGCCTTATTGCATTAAGACTTAACGTCCAAACTTCAGATCTAGTTCTAATAAACTTCTAAAACCATAAAGTTGCAACCTTTACGCCTTTGCATGTCTACAAGGAGCTCTAAACCGGAAACCCCAATTTATAATAAACTCTTGCATGGATGAATATATGGGACCAAGCTTGCATTTTATGTCATGAAACACCCCCAAATCTCCAATTGGACAAGTCAAATGGTCTGGAGTAGACTATACTTATATGACTAAGGTTTTTGGGATAAAAGGCTAAAACTTGCAACCTAACAAGATCTAACAAGGCAATCATCAAGATTTGAACTTTATACCTTATGGAGATGTACAAAGATGTAAAGAATCTAGATCCAAAAGCTTGAGTGCAACACCACCTCTTCAAGGATCTTCTTTCACCACCAAGAACACTAAAATAACACTCAAGTTCTTCAAAACTCACACACAAGAATTAGGGTTTCAAGATGGGTGCTAGAGGTAGGAGAGGGTTTAAGGCCATAATGTTCTTTAAATAGGGTCCAAACCCTTAAAATTAGGGTTTGGAATCTTTGTGAGTACGCCATGCGTACTCTTACGTAACAGCCTTTGCGTCATCTACTTAATGCACTACACTCGACGTACCAAAAGGTACGCCCCACGTAAGGACTGTTTTTGCAAATATTTTTAAACTTAAAGTAAAAAATGAAAGATATCTGAAACACGGATGTTACATTGATAAATATATGTACTAAACGCATTTAATAACAAAAAGATGATAGTGTTTTTTTTCGGTACAATATATAAATAAATTATTTTGTTCATATATGATTTACATTTTAATTGACTTAATTCTTTTAACTAGTAAATTACCACAAATAAGGGAGAAAGTCGTCAGCCCCTAAAATTAGATGTCAAAAGTGTACAACCAAAAGAATGAACATTGTTGAAGAAAAATTAAAAAATGTTGTGACAATAATGTTAAAGTTGCCAAATTTTGGAAAATATGGTGATAAAAGGCAAAAGGTGGTTTTTTTCTTTTTTTTATGTCAAAATATAAATGTATTTTAGTATAAGGACGAAAAGTGTCATATTCATAAAAGATTTGTTGCAAAAACATCAAAAATGTAAAACTTTTGACTGTAAAGACTAAAAATATCAAACTTATAAAAAATTTGTGGCAAAAACCAAAAGGCAGAAAAATTCAATCAAAACACAAAAATATAAAAATTTTGAATTTAAGAACAAAAAATGTTAAATGCACCAAACCAAAGACTTGTGATAAAAACCTAAAACCCAAAGAGATACTATTCCTAACTTTCATTTTTTTAATATATATATATATATATATATATATATATATATATATATATATATATATATATATATATATATATATATATATATATATATATATATATATATATATATATATATAATTTACATATTTTATGTAATACAACTTTGTTAAGATTTTTTAAAGCTTATAATATTTTATTTTTTGCTTGCCACTTGCCAAATATAAATACGAGGGCTATGGCCTATGGGTTTACATTTTCATTTTCGCTTCATATAGATTGTTTTTGTGGACTCATTTTCTAGGTCTAGCTTTACTTTAGGAAAAACGTTCTCGAAGTCTCAATTCTCAAACTCAAACCAACAACTTTGGATCATTTCTTTGGGCTTTGTGTATTTTTTTTTGGGTATATTTTCTTATGTTTTCATTTTTTTTTCTATTTGATTTTTTTCTAGCTGTTTGTTAGTTGTTTATATATGTGAAAGCAGAAAATATTAAGTTCTCTAAAATGTAACGTTAAAAATGATAAAAACTCGAGATAACGGTCATTAAATTTTCTAATTGTTTTTATTTTAACCATTATATTTTGTTTAAACTATCATTAGTCAGTCCACTTGTTTATTTTATTAATTTTAACTAGGAAAAGGCCCGTGCTTTTGCACGCGTCATTCTTTTTAGAAAAAATGAAAGGTAGAAGAATAGGGAAAATGACTCTTGAAGGTAATTAACTTTTGCGTTTGTACTCATTTGGTCATTTTTTTGTATTCAATATACCATTAAACTTGTTTGTGTTCACCATAACCCTTTTGACCGGCTTTTGACCTGTGATAGCCGGTCAAAGGGTTATGGTGAGCATAAACAACAAGTTCGATGATATATTGAATACAAAAAAAAAAGGGACCAAATGAGAACAAACTCAACAGTTGGTTACCCTCCTGAGTCATTTTCCTCGAAAAGTCAAATGAAATTAAAGTTGCAAAATTATCAAAGACCGCAACTTTCTTTGGCTATAACGTATATGAAGAGCGTTTCAGAGGGGTAACTTCGTTAAAACATGGTCTATGCTATGCTTAATGTGGCTAGCTGTCAACACCTCTCTTCAAAAGGATATGAGTGTGTATGAGAGGTATATTTATCAGCATAAACATTTACCCAATGTATATTATAGTGATGTGTCTGCAAAAGCAACATGATATTGTACATATTGATGTTATATCTCATCCCATGAATTCGATCTTAAAGCTAAGTAAACTCAAAAATCACAACACTTGTGATTCCACTCGTTTGTAGACTTGTCTAGAATCCATGATACGATAAATCATTCGATTGGAAATGTAAATGTAGTGCATTACAAAGTTGTACATGTATGAACAATGTTCTTTAGTTGGTTATGTTTTGAAGAGAAGCAAGAATGAATCTCATAAAGTCATTAATATCAGTAGGAGTTAACGTGGGATCTGCTGTAAATAAGTAAAGGGGAAATGACTCAGGAGGGTAACCAACTGTTGAGTTTATTCTCATTTGGTCCCTTTCCTTTTTTGTACTCAATATACCATCGAACTTATTGTTTGTGTTCAACATAACCCTTTAACCGAGTATCACATGTCAAAAGTCGGTCAAAAGGGTTATGGTGAACACAAACAACAAGTTCGATGGTATATTGAATACAAAAAAAGGAAAGGGACCAAATGAGTACAAACGCAAAAGTTAATTACCCTCAAGAGTCATTTTACCAGAAGAATATGTGACGGAAATTCCAAAGAATAAAATTAAAATAAAGGATAGAAGAATACGGTAGACGAAAATAATAAATAATAAAGAAAAATGGTTGTAAATAAGTAAAAGTAAAAGTTCAGTGGTAAAAATATAAAGAAGTAAAAATAAAGTGACAAAATTATAAAAATGAAAAATTTGTTAAAACTTTAGTGGCAAAATTATAAAGAAGTAAAATAAAGTGGTCAAATTATGAAGATGAGAAGTTTAAATACTAAAATATAGAAAAGATGTGGCAAAAGTCCTAAAATGTAGAAAAGACGTGACAAAAGTCACAAATAGAAAAGAGCACTGTTCTTTTTGTCCTTTAATATATATATATATATATATATATATATATATATATATATATATATATATATATATATATATATATATATATATTTTGCCGGTTTATAAAAGATATCAAATTTGTCAATGTTATAATTAATTATTGAATTTCAGTCATTAAACTTTATTTAAATAAAGTATACACCGATGTTATACACCAGCTATCACCGTTTAAAACGATTGAAATAGACAAATAAACAAATTTAATGACGAATGATAACTTAAAGAGTAAATTACACAAATGGTCCCTATGGTTTAGGATAATTTGCGTGTTTGGTTCCTAATTTATTTTTTTAACCCGGAAGGTTCCTACTGTTTGTTTTTGTTACGCGTTTGGTCCCTGTCTTAGTTAAAAAGATTATTTTGCCCTTGATTTTTTAATTTATTTAGATAAACACATTGTCAACCTCACCCTTTCACCTTACCTTACCTACCCCACCATTTTTTCCTATTTAAATAATAGTATTTTTAAATAAGATAAGAACCAAACGCATAACAAAAACAAACGGTAGGGACCAAACACGTAATAAAAGCAAATAGTAGGACCTTCCGAGTTAAAAAATATAAGTTAGGGATCAAACATGCACATTACCCCAAACCATAAGGACCATTCGTGTAATTTACTCTAACTTAAAAGAAAACATAATGATCAATTCAATAATTAAATAACTAAAAATGACCTAAACATTTTGATTCACATTTATATTTAAACCCGATAAAAAAGTAGGAAGGTTACCATTATTATTAATATTTTTCACATAGTATATTATAGTATCTACAATATACGATGCAAGGTAAATGTATTAATTATATTATTACAACGGTTAATATGAGAAAATTCACAACATATAATTATAAATGATGGTGGTTTGTTTAATTGTTTTATACATGCCACAAAAAAAAAAAAAAAAAAAAAAAATCATCAGGTAGTTCTTATTTTGAAAATAAGGGTTCTTGGGTAATGTTTGAATTCTTAGGGACCGTGACATTGTTAGCCTGGAGTAGTGATTTCGTTTGTTGTTAACCCTGTTAATGGTTTCCATTTTTGTGTGAGATGCTGATCATTTTGGGTAAATTTTCAGCTATCGGTTATTTACCTTGTCAATGCTTAGGTTTTTCACTAGTGTGTTGATCTTGTTCTTTATTCTTAACCATCTATTTTTTTAATTAATTTTATCAAAGAATTTCAACTTTTTAAAATAACATGCAATATTTGTTGTTTTTTCTATTCGGAAAACGACAATTGTTACATTGTTGGGTTTAATTGGCAAAAACGTCAAGATCCCAAAGTGAACAAATACCAAGTAGAAAACGAAACTTTTATTATAAGTTAGTTGATCAAATGCCAAAGAAAATCAACAATAAGAGACACAATATGGTTACACTATTAGCGTGATAGCGTACGTTCGCAAGAGAATAGGAGGATAAGTTATTACTTGGAGAATGGAAACATGATAACAAATTCATTCGTGCAATTGAAACGTGAATTGAGATTCTCGAAAAAAAATTCTAGGACTAGAACCTACCACACAATTGATTTTATAAAGTCTCTTAATCATCTTATTAAGCTTGCGAAAATTTGATATACTTAAGGGATAATGACTTAAAAGGGTAATATATTTTTTCATTTGGCCACTGTGTTATTTTTTATCACATTTAACCCTTCAACTTATTAAACAATATACATTTAGTCCTTATAACCGGCTACTCCAGGTTAGCCGATAAAAATGACTTAATAGGGTAATATATTTATCACTTTGTATACATTTAGTCATTAATATTTTTGTACACATTTAATCATTCATATTTTTTTTTTGTTGCAAAATAAGTTAATTTTGTTTTTGTACTCATTTAGTATTTATAAATGGTTTCTTTAGGTTTTTTATCACAACGTCTTACGTAGGACAATCATTATTGAGATGTTGGAGGCTTTTGATGTTTATGTGCATCACGATCTCGACTACTTGGTTGCCTAGGTCATGTGTTCTGAACGTCATAATTTCTTCATACAATCTCATATTTTAACGATTTTTATATCAATGCGTTTGTATTTTAGTCTACTACAACTTTAGTTTAAATTACTCGTGTTAAAAATTATTATATTTTTGTAATGCTTGTTCCACGAATCATTTGATTTTATATGAAATTTAGGGTTTTAGACCGGAACTCGACGAGTTGGGGAGCTCTAACTTGTCGAGTAGAAATCATTTTTGAACGCGGGACTTAGGATCTACTCGACGAGTAGACGATGTAAAGAGAAACCCTAATTTTCAGAGATTTATACCCTATTTAAAGAACTTATGGTTTATTTAAAGCCTCTTTCATCATTCTTACAGCCTATAGAAACCCTAGTTCGAGCCTTATACCTTCTTGAGTGTGAGAGAGAGCTTTGGAGAGTGATTTTAGTGTGGTTGGGAAGGATTTTGAAGCTTGAAGAAGGAGTAAACAGAGAAGTAGTAGACCCGACATCTACTTTGTATTGGTGACCATCTTGAGGTATAAAGTCGCTATCTTGACATTTAGTTGCTTAGATCTCATTTTATGGAAGTAAATGGTCACTTTTAGTGCATAATGGTGTCATTTTCGTATTGGATCTTGTTATGAGGATATGGTTTCAGATTTGGACATCTCTAGACCTCTATGGACATAAAGTTGCTCACTTTATCTAACCTTAGCCTTTCCCCATGCCTTAAACTTTGTATAAACCTTAGTTTTAAGTGTTTTAGCCTCTTAAGACCTTGCATGCACGTAAAGTTGGCAACTTTATATGGAAACTACACCCTAGGAGATTGGATCTGTAGTTTGGAGTCTTGAATTCCACTGGAAAGGACTGAATATGAAAAGGACTGAAGAGACTCGGCGAGTTGCTTAGCCAACTCGACGAGTCAAGCAAGATTCACCCGTTTTTAGGATCCTAAGTGATCTCAGTGAGCTGGTTAGGGGTTTCGGTCTCGACATTTCGGCTTAGAGTTTTCGGCCCTTGGATACTGAAGAGCTCGACGAGTTACTTGAGTAACTCGGCAAGTTGACTCGGGATTTCAGTTGTATGGACCTTGAAGGAACTAGACGAGTTGCTAGATGTACTCGGCGAGTTGGGGTCAACATGGACTGTTGCCCTTGACTGTTGACCTTGACTTTGACCAGGGTTGACCAAGTTTGACAGTGAGGGAATTTATGGTATTCCGGGATTTGACAAGTTAATCACATGCTGGTTATAGAAAGTTGAGTTGGAGTTGCGCCTTGGATTTGTCTGATCTTAGCAGTTCAGCATATTTAAGAGGTAAGTCTTTTCATGATACCAATGGGTCTAAGGCACCAACGCCGACCTATTTTACGATATGTAGATTGTTGATTGATTATGTACTATGTTAATATGACTCTTGCATGGAACACCCTAGGGGGGGTTCCCGTGGCAGCAGACTGAGACCATGTAGGGGTTACCATTGCATTAGTGTAAGACCTTGGAGGGTTTCAATGACATTCTAGTATATTTGCATGTTTAGATTGTATGATATTTCTTAGTAGTAAAGACCATGTGGGGGTTCCCATGGCAGGAAGACCATGTGGGGGTTCCTATGGCAGGTAGCTAAGACCATGTAGGGGGTTCCAGTGGCACTAAGTGTAAGACCTTGGAGGGTTTCTATGGCATCCTTAATGTAGTATGCATGGCTTATATGTTTTATGTAGCTTTTATAACTAATATGGATTATGTGATTATGTGGATTGTGTGGGGTATGCTCCAGGAAACTCACTAAGCATTAACTTACAGTTTGTTAGTTTGTTTTAGGTACTTCCAAGCCTAAGAGCAAGGGCAAGGCTTGATGGCGCGACATTCACTCTCTCAGGCGTTTTTATGGGACACTATGATATTTGTAATAAAAATGTTGATATTATGATTTTGAAAAAGATTGTTCTTGTGATTTTGTGGATTATTGGAAATGTTTTGATTATTAAAAAAAAAAAAAAATTGTTTTGAAAAATTGGGTTGTTACAATTTTTACTTACTATCTCACATCTGATTACTTATGGTTACACATTCTTTGGATTGTTGCTTATGTATCCTTGTATATACGATGTTCCTAAGCCGTCGCAGTCTGCTAGATTTATGTATATATTCTTGTATGATAGGATGCAACAATAGGAGTACGCTAGTTAGAGTACCAGTAGGTTGGTTATCGTCTAGTAGAGTGCCATAGGGGTTATATGTAGTCATGTAGGATAGCCTGAGAACTTTTGATCTAGGCTTTCTTGCATGTTCCTTGTTTGGTTGGGGGAAACTCACTTAGCTTTTTGCTTACCCAGTTATTTATATTTTCAGGTTCTATCGTTGATCATAGGAAGGCGAATGCAGGAATGTACACACTTATCACTTATCAACAATATTGAGGAATTTGCATTTCTAATATTACTTTGATTTTCAATACATGTATTTTGGATTAAACAGTTTTTCTTAATAATAGATTTATAAATAAGGAGTTTTACCTTATTTAAAAATTAAATTCTTTTGTTGTGAAAATGAGACGTTACAAATAAGCATCAACAACCCTACATATCTCATCAATGATTGTCCCATTTAAGATGTCGTAAGAAAAACCTAAAGAAATCATTCATAAGTATTGAATGAGTACAAAAACAAAAATAACTTATTATGAAACAAAAAAATATTAAGGACTAATTGTGTACAAAAATATTAAGGACTAAATGTGTACAAAATGTGAAATATATAATCCTATTAAGTTATTTTTCTCGGCTAACCTGCAGTAACCGGTCAGCAGTAGTGACCGGAGCAGTCGGATCCTGGAGTCCTGATGTAACGTCTGTAGATCCGGGCTAGTCAATTTAGAGACGATAAGCATCAAAAATGAATTTTTGATGGAATATTATTTAGAAGGATTAATCTTAACTAAGTTATAGTATATGTTACAAGGATTTCCGTACATATAAATAACGTCAAAATACGAGTTATAACGAAGAAGTTATGACATGTCGAAGTTTCACGACAGAACCGGCACAACACAGCACGACGTAAATAGTGAATGTACGTTAGAGCGATATATGACCTTAGCGATCTAAATAAAAGTCGTAGAATACGTTAAACCGAGAGGTTGCATAAAAAAACGTCCAAATCTGACTTAGTATGAGGAATTTATGATTTTTTTAAGTTTCAGCTTAGCAGTATGCAACCCGAAGTTCGAATATGAGATCGACGGATATCTAGCCGAAAAAATCTAAATGAGAATAGAAGATCTCTTCGATAGTAGTTCAACGGTAAAAAAACAGACGAAAACGGACGTTGGATGAAGAAGTTATGAGTTTATAATGGAGTTTTCCTGTCTCGGCCTACTAATAATAATATAATAAAAATTAAAATCAAAATTAGCTGATGAAGTCTAAACGAAAGTTATAGATATTGTTTTTACCTACGTGTGGATATAAAGAACGTCAAAAACGGAGTTCGTATGCGAAAGTTATGAATTTATGAAGTTCGGGGCGCGAAACCCCAAAACTGTCAGGGTTCACGACGTGAACTGACTTCTGATGCCTTTTGGAGCCTCCAGATCAAGTGGACGAATGACAAACGCAGTGACCTACTGTGCTCACGATGTGAGTACTTAAAACTCACGACGTGAGTACAGGAAATGGCCCTATAAATAGAATTGAAGGGACAGTCGGCCATGGTTGCAAATTCATTCTTCTCTCACCCATATTACCTCGATTTACGTGCAAAGAAGTACCTCCGAAGCCCCGGTATCATCCCGATACCCGAAGTGAGTCCCGAAGCCCGAAGATCCCGAGAAGTGAAATTCCAGAGCCGAAGCTCTGCCTGCGAGAAGCCAGATTTTGTGAAGTTCTTCCAGATCTACCTAAGAATACTACTTTTACAAGCCATAGTGTTGTCCGAGCATCGTCTAATCAAGTGAGCGTGTAGTTACTTTCTTCTACCACATAGATATGAAGTATTTGTTATGAAATACGTGCTATATGTTTATATGTTGTTTGTTTACTTGAGATAGTTGTTGCATGAATGTTTTATACATATTTTTAAATAATTTAAACTATATATGTAATTTATATCTAAAAATATGTTGGGTAGAGCATGGGTAGATGAAATAGTTGGTGTGTGAGGAAAGATTACTTTGAGGATGAGACGAAAGATGATATAGATCATGAGATGAGGATGACAGGTGAAAAATGAGTGAAACCTTTACCCAAACGATGGCCCCTGTCATTCAACAGAGTAGGGATGACAACCACAGACTATTCTAGATAGTCATGTGGAACACTAGTAGGCTTGCAACTTGTAGGTGTTATGGACTTGATGTTCACCGTTGTACTCTAAAAACCCATTGATATGTATTGCTAGAGGATGTCTCGGAACCAATATTGTCAATAAACGAGATAAACCCCGACGACTATGGAGTTAGCATCGGTTAAGTGAACCTTGGTGACTATGGAGTTAGCGTCTGTTATATAAATCTTGGTGACTATGGAGTTAGCGCCTGTTACATAAACCTTGGTGACTATGGAGTTAGCGCCTGTTACATAAACCTTGGTGACTATGGAGTTAGCGCCTGTTAAAGTGAACCTTGGTGACTATGAAGTTAGTGCCTGTTAAGTGAACCTTGGTGACTATGGAGTTAGCGTCTGATAGCTATGGATTTAGTACCTGATAGATAAACTTTGGTAGCAATCGACTTCGTGCCAGTTCCTTAGGTAAATCCTTAGGAACGAATGAATAAAGGATAGTTGATTCTTAGGGTAAAACCTTAAGAAATAAAGAAGATAATGAGGATGGGTAATTGGGTTGATTGTTTGATGATTGAATATAATAATTATATTATTTTGGGTTGAAAACCCTGTATGCTCTCTAGACTCCCAAGCCTGACCCACTCGGTTTTCTTTGCATTACAGGTAACGGCACAAGAGTATAAGTTGGTGGACTTGATGAGAGATTTTAGATTATAGATCAGTAGTTATAGATAAGTGTTGTAAGGTCTATTTTATACTGTTTATGCTTTTGGTCTGTATCGGACAATGACATCCCGAGATTTTGTTATTTAATGAAAATGCATTTCTTTAAGAAATGCTTTGATAAATTTTATTTTATCATATTTTATTTTGGGAACAAATTCTGCAACTCTTTCAATCAAAGGATTACTCTAATTTTATAAAACAAAGCATAAACAAATCGGTCTTTTCTGGCCGTGAAATTGGGGATGTCACACCTGTAGATCCCATACTTCCTTGGTTAGTGACCGGAGGGGCATTTTTTTTGGAATTGTCAGACGCTTTCCTCTGACCAGGGGTTCTACTCAGAGGTGGTGGTAGGTTTTTGTTTGTAATGGAAAGAGCGGAGGATGAAGAAAGGATCGGTTGTGTAGACATGATCTTTCGAGGATTTTGAACACCACGGTCCCACGGTGGGCGCCAAATTGTTTTGGTAAAAAATTAGATAAGTATAAATCAACCAAATTGATTAAGAGGTTGTGATGTTCAAATTGAGCAATAGAAAAAGGCAAAGAGAATTGCACGATTGTTTACAATGAAATCCTTTGATCCTTGCTAGAATCTCTAGCACAAAACCTTGGGAGGTGATAATGACCACCTGCCTTAATGATTTTATTAATATAAAATGATGATCACATAGAGTATTTCAGTAAGAACAAGTGAAAAAGTTCGTAGAGTAAACTAAGTGTAAGTAGAGTGTGTCTTGTGCGAGATACACGTGTTAATTTATAGTCTAAACTAGCTAACAATATGACCGATATTCCTGGGATTCTTTATGACCAACTTTTTGAACGTTGTTGGACTTGGTGTTCCGGGTCTTTAGCATAGTTGAGACGATTCTCTGTTGAGAATAAGTCTTCTCTTGACTATTTCAGCACATGTGTTAATTAAAAATGAAATACAACCGTTATAAATGTTAGTAAATAATACGGTAATAATCGGGAACCTGGGATAGTTGAGGATCCTGAATATCTCATGAGGTTTGAAGATCCTGAATGCTTTGAGGATCCTGACCCTAACAACAGGTTTTAACAAGAGACATATTTAAGCAAATTTTGGTCAAATTTTTTGGTACAACGGACAAAAACATATTTCTCATTCTCTTTTCTTGCTCTCAAACTTCTGAGTATTATCCAATTGAGGATTTGGGAGTACCACCCAAATACTTCGATTTAAAAGTGTTAAACACGATCTTAGAATTTCTAGGTGCTTTGAATCCTAAATCGCTAAGGAGCTTTAGAACTTTTATTAGCTAATTTTCCAACAATTAGCAACGAATTATTGTTTATGCATTGCTAATTGTTACTATTTAGATAATAGATAATGTGCCCACACAAAAATCTACCAAAATATAGTTAACAGAAACCATTGCTATTAATTTGGTAGTGATGTGGAAGTTCTATTACATTTTATGGTGGGATTTTGGTTATTACTTCTAACAAATGCTTAATGACACATTAATGTATTATATATGAGAAATTATATTTTTGGTCGTTTTCCTATATTTCACTTGTTCCACTTCTATGTACGAAATAAGGGATAATGACTTGATAGGGTAACAAACTTTCAACTTTGTTCAGATATAGTCAGTGAACTTTTTTTCATGCTTAATTTATCTCTGAATTATTTGAAATTATTCACATTTTACCTTTATTATCGGTTGTAACCGGTCATAAGGGTAAAATGTGAACAATTTCAAATAATTCAGGGGTAAATCAAACATGAAAAAAATTTCAGTGAATAAATATGAACAAAATTGAAAGTTCGTTACCCTATCAAATCTTATCCGTTTTTGCAGTCATCGTTTATTTTATTTTGCCTATTGGTAGCAACTACGATTAATAATTTTGATTTCAGTCACTACAAATTGTTTTGTTGTGTTTGTACGGAGTATTACAAAATAGAATATATACCACATAATCTTGTTGTAGTTCATGACTTTAATCCTAATCCGTGAGATAAACTTTTAACTAGAGTTTCTTTATTCACCTATAAGTGAAACATCAACCCACAAAGAAGAAATTATCAAAAGAGTTTCACAAAGGGAAAAAGAGACATATACGAACAATTAAACAAAAAATAAGATCAAAAATCAAAAGGAGCACAGTGATAAGGAACATATAGAACTAACACCAAATAGAAAAGTTAGATGCAAGTAATAACTAGTAAGAAAAGTATCGATAAAAAAAGTTAAAAGTAAAAATAATCAAAATTGGGCAAATACATAAACAATGTAAAGGAAGCTAGCACCAGACTATTCATGTACTGCTCCACAACCCTGAGCTTATTCATCCACTCTGTAATTAAAGTTCATGTCCTTGTAAAGAGAAAAACCGCATTCAAATCTAACATCTATTAGCTTCAAAACGGCCGTCTCCATCTTTTGGAGTGAAAACCGTCGTCTATGTCCTAAGTCTATATTCTTTTTTCCTCGCACGATCTACAACAACCGTCTCCACCTTTGTGGAGTGAAAACTATCGCCTATGTCCTAAGTATATGTATGAAACCACCATATATTTGTTCCTTCAGTTTTTGTGATTTAAGAATCTCCTACTGCATTTATAAGTGTTGTTTCTGATACCTTATACTATAAAGGTATATTACACGATTACAACATCTTCATTTTTGTGACATCCATATTCTGTTTGTGCTCATCCTTAATAACATTTAAAACCATTTATGGGATGATGACTTGAAAGGGTAATAAACTTTCAATTTTGTTTACATTTAGTCATTTAACTTTTTGATGCTTGATTACCCTTGAATTATTTAAAATTGTTCGCATTTTACTGGTTGTAACTGGCTAAAAGCGGTCATATGGGTAACATTTATACGTTTCAACTAGTTCAAAGGTTAATAATCACGAAAAAAGTTTAGTGATCAAATTTAATCAAAAGGTAAAGCACCTTATTCTTTCAAATCATTATCCCACGAAATAATTAGTTATGTAGTTGGACTGTTCCTAATCAAAATAATACTGTCATCTCTCGATTTTAGATTAGGATTTAGGAGTCAATAGCCAATATATACTCAACCACCATTACATATTCTTTAATAAGTTGCATTATTCTGCGTCTAGAAAATTGCTTGAATACTATTCTATTCGACCTAAATTACAAACCCATAAATAAGATATTATTATATTCAATTATTTATATAATCAATGGGAATCATGGAACTCTCAAACAGGAAATATGGGGAATAGTTTTATTCTTATTATATGGTTGAAACGACTTCTAAATAAAATTCCACCTTTGCCAATTTGAATGGTGATTAAAAAAAAAAATCCAAATTGAGATAATATAAGACAATAGATGAAACTAATTTAATAAGTTTTTAGTTATTAGAAAGTAATTTGATTGAAAGATCTTTTCTATTTTCTATATTTACAAAATTAACACTAACCTAAGATTCGCCCAGATTTAATATGTATAGCTTGAAATCCAAATTAATATATGGACCCCAAGATTTTAATAAATTTGACCTTACTTAATTTGGCATTCTACAACTCAATTTTTGTTCCCATAAATGATAGATTTGAACCTATTACTTGCTTAAGCACAAAGTCGGGCACCGGATTCTTCAACAAAACTTTTAGCAAATATACAATAATCTTTTCAGATATTATTGGAGAGATGATTTTCAAGAGCACGAATTCAGAATCAAATCTACTTGTTGAATAATATGAGCACCCAAGTGGGCAAGTTTTATCCTTATAAATTGTGCCTATCAGGCATTTGTTATAAGGCAAGACAGAAGTGATCAAATACCCAGCAAAAGTAAGAAAGCAATCAATGTCTAGGCACGCCATTAATGGGGGCAGTCGGCAAACGGTTGAGTCTGCACCACCAAGACTAATTCGGGTAGAGAGGCGGCCAAGCATGGAGAAGAAGTTAGCTACCATTAAAGAAGATGAATGCAGCAGTGGTGATCAGCTTCAAAATTTCCATGGAAATCGTGCTGCAGCATTTGCATCTTCTTCCTCGAAGACCCTTAACACTACAAAACACTATGCTTGTAATTAGTCTAGTTGTTTACGTTCAATAAGGATTTTCCATTCGTATACGTTCTTAATCATGGAGTGAATGCATGGTAAATATGTGATAACTCAAAGCAACTTTGTAACTGTTGTTTGAAACCTTAAGGACATGATTAATTATCTCAATCCTTGATCATGTCATGTTTTGGAGGTTATTGTCGTTTTCTTATTTATGTCTAGAGTTATAGAACCAATCATGACATGAGCTGCAGTTGCATCTTTTTAGGCCCGGTGGTTTTCGTTGAGTTTCTAAGGCTGGGTGAGTGGTGGGTGTGGGTGCTGACCTGTACCTCAGCCATCTTCTTTGCCAAAGAGATAGAAATTAACGACAGTGGGGCTGCTGAGGAGAGAGAAAATCTCGGCATGTCGAGGACCCCGCACAATGTTGTCAAGCTTCACACCAGGGGCAGTTAAGGGGTTCTCAGTGTGGTACCGGCAACACCTATTTTTTCTGTCCGTAATAGAAAAATTTTCGAATTTCAATTTTTTACTTATTTTTCATGTATTGGCAACATCTATTTCATCCCGACAACATCTACTATGTATTCTCGCGTCCTCCCCTGCTCCACACCAGCTTCTCCCTTACCCACATCAGCTACCACATCATCCTTACACTCCCACCCTCGCCCGGCCTAAGGTGTGGAAAAAGCTTTCTTATGGTAAGATGGTCAATGCGTAGAACTCGGTTAAATCTACTAATAGTTTGATAGATAATGACCCGATCGACCAAATATATCACGGTTTTGCTTATGACTCATTAATATAAATAAATAGATAGTTCACTACAACAAAACGAATTTTCGCTCAAGTATATTGGCGACGAATTTCAACAGGATTTCAAGCTAATTAAGGGTTCAAATCTCGTCTGAAACATAGTGGATTCAAGAGTAGTTTAAGATTAGATTAGATTTGTCATTCCACTAATAATAATAATAATAAAACTAATAATAATAATTAAAATAATAATATTTTGTTTTTTTAAGTTAAATATATAATAAATTAAGAGCAAATAAGATTTATTAATATTCCTATATATCTTATTGGTTAGTTAACATTATCATTATTATTAATTAATGTGATTGCAATTATTGATATTACTATATTTTATTATTATTATTATTATTATTATTATTATTATTATTATTATTATTATTATTATTATTATCTACTATAATAAATGAAGGTTTTTTGCTACATGTCATCTTCTCATTCATTTGGACACATGGTATTTTCTAAAAATTTTAAATTTTCTATTTTCCACTTGTCATTTTATTGTATTTTTCATTTTATTAAATTAAAATTACACATTTAATATATAAAGTAATATATATGTAAGATATTTATTAGAAAGGGTTTATATATGTAATGTATTCAATACATTAAAGACTCATTAATTTTAATAATTCAAAAAATTTCTTATTTTTCTTATTAATTCAAAATTTTCAAATTGTTAAAATTTTAAAATTTTCTTTTTTTTTAAATAAACTCATGTAATACATGGGTCTCACATCTACTTATTTATTATACAATTAATTGCAAACATCCTTATGAACAGTCTTGGCTTAGTAAATTTTTTGGCGGCTAATTATCTTTTATCAGCATATATTATTTATCGATGTGCCTCTATCTATCTCTTTTCCTTTAACTCCATTGAAACAAACCCTTTTTGGGGGGTTTTGGGATTGCTTTTAAAACATTTTTTTTTAAGTTTTCCAAAAAGTTAAAAAATGGCTAAAAAATATTTGAATAATGCAAAAGATCTTTTAAAATAATTTTTTGTGTAGGAGGAAAAGTTAGTGTTTCAAAAGTCACAAAATCATATATTTTTGTGACTTTTAGACTTTTTAACATGAAAAATATGACTTTTACCTTAAAAACAAATACAAACATATTTTAAAGACTATCTTTTGGAAAAAATCAGTAATCAAAAAATCATTTTACAAAAAATGACTTTTAACATCAAAAAGTAATCCCAAACACCTCTTTCCTCTAACTCCATTGAAACAAACAAGCCTTCGATCCTTCTAGCATATGAAGTATGAACAATACCCATGCTCTTCGGAGATGAAAACAGTCATCGAGGTGCTCTCCCACCGTCAATCTCATCCAATCTACTTCTTCCACGATGGGTCCTCTCTTAAAAAACATACTCAAATCGGAAATTAGTATAAATTCTTGAAGTCATTTAATTTCTAACTAGTATTTTGGACACGGAAGAGTGTATAAGCAGGTAAACCCTGATTCCACTATTTGTTTCTCAATTTCCCATTTTTTTTACCTTTTCATTTTTTTTGAATCTTATTGATTTTAATTTAACCTTTACATGAGAGTGAAATTCTTATATTGTGGTAGCTTACTGTTTATTTGGATTCGACTTTTGTTTATTAGAATAAGAATTTAATTATGGAATATAACTTAATGTTCTTTGTGCTTCTTTAGTTTTGAATACCAACTGCTTGAGAAAGATCCTTATTTAAAAATGTGTTTCTACTTAGATTAAAGTTTTATTTGTTACAAGTTGGTAAATACACATGCATGTCCTACGTTCCTTTTTTACTATTTGTTTAATCTCTCGTCTTCCTTGTTACCTTTTTAAATAGAAAAGAAAAGAAAAAAAAAGTGGTAAAAATAAGGTGGTGTTTTATATTTTTATAGGTGAATAATTTTTTTTAATTGAATATGACCATTTGAAAATGGTCGAAATCATCGAAATTAGAAGCAAAACTTCAGTTGCCCGTTGTTACCAGCACCACGGATGACCACATAACGTGCATCAATGAC